>NC_047662.1:14645901-15382151 GCF_011762505.2 Arvicanthis niloticus
GAGGCCTAGGGAGCCATGAGTTGTTCCAGGCCACCAGGATGGACATAAATGCCTCAGTTTCTTCCCCACCTCTCATGCAGCATCATGGGGTTGCTGTGAGGGTGCACTTCTCCATCTCCTCTCCCTTCCCTAAGACACCTGTGCCCCGCCCTCCCCACTGCCAACCTACAGCCCCGCCTCGCCTCACGGGAGCCTTGAATTAGCAGAAATGTCCTAGGATCCCACGCCTCATTGTGTTTTATTAAGAGCACCGAGCTGACTCTGGCTGGCACAGCTGCTGGCTGTTCCCACCCCTTCTCTCAGAGCAGGGCCCAAGCCACGTGTTATGTGCTTCTGTGAGGAAGAAATCCTGCAGATGCACACGGACTCCAGCGGGAGAGCCCTGTGAGGTGCTCACACAGTTCTACCCCATCTGGTCTTGTAGTAGCCGTGTGGAGGATGGACTCAGAGGGGCTGAGGGACCCAGCCAGAGTCACACAGCACAGGGTACATGCCCCTAGTCTTGAGTTCACGACTTTTCTTTGGGGTCTCTGTAAATCTAGGACCAGACCAATGTCCTCTCCCAAGAGGAGTTATTCTCTGTCTGTCCCCTGCTGTCCCCAAGGATGACTGGTGCTCACCTTGCTGCTTGTGAGTTTGGGTTTGGGACCTGAGAGAGCACCAACATCTGGTTGTATCTGATGGAACAGCACCCTCTCCACACTGCTGACTAGGGTCATGGAGGGTGGAAGGAGCCATTGAACACGTATGATAGCAGTGTCTACTGAGCCTTCTTGAAGGACTGGGGGTGTCTTTAGCAGAAAGGAGGGAGGAGAACATTTTGTTCTCTGTATTATTATTGCCATTGTTAGTATCTGCAATTTGCTTATCTGACCCTGACTTACCACGTGCTGGTCAATGTGGCACTGACCAGGACCCCAGGACTGACACCGCAGCAGACAAAGCAGCTGCAAACATCTGTCTGTGGCACTGCAGCAAACAGAATACCCCAGGACAGGAGTCAGTGAGGGACCTGGGGTGGAAGGAAGGGTAATCCAGGGTGGCTTCTCAGAGGAAGGGTCTTTGAGCTGAACAAGGGGATGAGGGGAAGCGGCGAGAGCTCAGTTCTACCAGGCTCTAGTCAAAGATGAGTGTTAGCCGCTGGCCTCTCCTCTGTGGATCCTTACCTGTCATCTGCAGGTCCCTGGTGCCCTATGGCCTTGCATGCCAGAAACAAAGCATTCTCAGTCAAAACGAAACAAAAAACCCACAACCAACAAACAACAGTCACAGGGCCTGAGATGGGACCAAACACATGCCAGATCAACCCCGATGGTTTTCTGAAAAGCTCCATGGCGGATGCTGTGTTTAGGGGAGCTGGGTCCCCCAGCGTCTACTCTCCACTCCTGACTAAACTTCTGCTTCCTGTTAGCCGGTTGTGTGTGTTGATGGGGTGGGAGTGGAGCAGAGCATCGAGTCCCCACCCCTCGCCTGGTCAGCTCCACTGGCTCCGATGGCCTCCGGTCCCACAGGCCCCAGCGAGGGCACCGTGGGGTAGGTGGCAGGGAGCCATGTGTATTGATGTCCCTCGGAGCTGGCAGGAGACTGGAGGCAGAAAGGTATTAATTAACAGTTATTTGCTGCCACCGTGGAGATGGATGGAGATTAAGGTGTCGGCCCGCACATCCGTTTTGTAGCAGCCGCGAAGCAGAGGTAAATCAGGGCTGTGAATCGATGCTGTGAGAGGGAGATACGTTTTAATCTTATTAGTGGTGTAGCATTATGGAGCTGAGTGAAGCCACACTCAGGCCTGGGAGGGAGAGGCTATTGTGTGTGACGGGTGGGAGGATGCCTGGCAGGGGAGTCCAGTCAAGGGGGGGGGGGTGCGTGCCCAGCTTCCTGGTGTTTTTATCATGGATCTAGCCTTCTCAGTTGTGGAGGGGTTCCAAGGTGGACGAGTTCAGTGCATGGCCTGCTTGGGATTTTACTTCAGCCCTGGATGACCCAGGGTCAAGAGAATGCTAAACGGCACCTGCTTCCCGGTGAAAGGCCGGGCGAATGGGAGATTAGATGGTGTGCTACAGGGTAGGGATCAGAATCATGGTGTACCCACCATGGGTATGGGTATGGGCAATGCTCTGAGCAGTGTGGCCATCAGCCCTTCCAACCACTTAGGACGGTGGGCACGTTTGTGCGCACGAGAGCAAGTACGGGTATGCATGACACGCACGTAGAGGTAGAACGGCAGCCTCGGGGGTTGGTAGTCCCCTCCTCTGCTCCAAGTCCCCAGCATCATATTGCCTACTCTAGGGTAGCTGTCCCTAGAGCTTCTGGGGAGTCTCCTGTCTCTGGGTTGCATCTCACCAAAGGAGAGCGGACACACCACCATGCCGGGCTTCCCGTGTGCTTCAGAGATTTAAACTTAAGTCTTCACTCTCACGTGTTCCTTGCCCACTGAGCCACCTCCTACCCTGATGCTTCCTCTTTCCCCAGGAGAAGAGAAGGGGTTCCCTGTGGATTGGGAAAGGCCATCCAAGACAATGGCCAATGTTTGTGAAAGCGAGCATTGCCCAGGGCCCTCTTGTCCCTGCGTGGGAACAGGACAGCCATGGGGTTAGTCCTTCCCTTCTTGTGTGTCTTAGAAACAGGGAATGTTGGTGGCCTGGGGTTGACTTCCTGTCCCCTCTTCCGCACCGAGAGGCAAGGGAAGATGTAAGCCCTCCAGCTGTGAGCATGTCACCTGTATAGTGGGTATGGGTGTCACCTGTATAGTGGGTATGGGTGACACCCGTATAGTGGAGATGGGTGTCACCTGTATAGTGGGTGTGGATGTCACTTGTATAGTGGGTGTGGATGTCACCTGTATAGTGGGTATGGGTGTCACCTGTATAGTGGGTATGGGTGTCACCTGTATAGTGGGTATGGGTGTCACCTGTATAGTGGGTGTGGATGTCACCTATATAGTGGGTGTGGATGTCACCTGTATAGTGGGTGTGGATGTCACCTATATAGTGGGTGTGGATGTCACCTGTATAGTGGGTATGGGTGTCACCTGTATAGTGGGTATGGGTGTCACCTGTATAGTGGGTATGGGTGTCACCTGTATAGTGGGTGTGGATGTCACCTGTATAGTGGGTATGGGTGTTACCTGTATAGTGGGTATGGGTGTCATCTGTATAGTGGGTATGGGTGTCACCCGTATAGTGAAGATAGGTGTCACCTGTATAGTGGGTATGGGTGTCATCTGTATAGTGGGTATGGGTATCACTCATATAGTGAAGATAGGTGTCACCTATATAGTGGTTATGGGTGTCACCTGTATAGTGGGTGTGGGTGTCACCTGTATAGTGGGTGTGGGTGTCACCTGTATAGTGGGTGTGGGTGTCAGCTGTATAGTGGGTATAGGAGTCAGGTGCCAGTCCCATGTAAGGCCCTGGGTGAGTAATTTCACTTCCTTAAGCCTTGATTTTCCAGGGTGTAAACAGGACAGCTGCCACCTGTGGTTGTTTTGAAAAGTCAAATTAAGTAATCCCCTTACTCACAGAATGTTGCTCTTTGTACCAGCTAGCCATGTGATGCTGTAACAAGCAGGCCTCCAGCCGCCCTCAGAGGGCTTGCCTGCTGTCTGGTTTTCTGCTCACAATAGGGCCCATTGCAGCTGGCCTTCCTCCACACACACAGAGTCAGAGGGAGCCAGGCACCATCCACCTGGCAGCCCTCATTCCCTCTTTTGCTGTATCTTCCTGCTCTCTGCCCAATGGAGGAAGAGAGAGAGAGAGAGAGAGAGAGAGAGAGAGAGAGAGAGAGAGAGAGAGAGAGTCTTTCCTAACCATGTAAAGTTTGCTAGCCACATCCTTTGCTTGATCATCTGTCACTTTCCACACCTGTGTGCACTGTGTGCAGCTTGGGGAACAGATGGGTCATCGGGATAGCCCGGGCAAGTGGGACAGCCTTGCTGAGGGAGGTCATGGGTTTCTGGGCCTTCTGTAGTCAGAACCCCACAGTTCCTCTTCCTGCTGGCTCTGTGTAATGGCAGAGTCTCTTGCTTAGACTTGTCTGTTTCAAGACGTCTGCTGCCCCAGCACTGATCTGGGCAGTGTTTATGTAGCATGAGACAGACACATGCCCTGGTGTGCAGAAAGAGCCTGGCCTAGTCCACAGGGCCCTGTGGCTCTCCTGGGATTTACTGCCAGCCAGCCTGGGTGACCCTGAGGACCCAGCCTCTAACCTGGCTTATAGACTAGATTGTTACAGTTTCTCTCTCTCTCTCTCTCTCTCTCTCTCTCTCTCTCTCTCTCTGTGTGTGTGTGTGCACATGAACATACAAATGGCATGTCTCATGTCTGTGGAGTAGGGGCCTTTGTGGGGATCAGAGAGATGGCCAAGATGATGGAAGAAAACCCTTGGTCCTTCCTTGGCAGAGTCCTGAAAACTAACCCCATCACCAGCTATAACTTCTTCTCTATGTTCCCCTGTGTTTGAGGCTCTGGAGGGTGCTGTGGTGGGTATGGCAAGTGTCCTGGGGTCACATTACCACCTGGGGTGCTCCTGGTGGCCAGTGGGGCACATAGACAGTATAGGGGATTAGGCAGGTGGAGCAGAGACAGGAGGGGACCACTGTGACAAGTTGAGTGGGTTCTTCTCCTTTGCCAGACTGGTGAGAACTTAGCTTTCGGTCCTTAACCTAAATAGAGTCGTCTCCAGCCTGCCTCCCCGTAAGATGCAGAGTACTTTTTTGGAGCAATTAAGGGAAAGCATAAATCAGGCCTGGTTTAAAAGCTCTATCTAACTCCCTGGCTGGCTAAAATTAGAGCCTCCGTACAGAAGGGGGCAGGGAAAGCAGAAGTTCACCAAGGCTGAGGGTGAAGTCAGGCTTCTGACCAGAGCTGGAGCTGGCTAGCCAGGGCTACCACCGCCACTAACACCTCTGATAACTGGGGCCCCCTGGCTAGCTGGCTCCAGACTTGGGTCTCCCCGATGGCCTGTGCTAGTGGAAGCTATGTAGGCAGACTGGTAGAATAAACTTACACACATTTGCTGTGTGCCCTTGAACAAATTGTTCCACCTCTCTGAGCCCACAGTGTCTGCATTTAACAGCCCGTTGTGAGATCACGTGGGAGCAGATGGGGTGTGAGCAAGCGATGCTGAGCGTGTGTAGCTGGCTGCCAGGCAGGCTGAGCGCCCGCAGAAACTCCCTGGTGAGGTTGTTTTCAGAATTTGGACTTTGACTTGCTTGTGCCCAGCATACTTCCCTGGAGGTGGGGTTGGAGTCCAAACAGTAACTTGGAATTTCAGGGAAGTTCGGAAAAAATCAAAATGGTTCCAGGCACAAGACAACATTTCCCAGTGTGGAATTTTCCACAGATGTCCTGATACATTCTTTTTTTTTTCCAGCAAGTTACACACCTTGGAGAATCTTGAGTTTCAGAGTTTCGGGTCACAGGTGCTTAGCCTGAGTCAACAGCCTCTGAGACTACAACATTCTTCTGCCCCGCCCCCCGGCCTGCAACCTTCCCTGTACCTGAACACATAGCACAGAGTGGGAACCAAAAACTCGACCCTCACCTTAGCCAATAATGAGACACCTCCATGGTGAGCACCCTCTCTCCTTTCCCAAACCAGCACAGGCTAGCCCCACAGCCCAAGCACAGCAACAAGGTTCATGAGGACCATCAAGGTCCCTGAAGACCAATGGGGTCTATTCCCAATGCTCACACAGGGTCTCCTTCCTCTCAGAGCCTTGGCATCCTGGGCACAAAAGGCATGGTGGGAATATCCCTTTGGCAGGCGAGGACCAAGCAAGACCCATCTCACACCAGGAGGCCTCGGCTAGGTCCCTCTGGGTTGGGCTTCAGAGCTCCATCCTCTGAGGACCTCGTATCAGAGGAAGAGCAGGTGTTGGAGCAACTGGGGAGCTGCCCCTGCTCTGAGGGGGACAAATGAGAGAAAGGGGGAAAGATGAGTGGGTGACTGAGTGGGTGGGTGAGTGAGCAAATGTGTGTGTGAGAGAGAGCAAGTGGACGGACAGGTGAGCTAAATGGGGGAGTGGGTAAGTGAATGAGTGTTTAGACAAGTGAAGGGAAGGCAGCCCCTCTCCCCTGAGACTGCCTCATCCCACCCCACAGCTCCCACTCCTGTGGAGTCCATGCACAGCTGTGGAGACATGACCCTGCCCACCCTCTGCCAGCCACAGAGTCCACCACCCAGGCCCCTTCAGGGCTAGGCGTCCACCCATCCTCTGTGCTGTGGGTTCGTGGCTCCCTCTGGGATGAGTTAATTGCTCTCAGCTTATCGGCTCATCTCCAGGCCTCTTATCTGGGAGTGAGCATTTGGGCAAACACATTAGGGCCAGCTAGAGCCTTTGGATAAACACCTGCCACCTCTCCTGGCCCAAAGCTGGGTGCCCGGCTGGCCAGCACCTTTCTGGCCAAGCCTTGCTATTACACACCAAGTCTGTCCAGCCACCCAGTACCCACCTCCCGGGGTCCCGACAAGCTGGTGCCCAAGTCCCGGCTTTCCATCTGCGGCTGTGAGTAGACATGCAGCTTAGCCGTGGGCCTCAGTCAGCCCAGGGGAGCAAGGTGAGGAAAGCCTGCACACAGTTCCCAGCTATGCCCTGAGGACTGGGAGTCTGGGACACCCTGCTCAGCATCCAGTGCTCCCTCAGCCCTGAGATTCATGAGCGGCCATTATTCCTGCATCACACCTGGGACAACTGAAGCCCGGTACAGTCACTAGCAGGGGTGGCAGTGGCTGACCCCACTCTCCTGCTTAGAACTGCCTGTGGCTTCCCAGTACCCGAGGCTCCGGCTACTGGATCCTCCTGGATATAGGAGTGTGTGGTCCTAACATTCCTAGCGCCATGCCTAGTGAGAGAGACAGCTTTGGGGCAATGGAGACTTAAGCGGAGATTGCGGCCACGCTCTGTGTACATGGGTTTCTACTACGCAGGGTAGATTTTCACATGTTTATCGTCTGATGATCCCACCACAACCCTTCGAGGTAAGCAAGACATATTTATTTAACAAATATTTATGTACTACTCACTGTGCGCTGGGCACGCTTTGAAGCGCCTTATGAATATTAATACCCTTAATCGACACTAAAAAAACCCTCCATCAGAGCCTATTATTTCTCCCACTGTATGAATGAGGACATGGAGGCACAGAGAGGTTAAGAGACCGACTCAAGACCACATAGCAAGCGAAGAATAGAGCTAGACCATGAGGTTGCAACTCCTTCCGGTACCTGTGCATGCCCAGGCTAAGGCCGAGGCTGAGGATTAGAGATTCCATGCTGTAGGATTGCCAGGGCAGGGATTAACACATGGGTGCCAGCATCGGTGAGCCTTTAGATCAGTATCTGGTGTGGATATAACATAATCCCTCCCAGGATTCAGGATGCCTTTCTTCCCAGAAGCAAATTTGTGCAGGTGTGCGGTTTGCATCTTCCATGACCAGGCTTGAGCCGTGGGCGGGGCCAGAGAATGCACTGCTGTCCCTCTCTTCTCAGGGTCATGGTGCTTCCCTCCAAAGCAGAGCTGGATGCAAGGGGTTTGACCAGTGCCGATCTCTTTGGGAGACAGCTGCAGGAGGAGACTGGCAACCTGGTGGTGGGTCAGGGACACTTTAGAGCACAAAGTCCTGCCTGGTCTCACCCATAGCTGGCAGCTTCCTCTCGGATGACAACATGTGCAGGGGGTACCCAGTGTGATGGCTAAGCTTCTCCAGATGGGGAAACTGAGGCACGGAGAGGAAGTCCCAGTCTGTGAGCAAGGCAGAGTTCAGGCTGCCAACCACGGAGTACTAAAGGTGTGTCCTCTGTATGCTGCTGGGTGGCCTGAATCCTGACAGTGGCCTCTGTGGGACTGAGTGAAGGAGCCTTTGTCCTTCCTGGGCTCGGTCTGTATTTTCTTGAATCTCACAGATGGTCCCAGTCACAGATGCTTTTATTCAGTTCAATAAAGGCAATTTGTGGCATATGTAACCCCAGCACATGGCATTTAAACCTCTATAAAATGCTTTGCGTGAGTAAATTCACACTCCCCTCCCCTCTGTGAATGCATGAGGAAGGAACGCAGTAAGGGAACAGAACAGGGGTGCAGGGTGACTCACGCTTACTGCTGTGGGGATGCACCTGGGACAGCCCCCGTGACGGCTAGGGACTCTGAACCTCTCCATGGCTGGAAGACTGTAGAGCTTCTTGGGTGACATCTCCAAGTCGCCTCACGGTCTCTGGGATATCCCACTCTCTTTCTGGCTCCTTGGCACCCTCAAGATCTTCGCCCCTGATACACAAGAGCCACACAGCTGGATGCACCTGTGGGTAGGCCCCGTGGCATGCTGGTACCTGCTGGTCTGATTTCTTTTGATGTAACAAAATACCAAAGACTGTGTTATTAATAACACAGAAGTTTATTTGGCTTTTAGTTCTGGAAGCTGGGAATCTGGAGCCCAGTGCTGACACCTCAACAGACAACTTGGGGTGCAACTGGGGATTCAGTCCCTCCCTAGGTTGAAGTTTGGCCCTGTTGTGTGCCAGAATGTGACTCAGGACAAACTGACCAGCTGCTCTAGGCCTCTGTCCTCCCCAGTGAGGTGGGCTGGCTAAGTTAACTGTGCCTGCTTCTGTCTGCGCCCCAACACTATGGCTCTTCTTGTGTCCCCACTGCACTGTAAGATCAGTTCTGTCTGAGGACACACCCCAAAGGTGAGAGTCTAAGTCCCACAGTGCTTCTGAATCAAGACCAACCAGGGATCCCTAACAGAATGGGGGCATGGCTCCCCACAGACCAGCTGAATAAACATCTATGGGAAGAGAAACACTCATGGCAAAAGAGGGGGGAGGCATGACCAAGGCCCCATCTGCTAATAATGACAAGCTGGCTGTATAGCAAGAAAAATCTGGATCAGACACAAGAAGGCACTTCCCACTCTTTGGGATGAGCAAGGGTGGCTATCTGGTCCTCCACTGTCTGTAAGTAGGATGGATGAGGGGAGAGGAGAAGAGTATAGAACCCAGGCTCAGGAAATGAAGACAAGAGAGGGGAGAGAGAGGAGGTGGGAAGGCTGGTACCCAGAGAGCCAGCAGGCAGCTGAAAGGGGCCCTGGAGGCCTGTTCCTTATTCTGATCTTGCTGGAGGGAGGAGGCAAACAGTTTCACCTCTCTGGGTCGTCTCCATTCCTTATTGGTAAAAATGGAGACATAATAGCAATCCTGCTAGCTAGTTCTGCTCTGTCTTTAGTTTCCAGCTAGAACTGTCCGGTCCACAGCCACGATCTCTGTCTGTCTCTGTCTCTGTCTCTGTCTCTGTCTCTGTCTCTGTCTCTGTCTCTGTCTCTGTCTCTCTCTCTCTCTCTCTCTCTCTGGCTCTCTCTCTCTCTCTCTCTTTCTCACACACACACACACACACACACACACACACACACACACACACACACACACTGCATCTGGGGCCAGGAGATGTGTATGCTGCGCCTCACACTTAGAGGCCTTTTCCATTTTCACAGCAGCAAGACTGGACGACCGAGCCATCTGTTTTGCAAATGAGAGCACAGGTTTAGAGAGGCTGATCTATTGTCTGTTTTGTTACACACACAGCATCAGGCTGCAGAGTCAGGTCTGGAACCTGGGATTCAAACCCCTGGCTGGGGATGGGACATGGGGGTCAGTCTGGGTCTCCAGTGTCTACTACACTGGCTGCTGGTGAGAAGGCTCAGGGCCCTGACCCAATAGATAAAATCACTGCCTCGGGTTAGTTTGCAGGCAGTCATTGAGCCATGCTCAGCTTAGAAGAGCAACCTGTCCCAGGAAGGGCACTGGCTCCATGGGGATCCCTTCTCTGAGGAACCCAAGAGAGATGTTCAGTTCCTCTGTGCCTCAGTTTCCCCATCTGTAGCCTGATGTCCAGATGGAGATGAGGGTGACCCTGGAATCTGGTGGCAACCACCGCTGTCCCGGGAGAGGAAGTGTCTGGGAAGCCAGGGCTTCCCACAGCCTCAGATGAGCCCACTTGACAAAGGAACTCTCTGGGTTTTTGATTGTGACAGCGAGGCCTTAAAGCTGCCGGTAATCACAGAGTGTTTGAGGCGCACAACAGAAAATAGCGCCGTCACCAGGTGTCATTATCTGGCGCCCGCCATCCCGTGCAGGGGGATGTTGTCAGCTGGAAGGAACAGAGGAAAGGAGAGATTTCCACCTTAGAAGCTGTCATCCAGCATCCTGTGTTGATGCTGCCCCGGCCTTTGTTCCCTGGCTCTTACACAGGTGTCTAAATGCCACCCATTACCCTGTTTCCACCACAATTTCCTGGATGCGTCCTCCTGAACCACCTGGGGGACTTTATAGACACACAAAGCATTCAAAGTTAATGGCGAAGCCAGTGTGGAAACTCAGCCGTAAACCCGCCTCCTCCCTGTGCCCAGCATCCGGTCCCTCCCAGCTCCTGCCTGGCAGTGTGGGCTCTGCTGCCCCAGTTGGCACTGGGCCCTGGGACAGGAGGAATGATGGCAGCAGGCGTCCTGGGGGTGACCTTCTCCCTGCTAGGGACATTCGTGTCTGCCCAACAACACACAGGCAATAAATACTGTCATAATTTATGTAGATGTTTTGAAGTCCCATGGAAAGATGAGTAGGGGACCAGGACAGTCCTATCCCTCATGTCAGTTTCCAGAGCAGTCAGTAGTTCAAGTTCACGGTGAGCATGCATTCGAGCCCAGACCAGAGGGACGCAGACCAGAGGGGCTTGTGTGTCCTTAGTGTGTCCTTGGCCCCTAAAGGGCTCTGGGAGGAGACAAAGCCCAGATGTGGAAGGGATGTTTGGCGCCGTTTTAGCATTTCCAAGGACTGTGTTCTCCCTCCTGGGAGACGTCTCAGCTGAAAAGAACAGAAACTCAGCCTGTTCTTTTAGGTTGAGGTGGACCAGAGTGGAGACTACCCATGCTGTGCAATCTTGAACAGGTCTCCTACCCTCTCTGATGCTTTTGGGACAATCATGAGGAATAGATTCGGCATTGTGAAGAGCCAGGCAGACCTGCCAGTGTCTCTGCCCCTGTCACTTGCTCACTTTCTTGCAACCTTGTATGGACCACACTGGTTGCTGAATCTACCTCAGAGCCCCGAGGAGAAACCCCGTGTTCCCAGTGGACTGTGCCGTGTCAGGTCACTCACTGTGTGTCTGTTCTGGTGGATTCCCTGGAGGCGACCCTGGTGGAATCAACTGGGCCTGTACCTCCCTCCCTTCCACCCTTCCAGGGAGCTGATAGGACAGGCTGTGGGGATGGGGAGGGCCAGCTGCTCCCACCCCACACCCTTGGACCTTGATAGAGAGGGGGCTCTTCTCATCCAGAGGAAGTGAGAGGAGCAGGATGGGGTCCTCTAGCCAGCATGTGCCATGGCCAAGCTGCAGAGTCTCAAGAGTCTGTAGAGATCCATCCTCCACCCCTCCCCCACCCCTTTAGTACCCTTCCCAACCTTAACTAGCTTTTAGCAAATCCTGTGAGCCTCACATGGTTTTCCCCAGGTCAGAGGTTAGGTGACTACTCAAGGTCACACAGTAAAGTCAATGTCAGGATCCACGTGTGCCTCCTCTTCACAGTCACCCCTCCCCCCATATCCAAATCTGGCTGCTTCTCTCTGTTGCCATGACCGCCCCCAACCCAGGTCACCATCTGCCATTTCTGCTTCCTCCCAGCTGGCCCTGGCTGCAGCTCACCCTCCATCTCAGCTCCTCCTGGGGCCCAGAGACACATTATTAAAATGTAAATCAGATCCAATTGCTTCCAGGCTCAAACCTCCCAAGGCTATTGTACTTGACTTCTAATCCCCCAGCTCATCCAGTGGCACAGGCTGCTGCCTCTGTGGCCTTACCTCTTCCCCTGTCTCACCCACACACTTATGGCTTCAGCTCCCCAAGGGCCTCCTGACTGTCTCCCCACGCCTCTTGTGAGAAACCGTGCAGTCAGAGATGTTAGGTACCTTACCTGAGGTGGCACAGCTGGTTAATGGTAGAGCCGGGATTTGAACTCAGGCAGTTCTGCTCGGCAAGCAGGCTCTGAGCTGGTTTGCTTTAAGGTGTGCTTACAGGATAAAGGGACATGGAGCCAAATGAGCAAGACCAAGAGGGGCTCTCGGAGGCCACATCCGGGGAAGCAAAAATGAGTAGAAGAGTCTGGGCCAGATAGGGAACATTTTGCTGTCACCAATTGGTATGCAGTGTGGAGCGGCTGCCCCACACAAAAGGATCAGTGTTTACTACAAACTCAGACCCAAAGCCCACCGTGTGAGCTTAAGCAAGCCATGCCTGGGGCTTAGTGAGACAGCCTGCTGGAAGGCATGTGGCTATATCCGCAGGTCCCCAACAGGCTGAGTACAGGGACAGGGTTCTGGGTCTGTATTGGTCTGCAGAGCACCTCACTGGAGCAACAAGAGCTAAGTGTGTGTCACACGTGTGCCCCTGAGCTCTGCCAGTTGGTGCTGGGACACAGACCAGGGGCCTGCAGGGCCGTGGGGCCACGAAGGGTAATGATGCATAAAGAGACAGGAGTACAGGGTGTCTGGGGTGCCTGGAAGGCCAGGGCTGGAAGGTCCTGGAGACCCCGGGGGAGGGGCTCTGTGTGGGAGGGAAGGTGACTGGGCAGAAGAGCCGTCAATCAGTGCAGCGTTTGGCTTCATAGCCAAATTACTAATTACTAATCAGAGCTGTCAATACCAGCCTCAGTGAGACACAGGACTGTCGCTGCTTCAAATTGGTGTGCTGTGTCTCATGGAGCTGGCTGGATGCCTGACCAGCGCACCAGTGTCCCCAGTGCTGGCACACAGCAGCCAGCCCCACACGTGGCAGAGGGGACTCCTAGCGGGGTAAGCCCTGTGCTCAGCTCTCCTGGGCTTTACTTACTCATCCTGCCTCAGCTCCATGACCATGGCCCAGCGCCCCTGTGTCACTTTTCTGTAGAACGTCAGTCTTAAGGTCTACTGTAGGGCCTGTGGCTTCTGAGAACCCCAGTGAAGCCCTGAGAAGAACGTGGGCTCTGAGCATCCATCATCCAAATCTGAAATGGTCCCATGTGCCAGCCCAGGTTCACACCAGGAAACTATTTTCTTCATTGTATGTAGCCTGATGGTGTGGCTTAGCATGCACTCACACTGCAAAAAAAAAAAAAAAAAATCATCTGTCCATCAATCCATGCATGCATCCACCATCCATCTATCCATACATCCATCATCCATTTGTCCATCCATGCATCCATCCATCCATACATCCATCCACCCACCCACCCATTCATCCATCCATCCATCATCCATCCATCCATCCATCCATCCATCCAACCATTCATCCATCCATCCATCATCCATCCATCCATCATCCATCCATCCATCCATCCACCCATCCAACCATTCATCCATCCATCCATCATCCATCCATCCATCCATCCACCCATCCAACCATTCATCCATCCATCCATCATCCATCCATCCATCCAACCATTCATCCATCCATCCATCATCCATCCATCCATCCATCCACCCATCCATGCATCCACCCATTCATCCACCTACATGATGGTATGAAGTTACTATGAGGCTGTGCCTGCGTCACGTGTAAAGCACACATGAATTTGGTGTTTAGATGATAGCTGATTCTAGTTGTCAGCTGGACAGGGTCCAGCATCACCCAGGAGACAAGCCTCTGGCCATGTCTGTGAGGAAGTTTCTAGATTGAGTTAGCTGAGGAGGACAGACTCACCCTGGATGTGGGCAGCACCATCCCTTAAGATCCAAGGTGAATAAAATGGAGACAGTGAGCTGAGGACCTGTCTCTCTCTGCTTCCTGACTGGACTATAGGACCTCACACTCCTGCTGTCATGGCAACCCCACCATGGATGTGAACCCCATAAACCCTTCTTCCTCATGTCAGGAGTCTTGACGCAGCAGTGAGAAATGAACCTTTTTCAGGCTCCTGAATCATGGGCACACGGGTACTGTTCAGATCGAGGCGTTGTGGCCTGGGCCTTTTCGATAACTGTTGGGAAAATCCTCTGGCCGGCAGCACCCATTAGGAGCCCCGAACCTCTTAAAGCCTCAGTGTCTTCATCTGAAATATGGGGCTACTGCTGTGACCAAGTGAGAATCAGGCACCGTTTCCTGACTTGTGGACCCACTGTGTTTCCACTCAGCCTCTTAGGAGCTGTGGGAACTGGAGGCCGCTTAGTCCATCCAAGCCTCAGTTTCCCCACAGGAGGATTATCAAAGCTGTCTTTGGGGCAAAGGTAAGGACGGGCAGAGAGAATACTAGTGTAGAACCCGCCTACAGCAATGACGTAGTCAGTCCCTGCTCTGTGTGCTGCAGCCACGGTGACACCTCCAGGGCACATGGGCCCTGCCCTAGCTGCCAGCAGCAACACCATAGGGCACTGACGGGAGCAGAGTCCCAAGATCATACCAGCTTGGAGCGGGTGACACAGCTGGGAAGTTGGAAAGCACGCCTCTTCCCCAGCCCAAGGAGAGTATGTGTGGCTTTTTCCTCCTGGACTGTCCCTTCTTATCTGTTTCAGAGGCCAGCACTGACACCTCTATCCTCACTGGGCACAGAAGACCTGCTCAGTCCCCATCCAGTCATGCATCTGACCCATGCACAGCCCACACCCAGCCTCAACTGGGTGCTGTGCCCAGGTCAGTCCTCTGTGCTCTCAGCTGGGCCCTGCAGTGAGCTGCAGCCAGCACAGTAGCTGCTAATTAAACAGCAGCGGCTGGACTCTCACCCTGAGCTGGGTGGAACTGGTTGGTCCTCCTCACCTCCCCACCCTCTGGCTGGGTTCCCATCCCACTTTATAGATAAGGTCACCTGGGTCAGGGAGGCCATGAGACCTGTATAAGTGGACAGCTGGGGATGGTGGCTGGGGGCAGGGGATGAGGGACAGAGGGACACCTGGAAAGGAAGAACAAAGATTTGGTTTCCAGTTGGTCAGAGATCCGGACCTGTTTTCGTTTACGCAGCTGTCGCCTCAAAGGGGAGGAGAGATGATTTACTCTGCGGCCAAGTATGAGTGACCATGGCTGGGGAGCACAGATCAAGATCACCCCAAATACAGTGTTCAACGGAGATTTTGTAGTTAAGAGAACAGCAGCAGCAACAAAAAGCAAGAGTCAAGGAATTGTTAAGATACATTGTTACAAACATAGGGTAGCGAGATTACAGCTAGGAAACCCATTGGCCTCAGGGTATCTGAAGATGTTCTTAGCCTCTGGTGGAAGCCGGGGACCAATTTGTACATTCCAGGTTAAAAACAGGTGGGCAACTGATGGCTATTCAGAGGGCTGGAGATAGCCCAGCGTATCTTGCTTAGGATCTGCAGCATTCCAACTCTCCAGAGTCACTGAAGCGCTCATCCAGTCAGTCAACCAGGCTTGCAGTGTGTTTGATGCAGATGCAGCCTGCATTCACACTACTCCGGTTCCCACCCCTGCCCCCATCCGAGTGTGTGAATCTATCACTCTCATCCTGAGTGTGTGAATCCATCACGGTGCCCCAGATCTCCTGGCCTTCTATCTTATTCCCCAGCTGAGTTTATCTTACATTGAGAGTCAAAGCAGGGTTGGGCACAAGTGACTCAGGTTGGAAGGGCGACAAGCCCAAGGCTTCACTTTCTCTCAGGCCTCAGTTCTGAGCCCTTGTCCCCAGGAGCTGTCACCCACAGGCGTGCTGGGAGATTTCACTATCCCATGACCACTCTAGCCTGTTGTCTTTACCTTCAGATGGAGTATGTATTCTCCAGTACAACCTGGTCTCCACCATGGATCTGGGCCCGTGTTTGCCTGGAGCAGGGCCCCCATGGCTGCTCCTTAGGGGAGAGAAGGAGGGAGGAGGCAGAACAAGAGTAGATAGATTTGTATCTGTAAGTCGCTACACTGTTATGAGGATATATGAAGCTCCTCTGTCTCCCACTTGAGGGGCCCCATTCTCCACAGCTGTGACCCGCCCCTCCCCCCACAGCCTGAATGGCAATCACACTAACACCCAGCTCAGGATGGGCTTCAGACCCTCACTTTGTGGGAGCTGCCAAGAAGCAATGGCTCTAGGTCCTGGCTCTACCCTCCTTGTGCTGTGTGGCCTTGGGTACCCATCACCCTCTCTGAGCTTCTGCCCCTTCCTTCATGTGTACAAAGGAGATGATAATGACCGGCTAATATGGCCCAATGGGAGTGAATCCCCAGTCTCAGGGCACACCCTGTTGGACATTTCTTGGGAACCCACCCAACACCAGCTGCAGCATGGGGAGCGGCTACCACCAGCTCCCCCATTTCTCCACGGGTGCTGCTGCTGAGTCCCAGAATGGGAAGGGCTCTGGGCTTTCAGAAAGCCGGGTTGCTTCAGAAGAACCTCCACCCAACAGGCTAGAGGGACAGGGTGTTTTTGTGACAGGATGACCAGCCTGAGCTGGGGGCTGAGGGTAGCCTGCGCTGTGGCCGTGGGCGCAGGGGAAGCTCTCTGGTAGGCCTGGAAGCCGAGCTGGTTGAGTTTTCTGGATGCCTGAGCCGAGATGTGACCTTGGTGTGCCTCGCTCTTGGCTGAGGGAGGAGGAAGCTAACGGGGAGTGGGTGTAAGGCCGGGAGGCTAATTGATTAATGGCGGGTTGTGTTTTGATGAGAGACACGGGGCTGGTGAAAGGTGAGATATTAGTGCTCACACACATAATTTCATGTCCGCCAATGGCAGTCTGTGTAAATAGTTACCCAGCGGGGATTAATCTAGTTAAGCAGCCCATTCCCCCAGGCCCCTCCAAGACCCTGGGGGCAGAGGCTAGCCCCACTTGGCCCTTTTCACCATGAGGGCACCAGTCTGACTGGGTACGCTCGTGCCCAGGACTGATAGTGGCTGGCTTTGCCATTGTCTAAGGTGTAACCTCGATGAAGAAAGTTCTGGTTAAGAAAGGATGCAAAGCCCTGGGAGAGTACACAGATCCATCTTCTCGCTCATGTTACCTCTCTCTTGTTCTCTTCACAGACCTGGAGACAAGTTCAGAGAGACTAAGCAATTAGTTCAGGGATGCACAGCAAGCGGGTGGCAGAGCTGAGATTCCTGTGTGAGCCGGCTTGGCTCTATCCCCGAGCTCTGCCTTCAGAAAAGTGGGGCTGAGGCCTCTGTTCCCAGGTCTAAATCCCAGCGGAGGTCTCCCCTGTGAGCCTCTGCAGAGCTGCATGCTGAGGGCACAGAAGGAGCCTGTGGCATCCTGACCAGCGGCAGCCCCAGGTGGCGCCAGGTTTCACTACCAGGCACGCAACCTCTCCATTGCCCTACAAGTCTGTGTATCCGGAGAACAGCTTCCTGGTGGAACAGGGTAAACTGAGGCCTGGTTCCTATTCAGCCGCTCCAGTGAGAACCTCCTTCCACCTCTTTCTTTATCCCTGATGCTGGTGGGCGGGGTGGTGATGGAGTCTTGGGCTCAGCTTGCTGCTGCTCTGGTGCCTTCCTCGTCCACAGAGCCAGCCTGTTTCTCTCTGGTTCTCCTGGATCTTGGGGACTAAAGGAGTGCTGACACTGCCTCTTTCTCTGTCCCTTGGCCCAGGAACTGAGGTCCTTGCAGTGAGGGACTTCACCCTGTGGCCGCCCAGTCTACATATTGCAGCTCTGTGGGTCTCTGCAGCAACCCTCTTCTGCAGTCGCCCTAGGCAGGGGCTTGGGTCCTCTCTGTGGCTCCAGATCATCCTGCAGCAGCTAAGCCTGCTCCCGCTTCTGCCTTGGGGTCGGGCCAGCAGTTGGGAATTGGGTGAGTTTGACCCCCCCCCCCAACTGACTGCAGTGCTGATGGGCTCTAAGTGGCTATTTTGCAGACGAGGAAGCAACAATTAAGAAAGGCTAAGTAACTTTCCTGGGGTCACAGATTCGGATCCTTCGGCTCCGGATTCATGGTTTCTTCTGCTTCATCAAATTGGCTCTGATGGACAGGTCCTCATAGGCAAGCATGCTTTCCCACTGGATGTGGGATTGCTTTAGTATTGCCTCCATCGGCCACTATAGACTGTTGTAGGGACAGAATCTATGCATTTCCCATTAACCTGGGAGCCTGCAGAGGCAGGACCGGGCCTCCCCCATCAGACTAGGGAGTTATCCACAGGATCCTGCCATCAGAATGGGCTCCCTCATTCAATGCAGGCTCCATGCCTCCTTCATCAGACCTGAAGTCCCTGGAATATGACTGCCTGACATGTGCCCACCGTACACTCCACCACAGGACCTCTTGCTATGGCCCCTGCCTTGCTGTGCCCTGTACAGGACCAGCCCTGGGCCAGGACGGAAATTACCAACGGACCACAAACCCCAGGCACCCTGGGTGTTAATTAGTGTTGCCTGCTCTTGAGTTTTTCCCCCATTTATGCTAATCAGAAAGGTAAGAGGCGGATAATGAAGTGTTTGGTTTAATACTGTATGCTAGGAGGGAAGAGGAATTTTAATTACTGGCTTCTAATTGGATGGATGGCCTGTTAATATCCTCTTGACAGCATGTCTAAGCCACTGCTACCCACCTGTCTAGGCCCCGCTGTCCCGTCCGGCTATGGATACTGGTATCTTAGACACCCGCCCAGCCAGTCCTTGTTGAGGGGTTATGCCAGCAGCCCTCTGCCCTGATATGTAGGACTCTGTGTGACCTTGCTTAAGCTCTGTCCCTCTCTGAGCCTCCTGTTCCTTAAGGGGAAATAAGAAGGGCTGTGTGGTCAATGGAGGTTTGATAGAGATGTGGGTTCTGAAGTTGGAGAGTACGTATGCGGGAGGTGGGGCAGCCTGGAGGAAGGAAGGGGACACAGCCACTTCAGAGGACAATATACTGCCCACTCTTCTGGGCTTGGCTTGGTGGCATACCCCCAAGCAACTCCTCATCCCCAGACTCGGTCAGGGGCATTGTCGTGGGTTGAACGGCCTCTGTCCAGCCCCTACTGCTTTTGTCTGTCACATGGACCATCACCAAGACCATCCGATTCAGAGCTCCCCAGGGACTCTACTGTTTTGCTGCCTTGTGTCCGGGGCCCAGGACAGCTCTGGAAACCCATGATTCACTTTGCCTGTTTCCAAGGATAAATATCCAAGGAGAGTGGGTGGGTCTGGTTCCAGCTGGATCTTCTTGCTGAGTGTGCTCTCAGCCAGAGGATGGTCTGGGTTCCTGAGCAGGTAGGCAAGAGGGCTCTACACAGAGGGCTGACGGGCTGATGTATGGCCTCTTCTTCCCTTTGGACATGCAAAACCTGTCTGTCTGTTTCTCTGTCTCTCTCTCTCTCTCTCCCTCTCTCTCCCTCTCTTTCCCTCTCTTCCTGTCTCTCTCTGTCTCTATCTCCATCTGTCTTTCTGTATCTGTCTGTCTTCCTGTCTGTCTCTGTTTCTCTCTATGTCCCTCTGGTCCCTCTGTCTGTCTGTCTTTCTGTCTCTGTCTGTTTCGGTTTCTGTGTCCTTCTGTCTGTCTGTCTGCCTGCCTGCCTGCCCCCCATCTGTGAAGATGTTGGATATTCTTCCTCTGTCTTTGCTCTATTCCCCAGAGACAGAGTCTCTCACTGAATCTGAAGCATCAGGTTAGGCAGCTAGGGTGCTGGATGGTGAGCTCCCAGGATCCACCAGCCTCCTCTCTACAGCCCTGAGGCTACAGACCTGTGTGGCTACTCCCATTTTTACATGGGTGTGGGGATTTGAACTTAAGTTTGTGTGACAAGCGTTCTTACCCACTGAGCCATCTCCCTAGCCTTAAACATCTAAACCTCGACCAGGTCCAGGTCTCTCTAGGGAATACTCAGGAGCATTTATGGATCTTCTGGGAAGGGGGGCCCAGGAGAAGAGGAAAGAGCCACTCTGTACCAGGAGTGTCCCAGATTCTCTTACAGAGTGTAATAAGGGTCAAAAGTCCTCAGGATCCTCTGGATTGAAGCTTTTCCCAGCTCTGTGGCCTTCTGAGCCTCAACGGGCATATCTGTAAAATGGGCAGAAGCTTCCCTCAGAGAGCTTCTGGGAGAGAGTCATCAACAAATGGTCCAGGTGTTATTGCATCATCCTGGGATGAGATCTGAAGGGAACCACATAAAGAGGGTTCAGTCTGTTTAGATTCCTGGCTTTGAAACCAGAATTTGGGCCGTGACGTCTGTCACAGTCCAATGAGCTGAGACAGAGTCGACTTTGTAAGTCATGCTTCATTCGGAGAAGACAGGGATCTGAGAAGACAGGGGATTAGCACCCTAAAACTCTCCATCCTATCTCATCTCAGCTGCCAGACTGTATAGGGAGAAAGGAGGCGGGAATAAAGGCTGTCAATCACTCTTCCCTTAGGCTCACCCCCTGCTCAGGTGGTCTGTGGCTTCGCTGAGGCCACAATGTCTGGGCCTCTCCTTGTCTTCTCCACACATGGGTAGGTTCAGGCATTCACTGAGGCTCATCAAGACAGTGTCTGCCAGTATCGGCCCTGTCCCCTCTGGTGGTGTCTGGGCTGGAAGAGGTTAGCCCACAATGGGCACACCATCAACAGTGTGTGTGCATGCTAAGTTAGCGATAATACAATAGGGAGAGCAGGAGTCTCTGTATAACACAGAATGGGAAAGAGGCCCTGTCCTTCTCTTCTGTCCCCACTTGGCTTCAGAAGGTCTCAGTCCATCATGGCGTGGAAGGTCTGACAAGGCAGCTCGGGCTATGTCAGAGTGACGGTCTAGTGGAGGCTGTTCCCATCGTGAACAGCCGGAAAGCAGAGAGTGGAGGAGGCTCCAGGGCCTGGCATCATTTTCAAAGGGCCCCTGGTGCCCACTTCCTCCAGCACAGATCCTCTTAAATGTTTTGCAGCCTCCCTAGTAGTCTCACTACCTAGGGACCAAGTGCTCCGAACAGGAGCCTTGGGGAGGACTTTGAAGATCTGAGCCACAAACCCAGGACCGCACTCAGCACAGAGGAGGGGGGCACAGTTGAATGCTTACGAGAGGATATTGCTGTTAGACTCAAGGGCGGACTGGCTTCCTGGAGGGGACCGGTTCCCTGGGTGGCGTAGAAAGTGACTATGGCTGGTGTTTCACACACCATGGACATCAGAAAAGGATTATAGATTGCTGGGAACAACCCTGGGGCCTCTGGTCCTACAGGGCCTGAACTGGACATATGTGAATAGCTCCACTTTAGGAGACCAGGGAAGGGGAGAAATGCTACCCACCCCATTTCCACCACCTTTACCTTCCATTGTCTGTGGCTTCCCTTCTCCACCAAGAATTTCCAAGGACTCACAGTGCCTGTTGACCTCAGGAGAAAAAGCAGCAGTCACAGAACAACCACTGTATGCAGTAGGTACTACAGGATGACCACTGTATGCAGCAAGTTCTATAGAGTGACCGCTATATACAGCAAGTGCTATAGACTGACCACTGTATACAGCAGGTGCTATAGACTGACCGCTGTATACAGCAAGTGCTATAGACTGACCACTGTATACAGCAGGTGCTATAGACTGACCGCTGTATACAGCAAGTGCTATAGACTGACCACTGTATACAGCAGTTGCTCCAGAGTGACCATTGTATGCAGCAGGTGCTATAGAGTGGCCACTGTATACAGCAGGTGTTACTTGATGCATATCATCCCCCAAAGAGGAGAATGGTGGAGGAGCGGACTCTAGAGGCTGCCTCTGTAGGATCCTCCATTTTTGCCACACTCTCCTCTGGGCCTGTGACACCTGCTCCACTCCCCAAAGTGTCCTGAGGCCAATTTACCTTCCTGTAAGACACCTCCTGGGTGTATCAAGCACGCCTGCTCACCCTGACCTAAGGGCACCACAAAGAGACCAGAAAAGTCTCGTTCCCTGTTTCAGAACCAGGGGCAGGGGGAGGTGGTGTTGGCACCAGAGCCTTAAAAGATAGGAGAGCTTTGAAACAGTGAGAAAAAGTCAAAAGGAAAGCAAATGTCAAGCTTCCGTCCGTCAGTCTGCACTCATTGGGTCTATGGGGGCAGCGCTGCAGAAGAGGCCAGCGTTTATTTGGATGGAGCAGATGAAGCAAACCCGGGCATGAGTCCCAGCTTCTCCTTTGGAGCTGTGTGACTATAGGTCTATCACTTAACCTCTCTGAGCCTCAGATTGTTCACCCACCAAAGAAGGCCACTTAGAGGGCTTGCTTTTGTGTGGCAGAGACAGCACAAGGCCTGGGGTGTAAATATTCAGTCAGCATCCATTCTGTTCTTGTTCCTGGTTGCAGCAGTTTAGCCAAGGCTATGAAAGAATACTCAGTTCCCAGGCTAGAATGAAGGGAGAGAAGAGGACATATGGAAGGTTTTGAAGATAGGAGTGAGCTCCAGCAGAATCCTTGGCTTTGGGGGAGTCCCGGCTGTGATCTAGAAGGCCGGAGGTTGGTGGAGGTCTGTGGTGTGTCATTGAGAGGAGGCCTGGAGCCTAATACAGGCTAAGTCAAAGCTACACGTGCGGGATTCTTGAGTGGTGAGGTTAAGTAGGTCCCATTAGTCGCCTGTGGTTCCCTGTGGGCCGGGACCAGGACTGTAATGTGGGGTCAGTGTGTGTGTGTGTGTGTGTGTGTGTGTGTGTGTGTTCCACTCTATTAGCTCCTAACCACTGGCTCTGGACAAGTTGTCCATGCTTGTCTGCACAAGGGGCCTACTGTGCCCACCTGGCAAGGTCATTGCAAAAACAAAGCCCAGCAAAGTACCAATGCGCACAGTAGGAGTTCAGGAAATAATGTTGATTTTGGTGCTGTTGTTGGGGCCTCAGCTAGAGCAGTGGACAGTGACCCAGGAGGGGTAAGTGAGGTGGAAGGCCTGTGGGGAGCGGGGTGTGCTGTGGGAGGGTTCGTGAGTCTGCCCATAAACGTTCACTTCATGGCTGAGTGGGTGGAGTCTTCTGGGTGGCATCAGGCCAGTTTGGGGTAGATCTTCCAGACTCAGGACCACTGTGTAGCTGTGTTGCAGACAGCTGCCCTGGTTCCACAATAGTGGATGGGAAGGTTCTGAGTCTGAGAGCTGCTCTCTCCCCACTTTCCCCACAACATCCTCTGTGTTGCCAGCTTTGAGGGCATAGGCAAATTCTCCCTGGACCACCTTGCTGCCAGGGCCGTGGAGGAGAGGGCCTCACCCAGGGAAAGCACTCATGGTCTCCATAGCGAGCTCGGCTCTCAGGATCTGGAGACTGGCCAGTGTGAAAAGCATCACACCAAGCTAGCTGTCACTCATACTAGCAGGTCCAAACTCTGCTGATTTGCAGAATCACTTGACTCAAAACAGGCAGAGACCTGGGAAAGGAAATCCTGACAGCTTTCCTTTAATGATCAACTTGCACAGCCTAAAGTCATCTGAGAGGAGAGTCTTAGGTGAAGAATCACCCAGACTAGGCTGGCCCATGGTCATGCCTGGAGGGCAGGCAGGTAGTGTTTAGACTGTTAATTGATTCAAGAGGACCCAGCCCACCATGGGCGGCACCATCCCCTAGGCAGGCTGTCCAGGGCTCTATAAGAAAACTAGCCGTGCATGAGCCTGATGGAACCAGCAAGCAGACTTTTCTGGGGTCCCCTCTGTACTTCCCAGGCTGTGAGTGAGTTCTCTTCTTAATGGTGCCTGGCAGAGCAAACAGGCCTTTATCTTCAGCTTCCTGGCCTGACTTCCCTGGATGATGGGCTGTAACCTGGAAGGGTAAGCCAGATAAACCCTATCCTCCCCCAAGTTGCCTTTGGTCAGAGTGTTGTATCACAGTCATAAGAAGGAATCCAGAACAGTGCCAATACAAAGCTGCCTATGGTCAAAGGGTGGTGGCACTGGCACACTGTGACTCACAAATAGTTACTGTGCCGTCTACAGATGTAGAAACTGAGGTACAGATGCAGCAAAGAACCCGCCTAAAATTTTAGTACTAACAAGTCTCAGGCTTGAACCCAGGTCTCAAAGAAACTGCTCTGGTCTGGATGAGTGGCCCATGAAACCTCCAAGGCTTGGTCTCTGGTTAAGGCACTGTGGGGAAGTGGTTTGGCCTTTAAGGGCTAGGGCTTTGTGAAAAAATGGAGGGAGACATTAGAGCCCCTATCTCTTCCTCTCTTAGTTTTTCCCACTATGTCACCCCGGTGGGTTGATCTTTATTCTGTGTGAGAATGAGCAACTTTTCCTATGCAAATGTGACATTTGTGTTTCTCTGTGGGGAATTTATTTCCTATTCTTTGACTATGTTTCATGGTTAGCACCTTTTTCTTATTTGTTTCCAGGAACTCTTTATATATTCAGGATATTTATGGTACTAGGGATCTGTATTAGTTTCCAGGGCTGCCATAACAAAACACCACAAGCCAGGCTGCTTTAAAAAGAAAAGCCAGAAATGAATTTCTTTCCCAAATATGGAGGAAGTAAGTCTAGGAAAAAGGTGTGGGAAGGACTGTTTTTCTTTTTTCTTTTTTTCTCTGTGGCTGGTAGACAGCCATTTTTGTGATAGGTGGCCAGTTTCGTGGTAGGTGGCCACTTTTGTACTATGTCTGCCAGTGCTTTCTGTTTTGTGTGTTCACATTTTCTCTACATGGTAAGAGCAACCATCCGTTGGATTTAAGCCAATGTTACTGGCTTCATTTTCCTTAATTCCTTGTTAAGTGCTCGTCTCCCAGAGCAGTCACCTTTCAGGGTCCTGGGACTTCAATATAAGGGGTTCAGGGTCACCAAGTTCAGCCCATGCCAAAGCCCCGAATGTTTCTGCTTTCTCCTTTGTGCCTGTGTATTTCTCATACTCACTGCGCAGAACAGCTTTCTTAGATCCCTGAACTGAAGCGCCTGGGTCGCATCTACTACAGAAAATGCCGTTTCTCCTCCCCCTCCCCCACCCCCAGTCTGTCTTTTGAGACCATGGAGCTCATGGGAAAGGATGCAGCAGAAGGCTCTGAAGTTCCTTTGACCCGAAGGCGCCAGAGACAGGCAGTCCGGTGACCTTGGCCATCACTTTCCCCCATCAGCGTCTCAGAGTCTCTGTAAATGAGCTAAAGATAGCTGGCGGCGGGGCTGGAGGACACAGTGAGGTGATGTCTGTCCAGTGTGTGGCTCCCGGCCTGGTGCATAGGAGGGGCTTGCGGGCAGTGGCTATGGGGCTGTCCTGATAAATTGAAACTGGCGTTTATCAAGCACCCAGGGTACAGAGGGAGTAGAACCATGCTGCCCTAGTTGCCTGTAGAAAGAATGAACAAGCGAATGTAGCCTGAAGTCCTCGTGTGTACTCGCTGGGGACTAATGGCCAATCAAGGGCTCCCCGGAGGGTGCCACGCTGGCAGGGAGACAGTACGATTTGGCACAGGTGGCCTCAAGCCAAGAAGGAGTGGAGGAAGCCCAGAGTCACTGTGGTGTGGTGGGGACAGATCCAGGAGATGACAGGAGAGAAAGGAGCTTGGTGACTTTGCATCGTACCCTCTAAGTCTTGCTGACACCCACATCCTGGGTGACACCCACGTCACTGGCCTGGCTGTACACAGTGGGAGACAGACGGGAGACTGGAAACAGAGCTCATGCAGGAAGCGAGAGGAGAGAGCTTCACAGGCCTGTGCCTGCTGGAACTGTCCTGGGATGGGTGGCTGAGTGAAGAACATGGTCACTGCCTGCCCACCAGCCTGTCAGGCACACTGTTCCTGAAAGCAAACCTGGACGTCACGCCTCACCTGCTGGCTCCCTCAGGGGAAAGGACCAGGTTCATGGTCCACAGGGCACAGGTCCCCTTATTTCTGCCTTCCCTGATGACCTAGCAGAGCCTACACTGTCCACCATAGCAAGAGAGGCCATGATGGGGGCTCCCATGTTCCAAGGGGGAAAACGCAAAATGTATAGCTGATTTTCACGGATCCCCAGTTCCTCTATGGGACCCTTGTATTTCTCCCCGTCTCCCTTAAGACACAAATCCCTCATTCAGGAAGATGTGCCTGAGCGTGTGTATTACGAGTGCACGTGTGTGTGAGTGTATGTGTGTGTGAGAGTGAGTGTGCATGTATGCAAGCGTGCATGTGTACGAGTGCACGTGCGTGTGAGTGTGTGTGTGTGAGAGAGAGTGAGTGTGCATGTATGCAAGCATGCATGTGTATGAGTGCACGTGCGTGTGAGTGTGTGTGTGTGAGAGAGTGAGTGTGCATGTATGCAAGCATGCATGTGTACGAGTGCACGTGTATGAGTGTGTGTGTGAGTGTGTGTATGTGTGTGTGAGAGTGGGCATGTATGCAAGCATGCATGTGTATGAGTGCACGTGTGTGTGTGTGTGTGTGTGGAGAGTGAGTGTGCATGTATGCAAGCATGCATGTGTACGAGTGCACGTGTGTATAAGTGTGTGTGTGTGAGAGAGTGAGTGTGCATGTATGCAAGCATGCATGTGTATGAGTGCACGTGCGTGTGAGTGTGTGTGTGTGAGAGAGTGAGTGTGCATGTATGCAAGCATGCATGTGTACGAGTGCACGTGTATGAGTGTGTGTGTGAGTGTGTGTGTGTGTGAGAGTGGGCATGTATGCAAGCATGCATGTGTATGAGTGCACGTGTGTGTGTGTGTGTGTGTGTGTGTGTGTGTGTGTGTGTGTGGAGAGTGTGCACGTATGCAAGCATGCATGTGTACGAGTGCACGTGTAAGTGTGTGTGTGTGTGAGAGAGTGAGTGTGCATGTATGCAAGCATGCATGTGTACGAGTGCACGTGTGTGAGTGTGTGTGTGTGTGTGAGAGTGAGTATGCATGTATGCAAGCATGCATGTGTACGAGTGCACATGTGTGTGTGTGTGTGTGTGCGCGTGCGTGTGTGTGTACGAGTGCACATGCGTGCTTGTGACGTTGATGCTGGAAGCCTTCCTCTATCGCTTTCCAGCTGATGTTTTGAGACCAGGTCTGACACTGAACTCACCAATTTTGTTACACTCGGCAGCCATTGAGCTGCAGGGACACGCCCCCAAACACACCTGTCTCCCAAGTGCTATGGTCCAGGTATTGCAACCACACCCACTTTTTCCTAGTATCTTCATGCTTGCCCAGCAAGCATGTTACTGACAGAGCCCGTTCCCCAGCCTCCTCGAGGAGGGTTATTTTTAGTATTGGCCTTATGGGTCTTTGTGGGTTGGTGGGAGGAGACGGCTGGTTTAGCATCATGGCCCGAATGCTTCCAGACTGAGACAGGTTCCTGCGCCGCCTTGGCATTCATGTGGGTATCGAGGGCTGTAAAAACAAAGCAAATGGTTAACCTCTGGGGAGGGTCTCTGCCCCTGCTAACAATCGCCCTTCATATCCCTCCACGGCCAGAGGAGTCCACTAGGCTGTTAACTCACATATAATAACCCTTAAACACTGTCATTAACTCACCTCTCATTCCTGCAAACTGCCCAGGAAAGCTCTCGGTGTGATCGATGGCTGCTCTCAAGCCAGTATCCCAGCCGCTCACACACTCGGCCGGAAGCCCGTGTGCAGCGTTGCATAAACAGACCAAACGGCAGCACTGAAGTGTGGCCCAGCTTCCACTCTGGTCTGCTCTCAGGACTGTCATCTCTGGGACAAGAGGCACTGAGAGTGGGACCTCTGGGTCCCCAGATGTCACCGTAGCTGATGACTCTAGGAGAGCCGGAGGCTTGAACTCCAGTCCTCTGTCCGGTCCCTGTTCCTAATCCCCCAAGGGCATGAAGATTGAAGTTGGGCTGGGGAAAGAGTGAGCACCTTTGGGTGTCACATGTAAGGTGCTGGACCTTCTTGAGGGCATCACAGGTTTATATATATGTGGTGTAGGTCTGTCCATTCACAGATGGGAGCCCCCAGAACAGGCCCCTGAGCCCCATCTTATTACAGGCTAGTGTTCACTGGTGCTGCTGTTTCCTGTAGAAACCCAGGCTCTGAGCTGGCTGTGGCATAGATGGTGCTGGTTATGAGCGCAGGATGGAAAGGAGAGACAGCAAAGGAGCTGAGCGCTTGATTGGCTCGCTGGCTTGCGGTCAAGGGCACGGTGCTCACCCAGAGGCTGCACACACATCCACGCTGCACTTTGGCAATGGACAGTGTTAATATTTAATGAGCCGCGGTGGCTGCGGAAAACTACTGTTTGCTCAGCAATTCACTCTCCCTCCTCCCTGGAGGCTGGGGATCCATGAACAATCACAACAACCTGGAGGAGGTTCCGGGCTGAGGTCCCCTCCGGTAGGACTCTCAGCATCCTGCCTGTGGGGCAGCTGTGTTAGCCTGACACCAGTCACGGGCCTGACCCTTTGTCTAACCAGGATGGAACGAGTAGAGTCTCTGTGCCCAGAGACCACAGGCTGCAGTGTCCTCGATGGCTGAGAAAACAAAAATACAGAGAGGAAGTGGGGTAAGGGCATATGGCTATCATCCCAGCACTGAGGAGGCTGAGGCAGGAGGATGTGTGCAAGTTTGAAGCGAGCATGGACGGTGGAGTAAAACCCTGTCTCAAAATACAATAAAATAGCTGCATCTCCTTGGGTACAGTGCTCACGGAGCATTGTAAGGCCCTGGGTTCGATCGCCAGCATTGCATAAATGGAATATGGAGGGCGCACTTATGATCCTAGCGCTGTAGAGGTGGAGACAGAAGGATCCAAAGTCCAGAGTCGATGAGTCGGAAGCCACTCTGGCTCCACGAGACCCTGTCCCAAAATAAACAGATGCAAGAGGAGCTGATGTCTGTGGTCTGTGTACGGCGCCCTTGGTGGAAATAATACGCTGTGTGTTTGGTGGGAATAATTTTCCAAGTCAGAGTTCCAGACAGAAAGGAGCGAACTGTACCTGGTGATCCAGGCACTGAAGGGTGTGGAGCACATAGTCAGACCTACAAGTGTGAGGATTATGGGTGCTGGAGATAGGTAGTATAGAAGCCCCAGCTGGCTGCTGCCTCACTAAGGCTGTAACTATGAGAAACCCCAGTACTGGATGAGATACAGCCCTGGGGTTCCTGTCTCAGGCCACAAGATACACTGGTGGAGAACAAGAGAGGAGACCCTGAGAGAAAGTGGAGTCTGGAGCCTCATCCAGTTGAGGGACCAGGTGATGTTACCTCAAAGGGGACAAGGCAGATCTGTGACTCCCAAAATAACACACTTGAACTCCTGCTGACTAGCCACAAATGACGACTTTAAGTATCGAAGACAGATGTCTGGGTCTCACACCCAAAAAAGGCTCAGTAGGTACAAAATACCTACTATGGGGACTTGAGAGGAGACTCTTGCAGAGGACTCGGGTTCAGTTCCCACCAACCACACGGGGCAGTTCATCACGCCACCCCACCCCCACCCCGTGGCGAGTGTCAGAGGCAGCGTTTGAACCCAGACTGCCTGGTTCCAGAACCTGTACTTCCTGTACCTACTCTACTACGCCAGCCCTTCTGAAGGCTGGGGCAATCTTGCTGGTCTTCTTTGTGTCGTCTTCTGTCTACGGTTCTCAGAGACGCAAATTTGGAGCTCGTTGGTCAGACTGTGCTCTTGGGTTCTGAGAACAGGGAGGTCAGAGCAGGTCAGCACCATCAGGAAGGACTTCCTGTACCGTGTGGTCAGACGACTGTAAGGGGCAGGAGAGGAAGGGACTCAGGCTGGAGGCGGGGCAAGGGTATGGAGAGAGGCGGAGAGTGTTGGCTGCGCATGCCTGTTCGGGAAGGCTATATTTGGGAGGAGGGGTCAAGGCAGTGACAGAAGAAAGAGAATGGAGGCCTCATCTGAAAAGTCTTCTCCTAGAATCATCCTAGATAGACACAGTGAGTTCAATCTATGGGCAAAGAGTCGGACTCTACAGAGAGCACGCCCAGCCCCCGCTGTGATTGGTTAAAGGCCAAGCCAATCTTAGCCTTCTCCTTTCCTCTGTCAGTGATTGGTTGCAGCATGAGCGTAGGACACAGCTCTAACCAATGACAGGAGTTCTGCTAGGGAGGCACCTGGGAGGAAACGCTCCCTCTTTGGACAGGGTTTTGTGTCCATTCGATGACTGGAACTACAGCAGCCGTCTTGCAGCTATGAGGTGAACAGGCAGAGAGGAAGGCAAGAAAGAATGAGAGACAAGGCCAGGAACTTTGGGGGTGGGGGGGAACCTAGACTACTGAATAAATCAGTTAACTGAATAAATCAGTTAGCATCCCCCAAGCTCAGAAGTGCCGATGTGAGGTGATGTGAGGTAATTTCAGCATCGTTTACCATTGTCAAGCCCCTGTTGAGGGTTCCTGTTACCTGAAGTAGAAGTAGCTACCGTACACCTTGCATTAATTAAAGTTGATTAAGCATCGATTAGTCCTGGAGAGAGTCACGCATGTTTGTCACCTCACAGCAGTTCAGCAGAAAGGAGGACCTGACTTGTCTCGGTCAGTCTGTGCCGCCTTCACCAAGCACGGAAGCCTTGGGACTCAGCCATGGGAGTCTGGAAGTCTGAGATCAGAGTGCGGCAGGGTTGTTACTGTGGTTCTGTCCTTGTGGAGTGTGTGTGTGAGTGTGTGTGTGTGTGTGTGTGTGTGTGTGTGTGTGTGTATACATTCATCCTTTCCCCTTACTCTCATGATAACAGCAAGAGATTCTTCCTCAAACGTGGCGGAAGGTAGAACCACACGTGAGGTCTTCCAACCTCCACGTGTGCCATGGCATGTTCCCCTGCACTCACACACATGCACATGCATCATACACATTGAGTTGTTTTTTTTAAGATGTGGAAGATAGTACACCCCACAGCCCGTTCCCTGCCTTTGATTGTGCCTTCAGGCCCAGGGGCCTGTGAAGCTGCTTCTGCCTCAAAGATGAGCTTTTTCTAGAATTTCTAGAGAACCAGGCAACCTGTGTCTTGGAGGACCTGGCTTATTAGCTTAGCGTAATGCATTCCAGATTCAGCCCTGTGTAGGCACAGATATGTAACCACTCCCCCATTCCCTTTATGGGTGAGCTGCGTTCTGACGTGACACTAGGTCAGATATGGGCTTATCCTAACGTGACCTGCTGCCTTCCTGAAGTCGGGTGTCTGGTGCTCTCTGCATCCGGTTTCCTCTCTGCAAGAATCACACACCATCTGTGCTCCTCGCCAGAGGTGACACATGGCTCCTACTCCAAATAGCTCTGGTCCCTCAGTGTCACCAGAGAGTCCGCGCCCCGGGCCCTGTAGGACTCCACTTGCTCTTCACAGCCGGTGCTTAGCATCTTCACAGATGGACAGTTAGTCCTCTACCTATCTAGTCTCAAACCTTCATGCTTCGTTACCACCCTCCCTGCCACTGCAGAGGATGTGCGGGCTTTGACGTGGGAAATGTCTGGGCTTGAAAGAGCAGGACAGAAGCGAATGCCTGGGTATGCATTCCTCTGACACCCACTGATGTCTGCAGAAGGCTGCTTGAGGGTTGCCTCCCCTCCCCCTAACTTCACCGAGTTCACTTCCTGTCTGGCCCACCCCTGTGTCTGCCTAGAGGGGACTCTGCTGGCAAAGCCATCCGACCTCCTTGGTGCTGCCTTCTCCCCCAGGGAGGAAGCAAGACTCCCATCAGCCTTGCACTGCGCTGTTTTCATTCTGGTTTCTGCAGAGGTAACTGTCCGCAGAACACCATGCCCTGCAATGTCCAGACCTTCATGATGGTCACTAGGTTTGTCCCCAAGTCAGCCGGGTGTACGGGACTCTTTGGTGAGGGCGGAGTAGCCTCTGCAGGACCTGCCCTTGGCCAGGGGGGACCTATATAGGGTGTTGGTTCTGTGAGGCTCAGCCTCACGCCAGGTAAGGTGAGGGTGGCTCATTTCTTTCTAGCACAAAGCAAGTCTGAAAAGTGATACCTGAGACCGACGTCAGGGAGAGTACCCTGACCTCCTTCTACTGCTGTGAGGAGTGACGTGTGATAGGCGTGTGCCTTAGTCAGGGTTTCTATTCCTGCACAAAACAGCATGACCAAGAAACACATTGGGGAGGAAAGGGTTTATTCAACTTACACTTCCACACTGCTCTTCATCACCAAAGGAAGTCAGGACAGGAACTCACACAGGGCAGGAACTTGGAGTCAGACGCTGATGCAGAGGCCATGAACGGTGCTGCTTACTGGATTGCTTCCCCTGGCTTGCTCAACTTGCTTTCTTACAGAACCCAGGACCACCATCCCAGGCACCACCCACAATGGGCTGGGTCTTCCCCTCTTGATCAGTAATTGAGAAAATGCCTTGCAGCTGGGTCTCATGGAAGCATTTCCTCAAGGGAGGCTCCTTTCTCTGTGATAACTCCAGTTTGTGTCAAGATGACACATAAAACCAGCCCGTACAGTGTGTAAGAGTCTCTCTGTCCGGCCAACATTGCCCCAGCACAACCACCTTGCCCTGTGGACTCTGACCTTGTCTCTCCTTCTAAGGATGAGAAGAGGACCAGGCCCAACAGTTCCCCAGGGAGAGAGTGTCCAAAGTCACTGTCAGCCACAAACATAAAGGAACTTCACTGCCACCTCTGAAGCCAAGGGGACTCCAGTAGATGCTAGAGAGACATCTACATTTAAAACAGTGTCATTGGTCACACTGGGGACTTGTAGAGTACTGTAGGCCTTGACCTCAGTTATCCCAGACTTTTCCAAGGTTGGCAGTTACATGGTTAGTTTTAACTGTCAATTTGACACATCCTACAATCTCTTGGGAAGAGGGAATCACCTCAGTCACATGGCCGTGTCTGTGGGAGATTGTCTTCAGTACCATAATTAATGTGGGAAGGTCCGGTCTGAAGGAAGGTAGTACCTTGCTCTGGTTGGTTGGTTGTGTAAGAGTAGAGGAAGGCAGCTGAGGTAAGCATTCTCCATTTTCCCTGCTCCTGACTGGGGCTGGGAGGTGACCAGTTGGTTCATGCTCCTGCCTTGACTGCCCCAAAATGAAGAATTACAACCTAGAATTGTGAGCGGGAATAAACCCTCTGTCCTCCAAGCTGCGTCTCTGGCAAGGTATTTAGTCATAGAAACACAAAGGACGTAGGATGTCCCCAGCCCGGCGTTTCTTCTTGTTAGCAGGGGCGTAAGTGGAATGATATGATCACATGATCACTCGCCAGGTCTGTGCTGTGAACATGATTGTCTCAGCGATGCCCACTGACCCAGCTGTTTCTGGGAACACATGTTGCTTGATCCCAGAAGCTTACAGCTTAACTTTGGGGATAGCCCTACCCCCTCCAATAGACAAATGATTGCAGACTCTGGTGGACTGGAGGACCAGAATCAGAAATAACACAGTGACAGATACTTTCCAGAAAGTCCAGGACTGGGCAACTGGACCTTGGGGTTTAGTTCCTACCCAGAGATGCCCATGAGGAGTCCTCACAAGGACCCCAAATGGCTTATAAGTGCCATGACGTGCTCACATGTCCACAGGAAACAGATTGAGTGCTTCCTTGGCACATGACCTTGGTGGGGAATTCCCAGCCGTCCCTTGTCCCCTCCACTCACACTTTCAAATGTACTTAGTGCAGACCGGCCTGCACCTCATTTGTTTGTGCAGCACCAGGAATGATGGATGCCTTCTCACTCTGCTTAGGCAGGCAGAACCCTTCAGAGCAAGGGTGACTGGACACTTGGGGATTGGACCAGCAGGGGCCAAGGTCACTTTGGAAAGTGACACTCAGTAAAATGCTGGGGGTGGGCTGAGGAGCCCCAAAGTCAGGATGTGGAACCAAAGGGCAAGGGTCATAAAGGCCAAGAAATGCCCCCTGCAGCCACTGACAGCCACCAACCAATGACTGCAGCTGCGGGGGAGAAGGAGGCATGGGGCAGCTTCTTGGCTTTATCAAGCTTTGTCAGTGCTGGGTGACAGCCTGGGTTTCAATCAGGCAAGTGGGCTACTACCTTGAAGTGTGAGGTTGTGGGGAAGGAGAGAGAAGAAAGGAGGGAAGAAGGAAGGGAGGAAGGATAAGAGGGAGGGAGGGAGAGAGAGAGAGAGAGAGAGAGAGAGAGAGAGAGAGAGGACACACACCAACATGCACACGCATGTATGCAGAAACTGAACACCTACTACCACCCTCTCTAGAGGCAACTCCAGTGTCAGCCCAGAGATGCACAGGACCTGCTGGGTTCCTCGGTCACTCTCGGCACTGAACTGCTCGTTCTCCACTTACAGCCCAGAAAATAGAAGCATGGGGAGGGAAGGACCTCAGCCCCGAGGAGGGACCAAGATTTCAGCCCAGTGCTTGCCTTGGGGCCCCAGTCCCCACTCTCTTATCAGCTCCTCCTGTGGAAGGACTTGTTCACTTTCCTTAACTTCCCTCATCTGGGTTCAGGGGAGCTAGGAATGGTTCTTGAGGCTCACATGACCATTGCAGAGAACAGCCAGGTGCAGGCTGGCACTCTGGGAGCTGAGCCGGGAGGATAGACAGTCCAAGGTTAGTCTGGGCTAAAGGGAGGGAGGGGCTGAGGGAGGAGCCTCCTCCTGTTTTCGTTTCCTCTTCACTCCTTTCTGTGACCTCAGCTCTCTTGATGCTACTCCGGGGTCACCTTTTGTACCTCCCCTTGTCCCCTACCCTGGAGCTTTGCCCCCCCCTAGTGTGTGACAGGTGCAACTGGGCCCTGGCGCAGCTGGAGCAGTGGGCTCTAAGCTCTGGGATGCCTGTCCCCGCCTCCTTCTCTTTGAGGCTCAGAGGGCATAAGTTAGATAACCATGACACCTGTTTTAAATTAGCCTTCAGAAGCCTCCGACAGCTGAGAAATTATTTAACAGGGAAAGAATTGAGTACATGAATAAATATTAATATTAAATCACAGCGTCTCTCGATTTGAGGGGAAAGGAGGGGGCCCTCAGCAAGAAACAGGCAGCCTCGGAGGAGAGATGCCGTTGAGCATAGTCTGAGGACAGCTCATCGGTCACCCGGTTCTGTCAGAGCTGCACAGAGACTCCATCTGTCAAGGAGGCCGGCAGGTGGCAGAGGTGACTTCTGAGAGTCTTGTGATGGCTCAACAGGTATCTAGTCTGAGCTCTAGCCTCAGCCTCAGGCTGTGGCAGAGGGTGGAAGAGGAGGGACAGTGCCTGTCAGGAAATAGTTTCCCATCCCAGAGCCCAGAGAGGAGCGGTTGCCTGCCGTGGCCTCTGTGGTGCGTCCCTATGTAACAGTGCTGGTGTGTATGTTCAACAAGCACTTTGGTGTGAAGATAGATGTGAACCAGGCAGAGACCTAATTATCCACCCACAGGTACACGGACTAAGCCAGCCTTCCAAGAGAGACATAATAGAAACCTTTCTCTTGGAAGCTGCTGGAGGCATCTTCCTGGTTCATCGAAACAGCTGATGCCACACAGAGGAGGGAAGTGGGAGAGGCTGTCTTGGAGTGGGAGGATCCAGGATGGGCCAAGTGCCTAAGGGCTGGGAGCACGTGGAAGCTGGTCCTACCTTTCACTCCCTCATCACAAATCAACACTAAGCCACACTCAGTCACTGTACACAACAAAATACTAAGCATGAGTTACGCACTCTGCGCTAACAGGCAGGCAGAGGGGACCTCGGGGCTTCTGGAAATTACCCAGCATGCCCAAGACTCAAGGCACTGATATCTGACCTCCTTCTCCTGTGACCCATTCAGACATCTGTCCCTGAGACTGAACACTTCACAGGGACGGACCATGTGAAAGGGGGGCAGATTTAGTTTGCAGATGGTTTTGAGGGGTTCAGTCCATGACCTCTTGGTTCTGTGTCTCTGGGTCCCTCGGTGAAGCTGAGTATCATAGTGGCAGAAGTGGGCGAGAAGGAAGCTGTTCACAGCATGGTAGATCAGCGAGGAAGGAGACCATCAGAGACCAGGAACGACCCTCCTAGGTATCCCTACCCCACCCCACTGCCACTGACACACTTCCTCCAGCAAGACTCCACCTCCCCCAGTTTCCAGACACACACCCCCTCAAGAGAGTTTTACCAGCTAGAGACAGAGAATTTAGCCCGTGAGCTGTGGCAGGCATTACACATTCAAGCCACAGGGCCTGGACCCCTCTTCTGCTGGTACAGCTCCCGGCTCCCTCATCCCCTAGGACCCTTTCCTTCCATGTGTCCACCCCAGTGACCCCCTTCCATGCCTTTTGATCTAATAGTTCCCCCGCCTTCCATTGCCGCCACCAACTCTGCTTGCTTTCTTCCTGGAATTCACCGTTTCCTGACACTACAATACGGACAAATCTGCTCCTCGGATGCAGTGGATTCATGCTTCCCAATGCTGCGACCCTCTGACGGACTTCTTCATGTTGCAGTGACACCCCCCCCCGCCACACACACCACAAAATGATTTCTGTTGCTACGTCCTATCTGTGATAATTTTGCTACTGTGATGAATCATAAATGTAACTACTTTTGGGGGTCCAGGGTTGCCAGAGGGGTCATGACCTACAGGTAGAGAACCACTGAATAAGGACAGATAGATACAATGCACTACAATGGCTTCTCAGGTTGTAGCCTACTTGGCCATAAGCCCATGAGGGTAGACACTTGGTCTCATTTACTCTGAGTCCTTAGTTTCTACCTTGAATGAATGAATGAATGAATGAATGAAATATGTCAGGCACGAGATACAAAGGTCCTGACACTTGGCCTTGTGCAGTTCTCTTACTCTGTGCAGGAGGTGTCCTTAGGGATACTGATGCTGGTACATGCCCTGGAGGGAATTGTGATCGATTTGAGTGGCTGCCCATGACAGAGTATGTGCAAGCATGAAGTCCTGAGTCTGGTCCCCAGAGAGACCCCCTCTCTCAAAAAACAGATATTTGAAGTGGATAGTGCCTGAGGAATGACACCCAAGGTGACCACACTCAAGTGTGCATGCGTGCGCACACAAACAGAGAGAGGAAGGAGAGGGGGAGGAGGAGGGGGAGGGGGAGGGAGAGGGAGAGGGAGAGGGAGAGGGAGAGGGAGAGGGAGAGGGAGAGGGAGACGGAGACGGAGAGGGAGACGGAGAGGGAGAGGGAGACGGAGAGGGAGAGGGAGACGGAGAGGGAGAGGGAGAGGGAGACGGAGAGGGAGAGGGAGACGGAGAGGGAGAGGGAGAGGGAGAGGGAGAGGGCAGACATTTGTGTGCATACATGCAACCACACCTACATCAAAAAAAGCAAGCTCCAAAATAGAAAAAAAAAAGGGGGGGGGAGTCTGGACAGTACCATTGGGGACCGATGAGGCTGTGAGGAGGGTGACTCAGTTTCCCCTTCCACTCCAGGTCTAATGTTTTTGTCACTGTCTGCTTCTGAGCATTCTAGGCTCTTTGTTGGGCGATTTCATAAAGCACTCCAGTCAGGAGTGGACACAGAGAGACCAGCTTCCTTCTGGCCTTCCCTCTGCCTCCTGCTCCTCCTGACCCAGCTTAGGACCCAACACCTATGGGTGCTGCAGAGTCCTGCCCTCAGGAGACACGAGCCTCATGTTCCCACCCTTCATGTAGCCTGTTCGCTCTGCTCTGCTCTGCTCTGCTCTGCTCTGCTCTGCTCTGCTCTGCTCTGCTCTGCTCTGCTCTGCTCTGCTCTGCTCTGCTCTGCTCTGCTCTGCTCTGCCACTTACAATGACTGAGCCGCCGCCCGGCTCTGCTTATCGTTTGATTAGGCTGCTATGCGGGTGTAAAAGACTGTGCTTAACTGGGGTACAACACACACTGACGCACACACTGTTTCAGATCAGGGTCCTCTGGTCACGCAGCCCTACCCTGAAAGGGATGATAGCAGTGGGCTTTTTAAGTGTTGGGAGCATTAAATGAAATAGTGTGTTGGTCTCTAGGGACCAGAGCCCAACAGCATCCTGTCTTCAAGTCCCAGATCCTTCTTGCTATGGACACTGGCTCTTCCCAGAACACCCTGGAAAGAGGCAAAATGCCAGCCCATTCTCTCTATACCAACTGTTCAAAGATGGCAGGTGTTGGCAACCAGAGGAGCAGAGGGAAGCTGGTCTCTCAGTGTCTACTCCTGACTGGGATGTTTTTCCAAATTCCAACAAAGACCCTGGGATCTTCTCTAGAGACCGTCACCCTATTCCCACCTCCTCAGAGTGTGGAGGACTTGCCAGTACCTTTGACTCCGTGGGGCTGTGTTCCTGGACCTAGGCACTCGTGGGTTCTTTATTAAGCTCAAGCTTTCATCTCAGTGGGACAGCTCTGACCCAGTCACACACTGAGAGGATGGAGCTGTGCAGCTCTGTCTGGTGAGTTCTGCTAGAAGAGAAGAAAGTGCACTCAGAGGATGTACACACACACACACACATTTACATTCTAAAGCTAGACTCAGAGAAGGGACTGTGGATATCTGTTCTATGCCAGGAACCCATGCTCATGGGGACTGAATCTTCTGTTTGTTGAGGCAAAACCTGGAGTATCTGGCAGATCAAGCTTCTTGACCAGAAAGTGGGAAGTTCCCAATTTCTGGAATGTGTCTCTTAGGGGTCATCTCCTCCTGCTATTCCCGAGTCCTGTGTGCCTCATACATTCTGTCCTGTACCTGCGACTTCTTCCCTTCAGTGACTCTTGAATCTCAGAAGAACACCAACTTATACTTTCTCAGTCATCACTGATGGGTGGATATGTGGGTGGGTGGGTCAGAGGATAGGTAGGGAGGATGGGAAGAGGGATGATGGACAGATGGATTGATGGGAGGATAGGTGAAATGGATGGAATGGATGTGAGGATAGACAGACAGACGGATGGAGAATAGATGGATGGATTGTGGATAAATTGGATGATTGATGGATTGGAAGATGAGTGGATGGAAAGATGGATAAGTGAGTGAGTGGGTGAGTGGGTGGAGGAAAGGATGGATGAGTGGATGAACAGACAGATGGGTGAGAAGATGGATTTCTAATATAATGATGAATGGGTGGATAGTGGATAGACCCAAGAGAGGATAGATGAAGGCATAAATAAATAAATGAATGGGTGGATGAATGGATAGATGAGAGGGAGGATGGATAATTAGATGGATGGTTTGATGGATGGATGCATAGATGGATGGATATGTGAATGGGTGGGTGGATGGATGGATGAGTGGATGGATGGGTGGGTGGCTAGATGGGCAAATGGATGGATGGATGGGTGCATGGATGGATGGATGTTGGATGGATGTGTGGGTGGATGGATGGATGGATATGTGAATGGATGGGTGGTTGGGTGGATGGATGAAGAGGATTGATAGTTAAATAGTGAATTGATGTATTACAGATGAATGGGTTGTAGGTGGATAAAGACATAGATAAAGAATGGAGACATAAATAGATGGGTGAGTAGATAGGAGGATGGATGTTAGGTAGACAAATAGATGGCTGGCTGGCTGACTGGCTGGATGGCTGGCTGGATGGTTGGATAAGTGGATGGATAGATGAAAGTATGAATGGATTGATATCTGGACCAATGATTGACAGATAAATGGGAAAAGGTGAATGAATGATGGATGGGTGGGTGGGTGGATGAATGGATGGATGGATGGATGGATGGATGGATGGATGGATGGATGATGGAAAGATGGGTGGATGGAAAGATGGATGGATGGATGGATGGATGGAAAGATGGATGGATGGATGGATGGATGGATGGGTGGGTGGATGATGGTGAATGAATGGTGAATGGATGGATGGATGGATGGGTGGATGGATGGATGGATGGATGGATAGATGTCACACACAACTAACTCTTAAGCTCTGTTAGCTCATGAATGGGGCATTCAGTGAAAACTAAGCTACCTGGCTCTGCCACACTCCCAGCTCAGAAAGTCATCTCTACATATGGAATAAAGTATGGAGACTTCAGCCCATGGACTTTCAAGGGCCACTTTGCTCTCAGATCTGGGAGCTGTCCCCTTCCCACTCACTGTGTGGAACCTGCAGGTGAGGAGGTCCATGGCTGTGATCTTGCAAAACTTTATGTAGGTGGCATCTCAAAGTAGCTGGCAAAAAATGGATGCATGCACACAAGATATATAACAGTCAAAAAATGTTACGGGAACACGGAGGAGCTGGCCACCAGGACTGACGGGAGTGATGTCATAGGTAAACTAGAATGCTGCCGGTGCTGTGAGAGTCACAGTTGCCATTGTGACTGCCAGGCCTAAACTCAGCAGCTTAAAACACACTCACAAGCCAGTGGTAGCCGTGATGGTGCATACACACCTTTAATTCCAGCACTTGGGAGGCAGAGACAGGTGGATCTGTGAGTTCTAGTCTACAGAGTGAGTTCCAGGACAGCCAAGGCTACACGGTGAAACTCTATCTCCAGAAACCAACAACAAAACAAAAAACACACGCTCATGTATTCTTAGGGCAGGGTGCCTGAAGCTGGGCTCCACTGGGCTGTCTGAACTGTGGGCTCTGCTGCCCAAGCTCAAGATTGCAGGTTGAGCCATGTGTCTCAATTCTGGGTCTGCGAGTCTATGATGCTCCCCTCAGAAGAAAGCAAGAGGATGCCACATCGCTAAGCACAGTTGAACCATGTCCTTGTCCCTGCCCTCCCACTGACTAAAGCAAGTGACATGACTGAGCCCCGCCTTGATGAGATGAGCAAAGGGAAGAAGGGGTGAGTGGAGATTTATTAACCAAGGGTCCAGGCAGTATCGTGGTGGCTCAGGGTTAGGATCAATGGCACACTGTTCTCACCAGCTGTGTTACTTTAGATGGAGAAGTTTTCCTGTGTGTGCTTCAGTCTCCCATGCTTCAGTCTCCCATTTCAGAGTCAGACATCACTGACCGTGGCCTACCCAACTGTGTAATCTCTATATTATAGGGATCACTGTACAGCCAGTGAGTGTCTGCTCTCCAATCTCACGATCTCACCCTTGCCATTGTCTCTGGCCCTCCCTCACCCTCCTTTCCCCATGCTGAGCCTCCCCTTCCATCCCACCCCCCCACCCACCTCGCATCCCCAGGGTCTCCACTCTCTTCAAATATTGGGAAATGTCCCCGAAGTCCCTGATCTCGGTCATGGTTAAGCCCAGCCTGGGAGATTTGCTTGCTTTAATCTTTTCACGTAAATTAATCCTGCTGAACCTTTAATCATTCTCCACCAATGAGACTCTGACGAGACACATGTTGGGGCTCCCACTGTCCGTAGCTGCCGACAGGCTGTCACACTGACAGGGTTCTTAAGAAGGGAGTGTACCCGGAGATCAGAAGTTCTGAGCCTCAGGAGCCAACATCCACACATCTGTCCAAGCCTCAGTGTGTAGGGGTTGGGTGGGGTGGGGGTCCCTTACACCCATGTGTTTCTTGAAGTAGAAACAGGGCTACAGAAGCACACCCTCCCCCAGCCAGCTCCTCGTGTGACCAGTTGGTCACCATCTATCCCTACATGGGACTCGTGCCAAGTTTCCTTCCTCGACATATGGGAGCTCTCTTTATAGCAATGATGTCAACCTTCCTGGTGCTGCTCGTGCGTTGGTGACCCCCAACCATAAAATTATTTTTCATTGCTACTTCGCAACTATAATTTTGCTACTGTTACGAATCGTGATGTAAACATCTGACATGCGGAATATCTGATACGCCAGATATCTTATGCTTGATCCCCGTCAAAGGGTAGTTTCCACCCCAAGGGGTTGAGACCCAGAGGTTGAGAAACACTGCGTTATAGCCTTCTTGAGAGGTTGGACAAAGCAGCGGTGTCTCTTTGTACACAGGCTATGGGTTCAAATCCCGGGCAGGTTTTGTGCATGGGTAAGTGACCCTGTGTAGTCACCTGTAAAATGGGTGCTATGTCTAAGACTGTTTGACTCAGAATCAACTTAGAGAAGGTGACATAATTATGGGAAGGGCACAATGGGAGAGAGGACAGGTAAGTATGTCCCACAGTGAGTGACTGAGTGATGGGAAAGGGATTATAGACTTTCCTCCCTCTCTCTCTCTTCTTCCCTCCTCCCTCCCTTCCTTCTTTTTCTCCCTCTTTTCCTCCTTGCTTCCCATGCCTCTCTCTGTGCCCAGCATCCCTCCAGAGCCTCTGACAGCTGCCAGATCCCATCCAGGCTTCTCTCTTAAACGTCTACAGCATCCCTACCCCACTCTGATTCTCCTTTTCTGTCTTCTGAGGTTCATTCCCCCACAGTGGCTGCCTTTACAAAATGTCCCATGGTCCTTCCTCAATCTTTAGTGGACGTTCATATCTATGGAACAAGGCCTGAAGTCCACAGAAAGCCCAGGTGGCACCCTACTTTACAGACAGGGAAAGTAAAGCCAGCTGAGAAACCCCAGCCCCAAAGCCAAGCTTGAAGTCTTGTTCACCTCTGTCTCTCTCTGCCGCCTCCAGCCATGCCAAGCTTGCCGGGCTCCCTGGGCTCACAGGCTCCAGCCAGTCTCAGAGTCTCCCTCATGCTCTTCTGCTTCCTCATGCTTCTCTGTCTCCTTTCATGGTCCATTGGCCTCTGGGTGACATCAACTGGTCCTTCAAACCACCATCCCCACATTTGCTGAGGGAGCGTCTCAGAGTTCTGGTGCCCACTGTCTTCTTTCCGTGATCCCTCCGGTGACCTTTGGCTTCACATCTGCTTCTCAAGCAAAATCACACAGTGAGCTCTGGGGCCACTCAATTGCCACAGCCCAGTGGTACAGAGGGCCGACACTGCATTCCCACAATTCATAGCTCTGGAGGGTAAAGTTCATGGTCAGGCACTGGCAGTTCAGCTCCTGATGAGGAATGAGGACCCGTCCTCAGTACTGTGTCCTCACACGGGGCAGGAGAGAGAGAGAGAGAGAGAGAGAGAGAGAGAGAGAGAGAGAGAGAGAGACTGGTAAGGAAGGCTCTAGTCTTCCTCTTATGGACACACTAACTTCACCACAGAGACCCACCTCCATGACTTCATCTCCTTGAGGCTTCATCTCCAAATCCCTTCATGCTGGGGGCTAGGGTTTTGATGTATAAATTCTGGGATGACACATTCAGTTGATAGCAGGCAGACAACGTTCTGAGTCACTGGTTCCAAGCTCAGTTCTTGGCAGTAAGAAAACGTGAGAGACACTTGCTGATGGACCAAATGACCAGATGAAGGAAAGCAAACAGGGTAAAGGGCATGCTGGAGAAATGGCTCACTGTCCTCGAAGAAGTAAGTTCAAATCCCAAGAGCCACATTAAGCAGGTCACAGCCACCTTTAATGCCAGCTCCTTGGGATCTGGTGCCTTCTTCTGGCTGCCTCTGGCACCTGCACACATGTGTGTAGACACTGCACATAAGCACATAAATACATCTTTTTCTTAAAAGTAAAATAAATGGAAAAAAATAATAGTCCTTTTTGGACAGCAGTTGAGATTGGAACAGAACCCTGACTCCCCCAAATGTCCCAAGCAGTCTGTGAGCACAAAGGTGGTGGCAAGTCACTGTTCAACAGAGATGCTGGCTCTGATTGGCAGCCACCTCCCCGGTTGCAGGGTTCTGAGTTGTTTGTCAAGTTTTTCTTTTTTTCTTCTAAACATAGAAGCACCCTTGAAAAAGAAAAAAAAAAAAAAAAAAAACAGAGGAGGAGAGGAAGTCACATCGAACTGCTCTGATCTCCCAGCCGTAAACGACACCTCTGGGATGCGAGCCCACCTGTGAAATATTGCCCGGTGATTAGATCTCCAGCCGTGAGATATAACCATGAATTTCCATCCCCACCTTGGAAATACAGTTTACTGTTGGATCAGGGGTGAAGTATAGCTTTCTGTTTGGCGCAAGCCGGTAAAATACGGCCTTCGATCAGATCGCTGTGGAGAGAGCAAGGACGCTCGCTGGGACCAGGGACGTCACCACAGCCTGGTGAAGGAAATAGAAGTCTGTAGAGGAGAGAGAGAGAGAGAGAGAGAGAGAGAGAGAGAGAGAGAGAGAGAGAGGCAGGGAGGGAGGGAGGGAGGGAGGGAGGGAGGGAGAGAGAGAGAGGCAGGGAGGGAGGGAGGGAGGGAGAGAGAGAGAGGGAGGGAGGGAGGGAGGGAGGGAGGGAGAGAGAGAGAGAGAGAGAGAGAGAGAGAGAGAGAGAGAGAAGAAGGAAATTGATGACAGTGACATTTAGGTACTTCTTTAAAGTTGTCAGCATGAGGGGAAGGGACTGACAAGACAAAGTGTGCCCTGTGCTCTGCTGGGTGACGGCTGGAGGCAACTGAGGTGTCCCCACTTGTGTCCCATCCAGCTGATGAATACTCACCCAGCACAAGTTCCTCTGCTTCCTGGAGAAAGTTCCCAGAATTGCTATGAGGGGTCCTGCTGGGCTCAGCCCAGTCTTTAATATGGGAGTGCAGGCTCAGGACCAGGAGAAAGTCCCCAGAAAAGCCCCATAAGCCATGTGGGGCTCAACTCAGTCTTTAATATGAGAGCAGAGGCTCGGAGTCACACAGTAGGACAGGCAGCTGAACACCTGCAGAGCCTTGGCTCAGAGCTACAGCTTAGCATGTCTAAGGCTCCAGTTTAACGCCTAAATCATGTGACCTGGGTGGTACAGTGGGCATCATGCCACCCTCTCGCAGCCGTGCCCAGAAAAGGTTCCTGTCTCAGAACTGCCCACAGCTGACCACTGACCATGGTCCAATCACCGTGTCACCATCACTTAGACCACTGTACACCAATAGGCTCAGCTGTGTTCCATAGCACCTGGGGACCAGCTCTGCCCTCTTCGTTCTTCCACGGCTCACAGCTGCTGTCCCAGGAGAGGCCCCTGCACACAGTTCTTCCTCTGCACACAGTTTGTTTCCAGAGAGCTCTGTCTGTAGCAGATACCCACTGGCTGGTGTCCTCCCTCCCACTCTCCCACCTGAACACTCAACTATAAAATGAGACTATTAGTGTACCTGTCTCAGGCCTTTTGGAGGCAAGTAAGCTACGTGTGTATGCATGTGTGTATACAGAGGGAGGTGTATGTGTACATCGTGTGCATGTGTGTGTATGTGTGTGTATACTTAGAACCACTCTGGGCTCACCATGTCTTTCTGAACATTCCTGACACACCATTGAACCCAAGCCATCATTTCTCCCTTCTCTTCCTGCAGAGGGACTCACTCATCTCACTCACTCCTGTGGTAGCCGGAATGTTGTCTGCGGCTGTGCCGGCCACGGGGGGGCTGGAGCTGGCACCCACCAGACCTTAGCTCTCAATCTGTTATCTCCCCTGGTGTGGGTGCTTAGAGAGACCCTGGGAGGGAGGGAGGCATGGGCTTATCTCTCCAGAGCCAGGCGTCGGGCTGGCCTTATCTCGGATTGGAACTTGTAAAACATGGCTACTATCGTGCCGTCTCCCACAAGGAGCCTGGGTGCTCCCAGAGGAACCTTGTGCTGTTGATTATGACTTGTGATTGGACAGAGAGTGGGGTGCCCTGGCAGACTACAGAAAGTCCACTGAGGAAACTGGGGACACCCGGGCCAGGCCTGACACCATATTGGAGTGGGTAGTGTTAGGGTGTATGGAGTTTCCTATCTCCTTCTACTCCCTGCAAGGGGAGTGCAGATGGAGACAGGGTCTGAAAGTCTCTGGGAACTCAGCAGGAGAACATTCTGGAAGAAAAATGAGAGCAGTAGCTGCACCATTGGTCAGCTACATTCACTGTTATCCTGTTCCTGGATAAGTACTTACTGGGTACCAGGCCCTCTTTAAAGGGCCAGCGCACTGGTCTTGGAGAATGAAGGTTCCAGAACCCCACTTCTGTCTCCCATGCTTTTGAGCTATGTGGCCCCTGGCCGATCTCCTGTCCTCTCTGGACCTCAAGTGTCCAGTTGGAAGAGTGGTACGCACGGCATGAGGTTATCCTAAGGCACTCTGGAGGCAGTGAGTGTGGAAACTGCCTTACAAACTGTGGGGTGCTGTGCCCACAGACGTAGATCACAGGTTCAGCTATCATTTGCCTCAGACTCTGGGGAAGGCGGGATGAAGCAGACAGAGCATCCCAGGCAGAGGGGACAGCATCTGCAGGAACCGCAGGGTTGGGCCCCAGTGTGGGCCTTGCCAGGGGCATGAGTGCAGGCAGCCCAAGCCGAGAGAGAGCGGATCTGAGGCTTCCTTGCTGGCAGGGGGAGGCTGGACCCATCTGGCCCTGTTTTTCTCCTGTCACTCTGGACCCTTTTGTGTGGAGCTCCCGACTGTCACCGCTTGCCTGTGATTCCCTTTGAACTTGGCATCTGTCTGGGGCTCCCTCTGGCCCGCCCTGTGAGCGTAGGCTCAGATCTGTTGGCAACCCTGGCATCTGTTCTGGTGGCAGGAGGTGATTCAGGCTCCAGCAGCTGAGTGGGGGAGGGCAGGGCAAGGACAGGTCCTCCAGGAAGGTGTGACCCTACACCTTCCCGGCACAAGCAAGTGGCACTTGCCTGTCCTGAGATCCGGGCAGGCAGCTTCCTTCCTCTCTTCTTCCTTAGGCCTGCCAATGGCTCCTGTCCTCTGCAGCATAGTCCCCTGTCTGACTTCTGATAGCAGGAAAGATTGGATACACCCAGCTCTTGCTTAGGGCCAGCAAGCCAAGATGGGACCCGCTATGCCATTTGCTGGCTCGGCCTCCAGTGGCCTGTCCCTTGCCTCTGTGTAATGCTGATAAGGCCAGATGGAGCTACCACGGGACACAACTGGCCTAGCCTGGCCCAATCCTTCCTGCCTGTAGATAGGGGTAGGGCTCTGAGCCTAATGTCCGCATCTGGTTCTGCCCAGACACCTCAGTTCATCTCTCTCTGAGTCTCGGTCCCCTCATGCAGAAGATGGGAAGAAGATGCAGACCAGAGCTGACAGACATCTTTGATGAGCTAATGTGTCCACAAGGCTTTGAGAAACATGCCTGACATACCATTGACACAGCATAGCCGCTGTCATCGTAACCGTCCCAACCTAGTGTCTTTGGGAGCCTGGTCTGTAGCTGCCATGAAATCACAGAGAAGGCAGTGCCCTCCTCAGGGCTCGCCCCTGGGCTCCTAGTCCCTGTGAGGCTCAGGCCAGCTGGGAGCACATTGCAGTAAGGATGGGGATGAAGGAGAGTGGGGATGGATGTGTTCCCAGAGCCCTCTGGCTACCCACTCCGTGCCCTGACTTCCCTTTTGGTCTGGGGAGTCTCCGGTGAGAATTGGATAAGAGACAGCACATGAGCCTTTCTGGAAAAACTCAGCACGAAGCACGAAGCACGAAGCACGCTGGCTTCATTCATTTGTCAGAAATCTCACCTGAGTGTCTGGGAGCGGGAGACGTGGCCCTGGGTGCAGGGGTGGGAAAGGTCTGCAGCCGTCAAAGGTGTCCCAGAGAGAACGGAGTCTTCAACATTCATATTCTTGAGACTCAGTTGTAAGGAAGGCAGCAAGGGCTGAGTCCAGCGGGGACAGGAAGGAAGGGGACCATTTTTCATGAAAGTTGAGTAAACGGTGGGGGCCTACAGATGGCTAGAGCTTGCTGGGGCAGGAGGTCAGCTAGAATGAGGTTAGGCCAAGGAGCCCTTTCTGCTTTTCCTCAACCTTCTGAGCATCACTTTCAAGTCTTATTGGATGTGTGCATCCTCTGGGCCCTCGATGGCCGTGTCCCTCTGGTGTGGGAATCCTCTCCTCATCTCCTGTCTTCTGACCAAGCTGCCCACACCTGACCTCTCTCTACGCTTGACTTTCTCCAGGCTGCTGCCTGACCCAGGAAAAGGTGTGTAGTGGAGTTGCTGTAAATTCTCCTTCTCGGGGAGCTTTAAGTGGGACACCCCCAGGAACCGGAAACCAAGCTGGAACGAGAGACACTTGGGCGGTGTAGACCTAGTAGCTGGAGACTCCAGTCTTGGGGTGGTGGGGTGAATTCAGGGGTCCACAAAGCCCAGCAGAAGGGCTGGGTCCAGACCTAGTGTAAGAAGGAAGGAAGCCAAGAAGGTTTTCCAGGAGAGGTGGTAGCCAGCATGCTGATGATTTAGCTTCGAAAGGGAGGGGGAAGGTCGTCTCTGCAGGACTGAGCAGCAGTGCTGAGCCGGTGCTGAGCCCTCAGGCAAGAGCCAGAGCGAAGAACTTCAGAGCCGAGGGCACCTTGGTTGAGGCCCAAGGGTGTGCAAAGATGCATAAGGAGGGGAGACAATGACAACGTCTGGGTGAGGAGGATGGGTTTTATTGTCGAGGCTAACACGGGAGTGAGGCGAGGCAAGTGTGTCTAAGGCAGGGGACCAAGGGTACAATCAGTTACAGCAGAGTGAGGCTGGAGGCAGGAAGGCCTAGAGAGGAAGCTGACCCTAAACATTAAGATGGCCATGGTGTGGAGGCTGGAGAGAGTGGGCATCACCAGAGCCTTGGAACTGCTTCAGTTATGACCCCTCACCCCGGGACTCATCTGACCTCATGGCTGGGAGGGAAGGCTGAGCTTGGGCCCTGAGTTCCTGCCAGGTGCTTCTACCAGATTTTTGGCTACAATGCCTAAACTAGAACTCAGCTGGAGAGCTCAAGGTCTGTCCTCGCAGTCACAGCTCAGCAGCGGAACCCTGAGTTTCTGGGGGTGTCCTCCAGGGTTCTGGAGCTGTTCTGGGGCATGTAATATGGAGTTCTCCATTGACAGATTCTGTGTATCTACCCCGTGTGTGACAGGCCCAGGGGGTGTCCATCTGACAGGCGTAGAGACCCAAGTTCAGAGAAGCAGTGACATCCCAGGTCACACAGCACCATAGCAGGGACACTTTCTCACACCTCCTCAGTCCAGGCTGTTGCCTCTACCCTGAGATATCCTCAGGAAGCTGGTTGTCCTAGTTCTTGCAGAGCTAAGCAGAGTGGTAGCATGCAGCTGCCCGTCAGCAGGAGGGAAGGAGGAAGGACGAACTGGCTTCCGTGATTTCCCTGGCTTCCCGGTACCCGGTATATATATTTTTTCTAATCGGCTCAGCTGCTGATAGCTATCTGGCTCCGCCAGAGAGCGAAAGAGACTTTGTGTCAAATGCTGAAAAATGACTTTTCAGGCAGCCTCTCTGTCTCTTGAAAGGAGGTGACGTGCTCAGAGCATACAAATCGCTCAACCGTCAGGCGTCTCCAGGCGAGGAAAGAGTGTGTTTAGATTGCTAAAACCACTCTCGTCCCTTCCCAAGGTCATGGGCAGGCAACCCAACTGTGCTAGCGCCTTCAGGATATGGAGCCGAGAGCTGACCAGAGTGAGCTGAGTGGACTCTGGGCCACCATAAGACAGGTCCCTTCAAGGAACAATGGGCTCATGAGGAAAGGTGACCTCAGGTTCAGATCTCCGTCAACCCACGGCAAGCTCCGTGTTCTTAGACACATTCCTGGAAATCTCTGGACTTAGAATACTTTCTGTATTAGCATCTCTCACTTTTTTTTTCCAGTCACTCACAGACTACATGTTCTGATAACTGGATTTCTTAGTGCTCAAGAACTTTCAGAGGTTCTCAGGTAGCAGCAGCATCATCCCCGGCATCCACAGACAGGATGAGTGGGAAAGGATGGGCTGAGGGGCACAGGATGCCTAAATAAGGCAAATCTCAGCTCTGACACTCAGGGGCTGTGTGACTTTGGACAAGTGTCTTAGCCACTCTGAGCCTCAGTTTCCTCCCTTGTCATCTGGAGAAATAACCAAAACTACTGCATGAGGGTCTGTGGGAAAATAGGGCTCAGAACAGTTGTCTGGCATGTGTTGACTTCATGTATTGACTTCATCTATGGCCTGTCTCCTAACCTTACCATGCCTTGATTTCCCCATCTATAAAGAGGGAAGGGCTGAGAATCTTGAGCCTTTTAATCACTTGGCACACAGTGGGGGGTTTATCTCATGTAGAGTTTTCTAGCTCCTTGCAAAAAGATACTCAACATTTGGCCTTCAAGTGTGTGTCTCTGAGGTTGTTCGATCCCATGAAAATTAACAACAAGGATTCATGGAAGAGAAGTCTAGGCAGAAGGCCCCGCTGCCTTCTCTTCCTGGTAATGAATACTTTCTGTGCTAGAGTTTACCATGGGCCAGAAAATAACCCAGAGAAGGGAACAGCTACCACAACCAGAGCTTGGAAGGCCAGGACTGCAACCAGGCTCCTGGTCTGCAAGGGAATATTCCCCATTCTTTGTGTGTCTTAGCTATAGACCAGACCTTCAAACCCCAGATGGTCTTCAGGGAGGCCTGGGATGCTGCCCCAAGCCTGCCAACAATGTCTCCCTCACTGGGGGACAGCCAACAGCCACCATGTCTGGGAAACCACTGAAGGCAGAGATGAGGCCTGCCACGAGCCAGGGAGTGGGCTCAAGGGGACACTGAGGCAGACTGCTAGAGAGTAACAAGGGTGGGAGGTCTTCATTGCAAACCTGAAGCCAGGCTCCCTGACTCTTAGACAGGAGGCAGGGAAGGGGTGGGGAACAGATGTGTGGCCACTGATACCCCTTGAATGTAAATTTACCTCTCAGGTGAGAGACCCTGGCTCCTGAGAGTCTGTTAGCTGGGGGCACGCAGATGGTGTCTCAGTAAGTGCCTGTCTGTGTCTGGGGATGGGGGTGTGTGTGAAGAGCTGCAGGTGCTGGGACCTGAGCCACAGCTGGATCCTCACATCACGTTCTTACACGAAAAAGGGGGCCAGTGCGGTGCTGTGGGGCACAGAAGGGTGGGCTGCTGGGCTCTCAAGGAGTTCCCTCCTGTCTGCTGGTTCTCATTCCTCCAGGCCTTGGATTGAGGTTTAGTACCTACAAGATGGTGAAGGAGATGCATGAACCGAAAGGGCCACACCCTCTCAAAACCAAGCTCTTTAAAGCAGCTCATGCTTGGCACCCCTGGTGTCCACAGCTCTAGAGAGATCCGTGGGGCCTCCGGTGACCCAGTGTGTCCCCTGTTCCCGCTCCCTCTGCTTCACTTCTTCAGGCACAACGGCAGCTACATGTCACGCAGGATAATCTCTGCTGGAACCATGGTAGGCAGTTCACCTCCGGTCTACTGACTTCCAGTGTTGCATGGATCACGTTCACAGTCCACACTGCTTTGCCCGATAAAGTCTACATCTTTGGGGCACAGAGCTGGGACTTGGAACGCTGTCCCTGTTGTCCTTGGGACCCCATCCCTAGAGAATTACATCGTCTGAAATGCATCCAAGGAGGTCCGGTGACTGGCCCAAGGAGAGTCTAGAAACCGGTAATGGCCCCAAGGTTCTGCTTCTCATTTGCATGTGAGTTCTCTGTGTCCCCTGCTAGTTGGGGAACCAACTGTGACAGTATCCGTTGCAGGGTGGTGGGGAGGCTTGTTTGGGATCTTGGTTCAAGTCCCACCCCTACCCCCTCCTAGTTGTACAATGGCCATATCCCTTCTTTGGGTCTTGGTGTCTTCATTTATAAAACACATAACAAGCCCAGTTTCCTTGAGAACAGCGGAGCCTCAGAGAAACCATAGGGCGGGGAGCTAATGGTAGGACAGTGCTTGGGTGTGGCCAGCTACTTCTTCCACACTGCCTGCCTAAAGCGGCTTGAAGCAGTAGATGTCCACCCTCCCGGTCCTGAAGCTAGAGATCAAAAGTGATGAGTTCCTGTGAGGAGCCTTTTTTGCTTCCTAGTTTCGGCATCTGTGGCAATGTTTGGTGTCTCACAGCATGTGGCTGCTTGGCCCTGGTCACCTCCTTCGATGTGTGTTTCCATATCCATGTGCCTCTTTTTCATAAGGTCAGTCTATCCGATTAGGGACCAACTTCACTCACTGTAGCTTGGTAACATCTACAAAAGCCCTATTTCTCGATACAGCCATTTTGAGAGATTTGGCATTGGGAGTGTGGGGGGAATGGACTATGCCCCTCAGTGTCCTCCTGCAACCCTGGGATCTTGTGGCCCTTGACAGGAACCTGTCTCTGAAGAGTCCCTGCAGGAGCCGTAGCGTTCCTTATCTCTTTCCCAGGGAGTGCTGGCATCCCCTTTCAGGTCCCCTGCCCTATCGGGCTCTGTACCAGCAGGATGTGTAAACAGATAACAGTGTTTACAGGGATGCAGTAGAAAGAAGAAAGTTTACAGAAGCCAAGATACAGTATTGCTTCCACACTGAGGGAGGAGTGTACACTGAGAAAGGAGTGTTTACAGAAACCGAGATACAGTATCCGTTCCATGCAGAGAGAGGGTTGGAAAGGTCTCCTGAGCCTTGAGGGTAAACCAGACACTTGGGGTGGAGGGAAGTTGCTAGCAAGGGCTTAGAAGAAGGGGCTTGCTGCAGCTGTTTGTTGATGGGGCTGGACAGCACTGAGTGTGGCAGCTGACGATCCAGCTCCTAGGAGACTGGGCATGGGAGAGTCAGGGTGAGATTTAGACATTCACTGGGGAGCCAGTAAAGGTGGCAGATCTGAGCTCTGACCACTCATCCAGAAGAACAGATGTTTCGAGATGAGTTCAAGGCAAGGCTTTGCCACAGAGACATGTGGTTACCCCTGGGATTGCAAGAAGACGTCCTCCAACCGGAAATCTCCCAGAAAGATCTTGAAACTGAGCTGGGTGACAGCCGCCACGACTGACGACTCACCTTCCCTGGCCTTTATCCCTTCCTCTTAAAGGAACATCAAACAAGAGTCTGGGAGACCCAGGAACCAACTCCTTCCCAGAGACAGAGGGAAGGATTGGTACCCTTGACCTTGTCCCCTTTGTCCTAGAGACAAGAGCCCCAAGGGCAGAGGAGGCGTAACCCTCCTTGCCTGCATCTTCTCTTCATTGCATGGCTGGGGTTTTACCCTTGACCTCAAGAGCAAGCATTTCCCTTACCCAACCCCAGAGATGCACAGTTTAGGTCACAACGGCCCAGGCGCCTATTCTATTCTCAGGCCTGGTAAGCAGCAACCCCCATTTACAAAGACCTCAGCATTTAGTTCACACCTGCATCCCCCAATCCCAGAGAGCAGCTCACTGGGCGCAGGAGAGCCCTGAGCCCCTGCACAATTGCATCTGGGTCTCCAGTCTTTCCTCCCGCCGCCTCCTGCCAGCCTTACTAACTCTGTTTACTCACTGCAAAGTACACAAGATCACTATCCTGTACTTGCCTAATGTCAATTTCCCATGATGAGCAAGAAGCTGTAAACACCCATATTTCCACAAGCCTATTACAGCCCCATGTACTCAGAGTCAGTGAGCTGGACAGACTCGTACACCCAACATGCTAGGCTGTGCAGGGGATCAGGCGGGACAAAGCTGGGAGCCTGGCCTCTGGGGTTCCTCTTTGCCGTTCGTTGACTACCTTCACTACCCAGAAGGCTTTGCTTCTGTCCCTCACTCAGTGTCTGTCTATTGCAGCTGTCCTTGTGAGGCAGGGGAAATGTTTAAACACACACACACACACACACAAAAAAAAGGACCACAGGTTGACTGTAGCATGCACCTTCTAGTGCTGGTCGTCTTGGGAGAGGTGTCCTGTGCCTGGCCTTCTAGACCCATGGTTAGCTAGGCTCCGAGCAGGGAAACACCCTTTGGAGGTTCTGCGGAGGAAGGCTAGGATGTATGGGCAGTTTGGTGGCAGCGGAATCCTTGGGCAGGTACACACACTTTCTCCAGAGGCATCAGATTTCCCATGTTGGGGGAGTTGTCTTATCAGGCTACCTTTCCCACAGACCGCCAGCTCCTTCCTGCCAAGAGACTCACCAAGTGTAAGGCTATATTTTAGGAGGCTCTAGCACCAAGTAGGACCTCTGATGTGGCCTCAGCCAGAGACATGCCCAAACCCCAGCTGGAGCTCCGTGGGAACCATTGAAGGAATGATCCCAATTGAATACACTGATGCCGGATGAGTCAGCTTTCTGTTGCTGTGACAAAATACCCTGAGCTAAATAGCCTAAAAAGACTAAAGGTTTATTTTGACCCATAGTTTCAGAGTTCTGTCTGTGATGAGAGAGAGATGCTCTCATGGCAAACACAGGTAGTAAAAGAAAGCTGTACTCATCACAGAGCTGTATCTCTGTGATCTCTCCTGTATCTCTTTCCTGGGCATCCCTCCAAGTGACCTAAATTCCTTCCACTAGGCCCTGCCTCCTAAAGGCTTAACTGGTTTGAACAATGCCACCTTCTGGTTTGAACAACGCCTGCCTTCCACGCAGGCGCCTCCGGGGGACATTAAGATCTGAACCAGAATATCTGCTCAAAACTTTCGTGACAGAGGCTGCGTGGAAGGGGACAGATGGGAGGTGTCAGAACCCAGCCTCCAGCATTGACAGATTCAGAGCCTGAGGTCAGGAAATGTCCCCTGTAAAAAGTCTGATGGTAGACATCTTAGGATTTGCATGCCAGGAAGCGAAACAAGAGACCCCACCGGGGCACTAATATAATCACTAAACAGCTAAGCATTTGAAGATACCCAGGTGATTCCAGGGCACTGGTGGGCCCTTCTACACAGGGTAGTGCGAGGCTTGACCCTGAATGCCACTTGCCGAGTGCTGGCTGCTCTGAGCCCATTTCCTTCATCTGAGCTCTGTAATCCCTGTCTCAGCACCAGGAAGAATGTGCCTGACAACACTCAGCAACGGGGAAACTGAGTCACAGTTTCCTGGTCTGAGGTCATAGACTTGTGAAGTACCCCAGCTGGGCCTCCCAGCATCCATGCCAGCAGCCGCCAACAGCTCTCTCATTGTCATTATTGCTAAGTTCATTTCTGTTGCCCATGACCAAGTGAACGTAACAAGGGTCACGACACAGATCCTTGAAGGAGATGGGGGACATAAACCTGCCTCACCTTATAGGGCATGCATTTCTCTATTTTATATGACCTCCAGCTGGCCCCCTTCCCCCCTGGTTCCTGTTACTGGGACTGTGCGCTTGGCATCTCTGATCCCCGGTTGGGGGCTGAGAAACAGAGAGGAGGGAAGGCAGGGTGGAGCGGCTCTGGAGGCCCAGAGCAGTGGGTGACTGACAGATGGCCCTGAAGCGAGGCAGCTCATTCATCCCAGTTCTGAAAAGAGAGATTGGGGTTAGTTCAGCTTCAGAGAAGAGGGCGATGCCCCTGGCTAGTATTGAGTCCAGTGAGGGTTGCTGTGGTCTCTGGGGATGGTCTCCTGCCTCCTGGCTGAGCTATAGACAAGAGGCTCCCAGGGGTGCAAACATCTTGTTTCCAGCTGTCAATGTTTCCTTCTCGGTGTTGCTGAAGGTGGCCTGAGGCTGGCTGGAGCCACGCTTTGGAAAGCTCCCTGCCTCCCGGCTGGGCTGGAACAGTTTGGGGTCCACACTGTCTAGAGAGAACAGGTATTGTATATGCCTCACATGATAGTTGTAAAGTCCTGATTTAAGAAAGAAAGAAGAAAAGAAGGAAGGAAAAAGGAAGAAAGAAAAAGAGAGAAAGGAAGGAATGAAAGAAGGAGAGAGAGAGAGACACACAGAGAGAGAGACCCCAGACAGATGGGAAAAGAGTCCAATGTGTTCCCATTGTCTTTCTCTGTACTGTGAGGCACAGTGTGACTTTTGCTTTCTATGTAATTACTCCTGTGAGTTTTCCCTTTCGGCAATGGACCAGAGCTCACAGAGGGCAGAAGCCATGAAGGATAGCAGCACACTCAGGAAGCTGCCTTCTCCATAGCAAGCGCACCCTGAGTGTGGAGGGATGCTTGCGCTCCAGGTCCTTCTGCTTATCTCTCTGGCAAGGAGAAGGTTGGAGGAGCAGCCGAGACAGAGCAAGGCTCACTGGAGCACAACTCCAGCAGCCCAGTGTGACGGCTGATCACAGCTCTGGCTGGGGACAAAATGAAAAGCCATGTGTGTCCTGGACATAGCTGCCACCTGGGAGACGCATCCAAACCGGGGGAGGACTGGCTTGAGATTGAGACTCAAGGTGACCTATAGGAAGAGTCCGAACCCAACCATAGCCTAGACTCAGACTTAAGAGAAACCAGGAGTGACAGCTGTCAGGACTGGCGAGGAAGGCCCCAGGGGATCCTTGGGAAGCCTGTATGGGGGACAATCTGTCTTCATGTGGGGACCTATCCATAGCATTGTCATTTGCTATAAGCACAAACGGCATGAGGCCACGACACGGGCTCACTGGAATCCCCGCCCCCCCCCCCAACCAGAGCCGATTATCCCCAGATACGGTTCCCAGAGCAGAGCTGTGGCTGTGAGGGAAGATGAGCCCCACCCCTCTCAACTGACATCCTAGCTGGGGCTTGAAGCGTGCACATAATTGGCCATAAACAACAGATAAACTTGAAGTACAGTCAGGCAGAGACTCGTAAAGAATAAAGCGATTCTGAGAGAGGGAAGGCAGGCCGGTGAGGATCTCAGACTTGGTTGTCAAGGCCTCAGCGGGGGAGTGACATTGACACTGAGAGAACAAGGCACCGTGAGTGGGCCATGTGCGTAGCTGGGACAAGGGTGTTCCTGAAGAGGCACGGTAACAGCACCAGCTAAGGCCCTGAGCAGGGAGTGAACTTGAGATGGTTTCAGGCAAGCAGTAAAGCCTACAAGTGTAGCTGGGATGGAGGTGTGGCAAGCAGCAGGATGTGACTGATTGAATAATAATGCTTCTCCTAGTCTCATATACTTCAATATTTGCTTCCCAGTTGGTGCAACTGTTTAGGAAGGATTAGGAGGCGTGGCCTTGTCAGAGGAGGTGTGGCACTTGGGCTAGGCTTTGAGGTTTCAAAATTCCACACCAGGCTCAGCTCCCACCTCTGCCTCCGATCTGTGAGTTAGACATAAGATCTCAGCTACTGCTCCATCATCACTCCTGCCTGTGTGCCACCGTGCTCCCCACCATGACGATCATAGACTCGCCCTCTGAAACTGTAGGCAAGCCCCAAATTAAATGCTTTCTTTAAGAAGTGGCTTCGGCCATGGTGTCTTCCTCGGGACAGCAATGAAACAGTAACTAAGACCGTGGTCAGGAGGCTGGGGAGCTTTCTCAGTCAGAAAAGACCTTGCTGACAAAGCATGGGGAACCGAGTTCAGATCCACACCACACATGTAAAACTCACTGTGCCGGTGAGCCTGTAGTTCCGGCACTGGGGAAGTGGAGACAGACAGCTATGGGCCGCTCCTTGACCATCCAGGCTAGTTAATCCATGAGCTCCAGGTTCAGTGAGACCCTGTTCTAGTTCCCTCTCCTGTGGCTGGGATAAAAAAATGCTCTGGCAAAAGCAAGGGGAGAAAGGGGTTAAGGGAGAAAGGGGTTAAGGGCCTCCTCATCACCTCAGGGAATTTACAACAAGAGGACCTTGAGGGAGCTGGTCACATCACATCCACAATCAGAAACAGAGCAAAGAACACATACACATGCTGGTTTCCCTTTCTTTACACAGTCCAGGATCCCAGCCAAGGGAATGGTGCCACCCTTAGTGGACAGGTCTTCTCACCCCAATTAATAATGATCAAGATAATCTCCCTAAGCATGTCTGGGGGTCTGTCTTCCAGGTCATTCTAGATTCTGTCAAAATGACAGATGACACTAACTATGACAAGCTCTGTCTCAAAGCAGAGAATGAGGACGATGCCTGATGCTGATCTCTGGCCTTTGCAAGCAGAGGCATGTGTACCTGCGTGAGTACACACACACACACACACACACACACACATCACCACCACACACTAGATGCATGTATATCTACACACATACACACAACAGAAACATGTGTACCCGTACACACACATAGGGTTGATATGCAAGCTATGACCCTACCAGGACTGTTGAATGTGACGGAAGCTATGAAAGTCTTGGAACTGAGGCAATGCAATTGTACCGATCTGTCAACAAGATGCTTCTACCTCAGAGCCACAGAGTGTATTAGTCCATTATGGCACCGAAACAAAGAGTTGATCCAAACAACTTCAAAAAACTTCACCTGTTATCTCTCCAGCTCTGTGGGTTCAAAGTCAGGGAGCGTTCCCTTCAGTCCTCTGGTATAGGTCTCACAACTTTAAAGTCAGCTTGTGTTATCTGTGTGGTCAGATTTCACCACAGGCTCTGAGCAAGAACTTCCACACCCACTGGGGGTCACGGGAGAGGTCAATTCTTGGCAGGTACAGGCCTGAGGTCCCTGCCCCTTTGCTGGTTGTTCCTAGTGTATACAGCGAAGGTATGTTGGGTCCTTGGACTTTGAATCTTTTCTGGCCTCCTTGTGTCCCAAGTGGAAGAACACTATCCACTTGTAAGTGAGCTGGTGTGGTCACATAGACCACTACAGCCCTACCACTGTGCCTGCATGCGTGTATGTGTGTGTCCACACAGGTGCACATGTACGTGCTGCTGAAACCAGAGATCTGCACCGAGTGTCCTCCTCAATCAATGTTTTACGAGACAGATTCTGGGATGGTTAATTTCAACAGAGTCTAAAATAATCTGGAATACAGACTTCTGGACATGGAGATTATCTGGATTGCTGTCAGTTGAGATGGAAAGGCCTGCCCACCAAGGATAGGACCATTTCCCTGCTAGGAAATACGGTATAACAATCACAGCATGACAGCCTTTCAGGGCCACAGAGTCTCATGATGAGGGTCCAGGGCTCCAGGCAAGGAGCTGAGAATCCTGCCTGTACCTGCCTTACAGGTGGCCTAGTGCTGCTTACAGGGAAGGGATCCACACACATGGAAGTGTCCCTAAATGGAGAGTAAAAAAATCTCGATTTATAAGTCAAGATGGCAATGCTAGTCTCTCTTGGATTCTTCCAATGGGTGACTATTGAGCACGTCTGCGTACCTAAGAGTTCAAGTAGTAGGAAAGGTAAAAAGCAGGAACAGGAAACATCATCTCATAAGGAAGCCGGGGTAAGATAAGAAGTCGGGCAGTCATCCCTGGCTAACCACAGGGATCTGTTCTCAACCACGGATGTTCAGGCCCCTTGTATCAAGTGGTGTAGGATTTCCAGGTAACTTGTGCCCACCCTCCTGTATAGTTTACATTGTATCCAGGTGACTGGGATACTTGATACACTGTGTCAATGGTTGTTACAGAAGCTGGAGAGATGCCCTGCAAACAGAAGGGCCCTGAGTTCACATCCTCAGAATCCACACAAAAAGTCAGGTGTGGTGCACACAGACTCGGGGAGACAAAATGGGGTCAGAGGCAATGCCATGATTTGGGGCATGGGAGGATTGGCTTTGAAGTTTCTGGGAGAGATTGGGGCAAGGCTCTCCTATCAACCAAGTGGCCTGTGGGCATTTCCCTAAGGGAAGCTTTTGTAGAGAGGGTGGGGTTGCTGTGAGTGATGACAGAAATGTCCCAAGTGCCCACTGGAGGAAGGGAAGGAACCAGGCAGGTATGGCAGGTGTGACCTTCACCTTCTGGACCCAGCAGTGGTCTCACCACCCAGGGCTGCTGTCATAGTCACTTTTCTAGAGGCAGTGACAAAAAACCTGATACACACAACTTAGGAAGGAAGGAAGGAAGGAAGGAAGGAAGGAAGGAAGGAAGGAAGGAAGGAAGGAAGGGAGGGACGGAAGGTTTATTTGGAACATAGTTTAAGAAGTATAGTGTCCAGCATGATGAGGAAGACATGGCACTAGGAGCATGAGTTGACAGATCACATTGTCACTGGGGTCACATGTCCCAAGTCTGGGACAGAGATTAGTCTTGGAGCTCAGCTCACTTTCTTCTCTGGATTCAGCCATGAACCCCAGGCCATGGGGTGGTGCTGCCCACACTCGGGGGTGGGTTTTTAGTTAACCCAATCTAGAAACTTCCTCACAGACAGGAATGCCAAGCACACGATGTTGAGAAAGTGAAACCAGTTCACGAAGGCTCCCAGGCTGTGTGACCTTGTCTACATGGGGTCAATAAGAAAGGAACTGAGCTTGATGACCAGTCAAAAGAGGTCACTGTCCTTGCATTGGGAGCTGTGGGGAATGCGGGGAGGCTTTCGGTGCCGGGATGGCCTTGGTGGTTGTCCTATCGGTAGCCCTCTGGATGTGTATGCCTGCCCAAATCCATCCATCCTCACTTGGGACCTGTGCATCTTGCTGTCAGCTCTGTTCTAGAAGAAGATGACATTGTCTGCAATCTCCAGCATCAGGAGGTAACACCCAGTTAGTAAATTAAAAGACTGAGCCCATGGGGAAGAGGCAAAAGAAGACTCTGACCTGTTCTGTCCCCCTCCTTGAACCCCACCCTAGGCCTGTGACCATCAACAGGACAGACTGGTCTGGATCCACCCATCTCCCACACCTAGAGTGTGACTATTTGCACACAGTAGGCTCATTGCTTATAGAATTCGAAGTGTTATGGAGGGATTGCTGGAACGCCATCTGCCCTGCCCCTGAATTCTCATGCCCAAGCATCCTTGTCTGAGCCCCAGGCTGTCACTAGGTGCAGGCAACCTGCATGCTGAAGGCCCTAATCAAATGTCTCCTGCTTACCTGTCTAGCCTGCCCTTTCCAGGCCTAGCCCTTCCATTCTGAAACACCCACCACCTGGACTTTGGCCTCCAGCAAGATGAAGTCCAGTGACAATCAACTCAGACCCCAGGCGCCTCCGGTGACAGGCGAGCACTCCATCGTGGAACAAATGTAATAGGTTGATGTTTATCTTGCAGGCTGCGTGCACTTAATAAAGTATTAATACGGGGAGCAGATTGCTTCTCCCATCGAGCAGGCTAGAGTGTGATTGCAGAGGAGAGAGGAGCTGGTGCTCCCTGGAGAAGGGAGTCCCAGTGGGTTTGTTTCTTAGTGGAATGGACTCCTTCTGTCAAAGGGCATTTCTCACAGCATTCCTGAGTTGTCAAATCACCACACATTCCAGAGGTCCGGACAGGTGCCCCTGATGGCAGGTAGGGGCTGACCCTCTCCAGTAGAGATGAAGTTTAGCCAGGCTGTGATGATATACCATCTATGACGAGCTTTGGGCAGTCTGTATTTCCAGGCCCAGATGGCTGGTCCTGAGTTTGGAAGACTCTCTGCTGCCCCAGAGGACTCCTGATTCCATACCCTAACCTTCGCAGGAGGCTACACCTCCTTGCCTCCTTCGTTGTTGGGCTTCTCTCCCTCTGCGTTGCTGACATTTGGGGCCAGGTGACACTCAGTTATCTGGATCTGGGCTGCATCCCGTCAACGTATCTCATAGATCAGCTTCCCTCCAGCTGGCTTGAAGTTATCTCTAAATGTTCCCTGAGGGTCAAATCTTACCCTTGTCTGAGAACTGTAGAATGGAGGGGCAAGACCTCACCAAACCAGGCGCACTGTGTGGAGAGTCTAATGTCGGGTCTGGGCAGGGTGTTCAGTGGTGAGGTATGTATACAAACATGAAGGCTCGCACTTGGTCCCCATGTAAAAGTGGGGTGTAGTGGATGTGTCCACAACCCCAGTTTTGGGGAGCCAGAGAGGCAGAGAGGCAGAGAGGCAGAGAGGCAGAGAGGCAGAGAGGCAGAGAGGCAGAGAGGCAGAGAGGCAGAGAGGCAGAGAGGCAGAGAGGCAGAGAGGCAGAGAGGCAGAGAGGCAGAGAGGCAGAGAGGCAGAGAGGCAGAGAGGCAGAGAGGCAGAGGCAGGCTGATGAATCCCTAGAGATGGCTAAGCAGGCAATCTAGCTGAATTGCTTCAAAGAGCTCCAGGTTCGGCGGGAGAGTGTGTCTCACCAAAGAAGGCGGAGGGTGACTGAGAAAGAAGCCCAACACTGTCCTCTGGCCTCTATACGCACATGCAAACATGGACATCTGTAGCCATCCCTCCCACACACAAGGCACACGTACAAACAGGTGCCCATGCAAACACTGCATACACACACACACACAGAGAGAGAGAGAGAGAGAGAGAGACAGAGAGAGACACACAGAGAGAGAGAGGTGCTTCAAAACAGAAAAAGAGACCTATTTCTATTTGGTCATCAGGAAACTCTGGTCACATGAGCTCATTCGGAGCAGATGCAAGCCATATCTTTCAGATCACATCTTAAAATAACAGGGTCAAGGAAGCAGAATTGTCACCACGCAAACTCTTCAAATTTCCAAGCCTTCGGTGCCAGGATGAGGTAATCCTGTGCAATGCCAGTTGCTTTTTTAAGAAGAAAAAAAAGAGAGAGAGACAAAAACATTAAAAAAAGATCCCTTTCCATTGCCCTCAGCTCCCAAGCCCTTGCAATTAATTCTTATATGCTGAAGGACTTCTGTGTTTATGAGGCATTATTATTTAATGGAGGCCTATTTTAAATTGTAATTTTTTTCATTAAATTGCCTCATTTTACTTATTAAGACCAGTTTATATCCTAGCTTAGTCTGTGTTTCTTGAGTAATAACTATTTTTCTTTTAAGATATTCTGTAATGACTTATCATCCATATTTTAAGTTTTATTCCAAGTCAGGATGCCTCTCTGTGGCTCACAAGTTTGTCCTCGTGATGCTGCGTGTGAGAGTGGAGGGTGCAGGAGCAGGTGGAGGGTGCAGGAGCAGGTGGAGAATGCAGGAGCAGGTGAAGGGTGCAGGAGTAGTTGGAGGGTGTAGGAGGATGCAGATGCAGGATGCAGGAGCAGGTGGAAGGTGCAGGAGCAGGTGCAGGATGCAGGAGCAGGTGGAAGATGCAGGAGTAGGTGCAGAATGCAGGAGTAGGTGGAGGATGCAGGTGCAGGATGCAGGAGCAGGTGGAAGATGCAGGAGCAGGTGCAGAATGCAGGAGCAGGTGCAGGATGCAGGAGCAGGTGCAGGATGCAGGTGCAGGATGCAGGAGCAGGTGGAGGATGCAGGAGCAGGTGCAGAATGCAGGAGCAGGTGGAGGGTGCAGGAGCAGCTGGAGGATGCAGGAGCAGGTGCAGGATGCAGGAGTAGGTGGAGGATGCAGGTGCAGGATGCAGGAGCAGGTGGAGGGTGCAGGAGCAGCTGGAGGATACAGGAGCAGGTGCAGGATACAGGAGCAGGTGCAGGATGCAAAGGAAGATGGAGAATGTGAGCCATGTCCTCTACAGTCCCTGCTCTGGAGTCTCTGCAAGAAGCCAATGAGGACAGTGTGGCTTGTGGACCCTTGAGACATCAATGTCACCTCATCCACCCTCCCTGGAGCTTTCAAGTGACACCACATAAAGCAGTCTCACTAGGAGACTGGAAACACAGAGAGGTCAGGAGCAAAGGCCCCCACCACGTTGACCAAGTCCCTATGTACCAGGCACAGCTCTGGGCTGTTCATCTTTCTGCCTCTCCCTTGCCAGAGTCATCTGCATCTGACAGAGGTGGAAACCGAGGCATGCATCCTCAGGGTGAGTCACTTGGAGTTGCATGGTCAGTTCCATGGAGACCTGCTACAGGCTTGTCTCACTCCCAAATTCAAGGTCACCCTCTCTGAGCACCAGAAGTCCCTAACAACATTCCCCTACAGAACACCCTCTTCTCCCTTCTCAGCCTCACCACTTGTCCTAAGAAGTAAGACCTCAAGCCCATTTCTCAGCTGAGTTGACTGAGGCCGAGAGGACTTGTCCTTTGACTGTTGCCGATGAAGACCAGCCCTTTCTGGTCCTCTGTGTAAACAGCTGAGCAGTCGCTCTTCTTTCTTCCTGACTACCCACAGCCTCCCCATGTCCAGCTGCCTCTCCAGCCTTATCCAGCCCCTGGACTCAGATCCATAGACTCACATAGAAGAGTCACAGGCTTCTGAGCTGCGGCCACTCCCTCCTCCACATCACTCCAGGCCTTTCCATTCATGTGATGGAGAGAGGGCTGTGTGGGACTGCACGTTCTCAGACACAGGCCTGGTGGCTGCACTGCCCTGATAGGATGTAATCACATGACCGGGTCAAACTGCAAGGAAGGCTGGGAAGTGTTCCTGACTGAGTGCTGGTGTGTGTGTGTGTGTGTGTGTGTGTGTGTGTGTGTGTGTGTTTCTTTTTTTTTTTTTTTTTTTTTGGTTTTTCGAGACAGGGTTTCTCTGTGTAGTCCTGGCTGTCCTGGAACTCACTCTGTAGACCAGGCTGGCCTCGAACTCAGAAATCTGCTTGCCTTTGCCTCCCAAGTGCTGGGATTAAAGGCATGCGCCACCACCGCCTGGCTGTGTGTATGTTTCTGTGTGTGTGTTTCTATATGTGTGTTTGTGTGTGTGTTTCTGTGTGTGTGTTTCTGTGTGTGTTTCTGTGTGTGTGTTTCTGTGTGTTTCTATATGTGTGTTTCTGTGTGTGTGTTTCTCTGTGTGTTTCTATATGTGTGTTTCTGTGTGTGTGTGTGTGATTCTATGTGTGTTTCTGTGTGTGTTTGTGTTTCTGTGTGTGTCTGTGTGTATGTGTGTATGTGTGTGTGTGTGTGTTTGTGTTTAGACACACAGCAGTCTGTGTGGTTAGGAAGGCCCATGTGTAGCACAGAGTAGGTATCACATACAAGACAGGTGTGAGGGTCCCAACATAAACTTGGGTTAAAGAGCCTGGCATGGGCATAAGACCGGATAGAGCCATGAGCGGCAGCTGCAGTCTGCAGTTATATGCACTTGTGGCCCTGTAAAGAGTTTCCCCAGACATCACCTTCCCTGAGAGACTCCTCAGAGGCAGGAGGATGGACTGAGTGGGTCCTACCTGCTCAAAGACAGGAAGATGGACTAAGCTGGTCGTGCTTGCTCTGAGGCAGGAGGATGAATTGAGCTGGTCCTGCCTGCTCTGAGGCAGGAGGATGGACTGAGCGTGTCCTGCCTGCTCTGAGGCAGGAGGATGGACTAAGCATGTCCTGCCTGCTCTGGCCTCAGTGTGTCCTATTCATAAAATGGGAAGGAAAGTCCTCGCTTTGTCTCCTGTGGGGAGACGAAGGAGCCTCAGGTGTCTGTGAGCAGCCCCAGGGTCTCCTTATTAATGGTATAACCACGTCATTATCAATAATGAAGCACAAATTAATAATAAATAAACAAACTAATGATAAATAATACATACACCATGAATAATACATTAATAAGCCCAGGATTCCCAACGTCTATTGCTTTTGACGAGGGGACTGGATGAGCTGGCTAGAGATCATACAGAGAGGGTTCTGGCGAGGAAGCTGAACTATGGAGGAGGGTCCAGGGCATCAAGCATCCTCCCGTCAGACTGACAGTGCTTTGGTCCCTAGGAGCCCAAGGCTGACTGAACTTCTGCTGGGACATCAGGGACCAGGAGCCTAGTGGAGTGAGGTGTGCCTTCTCTTCTGGATGTTCTTGCCTAGAACAAAGTTGGGGTCGCAAATACAGTTCCTAGAAGGGGCTGGCTGTGTATGAGCTGATAGAGTGCTTGCTTTGCATCTCTGAAGTCCTGGGTTCGATTCCCAGTACTGCACAAGCCAGGCCTAGTAGTTCAAGTCTGCAATGTCAGCACTTAGAAAACAGAGGCAGGGGCATGACTAGTTTAAGATCAACTTTAGCTATATAATAAGTTTGACTAGGATGGGGTTAGGGAATTTTAAAAAAAGAGAGGAAGAAAGACAGACAGACAGACAGACAGACAGACAGACAGACCAACCTTAGGCCTTAACAGAATCAGATAGTGTCTGCCGGGCTAACCGTCCATGAGACCTGAAGAGTATTTTTTCATCTGTGCCTTCATCTCCTTGGAGATGGAGTATCATCACTGTGTAGTCCAGGCTGGCCTTGAACTCACAACCCTCCTGGCCCCACCTCCGGAGTGCTTGGATTGCATATGCATCCCACCATTCCCTGCCCATCCAGTTTGTCTTGAGTTAGCTAGTAGTCGCAAGCATGATGGCATAGTTGGGACAGGAACTTGGCCTTCTGGGAACAACTAGCTGGCTTTGGCAGACAGGCTGGCTGGCTGGAAAGGGCGGGGCCGTGCCGTGCACTGGAGTCATGGTAGGTGCTGTGTGAGGGCGCCTGACCCAGATTTAAGAGGCTCCGTCTAGGATGAAGACGAGACGTGTGTCAGGGTGGTAGCTCTAGAGCCAATAGCTCCTACGCTACCACCTGAAAGAGTGGTAAAGTACAAGCTGATTGGGACAGGAAATGTTTTGCCAGGCAGAGGGAATGATGGGCACAGAGATCTATTGACTGACGGATGGAAGCCCACTGTTTATGGGGAGGCGTGAGTAACTCAGAGTGGCCAAGGCTCAGAACAAAAGCAGGCAGAGATCTCGCTCTTTGGCTGCAGATGACAAGGGCACCTCGGTTGAGCCTTCCTGGGGCCGTGGCTTCATCTCCATCCAGATCAATGGAAAAATAAGAGTGGGACTTGTGTGTGGGGGTGCGGTGGAGGTGAGGGTGGGGTGAGATGGGGTGTGGTAGGGGTGGGGTCTTCAACATCACACTGGTGCAGCCACTACATGCCCACATCACCCAGGAAGCTGAAGTTGTCTGAGGATGGAGAATCAGTCACATGCTATATTCAGTAGAACTCAGGCGGGCTACCACAGAGATGCTGCCACTGAGATGCTCCCACAGAGTGAGCTGCTGTGAGCTCCTAGGAGGGAGCATCCATCTGGTGTAAACCCAGGCAAGGAGAGCATAATGCTGATTCTTCGTGACTGGACCCACCTAGCTGAGTTCAGAGAAGGAAGGCTCAGAGGTGGAGGGAGAACCGGGTGGGGGTGGGGAAGGCTCGGGAGAACTCCTGGCAAGGGTTTCAGGATAGCAAATGCGGCATGTGAGACTGATTGAGTCTGAGGGGATGGGAGAGGGGGGCTCATCAGGGACCCAGTTGGCCTTGACAGATTCTGAACTTGATCCCGAATTGGAAGGCAATGGGGCGGGGAAATTGAGCGACATTAACCAGAGACGGGGCGTCGGTATTTGCATTTTAGAAATCTCTGAAGTGAGTGAGATTAACAAATCTGCAGGTTACAGAGCATCAGTCTGCACTGCAGGGTCCTGGGGAGCGGCGTTCTCCAACTGAGGGAGAATGGGAGAGAGAGCCTGAGACTCAGTTCTGATCCGGACAGAGCGGGTAGCTTTCTATGCTGAGTGGCTCCCTTTCCTCTTGCCGTCAGAGACCGTGGCTGGGGGTACTTGTGAGGCCACACAGAAGAACATATTTCACAGATTCCCCCCGCCCCCATGTACCTGCCCGTAAGGTGAGCCTGCAGTAATTGGTTCCCTGTAATAATATTTATTGCGACAGTAATTACGCAGTGCAGGAGCCCAGGGAGGCTGTCGGTGGCTCTGCAATATGATATTTATCTTCATGAGATAGAGGTGACCTCATCTCCTCATGAGTGGTAATGCATGGAGCTCTCTTGCTGCCAGGTGGAGATAAATTCCAGACCCTCGGCAGGGGGAGGGGCGTCAGGAATTGATGAGGCTCTGATTCCCATGATTCCCGGCCAGCCTTAACACTAGCAGGTAGAGGACCAACAACCGCCAACCACATGTCCCTTTAGTTTGAGTCACAGTGTAATCCATGCTGGACCCCCAGAGACTAGGTCTCTAAACTGTCTTCATCACTTGGTACTCAGAACAGAGCTGAGAGTGTTCCCGCCTACCAAGACCCCCTCATCTGGTGGCAGACACAGTTCCCATCCTGAGGTGAAGAAGCAAACAGCTCAGGCTGCTTCTCTTCACTGAAAGATGCTGGGCATCGAAGAGTGATTGATGGTTTAGGTGACCAGCCAAAAAGACATTGGTCTAGACCAGGCATTAGGGGACTGTGGCAGGAAGGACCAAAAGTTGGCTAATGATGATGGATGTGAATGCTCCCACAGGCTCCTATGTTGGATGTGAGTGCTCCCACAGGCTCGTGTGTTAGATGTGAGTGCTCCCACAAGTTCGTGTGTTGGGTGTGAGTGCTCCCACAGGCTTGTGTGTTGGATGTGAGTGTTCCCAAAGGCTTGTGTGTTAGATGTGAGTGTTCCCACAGGCTTGTGTGTTGGATGTGAGTGCTCCCACAGGTTCGTGTGTTAGATCTGAGTGCTCCCACAGGTTCATGTGTTAGATCTGAGTGCTCCCACAGGTTCATGTGTTGGATGTGAGTGCTCCCAAAAGCTTGTGTGTTGTATGTGAGTGCTCTCACAGGCTTGTGTGTTGTATGTGAGTGCTCCCACAGGCTCGTGTGTTAGATGTGAGTGCTCCCACAGGTTCGTGTGTTGGATGTGAATGCTCCCACAGGCTTGTGTGTTGGATGTGAGTGTTCCCAAAGGCTTGTGTGTTGGATGTGAGTGTTCCCACAGGCTTGTGTGTTGTATGTGAGTGCTCCCACAGGCTTGTGTATTGGATGTGAGTGTTCCCAAAGGCTTGTGTGTTAGATGTGAGTGTTCCCACAGGCTTGTGTGTTGGATGTGCGTGTTCCCAAAGGCTTGTGTGTTAGATGTGAGTGCTCCCACAGGCTTGTGTGTTGTATGTGAGTGCTCCCACAAGTTTGTGTGTTGTATGTGAGTGCTCCCACAGGCTTGTGTGTTGTATGTGAGTGCTCCCACAGGCTTGTGTGTTGGATGTGAGTGCTCCCACAGGCTCATGTGTTGTATGTGAGTGCTCCCACAGGCTTGTGTGTTAGATGTGAGTGCTCCCACAGGCTTTTGTGGGGGAATGTGAGTGCTCCCACAGGCTCATGTGCTGCATGTTAATGCTCCCACAGGTTCGTGTGTTGGATGTGAGTGCTCCACAGGCTTGGGTGTCTAAACACCTGGTTTCCACCTGCTGGTGTCATTTAGGAAGATTGTGGAAGGGAGGTAGACTTCCTGAATGTGACAGTTTGAAAGAGAATGTCCTCTGCAGGTGTCTTTGGCTCACTCCTGATGACCCTGTCTAGGGAGGTTCAGGAGGTGTGTCCTCATCTTGAGATGGCTTCTGAAAGTTTAAAGGTTGATGCCAACTCCTACCTGCTCTTTCTGACTCACACTTCCCTCTCAAAAATACCATATAAGAGATCATGGAGATGGAGGGTACCAGAACGGAGGTGACAAGGAGAGACAAGTGAACTTGAAGACACCCAACAAGGTGACATTCAAAACATGGGAGAAGAAATGGAGATACACATGGGGGTGCAGGGACACCACGACAAACAAGTACTTGGAGACAGGTGGGGACTTATGTTTGGAGAAATAAACAAGGGTCCACGATTACAGAATGACTGGGATGCAATTCCGTGTGCAATCGTGTCAATAGGAAGACTTCTCTAGAAAGAAGATGCCCGAACAGAGAAAAACCAAGGCATTGGGCCAAGTGGGGAAGGCCACGTTACACTAGGCAGTGGGGGAGTTGTGGGCAAAGTCCCTGAGGTGGGGTCGTGCTGAGTGGACTCAGAGATCAGCAGGGCTTCTTGTGAGTAGGGGTGAACAGGAAAGGGGCACAGAACAAGTTGAGGGTGAGGAGAGTAAGTCAGCATGGTAGGTGGGGCACAACTGGGGGTCCCCTTGGGAGGAGGCTGCAGTAGAGCAGTCATTGAGAGGAGGTACCAGGGCCAGGGAGGTGATGACAGAGGGATCCAGGTGGACTCTGGATGTATTATCTGGAGCATCCAGGCCTTCCTGGCTTCTCAGACAAGAAGAAAGGGGTATACTAGGAAGAAGCAGGATGCTTGAGGAACAGGGGAAGTACCCCATTCAGTTAGGGTCTACATTTTGAGGGTAGAAGGCATCCAAGCCATGTGGCAGGCCATGTTGTATCTTCTATTGCCAGAGGTGGGCACAGAGGATGGTTGCGTCTCTCTGGGCAAAGGCTCCTGGCGTGGGCATGGAAGAGAGAATGTGGAGCCAGGTGTTCGGTAGCCCGAGCTACCTGCAGAAGCTGGGCCATGGCGAGACAGAAGTCGCTGGGAGTTACAGGGTAGCATTCGGGAAACCACGGCAGCTCCATCTGTCACACTGGGTCTGCTGGCCTGTAGCTCCTCTCAGGTGGTCACCAGTGCTCCCTGACCTGAGCCTGTCAAGCTGAAGGCTCTTCCTGGGCTACTGCCAGTGAGTCCCACTGCCTGCCCCCTAGCTTCCGCTCTGCCTGCTGACCCATAGTCCTGTTGTACAGCATCCTGGAGAACAGAGATTGAGAGGCAGCTATTCACCATCCAGGGCTGAATTTCTCCTTGAAAGGAGTCTTTGGCCTGCAGCCATGAGTGGCCCCTGGGTGCTCGGCTGGCACAGACCTGGCCCAGAAGGCACAGTCAGAGGCAGGCTGGAAGACACTCGAGGGCACCAGAGATCTCGGCTTACAAGGGCAAGTATTTCTGATGGTCCCTGAGACTCTTGTCCTTTCTGACTATGTCATTGGGAAAGACAATTCATTTTGTCCTTGTGAGATCTCCAAGCATGAGTGACAGCATACAGAAAAAGTTCCATGGCTAGTTTGTGTTGTCATTTATGACAGGGTCTCATGTAGCCCAGGCTGGTCTTGAACTCACGACGCCCTTGAACTCCTGCTCCTCCTGCTTCCACCTCCTGTGCATCAGGATTTCTAGTCAGGCATACGCTACCATGCCTGACTAGAAAGTGAGCTTGCAGTAATTTACCCAGGGAGACAGTTTGCAGAAGTCTCTTCAAGTTTCTGCATGCAAAGACCCTTATCCTCGGATATCATCAAGCTAAAAGTTGGCTATGCTTCGCTGGGCTCCCTGGCTGATTCATCCCCTGTGGGGTGAGGCTGAAGCCATGTCCAGTCACAGCTTTGAGCCTGGTGCTCCGAGAATGACTCCATGATGTTTTCAGGCTTCCAAAGGGGAGGAGGTTTCAGTCATCACCCCCTGAGGCAGATGTGTGTGGCCTAAATAGCCCTACGATTTGCTAAATCTATCTTATCCCAATCTGTCTATGCACTATCAGAGATGCAGAAGGCAGCCATGGTAGTGTCTGGTTAAGAGCGGCTTAGTTAGGAGACAGCCAGCTCTATTCCCAGTTCACCCCTCCCATCACTGTGCTCAGCAGGGTTCAGCATCAGAGCTGACTGGCAGAGAAGTGAGTATCTGCCATCACAGAGTCCATCTGCCTCTGCTCTCTGAATAATCGGTGGATACACTTGTCAGACAAGTGATGAGAGCCATGCACGAAGGAAGGTAGCCATGTGCCCCGGCCAGGCCTCTGCATCTGAACCGGTTCAGGCTGCCCTGGCATCGGAGGAGGAACTCGATAGGCCCTAAAAATCCTGTTTCGTGGACGGGGAAATTTGGGGCCAGCTAGAATGTGCCTGAGGCCCCCAGAGCTGGTCCAGCAGCAAGGCTAGGACCAGGTACAGCTCCCTGCACCCTTCTCTCTGTCCTCAGTGCCCTAGACTGGTGGATGAGCCTGTGTCCCCACCCCACTTGCTCAGCTGCCTCTGGACCACCCACCTGCAGCCCAGGTCAGGGTTGGGGTTCCACAGGGCCCCTTGACACTGATCCCAGGGCATGGACCATATGAGCCCCACTGTGCCATCTTCTGTCCCGCTGTTGTCAAGATGCTGGCCTCTATCTTTCCTTCCTGGAATTGATCTAGAGGGAGAAGAAGCCAGTGGCTAGGACGCTTGGTTTTTACCCTGCATGTGGGCAGTAACTGGTCAGAGGGAAGTCCACTCCTGTCTTTGCTGGTTTGAATTCAATGGATCTGTGTCTGCCTCCCACAGGAAGAAACAGCCCCACAGAAGTCCCACATCCTGTCCAGGTCTGTGGAGTGACGGGAAATGATGCTTGGCCCGGCGCTCCCCTAGGTCCTCCTCAGAAGCCTAGTCTGAGAGCCAGCTTCACTAGCCATCAACAATGCCACAAATTGGGGGTGGGCAGCCCCTCAGTCTTGGTGGGGCTTATTAAGTCATGTGACTCTGCTTTTAGTAGTGGTAAAAAGTGGAAGAGAGATTAGCTTTAGAAAGTCAAGTAGATCTGGGTTCGAATCCCAGCCTGGCTGCTGCCATCCACATACCATGGAAAGAAATGCTTCACAGCTCCGAAGAGCGAAGCCTGTGTTGACGGGGCCAGGAGTAGTTAAGGAAGCTGGAAAATCAACCCTCTTCATCATCCTGTTTCAGTGCTCTGGGGATAACCAGGAAGAGAGACAGATGAGCAGACAGTCACACTCTGACACGGTTTCATTGTGAGTGCCTACAAACGTCCACATTGCTCTCCAGCTGATACAAACAATGAAAACCAAGGTTCTGGGCAAATTAGAAAGAGTTCTACACAGGGGCTTCATCTACCAGAGAGCGTGGAGTCCAGGACCCTCTGTGTGCCTGGACTCGGTGTGTGTGGAGGGAGCAGGGCACATAACCAGGGGCCAGGAGAGGGCATGTCCTTTACCTTCTGCCACTCCCTTGTCACAGCCTACTCCACTGTACCTTCCTTCCATACCAAGTTCCTCCCAAGACTTGTTCCAAGTTGTAGAATGTTGGGAAGAATCTCCTACTACGTCCCAAGCCTGGAGTCCCCCACATATCACCAGAAGGCCTCTGTTCCTTGTGTGTCCTGCCTGGCACGTTCTCCCTACTTGGTTCATGTATTCCACAATTTCTCAGAGAAGCTTCCTGGGAATTCCTGTCCTGAAGGCCTCTCCTCTATTTTTCTCCCTGGCACTGCCCTGATAGCTCCTTCCTCCTCACACCTCTCCCCATGTGCTGTATTCTTGATAATCAATGATGGCTTTGTCTGCTAAAGCATCAGCTCCACGATGGAGGGTGGTGTTACTGTCATCAGGATACCCTGACTTAGCTTCTTGTCCTGCTGCTGCTGTGTGTAATCAAATACCCCATTAAAGCAGGCCACTGCTCAAGGTGTAGTCTATCAGATCAGATGGGGAAGTTGAGGCAGCAGGAGCTTGTAGCAGCTGGTCACGTTGATTCTGATCCCCCGCACCCCCACCCATGAGAAGAGATCAATGCATGCACACAATGCTGGGGGCTCAGCTTGCCTTCCCTACTTGTTCACAGGCCCAGATTCCCTGCCTAGGGAATGGTGCCACCCTCAGTGGGTGTGTCTTACCGCCTCAATCAACATAATCAAGATACCCTCCACAGACATGGCCGGAGCCCCATCTCCCGGGTGATTCCAGATTCTTTCAAGTAAACCATTAGCACCAACTGTCACAAGCCCCATGACCATCCAGTTAAGGAGGGACAGGTGCCATCTCCTTGGCCAATCGTTTCTCAAAAGTGGGTAGGTGGCTGCAGAAATTGACTGCCCCTAAGTGAGAGTCAGAAGCTCCATCTCTAAGACTCCAAGGAGACTCACCCCTGAGAACCACCTACCAATGTGTCTGCCTACCTTGTACAGCACTTATGCTGTCGCAGCCCCACCTCGTACCTGTGTGTGTGTGTGTGTGTGTGTGTGTGTGTGTGTGTGTGTGTGTGTGGTGGGGGAGGGGCTGGCCTGTCATACCCAGGGAACCCCATTGCTCATGACATCATCTGCTGGCGTTGCTCACACTGTAGCCCCATCTCCAGATCCGTAACCATGCTCACTCCATCTCTACCCTTAACTCTCTGATGTAGCAGTGAACAGTGGTCCTCCATTGGCTTGACTAACTATCCCTGCTCCGTCAGCTCACTCATGCAAGAACACAGACCTTTCCTCCTCCAGACTTTGGTCGTGAGCCTACCTGGCCTGTAGGCTCCTGTCTACACTTCGCAAGTGGGGAAGCCGAGAGAGAAGGCGGGATGACCAAGCCATGTCTGGTGGGATCAGTAACTGGACGGCCATGTAATTTCCTCAGTCACACCCCTGCTCCCTGGGATTCCAGAACAGAGAAGAAGGATGCAGGATGCAGGCTCACACGAGTCTGCTTGCATATTCCTTCATCTCTGCTGTCCCTGGAGAGAGACTGTGACATGGTGGGGTGGGACGTGGCATGGAGTGGAGAGGACCGGATGTGAGTCTCATGTCCGTTGTGTGATCCTGGCTTTGTTAAGATATGTGTTGGCTAGTTTTATGTCAGAGCAAGCTAGAGTTATCTGAAAGAAGGGAAGCTCGATTGAGAAAATGCTTCCGTAAGATCCTTCAAGGGGCACTTTCTTAGTTAGTGATTGATGGGGGAGGGTCTGGCCCATTATGAGTGGGGCCATCCCTGGGCTGGTGGTCCTGGGTTCTATAAGAAAGCAGGTTGAGCAGGCTGGTCTACAGGGAGCAAGCCAGTAAACAACACCCCCCATGGCTCTGCATCAGCCCCTGCCTCCAGGTTCCATCCCTGTTTGAGTTCCTGTCCTGACTTCCTTCTATGATGAACAGTGATGTGAAAGTGTGAGGCCAGATTAACCCTTTCCTCCCCAGCTTGCTTTTGGTTGTAGTTCCATCACAGTAGTAAATGGAACTAGCCAGGATTAAAGGTTTCTCTCTAACAGGCCCGGGCATGGCAAACATGGATCCCTTTCCCCTTCCCTCTCCCTTGCTAAACTGTTAGATGGCGTTCCTAAAGTTAGCCCCAAGGTCTATTCCTTTACTGACTCATTCCTGAGACTGACCACCAAGGTCCAGTTATCAAAACACCAAAGTCCAGAAATCAAAACTTAGTATTCGGCTACACTGGCTAGCCTGTCCAATGGGGACATACCAATTCACTCTTGCACAGATTTCCCCATTTTTCTTGGTAAAATCCCACTCTTGTGACATATTTGCCATCTGCCTTTCTCTGATCCACAAGCAGCACTCTCCGCACCCCTTGTCCTCTCCAGGTTAATAAATCTGCTTTGCACTGAGACCTTGGTGTCTGGGTGTGTTCTGTAGTGACTCCAAGAGACCCCATCCTATCCCTACATAGACAATATACCTCTCTGTTCTCCTGTAAGTATTAGAGGTGCTACCTCTTCTTGAGAACTGCCATGTTGAATGCATGTGACACATTTAATTAGTGCCTGGTGTACACCACATCTGCCATGTCATACAGGCTTGGCTTGCCCAGGAGGCTTCCGGTTCCTTCAGGTCCTTTTAGCTGATGGAGGTTTCCTTGTTGGTCACAATTTGGAACCTGGATCACAGAAGCCTCACCCAGATTCCCCGCTCCCTCTCATAGCTCCGCCTCTCCTCTCCTCCCATCTCTATCTGGCAAGCACACGATACTGCCTCTATTTCTCCTTTGTATTTTTCAGAGGACGTGGTCACATCTGTGCCACCCCAGGTCTTGCTCAGGGCACACGGACAAATGAGTTGTAAAATTATCGGAAGGCTGACCTTGCCCTGGTATGGTGACCACTTTCTTAGACCTCATGGCCTCAGGGGCTCTGTGTGAACATGACTTCAGCTTACATTAGAGTGAGACCCAGAGAGAGCGCCCTTGTCTTCAGCCCCTGCTCTGGAGCTGTGGCCACGCAGGTCCAATTCAATTCCCACTTCCACATTGATCTCTGAGGTCTACTCTTGTTTTTGCCTCTCGGAGTGTTGGATCCATTAAGCTACATGCAGGGGTCAGGCCCCTGGGGCTCCATCCGCTCAGGTTGCCTGCACAATTGAAATCCCAGCCCATCCCAGCTGCTTTTCTCATTAAGATGATTGGACTGGATTGATCTAGTCAATCAATAGGCGGACATCAGCAGTGGGAAGCCGATCAAATGAGCCTGGGTTGATCAGACCCAGAATGAAGTCCCTGCCAAGCTGGAGCCGGCATGTGGCCCTCTGGGATGGAGGCGGGGAGGTAGAGGAATGAGCCAGAGGTCTCACTGGACTGCATGGCGGTGTGGACATAGCAGCATCCCCAAGGCATGTCTACTGAGGTGCTTGTAGATATCCAAGACTCCTTCCCAGCTGAGCAAACTTTAGTCGGCTTCCCTGTGACCTAGCATGGGACCTGCCCTCCCTAGAGTACCTGGGCATACGGGGGTGAGAATACTAAAGAAGCCAGTGGTAGCATCTCAGGGCCTGCTTCCGAGAAGTTAGTAGCTCTGACATTGGAACAGACTATTGGGTGGACCAGATTTCAGTGTGCCCCAGAGACCCTGTGCTGACCCAGTGAAGGGGCCTCCCAGGCAAGGAGGTTTGGAGACACTGGGTCAAGTGTGTCCCCTCTTCTGCAGACCCTATAAGCCTATTGTCATATTATCTTATGCAGGCTCATGTTTGAACACTTGGTCCCCAGTAGGCAGTGCTATTTTGCATGGGGTATGGTTAGGATGGGGGGATAGGGGGGTTGTGACACCTTTAGGAGATAGATCCTGGCTGGAGGAAGCAGGTTGCAGGAAGAGGAGCCTTGAAGTTTTCAGGCCTACCCTACTTACGGCTGGAGTGCTCTGTTTCTTTTTCAATGGCATGCAGCAAACACAGCTGTAAACTCACCTCAGTGGACTTCAGCTCCCAGCCATGAGGGGCTACAACCTCTCAGAGCGAGATGAACCCTTCCTCCCCCATGTTGCTCCTGCCAAGTGTTTTGTTACTGTAACTAAAATCATAACCAGTGCACCAATCAGGTTTGTGTCGCTACTCTGAAGGGGGAGGAGCCAGTGTTGGGTCCCAGCCTTTCCCCCCTTGGTCTCTGAAGGACTTACATTTTTATTTCTTATTTGTAAGAATAAGAAACAAAGGTTTCCCAGAAAGAAATCGCACCTTCCATAAAAGGTAGAGAGGGCAGGATATTGCAGGATCAAAGCCTGATTCCAATCAAGTAAGTGTCTAACGCTCACTTGCTTTTTTTCCTTTCCCACTTCTGTGTCTGACCTAATGTCAAGTGGATGTGTTATCTTAGCAGACCGTGAGCTTCCCCCATCTGAGGGCTGGGACAGAGGTTGCCCCTGTGCTGTAATCCCCATCTGATGTCTCTACCAGTGTACTTCAAAAGTGCCTTGACTTGTGACTTTTCTTTATTCTGTTACTATAAAAACTTCATGAAACTGCTTCTGTGTTGGATCATGGAATTCAGGGCAACCTAAATCTGTGATCCCAGGCCGTGGTCAACTATATTTGGCTTCAGAATAATGATCTCTTACCCCATTTGAAGTGAGTGTTGGGTTTGTGTGTGTGTGTGTGTGTGTGTGTGTGTGTGTGTGTAAACCTTATTGTGTATGTGTACGTGTGTGTGTATGTATCTGTGTGTGTGTGTCTGTATGTGTGCCTGTGTGTGTACAAGTGTATATCCTATGGTGTCTGTGTGTGTGTACGTGTATGTGTGTATAGGTATCTGTGTGTATGTGTATATGTAACTGTGTATGTGTATATCTCTGTGTGTGTATGTGTGCATATGTATCTGTGTGCATGTGTCTTTGTGTGTGTATGTATGTATCTGTGTGCGTGTGTCTTTGTGTGTATGTGTACAGCTGTATATTTTATGGTGTGTGTATGTTTAAGTCAGAGAACAGCTTTCAGGAGTTTATCCTCTTTGAGTTGTGGGTTCTGGGAATTGAAACTTGGGTTGTCAAGCTTGCACGACGAGTGTGTTTACCCACTGAACTGTCTCGCTGGCTCTCTGTGGGTCTTGTAGATGGACAGAAACCTTACTATTGGGGAAAATTCTTCAGGAAAGAGTTATCATGGTCTGGGATTGGTGGGAGCCAAGGAGCTGGCAGAAGGGAAAAGCCAGTGAGAGGGAGGGAGAATGAGATTGTCCTCTCATCACAGGCTGAGGAGTGAGCGGTGACTCTGCACAGGAGGCATGCCCCTTCTGTAGCCTCTGTCTCATTTCCGTATTGCAGGTGGTGGTTACTGCCCAGACTGGGGATTCTTAGACTCTCAGTGTCCCACTCAAAGAATGGAAGAATTCATATAAATAGCAAAATAGGAAGGAGTTTGTGTCACAAAAGTGAAAGTGCAGACCAGAGAGCAGGGTTATACTCCAGAGGAGGCTTACCGCTGCTCCTTTTGAGGGTTCAGGAAGAGAAAGGAGCAGGGTGTTGGAGTGGGGTGGGGGTAGTATTCTATTTTTGATATACAGGCTTGGACTATGGAAACCTTTATTCATGTGACTGTCTTTTCCCATAATGCATAGGATCCTAATCATACACACGGCCAATCATGAACAAGCAGAAGATGGTACATAGGGTATTTCCTTCAAAGTTCATTCTCTCTTTGGTCACCTTGACTGCAAGCATCTAAAACAAGTTCAGGCTGGACGGGGTCACTGGCCTGAATTTCAGGATGTATTTGGTCAGCGAAAGGGAGTTGCTAAGGGTGACTAGGATTCTTCCTAGTAGCTTGCCTTCTGCGCCATTTGGAGCTTGATACTATAGCTCAGTGTAGGTGGGGGTCCAGGTTGCTAAGCTACTCACTATGCTTGCCTGTCTCATCTCCTGTCTCCTTCCCTCCGCAGGCTACCTGACAGTGAACATTGAGCCCCTTCCCCCTGTGGTGGCTGGGGACGCAGTGACCCTGAAGTGCAACTTCAAGACAGACGGCCGCATGCGGGAGATTGTGTGGTACCGGGTAAGTGGCATAACTGTCTCTGTGTCCTAGGGCTATGACAAAATCCACAGGCGAGGTTACATCCCTAGTCCTGGCTATCCCTAAGGTGCCCTCTGCTCTCTATCTTTTTCTGACCATTTCTGTACCTCTGATAATCCCAGAAATTCATCTGCACCCCAGTAGAAGTTATTAAGAAGTGCATGAGCCTTGGGAACAGCGTGCGGCTGATGCGGCCATAAGCAGGATGCTCTGGCTCGGCTTTTGGTGTGGGAGAGAGGACAGGATGGTTTCCTGTCTTTAGAACTGCCTTTCAACTAGGTGTGGTGATGTACAGCTCAACACTCAGGAGGCTGAAGCAGGAGGTTTGCTGCTTTTAGGGCAAGCCTGGGCTACATCGTGAGAGTCTGTCTTAAACAACCACAAAGTGCAATGCATTTGAGAGATGTTTCACCATGTAAGTTTACTGCACAAGATCCAGTCTGGCACCTGGCACCAGTCACTTGGCACTTGGCACCTGGCACCTGGCTCCAGATATTTAAGCCTGAGGAGGGAAGTGGCTCAAGATGCATAGGCATCACCTGTCCAGTGTCCAGGTGCCAATAGTAACAGTAGGAAGAATGGCTTTGGGTCTTGGGCACAAGAAACCATTCCAGCCATGTTGGATAAATCTCTGTGCCTGAATGGGGTATCCCAGCCTGGTACCCCTTTGAGGAACAGGGGCCTGGTTCCAAGAAGACAGGCTTGGAGGTTGGTCTCTGAGAACATGCCCAGGATACCCACAGACAATTCCTCTCCTGGGATCTAGTCCAAGGGCTGGTATCATTTCCTGCGAAAGGCCAAGACTGTAAACATGTCCCTTTCTGCTGACCAGAGGAAGTCACAACTTTTCCACACTATTTGGGGACAATGCGTGAATGAGAGGACATGCCACATCCCCAAACATGCTGTGCCTGGAAACCATCAACCAGAATTCTGTGTAATTTTCTCTTGTCGTGAAAATCTTTTTTTTTTTTTTTCTAACAGTTAAAAAAGTAAAAGCCATGCTTTGCCTGTGGGCCATGTGGAAATAGAACCTGGGCAGAGTGGATTCCTGCCTCCTGGATAAAGATTCCCGATGGAAAGCATTCTGTAGGGACTGGTGTGTGTCTCAGTAGGTTGAACACTTGCCTGTGGAGCCCTCATTTTGGTCCCCAATGCTGTATAAAACCTGGTGCGGTGCACATCTATATTCTCAGCTCTATGAGGTGGAGGCAGGGGGATCAGAAGTTCAGGGGTATCCAGGCTACTCTGCCTGGCACTCAGCCACAGAGCCTGGAAACTTGGGGTAAAAGGAAGAGGAAACTCTGGGTACCCCAACGCTCTACTCAGGCTGTTCTCTGTGCCCTCCTCTCAACAGGCACATGTCTTGCTCAGTACCTGACTTGTCATCCATCTTGAATTTCTGGTCTTTGGTTTACCATTTGCTGACAAGTCTTGTGTTATTGTTGGCTATGGCGGTGCTTTTTCTAACCCAAGCCTGTCCTCCATCTCGGTGTCATAACCACTCCTGGTTGGAACCAGCTCTGGTGGCTTCCACCCACGCCATACAGGTGTGACCTGCATGCTGGAACAGACGGTCCCCAGTCAAGGCCAGCAGGACACTTGCCGTGAGTTGCGTTGTCTGTGGGGTCACAGGCTATGGGGGCTGCTTGGTTGTCACAGATTGTAAACATCGAGAGACTGAGACAAAGTAGCCTAGATTCTGGCTAATCCTGGGGTCACATCCCACCCTCCCGTATCCCTGGGTGGACTCAGAGGAGAGGAAAAAAGGTATCCGTGGACTGGTAGGAACTGTTGTTGAAATTGAGGGTCAGGTAGGGTTAGAAATGGGGACAGTCCAGGGGCCCCAAAGCCTTCTACAGTCCCCAGCAGTCATCATGGTGGAGATGATGGTCCTTCTGAAGAGACAACACCAGGCCAGGCTGGGCCCATCCCCGAAGGTGTCCCTGTGGCTTCCTAAACCAGAGGCACAGTCTGTCATGAGCTCTTAAGCTGGATGGAGGAGTCCACCTTCCTTCTGCCTAGCCCAGTCTACCAACACCACCCCCACCACAGAGAGAGAGAGAGAGAGAGAGAGAGAGAGAGAGAGAGAGGCTGACAAGCATTGGTTACATCTCTGACAAGTGTCAGGCCCTCTGTATGGGGCTATGGTAGGCTACATTAATTTATTTTATTTCATTTCACATCCTTTGACTGAAGGCCTCTGGAGTGGGATATGCAGATGTATGCAAATCATATGCAAATTAGCCAGTGGAGCCAAATGCCAGGGTCCTTTTAATTCTGTATCTGGACAGGGTGGTGGCTGGCTGTCTGGCTGCTCTCCTTGGGACCAGAAGAGTCCATGTGCTCTGCCTGTGTTGAGAAGGAAGGCAGGGAGAAACTTCCAGGAAAGAGGCTCCATGCTGCCAGCTTTCTTTCCCTCCGACTGCTGCTGTTCTGGTCTCTCTGCCTTTTCCCTCAGAGCCAGCTGAAGAGAGAGAGATAAGAACTGACCTACCTAGGTAGAGGCTGTAGGACCTGGGGCTGCGCAGAGTTTCCAGAGGGCACGGGAAAGGCAGCCAGGAAAGCCCCAACCTCCTTCTCCAATGGACATCCCCCACTACCAGCCCAGCCCCTCAGCCTGCCTCATCGCCTCCCCTCCTGAAGTCTGGCTACAAACGGCAAACCGCTCATTGCCTTTTGTTTCCAGGCCCCTGTTTCTCCCCTCCTCCTCCCTCCCCCATCTCCTGAATGAGCTTACAGAGCCTGGCTTGGAAAGAGATGAATAGACCCCACAGGCCCAGCCAGGCCTAGGCCTCCAGAAGGGAAAAGTACAGGCATTGTGACAGGCTCCCACTGCCCTGCTCACTCAGCCCAGTGGGCACAAGTCGGCCCAATTCGTGAGTCAAGTCGTGTACCTCTGCTCTGCTCCAGAAAATTGTCCAAACAGTAGATCATCAGAGGCTTTCTAAACCATAAAAGCCTGAGTGAGTAGCTTGGTGGTAGAGCGCTTGCCTAGCATGTGCAAGGTCCTGGGTTTGATTCCCAGCACCACAACACACACACACACACTCACACTTGCACACACACACACTCACACATACACAGAGAGAGAGAGAGAGATTGAGAGAGAGAGATTTTGAGAGAGATTGAGAAAGAGAGAGAGAGATTGTGAGAGAGATTCCAAAGCATGGAGAGTGATTGGTCCTTTGAGGAGACCAAGGAGCCAATAATAGCACTGACCTCTGGCTGGACTTCTGGAGATGCCTGGAGAGAAGAAAGGTGATGGAGAAGTGGCCTGAACTTGGATACCTTGCCTGAGGCCTGGCTAATAGGGAAAGAACTCAGGCCAGTTTGGTGACATTGCCAAAAACTATTGGATAATCTTAAGAGAGCACAAGTGATCAGAGCATCCCCGATTTTTCCCTCCTCCCCCGTGTCAATCTGCACCATCCATGTAGCTGCGCCATCCGCTGGTCACACATGGCCGTTCTGATTTGAATTAAAGGGCAAGATGCTTTCCCCACGTACTCAGATGAGCCTTTTCCAGCGCTGGTGGCATCAGATTGCAACAGAACAGATATAGGACATTCCCATCTCTGTGAGGGTCTGTCGGAACCCAGATGCCTCTGACGGTCAGACCTTCTCCCCACCAGAGCCTCTAGAGTACGCTGTGCCTGCCTGTCGGAGGGACGGGACGGCACTGGCAGTTCTCGGAGTCGTTTCCTGGCACACTCACGCCACGGAGAGTTCCAGCAAAGTGAATTGTATTGATTCTGTGAGCTATCACCATTACAGCATGTGTGTTTGTGGTGAGGGAGGGTGGGAGGAAGGAAGCTGTTCTCTCTCTTAAAATACGTTTGAAAACATAGCACCAGGGGACTGGTCAGGCCTGGGGTCTTGGGTATTGTGGTCTCTGTCAAAGTCCTGTATGATCTAATGACGCCTTACATCCGTCTCTTCTCCAAGGGACTTTTCCTCTATTGCATGGGTTCATCGTCTAGACTGGAGTCCCCTGGTCTCCACCTGCAAACCCTGGCACGTAATTCTTTTTTCTTTTCTCAGCAACCTGATAGGGTAGAGGTGCAGTTCCATACATGGCCAGTAGGGGAAGGCAATCTGACATTCCATCTACTTTAGGGCTCAAGGAAGAACTCCAGAGGAATGTTACACATTGAACTTCACTTTGTCCTTCCTGTCCACTGGGGTCATGTTCAGAAATGAGATGAATGACAACCTGAGTGGCTGACATTAGTGTGACATTCCTGGGAGTTGAGGACAGGGTCAAGGGCTTCACACTTCAATTTCATGTTGTTGCCGTGAGGCAAATAATACTATGAATTCTGCTTTTCAAGGGAGGTAACCGGGGCCATTTAAAATACTGGGTCTCGGGCCCTATTGCACCTCCCAACTTCTCCAGAAAATTCTAGACACGCCCTCCTCTGGGCACCTCCAGCATAAAGATGTATCTCCTACAGAGACACCTTGGTAGTGTTGGTTACAACAGCAAAGAATGGGCTTTGGGGGAGGTGGATCTGTAGGTAAAAGAGGTTGCAGTGCAAGTGTATATAAGTTCAAATCCCCAGAACCCAGTAAAGCCAGGTGTGGTAGCATATGTCTGTAATCGCAGAGCTCCTGTGGAGAGATGGGACACAGAAACAAGGGAATCCTCAGGAATCCTCAGATCCTTGAGGGGCAGCCAGCTAGACTGGGAGAAACAGCAGAACGCCATAAAAAGACCCCACCTCAAACAAGATGAAGGCCAATTAAATTTAATCTATAAATTCATGTGCTCACACTCTTGCACATGAGTGTGCACATGCATGTATGCGTGTTCATACGTGTGCATGCACACACGCACACACACGTACACGCACCATCCATGTAGCCTCCCATCTTGAATGTACATGGGTCCACAGAGTCTGTCTGGGAAAATGCAGGTCTCTGCAGACTGTCTGTGGAATGTGGGCACCAGGCACATTTCTTAATAGGAAATCCTGTCTCAACTCATTTAGTTGGGGGGGGGGGGGGGGGGTCACCTGCCCAGCAGGCAAAGCCAAAGGTCTGTTTATATCATAGAAATCCATTAAGCAACCACAGGGAATCATGGGAAGTTAACCTTTCATGGCGGTTTTTATCATCACATCCTTTGTTTTGTCTCCTTCCTGTACTATTTATTCCCAAGATCTGCTCCAATCGCAGATTACAAGGCCATGGGGAAAAAAAGCCACAGAAGGAGATGGAGAGGATGGAGATGAACTCGAGACTACAAGGCTCTGCTTTCTACAGCCCTTTAAGGGGGGGATTTATTTATTTGTTATATGTATGTATGTATGTTCTATGTGAGTTTGTGTGCACCACATACCTGTGGGGGCCCAAGGAGGCCAGAGAGCATCACATGCTTCAAACCTGGAGTTGCAGGCAGTTGCGAGCTACCCGATGTGGGTGCTGGAAATCAAACCCCATCCCTCCGCCAGAGCAGCAAGAGATGTCAACTGCTGAGCCATCTCTCCATCTCTCCTGCCCCTTTCTGTGTCCTCCATGTCTCCTCCTCACCTGTGGATGCTGGCAGCTGGGGCTGGGTTTGTGTTGAGGTATTTCATGTTCCTCTATTTCCCTGGGAGACCTGATGGAAACCCCCGGGGACAGTGAGGGAAGGCAATGACCTTGGATGTGAATAAGACATCGTAGAGAGAGAAAGGCCTGGTAACTGGATTTCTACAGTAGGTTCTGGGGTGCATGCTTCAGACACCCTGTGTGTTCTTGGACATAGATGGGTATACTTGGTACCAGGCTCACCTGGCATCTGTTCTGTACATGGCAGCCATTGTCTGACCCTGTTTCCTAGTGACCTAAGAAGTCCAAATAAGGTAACTTTAGAACGAGAACGGATGATGTTTGGGGAGGATCACCACTTCCGGGCTCACAGTCAACAACACTACCTTCCATCCCTGGGTGGTGCTGCCGTGATCTCAAAGGTTCTAATTCCTGGAAGCAACCTCCCACAGGGAAGCCCATTGGTAGATCTCGGCTCTCCCTGAAGCAGGAAACCCTTTCAAACGGACCCCGCTGATGCTACTCTCTTTGTATTCCCTCCATAGTGTTCTCTGTTTGAAGACAAATAGATGACAGTACCCATATGACAGTGCCACAATCCAATAACATCAGCCACCTTCTCAAGTGGCAGGTGGACACCACAGTGCGTGTCCTAAAGAATGAGCCTGAACCAGTCCCAGCACCCTGGGACCTGGAACCCAGGGAGGATGCTGCTTAATCTGGCTGTCCCTTGCCTCTTCCTGAACCATGCCTGACCTTGGGCTCCCGAGTCTCACAGATTACTGGAGGAGGAAAACAGTGAGGATGGCCCTTGCATGGGGATCCTTCCTCCTGGTCCCTGATCTCACAGAGGGGGAGATACTCTGGAATGATCGGTACAGTAACCAGACTTATCACACCAGTCACATGGGAGAGGAGAGAAGGTGGCCAGGGAAGGCCTGGCAAGGAGAAGCTAATGGTTTCTGAACACAAACACTGAAGGCTTTATCTTTTTACATTTGTATTTGTGTGTATGTGGTGTGTGTGTGGTGTGTGTGTGTGTGTGTGTGCAGGCTCATGCATACTATAACACTCATGTGGAAGTCAGAGGAAAACTTATGGGAGTTGGTTCTCTCCTTCCATCATTGTGGGGCCTGGGAATTGAACTTGGTTCTTCAGGCTTGACAGCAAGCCTCTTTACCCGCTCAGCCATCTCACCAGCCCAGCACTGAAAATTTTAAGTAAAAGCTCCCAGTGGCAGGCTTGCTTTATCAATCTTTGCTAGTGGATCAGCAACAGAGAGGTCACCTTGGAGGTCACAGAGGCCAGAGGTGGCTGGGGCTAGCCGAGGACCATGGAGGTACAGGTTCATCCTACATGTTATGTTCTATAGGGAGCATGGAGCCAGCAGGGTGTGGCCTTGAGGTTGTGACCATCAAAGGGAATTGACCTTATACTCCCGCTTATGAATTGCAGTAAGGCCAGAGGACTTGCTAACTAGCAACTAGCGATGGACTGGGGACTTCCAGATGGCTTGTGGCTGTGGGGTTGGGGCAGCTGGGTAAGAGTCATGGTTGCCATTCATTGAGACAAGGAGGACAGAAGAGAAGGTTGGAAGGACAGCTATCAGAGATTGTGTCACCGACATTAAACTGAGGTACCGCCAAGATACAGTGATGGGGCTGTCCCAGCAGAGGCTAGGAGTTCTGGGACAAGCCCAAGCCTGGGCATGATCATGGAGGGCCCCAAGGTTCATCCCCCAGCCTCTAACGTAGCAGTGCTGAGTGATGATTTATGTCCCTTGTCTTTCTGACCACCCTGCCTATCCCTGCCACGTTCGTTCATGGCTTCGGAACCATAGTCTGAGGAACCCCTGTCACTAGGAAACCAAGTCCTGGGCCTCGGATACACAGCGGTTTGTGTTGGCTTATGGTTCTAAGGCTAAGAAGCCCGGGGTATGAGGCTGAGGGTCCTTCCTACAGCCTCACAGGACAACAGGAGTAAGGCCATGTCTACATCCCTGAGGGGAAGAGCCAGAGTACACACACGCCTCCATTACAAACCTCCTCACAGCAATGGAGTCTTAGTGTGTGTCAGCAGAGCCCTTATGACACTCCCTCCCCCCCCCCGTGTGTGTGTGTGTGTGTGTGTGTGTGTAAGCACTCTACTAAGTTATCTCCATAGACTGTGTTGTACAGTTTGGGGGGGCCAAGACACTGCAGCTCCCCAAAGTCTCCTAATTCCCCTTTACAAAGCTCAGGATCGGCAGCATCATGTGTCTGGGTGGGTGGGTGGTTTTCAGACATGAAATGTGTAGCGTGGGTCACCGAAGATCAAACACGGGATATCTATGGGACCTGTCAGGCTGTGAGAGTCCCTCTTCATGAGCTTCCAGGGACCAAGGTGGGGAGGGATGGGTGCCATAATCAGCATGGGTGGGAAAAGCCACCACCAGAGGCTGGGATCAAACCAGACCCCCAGCTCTATCAGCCTGGGTTTGCACATGGCTGCTCCTAGCCGGGGGAGGGGGATAAGAAGGAAACAGAGGACGGCTTGGTGTGGGCAGTTCATTGCTGCCCTTTCTGGCACCAGGAGAAGAATTTTTGACCAGAAAAAAAAAAAAAATCCTTCTGCTTTTGGGGATTAAGATGAAGTTCCCGATACTGGCAGTGAGATCTTTCCCTACCCTATACAGGCCTGATAAGAGATCTTGGCTCTCAAGCTGTCAGGAGGGAGAGCCAATAGCTGGCACGGACTCGCGAATATCAGGATGTTCTATTGGCCCACACGTGAACTCCACAAACAACGGGCTTTCTTATTGGATGGCGACAGAAGTAGGCAACTTGGAGAATCCAGGGCCAACGGGGTGATAGCTGAGCTTGTCTGGTATTTGTCCTCATTTACCCAAAGCATCCAAGACCAAAGAGCCTGAAACTGGCACAAAGTGTCCCGCTGTGTGGCCTTGGGCCAACCACTTCCCCTCTCTGAGCTTCAGGATCTTCCTGTAAAACCGAAGGTTAATCCCAGGCACAAAGTAGATACAACGTTGCTTCCTTCCCACCTTCCAGCCAGCCTTGGCTTATTTTCTTTTCCCAGAGGGTCCTGGGCTCAGAGGCTGCGCAGCCAAGGCGCTCCCTCAAGATGAGGTGGGAGTCCCGGCCTGAGCCGCTGCAGGGCTTCCGAGCTGGTGGAGTACGGAGCTATATTAAGCCTGAAGTGTGCTTTTCAATGTCTCTGCCTGACTCACGCCCTGCTGGGTTTAAATGACAAGGGGCTGACTTAACTTGTCAGAGAAGGATTAAAGGCAAGCTTCCACTCCAGCACACCAGAGAAATAAAACACCACAGCAGCAATGAGGTGTTTCGGAAAGGGGCTCCATCCAGCTCCATCCAGCTCCATCCAGCTCCATCCCTCCTCGGCCCCTGCTCCCCCTAGCCCTGCCTTTTCTCCTTGGGTGCTAAGCCCCACTGCCAGCACATCTCCTTGCAGACAGCCATAACCACCACGGGCTTTTCTAGAACACATATCTCACCATACCACTGCTACCCTCTCTGCCCCCACGCTTCACACAAAAGCTCTCCATCACTCTCAGGGTCAAGTTCAAGGTCACCTAACCCAGCTGTCAGACCTTTCTGGCTTCAGCCTCGCTGCTTGTGAGACCCCACCCCCCACTCCCCTTGGGCACACCACTCGATCGATCGTATGGTTTATCCTTAGCTGTGCCAACGTTCCTCACCACCTCCCTGTGCTGCATCTGCTGCCCAGGGCCCTCCCTCCGTCTGGCAAATGCTGACTCTCCTTCAGGGCTCAGCTTCAGGGTCACCCCCAGGGGCCAATGCCTCTTCCTTCCATCCTCTTCCTCATCCTGCCACCTCGACCTTGTGGGAGTTTGACCCTCATGTGCAGAGCCCCGTGTATGACTCAACACAGGCATCAGACCTTCCTGACTGTCCCTCAGAAGGCAAGTGTCCTCTGACTAAAAACTCAGAGAAGGGAGGTGGTTGGCCCGAGGCCACGTAGCAGGGTGTTCAGCCCAGGATCCTGGCTCTTTTCTCTTGCACTTGTGGGGAAAGATGGGCTGAGCTGTCACCTGTGCTTAGGGCCTAGTAGACTTTGCTCTTCCACCACCTTTTGGGGCGGGGCTTGGACTCAGGGAAATGACTGATTCAAAATGACACACCCTTCTGATTGGTTGGGGTTACACCCTGCATCTTCTCACCTGAGGTCTAGTGTGGTCCTGAGCACGTGGCTTAGGGTGGGAGGGAAGAAACGGCATCAGACGACTTCTTCAATCGTTCTCCGCCTTTGTTTTGAGGCAGGGTCTCTCAACGAGTCTTGAGGTCAGTGATGCAGCTATTCTGGCGGCCACTGAGCTCCAGGGATCCTCCTGTCTCCACCTCTCCAGAGCTGAGAAGAAAGAAGAAAGGAGGGAGGGAAGGAGGGAAGGAGGGAAGGAGGGAAGGAGGGAGAAAGTGAGGAGATTTCTGGGGAAATGTAAAAGTTAATTTTCAGTTGATCAAGCAAAGAATTTTATCACAGTGTGAGCTTTCCAACCCCAGATGGGGTATCTTGAGATGGGTGGGGTCCCCGCTTGAAGGTGTCTAAGCACCTGTCAGAGTGGCCGCCCACCAGCACGACAGTAAGGAAGGCCCCTAGCCAGCTGAGCGCCAAGTAAGTGACTCTCGGTGGTTCTGATCTGGGGCTCTGGACTGTCCCAGGCTGCACTACCCTGCAGTGCCATCGTAGTAGGGACAGAAGGTCTTATGTCTGCCTCACGGATGATGACCGGGTAGTGTTCTGCAGAAAGCTGGTGTTTGGATGACTTCTGCATGCTCTGGGAACCAAAATCATTTGGCTAGAAGTGTCCAGAGAGGTAACCTCTGAGTGGACATCCGTGGGTGGGTCCAGCCATGCCTGGGAGCTGAGAAGAGAAGACACAGGAAGAAATTGTAACTGAGGAGGGCTTGCACACTGTGGCCCAAATAAAGCTTATCTCTGTGGTTCTGATCTGGGGCTCCAAGCATAGCTATTGCCATCCACAGGTCTGAGGACAAAGGCCATTCCTTGTCATCCTCTAGAGACCCATGGTAACCAACCCCAGCCTGCATATACCTCTTCTTCCTCACAAACTCTTTCATTTATGGATCCAGAAGCTGGGGGTATCCAGAGGCCTCCTGGAACTCCCACAGAAAGAGAAAGGACCACAGCTCAGGAAACAAGCCAGGAAGGGTGAAGCCCCTTGCCCAGGCCACGAGGCTAGAGGATGCTGGTTAGTCTCTAAGACTGAGTCTTTTCTCCCGGGAGCCCCCAGAGGCCAGATCTACTGCTGGAGAGGTTAGAGCCCCTGAGTGGTTGGACCCCTAGGAAGGGCTGAGCCTTCTGGAATAGGAGGTTGACAAGATAGGGCTCAAACTCTGTCTCCCCCATAGCTAGCATGAATGCTAACCACAGTGCTGGTCCGCTGCAATGCTGGCTGTTTGACTAGCCACCTCCGACTACTCAGGAGCGGAGGACAACGAGGCCCGGAGAAGTAAACTAACTAGCCCCAGGTCTCCCGTCCAGCGAGGTCCAGGGAGATCCGAACACCAGGCAGTCTGGTCATCTTGGTGCGGGTCCCCCAAGGTTTCTGGGCCATCCACTTCCACGCTAAAAGACAGGAGGAGGACAAGGGCAGAGGAATAAACCGGGCCTGAGGCTTCAGGATGCTGTCATCATCACCTGGCTAGAGCCACCTGTCTGCAGAGGCACAGACCCATGAAGGCATTGTCAACATCAAGCAAGGATGTGTGGGAGACACGGCACGGTTCACCTAGCTTGAGATGAGCACTCGGGGCAGAGAGGCAGTAGCAATGTTCCCCTCCCCTCCCCATCCTTACAGATTCCTCTGAGCTGGAAGCTTCTTTAGACAATGCTGGACGCAACTGCCCAGAGGTGACTCCTCACGGAGGCAAGACACACAGAGAGGGAGAGACCTCAGCCACCCTAGGGATGGAGGCAGGAGCCTGGGTCAACCATGCCTGCTTGGGAGATAATTCAGCAGCTGATCCTGTGTTGCTGATGCTGATGCTGATGCTGATGCTGATGCTGATGCTGATGCTGATGCTGATGCTGATGCTGATGCTGATGCTGTTGTTGTTATTCTTTTGCAAGGTAGCAGAGTGACTCCGACGAGCGAGCGTAAACATGTATTGTGAAGCAGTGGTTCTTGGGGGATATGCTTTAACAGCTATAATAATCATCTTAATTGGCACATTAATTATATGAGAGCAGGTGCTTCCAAAATAATTGCGGATGTTGCAAAGCTGTTTATTTCCTTAAGTGGCTCACATGGTCCCCTTTAACCCTTGAATAGCAGACTACTCAAGGTACAACCTGGAGAGGAGGGAAGCCCATCTCATCTGTCAGTTCAGAATCAGGGTGACCCACCCCCCAGATACTCACCTCACTCCTCCACCCTCCTGGTGGAGAAGAAGCAACACCAGAGAGCTTGGGTTTTCACACGATGATGGTCTTGTCCCAGCATGCACTCTGCTGGAACAGATAATGGAGTCCTGGTGATAGAGAGGAATCCTCCAGCATAGAGCCAGGACTGAGGGAAGGGAGGTGCAAAGGGCCTGAGGGTGGCCCATCTCAGCTCCATCAGGTGCTCAGTGAGGGTCTGAGAGGGAAGGAAGGAGAAGTCTTGTGGGTTATGGGGACCTGTCCAGAATGCATTATGTTCACCTGCCATGCTGTTGAGTTTGGACAAAATCCACGAGGGGTGATTCAAGATGTTTAAGAGCAGCAGGCGTGCCGTCATCTAATTTTATAAAGTTGCTGTCCTTGCACAGAGATAATTGACAAGTATCTCCCGCTTGGCACAGCCATCGCGAAGCTCTGCTCTGCGTCCCTGCTCCGCCCACTCATTCCCCTCTTTCCTCATCATAGCAAATGACATCACCGCCCACAGATTTCTTCAGCCAGGACTCTAAGATCTTTCCCATCCTCTGGGTCCCCTGCCACTAATCACTCACATCTCCTCCGGTTAGTCAACTCTCAACACCTGCCATGAGTCCATCTCTCACGGAAGCCTTGGTCGCCACTTGGAGTGGGACACGGATTCATTGCAATTTTGTTTCCTTGCCCAGCCTCCCCGCCCCTATCCACGTCCCTGAGCAACCATGGTGTCTTTGAGCATCTGAGTCAGGACAGCGCCATCCTCTGGAACCACTTGGTACTGCAGAATAAAACAAGAGGCCCACATGGGGGATACTCGCAGAAGAAGGTGATGAATGATGGGTGCTTGAGGATTGCAGGCTGTGGCTCTCAGCTTCAGAGAAAGAAGCCATGTAGCTGAGGCAGGCTGATCTGGAAAGAGAGAGCCTCAGCAACAATCCCCAGCTCCTTCCAGACTGCCCTGTAGTCCCACTGACCCACCCATGCCCCCCCCAAGCAACTACAGAAGCCCACGGTGCCCCTCACAGCACACTGACCCTGGGGAGGGAAGGAAACTGCTGATGTATGCAGGCCAGCCATTTAGACAGACATTGTTCTGACACTCCTCAGTTCTAGTAGGCTCTTTCAACTTTCTTAATTGTTATGTAATTACATCACCTGCAAATAGCAATGACCTTCCTCTTCCTAACGCATGGGAGAGGCATCTGTCTCCTAAGTCATCAGCATTCCGATCCTGCAGCCAGGCTGCTCGGATTCCTCTTCTTAGACTCTCTGTGACTCAGGCACAGTGGTCTGGAGAGATGGCTCAGTAGTCAAGAGCACTTGCTGCTCCTACAGAGCTTCCCACAGTTGAGAGGTTATAGCACCCTCTTCTGGCCTCTGAGGATATCAGCACTCACATGACATACACACATGAACAGGCAAACAAGCAGACGAATAAGTAAGTAAATGAATACTTAAATCTTACTATTTAAGGTGGTTTGATAATGCCGGCCACAGGCTCACATAGTTAAATGCTTGGTCCCCAGTTGGTGGACCTGTGTGGGAAGGATTAGGAGGTGTGGCCTAGTTGGAGAAGGTGTGTCACTAGGGACAAGCTTTGAGGTTTCAGATGTCAGCACCATTCCCAGTGTCTCTGTCTCCTACTTGTGTTTCAAGATGGGAGCTCTCACTTGTTCCTGTTCCCATGCCTATTTCTGACATTGTGGTCTGGTTTCTGCCATTGTGGTCTGGAATCCTGGAACCCTGAAACCAGAAACACAATTAAATGTGTTTTTCATGCTGTCAAAGCAATAGAAAAGTAAGTGACCCACTATGTAAGCAGTATTTTTATACTTACTGAACTTATTGTCATTTCTTAATTTTTTCCATTGTCTGAAACTTTCAGGATTCTTGCAAAAAAACTTTTCCTGGGTTTCATTATTTAACTAATATTTATTTACCACTGATTTCTGATAAATACTTTTTTTTTTCTCATGCGTAGGAAGGTTCCCTCTATTTCAATTTTCCTAAACATTTTTAATAAGGAAAGTTAATTAAATGCTCTTTAAGAACCTATTGAAGTAATCATATGGTTTTTCTCCTTTAATTTTCTAATGGGATGGATTATGTTGATGGTTTCCCTAATATGGAGCCTCTGTTGGGTTTTTATAATTTTGCTAAACAAATATCCAGTGCCCCAGATTAAAAGAACTCTCTGGTACTTATTTATTAGTATTATAAATGGAGTCTGTTTTGTTGGCTTTTCTGCAGGTCTCTGGGATGTAAGAGCGCCTGGCTATTGATTTTCTGTGCGTGCTTTTTATCTACTCTATAAAAGGGATGAGCTTGGCTCCTTCCCTTTCTGTCCCTTTGACTGGTCTGATCACCCTGTCTCCCCGAGCTGTTGTTATCTCCTCCACCTCTGAGGGTTTCTGTGAATATGTGTGTGGGGAGTGTCTACTGTGTACCAGGCACTGGGCTGGGCTCTCTGACCCCAGGCTCCTGTCACTCCCTGTAAGGCCAGAGTGGTAGCAAAAGCATCTCTTCAGCTGATGTATCAAGGGCAGGGGTCAAAAGAGGGGAGGCTCCAAAGCCACTTAGAGGCTGGTGGGGATTCAAGCATTGTAACCCTCAAGTCACACTGCCACAAAATCAGCCCCTCCGCATGGTACCTTACCCTTTGAGAGACGCGAGTAATGTAACCTTGACCCAGAGGGGAAGCTGGGACTGGGGTCATAGTGGTCAGAGCTGGGAGGATAGATGTTCTCACCCTAAACCTTCGCAAATATGATCCCAGATCAGGGGCTGGGGCTGGAACTGCAGCCTCCCTTACTCCTAGGCTTTCCCCAAGGCTAAGTGGGGCTGGTGACATCTCAATGCCCACTGGAACTCCCTCTGCCCATTTGTTTCATTATGCCTGAGACCTGGCCTTCCTGCTGCAGCGAGCTCTCAATTGCTCTCTGTGGCATCACTGGTGAGCAGCTCCCTCTTCTCCTCAGTGTCCATAACTAGCAGCCTGGGTCCTTTCACCTGCTCACCGAGCCCCAGTTACCTTAATCAACCCCGGAGCCCTTACCTCTGGTCTCCGGCTGGTTCTCAGTTCCTACTCTGCTCCTTGGATTTCTCTGGTCTCCTACAAAGATGGCGGCTGACATCTTACTGCCCAGCGTCTGCAGTTGAGCCCTACGGAAGGAGGGTACCTGCTAGGAGAACCAAGGCATCTGGTGCCTTGTGTGTTCTACTCGCTGGGCCCTGCACTCAGTACAGCTCAGATTCAGTCACATCAGAGGACCGTGTGGGTTTGAGGCAGCCATGTCCAGTGAGCCTGTTTGGTAGCAGAGGGCTGCTGTGCACACAGATCTTCAAGCTCCCTGGGTAGAGCTCTCTGTCCCAGACTCTTGGAATATAGTAGGAAACCCATCCTAGCTAACTCTTGGAATAACAGTCCTAGCTAACAAGGGAAGCTGCTTCTCGTTCAGGGAGGAGAGCTGAGCACCAAGAACTACCTGGGCTTCACCTGAAAGCCCACCCACTGTAAGATATGGATACTCAGGCTCAGGGATAAGATGTGATTTCTCAGAAGTCACCAGGCTGGAATTTGAACCCAGGCCTTCTGATCCCAGCCAGTACCTTGTTCCCTCACAATGGTCAGCTCTGTCAAGCTGCAAGGGCACATCTAGATGCCTGATGCCTGGACAGGTGCAGCAAATATAACCCCTTCCTCCTCTGTGCTGTCAAAGCCCTACCTGGGAGCCTCAACCCAAGGTGCCACCCAGTGGACACTTTGCTCATCTGGATGGCGACCTGGACCAAGAGCATGATCATTCCTTGATAGCGAGCTACCAGAGTCCTCGCCAGAGTGGGGTATGAACATCTGGGGTCACAGGTGAGGTTCCCTCAGATACTCCAGGCTCCAGACAAGCAGCCTTCCTGGTAAGGCTGGCCCCAGACCCCTCAAGGCCTTTTCTGGAAATGAGGGAAGCAGCACCCCCTGTCCCGTGTTGAGGGAATCCCGTGCTCTTTCTGGGAAGGCCTCCACAGCTTCCCATTTATAGCAGAGGGTTTGTATGAACACTCTGAGATTTGATCTGGTCATTGAGTCATCACCCCTAGCCTGTGGTTATGTGTAGTCACTTTCTCCAGTTTGTAAGTGGAGATACTGAGGCTCAGGTCAAGACTGAAAGAGTGTAGGTTGGCATGGCACCCAAACTCTTGGCGTCTGCATGTACACTCTCAGTCCTCTCAGTCACCCCCTGGCTCTTCACGGAGGACATGTTTTGGGACCCAAGTTCTCCAGTCTCTTCTACATAGTTCCACAATGGGGCTTGGGGGATGACTCAGAACATAAGCTTGCCATGCACCTGGGGGCAGCTGTGTTCCTATCTCCAGACCCATCCAAAGCCAGCACAGGCCCCTCATCCCAACGCTCCTCCAGGGAGACAGAATGCAGAAGCAAGAGAATTCCCAGAAGCCCATGGGTCAGCAGTGAACGATACTGAGACCTGAGACACAGTCTCAAAGCAAAATGAAAGATGGAGACCAACATGAGCAGTCCTGTGTCCTCCACGTGCGCACCAGGGATCGTAAGTGCCTGTACTCATCCACACACAAACATGAGCTCACTCCTAAAATGCCACAACATCTGAGTTTAACCTACACAGTCCCCCGCATGCTTGAGTCACCTCTGGGTGACTTCTGCTGACTACGTAATTAACCGCCTTGTTCCCAGTTCATATTATTATACTCTGTTTAAGAAACATCAGGGGGCTGGAGGGATGGCTCCGCAGTTAGGAATATTTGCTGCTCTTGCATGGTCCCTGGGATCTGTTCCCAAAACACACATCAGGTGGCCCACAACCATCTGCAGCTCCTACTCCAGCAGATCCAACGCAGTCCCCACATGCAATGCACACACACACACACACACAAATAAAAACCTTTAAAAAGGGACACACAAGGAGAAAAATGCAAGTGTACTTGATGCAGACACAGAAATTGTATCCCCGTTGTATCTCCAGTCTGTCCTCAGCTGATCACCGTGAACTCAAAACCCAAGACAGTTAAGGGAACAGCCAGACCTGTCCCGTCCCATCTCCCCCCAGACCCCAAACTCCTATACACACAGATATATTAGCTAGCTGACCGAAATAAAAGTTTAAAAGCCCAGCGCTGTCTCTGAGCCCTGGGACACTGGTGAGGAGCACATTTGGCCACAGAGCCTGGAGAAGAAACCCAGCTAGCTTGTAGGGATTAAAAGCTCCAGGCTGACATGTGCCTGGCCCTCTTCTGCTTCCCCCTAGGGGTGGCTGAGTCTGTGCACACCCCAGGACCGGGCAGACCTGGTCAACTAGACTTTTCGGGGAGATTTAAGCCACTCCCCGATGTGAATCCCCCTCGGCTCTCGGGCGCTCACACAGTGCAGGGCTCTCAGCAGTGCTCAGTGACTGGTTTCTCTCCGCTCCGTGGAGGTGGAGGTCGGTGGCCTGATTGATGGCAGCCCCTGTAGAAAGTGGTGCTGAGATTTTCCATTAGAACTGGGAAGCTCGCTGCTGTAGCTTTTTAGAAGGTCAGAGGGTCAGGCTGGGAAAATACTGACAAAGCAGCCGCAGCCGCCTCCTTTGTGGGTCTTCGGGAGTTTGCTCACTGTGTTTGCCTCCTGTCTGCCCTGGGGCTGAGGGTGCGGCTCTGTGTAAGCTGAGTTGGTACCAATCTGAGGCTATATTTTACTCAGACCGGCTCTCGACCACAGGTACTTCCTGTAGCCTCAGCCTACTTCCTGTTTCCAGGGAGATCTCTGGAGGATTCTGAGTCCTTTCCTGACTCCTCAAGGAGTCTCCTCACCTCTCCCACTATGGAGAGAGCAAGACTGAGGTACACAAGTTGGAAAGATAGAACCCAGTGCTCATGCCCTGGTCCTCTCAGCCTGTCTGTTTTTCAGTCCCTCCTTTATCCTTCCATCCTCTTCCCCCACCACCACCCTTCAAGTCCTGATACAGTCATCCATCCTGTACACATGTGTCTCCTATGCTTCCCAGGTGCTGGGATCCTGCCCTTGGTGTCTGTGTGGGTGTCCCTTCAGGAAAAACCATCCGTGCCTCCTCCTTTCGACTGGAAACCCCTAAAGGCAGGAAGTGTGGGGACTGGCTAAACAGAGAACACCTTCCTTTCTTTGTACCAAAAACTCCAATTACAATGCCTTCAAGGCTGGGGAGAGAATGGTACGCCAGTTACTTGCTTTGTCACAAAAGTGGCATAGTGAATGGGCTCACCGTTCAAGGCTATGGTTTCATCATGGCAGGAAGGCATGGCACCAGGAATGTGAGGCATCTATCTGGTCACATCGCATCTGCAGTCGGGAAGCAGGGAGTGATGGATGCTGGTACCCAGCTCACTTTCCCCTTTTTATTCAGCCCAGGACCAATGCCCACGGGATGGTGCTTTCCACATTCAGAGAAGTCTTCTCACCTCAGATAACTTAATCCAGAAGCTTCCTTACAAACCTGCCTAGATAGTTATCTTCTCAATGATTCTGGATTCTGTCAAGCTGACAGTCAATATTAACCACCACAGATGCTCTGGTAAGTGCTTATCTGGCAAGCACAGGAAACTAAATGAGATTCCCAGGATCTGTGTACAGATCCTAGCATTGGAGAGGCAGAGACAGGGGGACTCTTGGGGTTCCATGGTCAGCTATTATAGCCTAATTAGAGAGCTCCAGGCTCACCAAAAAGCCATGCTCAGAGTTGCCCTCTGATCTCCATATACACACATGCATATACAACCCAGACAGACACAACACACACATATACACATACACACACACAATTTTTTCCTCCTAATTCCTTTAAAATAAGCTCAACATACAAAGCAGAAAGATGGCTGCAAAGCCAGTCACAGCCACCTAAAGTCTGAGCTCTGATGCTGCCCGTTTGGGATTCTCTGGGGCTCTGTGTCCTCTGGTTCTGGTGCAGGATGGAGACGGCTCCCAACCTCACCGAGGGAGAGAAGTTAATGCCCCTCATCTACTGCATGCCTAATGTGTCCACACGCCAGGAACTATTCTAGGACCAGAATATAATTGTGATAAGACAAACAGAACTCCTCCCCCAGTGGGGTAAGGAGACAGACCATTAATTAAGTAATTAGCAAGAAAATAGCGGGTGCAGATAATTGTGGGTGGTATGGTGATAGCTAGAGTTCTTGAAGCACTGGCCAGAAAGTGACATTCACACTGGACTGTATGACGAGGAGGGAGTCGTGCACAGACCTAGAAGGAGAGTATCCTGTCGTTCTTCTGTTGCTCAGAAAACACCTGATAAAGGCAACTTGAGAGAGAAAGGATTTGCTACCTCCCACAGCTCAGTGGCACTCTCCATCATGGTGGGGATGGCAAAGCAGCAAGAGTGTGAGGCAGCCAGTCACATCACATCTGCAGTGGGAAACAGAGAAGGATGCATGCATGTTGCTGGTCGGCTCCCTTGCTCCAGGATCCATCACGTAGGGAATGGCACCACCCACAGTGGGTAGGTCTTCCCACCTCAGCCTAGTGAAGAGAGTCCACACAGGTCTGCTCAGCAGTCCATCTACCAAGTCATTCTAGAGGTCCTCAAATTGACAACTGAGATAAACAGTGGCAGAGAGCAGGCCAAGCAGGGGGGCTGCCTAACCAAGGATTGAGCTTGGTCATACTGTTGAATTCAAGCCATGGGTCCAGAACATAAAAGAGCAAAGAAAAAGACATTAAACCAGAGAAGAGACAGGGCTATCTCACAGCAGGCCTGGCCGAGTCTATCCTTAGCACAGTGGGACTTGGGACTTTCTAGAGTGGTTTTGTAATGTATGTGCATGTATTCGTGTGTGTGTGTGTGTGTGTGTGTGTGTGTGTGTGTGTGTGTGTGTGTGTATGTGTGTGTGTGTGTGTACAGGCTAGAAGTCATGTGTCTTCCTCTATGGATCTTCCCTTATTTTTGAGACAGTGTCTCTCACGGAACCCAGAATTCACCAATTCAGCTAGACTGTTTGGCTAGTGAACTTCAGGCTCTGTGCTAGGTGGCAGGCAGGAACCATTGTGCCCAGCTTTTATGTGGGTGCTGGGTATCTGAACCCAGACTCCCATGATTGTTCAGTAAGCACTTCGTGGGCTGAGCTGTCACCCCAGCCCCTGTGTTGAAGGATTTCATAGGATCCAACTTAGTTTCTCAAAGGAATTCTCTGGCGATGGAGCAGAGTCTGGACGGACAGTCAAGATGGTGCCATAGTGACGGAACAGCCCCCCTCGGAGACTAAATATAACAAACGGTTCTTCTCATTGACAAAATCAGAGGTGCAGCTGTCCTCAGAGAGGTGGCTCTGGGGTCCAGGCTCATTCCATCTCTGCTGTTTTATACAACTTGACAGAAGTTAGAGATGATTGGGAAGAGGAAACCTCAATTAAGAAAATCCTCCCACCAGTTTGGCCAGTGGGGCACTGGGGGTGGGGCTTAATGATTGACATGAGAGGGCATAGCTCACTATGGTTAGTGCCATGCCTGAGTGGGTGGTCCTAGGTGCTATGAGAAATCAGTCTGACGAAGCCAGGGGAAGCAAGCCTGTCCGCGACTCCTGCTTTGGTCGCCACGACTAGGTTCCTGCCTTGTGTGCCTGTCCTGACTTGTCTCGGTGGGTGATGGGGTGTGACCTGATAATTGTAAACTAAAATTAACCCTCACTTCCTAAGTTATTTACGGTCATTGTGTTTCATCACAGCAACAGAAACCCTAACTATGACATCTGCTAATGCCCCTTCCCTTTAGTGTGTGTGGATGCCATCTGAAAAGGGTGTTACCCAGAAACAGGAAAGCCGCGTCTGCTTCTGTGGTCCCAGGGACAGCTTACGTCACTTCAGCTCATGCTCATCGGCCAGAATTTGGCAGTAGCTGCAAGGGAAGCTGGGTAATACAGTTTTTCCCAGTTGCTCAAGTAGAAGCTAGCACAGTGTGATCTGGTAAGCTCGGAGCACCATCTGTGATAAGATCAGGGATGGGTGCTGGGAGGAGGGGGAGGAGGATCCTGCGGACCTCCAGAGCGGGACTGATGGTGGCCCCATATGACCGGTGATAGTGGGGGTGCAGGGAGGCAGACAGATGTTCGTGTCATTGCACACCTGCTGCTATGCTTAACTGATAAGCTCCGCTAGGCCCAACTGTTGTTATAGCAACTCCTCACAATGGGGACACTGTCCTCATCTCTTATGGGATGAGGTTGAATTCCCCAAATGGCTTTTCTCTACCTCTGGGAGGTCAGCAGGCAGAGACATTCTCCTAGCAAGGCTTTCAAAAGCGAGAGTCATAAACCCGGAGCGTTTTGCTCTGGGTAATGGCCTTTAGAGATGGTCATGTCTTCTCTCTGCATTTATCAGGGGAAGTAGTGCCCCAGAGCTGACCAGGGACTCCCTGCTGCTGCAGAGGTGGTCAGTGTCTAAACAAGGGCCGAGTCCAGGTCTCTCATGTGCCTTCCATTCAATGCAGTAACTTTCAAATGTCTCCTTCCTCAGAAAGGCCAAGGGTGCAAACGGCTGGAGAAGCTCCTTGGGGTAAATGTCTCTCTTGGTGACATTTGTTGAGACTCAAGGGGAGGGAAGGAAAATTCTGGGTCCTGTGGCCATCATAAGGTCTTCTCCACTTCAGCCACCTCCTTATCTTGCCTACTTATCTTCTCTCCCTGAATCGCAGACTTCTCCTTTAGAGGGCATTGAGGGTGGCAGCCAGCCTCATGTGATTGTCACAGGACATGAGGAAACTAGAGGTTGAATCCCAGAGTGGACACTGGGAAGTCCTCAGTGATGGATCTAGGAACAGGGCAGGGGATACAGAGCCCTCTGCAGCCCAGTCTCTCATCCTACATGTGCTGAGGACAGTCAGCTTGTTCTGGGTCCCAGCAACTGTGCTAAGCATCTCGCGTGTCACCTTTAAATTTACAATCCACCCTCTGCAGCTCCTGCTGCTGTTGTCATGGTTCAGGTCTTTCTGTCCTGCCTGGCGTTGGTGGGGACTGGAGCCAGGCAGATGGTCTCCAAGCTTCTGCTCTGTTCTTGGGTCAAATCCCCCTTGATCAGGAGGAGGGTAAGAAGTGTCAGAGACCTTCATCAAGAGGTCTCCTCTCCTCCACCACCCTCCACTGTGCAGGAGATTTGATCTCTCTACCTTAGGGTGAAGCCAAACACTCTCTTGCTCTTAGTCAGAGATCCCAGGAGCCACGGGAAAGCCAAGCTTCTCCAAGTCCCTTGGCCAGTCACATTCTCCCTAGCCTCTGTGGATAGCCTGAGACGGGCTTCTGGTGAGAATGGTGGTACACACCCACAATCCCAGTACTCTGGAGGCCGAGGCAGGAGGATTGCAAACTCAAGGCTAGCCTGGGTTTCACATTAAGATACTGCCTCGAAAAGGACAGGGGCTTCTGATGTTTGTCCTGAACCAAACTGAGTGAGTGTGGAAAAGAGAAAGCTGTCACTGGGGACAGAGCAGGTTCCTGGATTCGGGCGATAGTTCACAGGCCATCAGAATCTGTGTGAGCCTGGGTCAACTCTGTGGCCCTGCTCAGGGAGCTGCAGGCTGGATCCCACTGCTCTGTCATTATCCATGGGCCCTCAGAGGTAGTTCAATAAAGAGAATTTTAAAGGCTTTTAATGCTTTACAGGGAGTCTGTCCTTTGCCAAAGTACCAATTAAAGAGGCAGGCAGTTCAACATGACTTTATTACCCACATTTGGTCTGGAAGGAAAATGCAGACAATGAAGGCTCTGAGACATCCCCCTCTGCTTTCTCCAACGGGGACTGTCTGAGTCTTCTCCAGGGGTTTGCCTACACCTGAGCTCAAGAGAGAGCAGGAAAACTCTCTTGGGAGAGTCCCTGCCATGGAGAGAAAGGTATCAAGGAACTGGGAACACTGAGACTCTCTCTGGCCGGAAGTCACCAGCTAGGTGCTAGAAGGTAGACGAAGCAAGACACGCAGGTCAGAGACCTCTCGAGCAAAGTCAAGACCAAGGGACCTAATCTAGAATGACCTCCAGGCAGTTCTGTGTCCCGCACACTGTGCTAAGTACTTTCTACCTGGCCTCTGACCCGTCAGGCCACCCTGTGTCCTCTGTTGTCACCGTTCCGCAGATGGGGAAACTGAAGGTCGGGTCGGTCTAACCAGTCATTAATTCTTCAGGCAGGTGCTAGAGCTAGGCAGGTGTTCTCAGGGTTTCAGCTCTCAACTCCAAGACTAAACAGTGGGGAGAGGAGTAAGAAGGACTCAGGAGGACAGCATCTGTGAGGCAGCATCTGTGAGGCAGACAGTGTCCATTCTCATAACCCACTGATCTCCATTTCCCTCCTAACTTCCCCTCAGGATGTCTCTCTGTGTCCACTCAGGCATCAGATCTGGGCCTCTCATCCAGACTGGCCTAGCTTGGATCTGTCTCTTATTGGCTGTCTCCATCTCCTTGTTCTAGGAGATGCCATTGAAACAATATCCGTCCCAAAGGGACTGTGTGCAGCATGGCCTTCCTGGGTTCCGTTGATGGCCTTAGGACTCCTCATGGAGTCCTCAGATAGGCCGCTGCCTGCGTCATTCTCTACATAAATGGCCCAGTAAGGTGTCTCATGGTGCCACCTCATTCAGGGATCTTGTGAAGAAACTCTCTCTGTGTCTAGAGCTCGTAAGAGCACAGTGGTCACTCAGTTATGTGTCTTTCCACTCATCCACCCACCCATCCAGCCATCCAGCCATCCGGCCATCCATAGCACCTTTCTATCCACCCTTCTGTATATCTACGCACATACACATCTATCCACGTACCTATCCATCTATCCAGTCACTTACCAATCCATCCAACAACCTACCCGTCTATCCTACATATCCATCCCAACTACTCAGCCATCTGTCTCTCCTTCTACATATTATTTTATCCATCTATTCATCTACGCATCAACCCACCCACATAGCCAACCACTCACCCAGTCATCTACCCATTTACCCCCACATCCATCCATCTTTCCATGTGTCTACCCATCTACCCCATTCGCCCATCCCTCCATACATCTACTCACTTGTCCATCTGTCTGTGCATCCATCTATGTATCCGTGCATCTGTCCCCTCGCTTGTCCATTTACCCATCCTTTTGTAACCATGCAACCATCTTCCCCCCATTATCCATCAGTCTGCTCGCACATGCACACATCTGTCCACCCTTCCACTGATCCTTCTACACACGCCTGCATCTATGTGTGTCTAGCATCTATTTTTGAGGGTAGCTTCTTCCACTGTGCTCTTAGTGCTGTGGCTGGGACTTTCTAGAGACTGGAGGGTTAGCTCACGACATCTGTCTGCCTTTAAGCTTCCATCAGTGCCCTGCAGTGACCCCAGAAAAAATGGCAGGACAGACACTTCCAGTCCCCAGTCCTTCCTTCAGTAGAGGGGTGGATGGAGGGCCAAGAAGATGACTCCATTGGTCCAGTGCTTGTTATGCATGCATGAGGAGCTGTGCTCAGGTCCCTGGCCGTAAAGCTGGATGTGAGCACTGCTTGTCACCCCAGCACAGTGGCTCGAGGACTGTCCTCCATGCTCCCCACTCTCACAGTGCACAGAGGGGCAGCCAGACTGAGACACTGCTGGCTGGTCCCCCGGGGCTCCCTCCAAGACTGAGTGACTTGCTGTGACCTTAAGCCTGGCGTGCCTTGTCTGGTCTGTCCATTGCGAAAACTTCTCACTGGCTGCCAGTTCTTTCTCCTCCATTCTGTCTGCCAGGTACCTGGGAGGGAGAAGCCATGCCAATGGAACATTAACTTCTTAAAGACTCTGGTCAAGTCCCCGCTCCCCCTCAGAATGCCAGGGAGATGAAGCTCAGCTCCCCTTTCCTGAACCAAGCTTGGGGGCCAGCGGAGCAACTCTGTCTCTTGGCTCCACTGCTCTGATGCTCTACTCTGGTTCCTGTCAGGAAGGGGCTTGCTAGCAGTCTCCACGGTGGCTCACCGTCTCAGTGGCTTCTCTCTGCTCTTGGTAATATTGGATTAGCCCACTTTCTTGAAAGCTGATTTTTCATTTGCATAATCCTCCCCTCTCGGAGTTGCAAGGCCCTTGGTGATAAGCTGATGGGGCCAGGGCAGTCAAGCAAATTATACTGTTGATTCTGAACAGCCGTTCAAAGTGGAGGGAGGTTTTTTCGTTTTTTTTTTTTTTTTTTTAAAGAGGTCATACATATTATTTTTAATCTTCATACTCCTCGTGACCAGCAGTGATATTCTCTTGTGGGATGCTTTTCCCTGTGCCTCCTGGAAGGCAACCCTCTTCACCAAACCACAGCAGGAGGGATGAAAGTCAGAGCAAAGGGCGGACTTCCTGTGGAGCATCTGCCCCCACCCCCCCACCCCCCCACCCCACCCTAACTGCATAGGAAAGCTCCTTAGAACAACAGTGACTTTCATTATAGAGAGATAAAGCACAGTCCCATCCATCACTGCTCTGTAACACCCCAGCGGCTACTGGGACAGGCACATCCTCTGGGGGATGCTGGAGGCAGCTAGAGTTCCTGGGTGGGACTGAAACAAGCTGTCTCTGGCTTCCTTGATGCCTGACTAACAGCTCAGTTCCCATCAACAAACAGGGAATGCAGACCTGCTCTGTGCCACAGGGCTTTTCACTGAGAGCCTACTATGTGCCAGTTCCCAGGACACCACCCAGAGGTACTTACTATCACTGATGACAACCAAGCAGAAGAAGATCCAAGAAGCCGTGTTCTTCTTTGGGGGCCTCTTCTTTCTGTCCAGCACTGGACTTAGAGCCTCCTTCCCTTCCCTAGATTCCTCTCCCGTGCAGCACCCCTCCCCCACCATTGCTGCCCTCCACTTAAAACTGAAAAACGCTGGCCTAGGGAGAAAGTCCAGTTGCTGGAGTTTCTCTTTCCACACTTCTTAGAACCACTCATTTCTGGTTTGTTTGTTTGTTTGTTTGTTTGTTTGTTTTGCCCAGGCTGGCCCTGAACTCAAGGCATTCCGCCTGCCTAGCTTCATGAGTGCTGCTGATATCACAGGTACAAGCCACCAGTCTCAGCTTGTCTTGCTTTACTCAGGAGTAAGATGTTTGGATGTTGTGGAGGCAGGGGGATTGGCCCAGTGAGCAGGACAGGTGGTCTCTAGCTTTTGAGTTTCCCGTGATCTTGACCTTGGTGTTTTGGGCAAAGCCAGGGAGGGTGACAGGAGGCACCAGACTGGGAAAGGCGAAGCCCACCAGAGACTCAGGGTAAAAAATTAAGGGCCTTGTGTAAAAGACCCTTTGAGGAGAGTACCCTTCTGTGAGGGAGGTGTGAAGCATGCGATAGCCCACACTGGGCTATGCCCTGGAGCCTGGATTGTGCCTACAAAGACGTGGAGACCCATGTCAGTGAGGGGTATGTGTGTAAACAGAAGCCACACTGGGTGCCAAAGAGATAAATCACCAAAGCCTCCTTCGCAGGGACATGTCCTGCAGCTGTAGCCCACTAGAGCGGGATGCTGCTCTGACTTCCTAATGGACCGAGCATGCAGGAGACCCAGCTCCACCGTCCTCCCTCCCCCTGCCTTTGTTGGGTCCCTCTGACAGCAGGTAAAACACTAATAAATATTGAAAGAGGGGGAAATGGCTGTGGCTGCAGAGCTTCTGGGTGAATAAATGAAAGACGGAAAGGAGAAAAGATCACCCCAGGTTGGGCGCCTGCCAGATCGCCTGGAGGCCAGTGCGGGCTGCAGAGAGCGCTCAGGGCGGGCCTGCCCGGGTGGGACTGGACCAAGCCTCTGTCTCTTCAACTGTAAATCAAGCAGATCTACACTCACCCTGTGATGTCAGGTTAGGGAAAAGGATCTGCAAGAGTCAGAGCAAGCGCATGGTGGGGACAAATGCAAGCTAGGATTCTACCCTGTCCCAAAACTGCAGCACGGAAGTAGAGGCGTTCAAAACCATAGTCGTCTGTGATGACAGTGAAGAACAGAGAGGGCCAGGGCACGGAGCCCACTCATCCCTTGGTGACAGTTTGCTTGTAAGTGGCATTAGCCCCTCTCAGAACCTTGTACATTTTAGCTGTTTCTGTGCCCCTCAGGGAGGACTTCTCCCTTGACAGGACAGTTAGGGGCTGGGACTGTGTGTGTATGTGCTGTATGTGTGTGTATGTTTGTGGCTGTCTCTGTGTATCTATGTCTCTGTGTGTATACTGTGCATCTAAGTGTGTATGTATACTGTGCATGTGAATGTGTGTGTATACTGTGCACGTGTATCTATACTGTGCATGTGAATGTGTGTGTGTGTGTGTACTGTGCATGTGTGTATGTACTGTGTACTGTGCATGTAAGTGTGTGTGTATACTGTGCATGTGAATGTGTGTGTTTGTGTGTATACTATGCATTTGTGTGTATACTGTGCATGTGTGTGTGCTGTGCATGTGAAAGTGTGTGTATGTACTGTGTACTGTGCACGTGAGTGTGTGTGTGTACTGTGCATCTGTGTGTGCATGTATGTATACTGTGCATGTGAGTATGTGTGTTTGTATGTGTACTGTGCATGTGAGTGTGCCTGTGTGCATATATGTGTGTATGTACTGTGCATGTGAGTGTGCCTGTGTGCATATATGTGTGTATGTACTGTGCATGTGAGTGTGCCTGTGTGCATATATGTGTGTATGTACTGTGCATGTGAGTGTGTACATGAATTTGTGTATATATGTCCACATCTGTGCTTGGTAGGAGTTGTGCACCCATCCCTGGGCAGAGGGAGGGAGCCAGTGGACAAAGAGGACTTGGAGGGGAGGGAGGAAGGGAAGTGAAGAGACAGGGCCCATGGGATGCCACAAATAGGAAATGGTAACAGGATACCTACAGGAGGCTCCCTGCAGATGGGCCCAGCATGCCCCAGCAGCAGGGAGAGATGGCACCTGGGTACAGATTCTGGGCCTGAATGGCAGCTGTAGGCTGTGTGTGTGTTTGTGTGTGTGTGAGAGAGAGAGGTGGGGGGAAGGGAGAGGGAGGAAGAGATTGCCCAGGCCCCTCCATCCCTGAGTTTCAATTTTCTTCCTTCTCTGCTGCTATAGGAACCTCCCTTTCCCCAGCACTGATAGCGGGTGGTTAAGAGAAGCCCCTGAGGGAGCCTAGTCCATGGAGCTTTCTTCACCATGATAACGTTTCCTACTGGGGCTGTAGGAGCAAAGTAGATGGGCAAAGGCCCAGGATGGACACAGAAGGACCCCCACAAATAGATCATCAGTGTCATCTTGGAAGGGTTTCCTATAGACACCAAAGAAAAGAGCAGGTGGCCAGGCCAGAGGCCCAAGAGCAGCCAGAAGCCAAAACACCCAGGAATGCTGGCAAGATGGCTGGCCTCCTCAAAACTATAGCATGGTCATCATGGAGACTCATTTTGGCTTTGGCCAGTGGTCCTGTCCACCCGTGTGAGGGAGGCACTAGGACTGAGGACTCCGTGGGGTCCTTCGAGTCAGGTAGGAGAACAGCCTGACAGATCTCAGTACCACATCCTCAGCTAGACACCCCGATCTATGGGCCAGAGCAGGAGTGGGTCCCTTGTCCTGTCTCACCTCAATTCACCCGTGTTCCAGCTCCTTCATCTACTCTGCACCGAGCCAGCGAGAACCGAGAGTGCTCCAGGGAATCTTGGGCAGTTACATGAGGTGACACATGAGGCAGCGGGGTGGTTGGCTGGGAAGACATGCCTCTTAGTTATCAGGAGGTTAGAACAGGAAGAGGAGTTGGCAAGGAAAGAAAGTTGTAGGGAGGAGTAGTGAGGAGGAGGGGGTGGAGGGAGAAAAAAAGGAAAAGGGAGAGAAGAGGAAGAAACAGGAAGAAGAGGGATGATGTGAAGAGAGAGAGGAGGAGGAAGAGAGGGGTGAGAAGTGGGGATGATAGCACCAGGGAGGGAGGAAAAGGAGAGGGAGAGAAGAGGAGGGAGGAGGGAGAGAAGAAGAGGGAGAGAAGAGGAGGGAGAGGAGGAGGGACAGTTAGCACCAGCATCCGAGGCTCTCTCCTGTGGACTTGGATGGTACGAGCAGGAGGGGCGGGGTGGGCCTGTCTGAAGCAGGGCTTCTGGTAAAGCTCCTGGCCTCTGAGACAGAGATCCCAGCACCGGCCGTTAAGTATTCTGGATGTGATCCAGAGAGCTGTGGGGGTAGACCAGATGACAGAGGGCAAGTGCAGACCACCAGGTAGGAGTGGCTGCTGAGCCCAAGGAGAAGAGGCTGAGCTCCCCAAGAAGAGCCCAGAGTCCCTCCAACTCCTGCACACCTAAATATGGCCCCAGGAGGCCCGTTAGGAACATTCCAGAACTTACCTCAGTCTGACTCTGTGGACCTAGGAACCCAGGATCTTGCAAACACTCCTGGCTCAGGCCCTGCCAGGTGATGAGGGCCCAGGAGCCACTGTGACCCCCATCCTGGGAGGCCCCACCGCTGGTATCTGTCCCCACCCCCGTATCAGCAGAGGAGAGCTGCTGGGATCTTGCCTCTGGCAGGGCTTGTGCTGACCTACATAGGGATGAGAGCCTAAGAGCAGCCCTGTGTCTGGGCCAAAGGGCCCCAGCTGAGTCCTGTCAGGCCAGTAACCTACGTGATTTAGGCCAAGCCTACAACCTCTGTAACCCTCAGTTTTTTCATCCTTAAGGATGAGATCCTAATTCTGACAGAAATGTCATTCTGAGAACTTCAGGAGGGCAGCCTAGAGGGTATGCCCAGCATATAGTAGGTACACAATAAAATGACACCTCCATCCTTGCTGAATTGTGCTGAGTTTTTTCATCTCAGATCCAGTTAGATTTGCTACCAAATCGATCAAACACACACACACACACACACATATACACACACATACACACACACACACACACGCATACATACACACACATACACACACACACACACGCATACATACACACACATATACACACACATACCCACACACACACATACACACACACACACGCATACATGCACACACATATACACACACATACCCACACACACACACACACACACATACACACACACACAGTGATTTTAAAAATTAATTTAACGGTGTAAGTGCCGGTACCCTTGGGGCCTGCATCTCCACGCCTATAAAACCCGGGGTACCCTTCGCTTCCCCTGCCTGCCCATCCCCCATGACTCCTGCACACTCCCAGTTAAACAAAGCCACTCAGCCGGGCAGGTCACCTGACAGGCCTGCTTGTACTACATAAGCAGAACAACAACAGGCAGACAGAGCCCTCACAATTGCTGGGGACGAAAGAAACTATTTCCTTTTCAATCTTCCCTGAAAAGTGACAGATAATAACCGGCCTGGAGATTGTAATATTATTAGGGCCCAAAATAAAATAAACCCCTTAACTGCTTCCCCCACACACAGAGAGGCCGAATCGCTCCTCCACTCATTTAAATGAAGTGATTGCTTTCTCTGACTCTTATCTGAAATCCTGAGAACTGGGGTCCCTCCCCCCCCCAGGGAGTGATCCACTCCCCCTCTCTTAGCATCTGCAGTGGGGTTTCTCATCTCCATCTCGGCTTCCCACCAGCATTGTGCTGAGACCCACCAGCAAGAAGGAAGCGTTATGGACCACCTGTAGTATGCCTGCTCCCACACAAACCCCACCAGCACACAGAAAGTGCCCAACTACCACTTCCTGCCACTACTAATAGCGATGTGTGGAGTATGTGTGTCAGGTTGCTGCCTAATCGGGTGCTAGGTACCGTGCCTTGGTTTTTCCAGCTGTGAAATGGGCAAGAGAGCACATGAGTGGAATCCTCTTGGGACCTCCTGACAAGAGAGGAGAACAGGTTGCACTTGGACAGAGGATCAAAAGTCTGTGGACCTGGACACCTTTTATTCTGGGGACAGACAGAAGCTACATCTCTAACAGATTGCTCCAGGATAGAGGAAACTATAAAAATTGAAGCCATTTCTTCCGAGGCCCTGAGTTCCAAAGGGTTCTGAGGGTAGCCTTCCTCCTCCACACCTCTCTCTGAGCAGCCATGACACACTGCTTCACCTTCCCCTCCTCTGCCAGAAGGACAGGGCGGTTGTCCAGTGAGCCTCTGAGCTTGAACTACCGTGTGACACATGTCATGCCTGTCAGCAAATGTGGTTGCTGCTGACGTGGGTCACAGCTCCTCCACTGTTTTTTTCCAGCCTGAACCCTTTCCTGCAACCTGGAAACCCTAAAATGTCTAAAAGCTGAAAAGTGGAGTTTTAGGGAGATGGTTGGTGGGAGAGGTGAATTTGGTGGCAGACCAGAGAAAGCCCAGCTTGAAGTTCTTGATGCCACCCCCAGCTAGGCAGTACGAGGTTCCCCCGTGGTCTCCATTTATCTCACTTTCGCTGCTGTCCAGATGCAGGGCTGCAGAAATATTAGTGTGGGCGATTATGAAGTGAGCCCTCCACCCTCACCTGTGTACCAGTGTGTGTGTGTGTGTGTGTGTGTGTGTGTGTGTGTGTGTGTGTGTACAATACACAGAACAAGCCCAGACTCCCACATTGGTACAGGCTAAGGCCTGAGTCCTGGCTCCCTGGGTTCTAGATGTGGGTGTGAATTGTCACCTGAGGATGTCTGGGAGGATTCATACCTGCATCAGCTTCACTCTTCCCCCCTGCAAGCTGAACCTCTGCCCCCTCTCACACACACTGAGTCTCCATGTCCAAGGTCAGCACTGCCCCAACTGTCCCTTTCCACGCAGCTGGAGGTGAGGGTGTCCACCCTGCTGGACACCCACAGGCTCACTGCCCCCACACAAGCTGCTGGCTCAACCCTCTGCTCATCATACAGAATTTTCTTTTGGAGCCAGATCCACAGAGCCAGGGAGATCAAAACAGAAGTTCCCTGTACCCCCCCCCCCCCCCCCCCCCCCCCCCCCCCCCCCCCCCCCCCCACCCCCCAGCAAACTGCCTCTTCCTAAAGCTTAGTGGACATCCCTCAGCCAATCAGCTTTGTCTAAGACCAGGATCTTCCAGAGGAGAGAGGATTAAGCATGTTTAGGGGAGGGAGTTCTTTTCTTATAGGCTACACAACCCTCCTAGAGATGACCCTGAAATGTATCTCTCGGGTCCTACAGTCGCATGGTCTTAGGAGTCGATGCTACTGACCACTGGCTGTGTGCCAAGTGCTATTCTAAGCAGCTTCTGGGACCTGGGCCTTTCAATAATCTCAACAACACCCTGTCAGGTGTTTGCTGTTATTCTTACTGGAAAGGCAAGAGGACTGAATTCAGAGAGGCTAAGTAAGTTGTTCCAGGCCACACAGCCCATCCTCAGTGGAGCCAGGAGCTCGTCTCAGGCAGCTGGACTCTAGAACCCACATTCTTGACCACCCGTGTGTCATTATCTGTTGCCATGGTGATGCTGTACAGCAGATGCCAGCGGAGCCTCCTAGGCAAGCGACAACAACAATGGGTGCTTTGTGCTCACACGTCTGGGGGGATGTTCGGGCAGCTGTGCTTGCTCACATGTCTAGTACTGGCTGACTGTCAGTTCACCCAGGCTGGCCTGACAGAGACCTCAGCCGTGGCTCAGCCCTGTCCCCTGTCGGCCTCCAGTAGGCAGCTCAACAGGTTCTCCGTGGTTACATCAGCCTGTGCTCAGTCGCAGTCCTTGAAGCCCAAGTAAGGTTTGGTGCCCTCTGGTCACATTTTCCTCTTGGCCCGAAGACATTCCATGGCCAGGCAGTAACTCCTCAGTCAGAAAGAAGATGACAGAGAGACACTGGGGGGGGGGAGGATGGAGAAGGGTCTCAATTCACCACATCACAAAGAGTTTCTGCTCCATTGGTTTTGCCAGCTCTGGGCCCTCCTGAGTCCCTTAGCTATACAGCCATTGACCCCCCCCCCCACCTTTGAAAAGGTCCCAACTGAACCCCCAGGAGCATAGAATCAATAGCCTCTTATGTTCTGTCTCCAGGGTCTCCCAAATCAGAGAATAGGAGATATATATGAAGAAGGGGATTCACCCTTAGCTTCAGAGCCCAGACAGAGGACACGAACCTCTTTGCAGAACTCTTATCTAATGCAGAAGGCACCGACCTCGTTCTAATGGGATTGGGCTGTCTACAGAGTATGTGGCATGACCACATGATTGGAATACAGTAGCGGTAAGACACAGATAGCCAGCTGCATAAGAGACTACATCGAGGGGTCCACCTGGCAGGCATCCTGGAAGAGGCAGCTTGGCCTTGTTTCGGGAGACACAGGGAGCTCTCTCAATGCTGGTCAGGGCGGAGGTCTGGGTGCTGGGGACACAGGACAGAGGCAACTAATTTCCCCCCAGTCCTTGCTCATTGACGACCCTCCAATCTGCCCTGCCCACGGTTCCATCTAGAGCTGAGAGTCTTCTGGGGCCCCCTTTTCTTCCTTTCTCCATGACAGGTACTTCAGGAAAGAGAGAGGAAGTGAGGATGAGAGAGAGGAGGCCTGAGGTTCCTTCAGAAAGCTGGGAGGAAAGACAGCCAAGGAGGTGGGGAGGGTGGGGACAGCAGACTCCACAACTGGCCCTGTGATGCCCTCGGGCCACAGGTTCTCTGGGAACAGCATTAAAGGAGTAACCAGCTCTTTTTGAGGCCTTGAAGGTTGGGGTGGGGAAATGATTCTAGTGTCTGATGCCTGGGACCCAGGGAGCAGCAGCCCAGGCCACAGGGCACCAGCTGCCCATGGAAGGGTTATCTGAAAACCACCATTGCACCTACCACTATAATGTGTACAACAGCAGATGAATGGTTGCAGCCAGCACAGTGGGACCCTAGGCTTCAGACAGCTACCTCATGGTTCCCATTGAGAACATGGCTGGCTGGCTGCAAACAGGAGCTACAGGGCCACAGGGCCTCCTGCAGTGTACCAGTTATTGGGTGCAATTTCTGGCTCTGTGCCCGGCTCATAGTAGGTGTTTAAAGCAATGGGTCACAAGCAGGATGGATAAGCTGGCTTCCCTCCCCACCTGCTGGGAGTTCAAAATGGGGGTTAGTTTGTCCAAGTATATGCTGAGTTATGACAGGCCTGAGTAGATCAAGAAAAGCCAGTGTATTCGTGGGGCATACTGTTGAGTGTATCCGTAAGGGTATTTCCATAGAAGATTAGTGGATTACCAGATGACCCGCCCTGGATACAAGAAGACCCACCCTACAGGCTGGGGTCCCCAAATGAATACAAAAGAAGAGAGGAGAAGCCAGCCAAACACAAACACTCTTTCTTTTTCCTGGTCTGCCAAGTGTGAGCTAGCAGCTTTCCTGTTCCTGCTGCCACAGACCCGAGCAGCTCCTGCCTCTGTGCCTTCCGCACCACAATGGACTAAGCCCTCAAACCTTTAGCAACACAGACCCTTCCTCCCCTAGGGCACTTCTTGTCAGGGATTGCTCATGGCAACAGAAAAAGGTGTGTAACAGCTACTGTGACCAGCACTCAGCTCTTGCTCCATGTACCGTGGTCATCCTTGGAAGATCTAGATGGACACGTAGCGTTCCAGTCAGTTAGGAGCACATCTGACCCTTGGCATCCTATCCTTCTACCAGCCACACCACCATGAACACACTGGAGCCTGATTGCTCTCAATAAGGCTGAAGCTGAGGGGTTTTCCAACACTCTGGAAAGAATCCTATTGGTCCTCTGAACTCCTGACTCATATATTACGGGTAGGAGGGGAAACCTACTTACATCCATCCCTCGTCATCATCCCTGTCTTACACACATTCTTGCACACATTCACGTACACACATGTGTAGCCATGCACACGTGAGCATGTACATACATAGCTAATACATGTCCCAATCCTGGGCTTGTCTAAGGAAGAAGGACAGAGGACAGAGGACTCAGCCACCTGTGACCCGCTCAGTTCTCCTCTATTTGGTGTCCCCTGCCCACCCACTCCGTACGCCTTCTGTCTGCTGCCATAGACAGAAGCAGCTCCTGCCTCTGTGCCTTCCGCACCACAATGGACTAAGCCCTCAAACCGTTAGCAACACAGACCCTTCCTCCCCTAGGTCACTTCTTGTCAGGGATTGCTCATGGCAACAGAAAAAGGTGTGTAACAGCTAGGACGGTAGGCACCTTTTCTCCCCAACTCACCTAGGGCATACCCGCCCAGCATGTGTCTCCACCATGAAGAGGGGCCAAGCCAGACTCCACTCAAGGCTGCTTAGAATTCATCCAGTGTCTGACCACAGCGATGGGGGCGACATTGTCAGCCACACTGGAAACAGGCTGGACCTGCAACAGTGGGCTTTCCTCTCACCTCCCATGCAGATCCCAGAACCCTTCATGTCATGTCTATCAGATATCAAAAGGGAAAGAAGAGGCTCCCACTGGCGCCGTCAGTCACTGCTGCCCATGCTAGACTGTGTGTAGGTCTGATGCCCCAGCAGTCTTCCTGACATTCGCATCATTTTCCTGCTGTGACGGCACCTTTGCCACGGTGAGAGTCGCCGGCCAGTGCAGGCTGAAGAGGCCTGGAGGAAAGCAGGGCCTGTGTCATCTTGGGGTATCAGGTTCCAAAGAAACCAGACTATGGGAACGATGGGTCCTGCAGGTCCAGACAGGCACTGAGGGCTGACTCCTCTGCTCATCTCACACAGTCAGAGACAGAGGGTGAGCCTTCCCGGGCTCCCATGCAGTATCTGTTAGCTAGGACGGAAGCATTGCTCCATCTTTGAGGCCCTGACAGAAGTAAAGCTTTGACTTTGCTCAGTGGTCCCTGTCACTGCAGAGCGCTTCATAGAGGGTGTGGGACTAAGGTAACCAGCTCGTGACAGCTTGCCCGGGCATTATCCAGTTTCAACTCAGAAGGCTCCTGGGTGAATGACCAGTTTGCTGTGGTTTTCTCTCTCTCTCTCTCTCTCTCTCTCTCTGTGTGTGTGTGTGTGTGTGTGTGTGTGTCACACATATGGAATCATGCATGTGGAGAGCAGAGGTCGACATCAGGGCTCTTCCTCAGTTTCTCTCCACTTTACTTACTTGTGCATGCATGTGTGTGTGTGTGTGTGTGTCTGTGTGAGTATACATACACATATATGCATATACACATATAAACATATAAGCATGCTCATGTCAAGGAGTGCTTGCGGAAGTCAGAGGACAACCCTTGGGAGTCACTTCTTTCCTTCCTGGACCCAGGATCCAGCTCAGGCTGTCAGGCCTGTACAGCAAACACTTTTACTCGCTGAGCTGTAGCTCCGCCCTCCCCCTTATGTACTGAGCCTGCAGCTCATTGAGTCAGCTGGACCGACTACTCAGCAAGCCCCAGGGATCCTCTTGTCCCCACATTGCCGTGACTACTAGCATAAGACACTGTGGGCAGCATTTACAGGGATGCTAGGGATTTGAACCCAGCTCTTCGTGTTTGTATGGCAAACACTTCACTCCATCCAGCTGCTTTCCCACCTCTGCCTTCCCCACACACCCAGAGTGGCCCCATGACCAGTCTGTAACTACAGTGGCTGCCCCATCAGCCTTTGGTTCAAGCCCTCAGCCTTAATTGAAGCCTGTGGTTCCCGTGTTCCAGGAAATGGCTCTGCTCCCTGAGGCTGTAGACAGGTGTCCCTTGGTCACAGTAATATATCCCAGGTCTCCAGCGACCCTGAAAGGTTCAGCAAGTGGCTGGGGTGACGGGGCATTTGGAGAGGGGGGTGGGAGCTCTAAGACTTTTCTTAGGAAGATGTGGAAAGATGTCTTTCACTCCCAACCAGGGTACAGACCAAAGAAACAATTCAGTTTAGTCCACTAAGTCCAGTTTGTCAAACCAGTGAGAAGTTTTGGCATTACTTAAAGGAGCACGTCTACTGTGTCACTGATGAACCCATTCCCACATGCATGACTCCTCACCAAAGAGGCACCCCTGGAGTTTTCTGTGTGACTTGCAAGAGTTCTTCACAAAAGCCACTCTTCTCTGTAGCAATTGCTCCAGCTGAAATAACCTTGGAGCAGGGTCTTGGAATCTTGTAAGTTTTGGGAGCCTCCTGAGACTTGTGAGTTTCCTTGACTTCTGGGCTTTAAAAAAAAAAAAAAAGTCTAGCCTCATACAAGGTTGGGCCATAAGCAAGGTGCCCCCTGGGGCCATTGTGAAAGGTGGGAGGACTCTCTGGCTACAACTTCCTACCATGTGATCACCGCCTTAAGGCATCCACCTAGGAATAATCAGATCGTATTTCTGAGAGCCGTAGGGAGTGGATACAGAGGCTGCGCAGAGAGCTCTGCCTGTGGTCACCCCTCCAGAGGTCAACTCTTGCTGCCCATGTCCTGGCAACGTTGCTGTCCTATACCTGTGTGACCAGGCCAGCTCTTTTTCTGAATGGGCAGGGGGTGAGTGATCTGGGAGACACTGAACCTCAATGAACAGAGACATTACCACAGCCGCCCAGTTCTTGTCAAGGCCTGACTGTCCTGAGGGTCTCCTCACACTCCGCTAGCCCAGAGCTAGATGCTAGCTGCACTTGAATCTCCAGGTCCTTCCTGTCTTTGAGACATTTGCTTAATGTTCCTCAGTGGACAGTGGCTTGCAGGATGGAGTAACAAGGCCCCTCACTCATGCCCAGGGGGAGCTGCTGTCTGCCCCCAGGCTGGGGGAGCCCCTTGCCAGGCTCTCCTACCCCTACTATACCCCACAGTTCCTCCTCTACTGAGAGCCAAAGAGGTCAGTCATCCAATAACGCAGACCTGGCGTCTGCTTTAAACCTCGCTGTGTCTCCCTCCTCACGAGAACGATGAGAGTTAAATCTAACCTCCTTACAGCAACCTTGATGACCGTTCGTGATCTGAATCCAGGCACCACCTCACCATTTCCACCGTCCAGCTCGGTCCACCCTCACTGCAGACAACTGTGTCCCACTGCAGGGCCTTTGCAGCTACTCTGACCACCATTATCCCTCCTGACTCCCCCATGTCCCTCTCACTACCGGGGTTTTACTAATCCTCGGACCTGTCTCTTAGCTTCTGGGACCTGATTATCTTAAAAACTTACTTCCTAACACAGAGCTAGGTGTTCCCTTGGCCTGTGGGTCTCTGATGGCTGTAGGCATGCCTGGCTCTGTCTCACTAGTCCCTGAGACCAGAGGTTACACAGGGCAGTGACTGTGGACCACACATTTTGTCCTTACCTCACTTGGGAAGGGACTACTGCACCCCATTTTACAGATGGGGAGACACCGAGTCTGGCTCTCTCCTCGGGTCACCTGGAATGCGGATCCAAGGTTGCATTGACTACAGATCCGACATGTTTTCCATCCCCTCTCTTAAGTCATTCCACCCACGCAGTTCTGACTCTCTGGGAACAAGGAAACAAAACATACCAAATCTATAATGAAAAGCAAATGGGATTTTTTTTCCTCTGGTTGTAATAATAGCAAGTGTTTGTTCAAAGCCAGGTAAAGATTTGGGTTTTTTTTTTTTTAATATACTGAGACATCTGTATTGGACAACCTCCTTGTAATAAGACTTTTCTCCAGACTGTTCCATTCTTTCCCAGTCTCAATGGGAGAACAAGTCTCCTGCTGAACAGAGGGACAGTGGGAACTCTGGGTACTCCTCTCAAAGACTCAAGCTGGGCCGTATCTCCATTGTGGCCTATATGACAAGGCTCTCCCTCTGAGCTCTGGGAGGGAGTCAGGGCTTCTGGATGAGACCCAGCTCCATCATGAACGAACTTTTTGTACATCATAAGGCAAGTTTCTCAATGTCTCTGGTAGATGTTCACAAGGTCCACCTCGGAGATGATCCGGTCTGCGCTGGCAAGATGACTCAGTTGGTAAAGTGAAGACCTGCATTTGAATTACTAGAACCCAAGCAACAATCTGTGTGTGTGTGTGTGTGTGTGTGTGTGTGTGCGCGCGCACGCATGTGTGCCCATGCATGCATGTGTGCATGTGCATGTGTGGATATGTGTGTGTGCATGTGTGTGTGCACACTTGTGTGCGTGTGTGTGCACCCATGCGTGCATGTGTGCATGTACATTTGTGAGTATGTGCGTGTGTGTGCATGTGTGTGTGCGCACACTTGTGTGTGTGTGCGCGTGCACTCATGCATGCGTATATGCAAATGCATATGTGGGTATGTGTGTGTGTGTGCATTTGTGTGTGTGTGTGTGTGTGTGTGTGTGTGTGTGTTGGTGCATCTCTGTGATCCCAGAGATGGCAAGATGGAGGGTGGAGACAGACAGCTCCCTGGAAGCCTGCTGGTCAGCCAACCTAGACTACTTCATGAAGTTCCAAGCCAGTAGAGACTCAAACACTTGGTGTTATTACAACCAGGGAAAAATAATCCCATTTGCTTTTCATTATAGATCTGATACTTCTTGTTTTCTGTCTCAAGAAACAAGACAGACAGACTTACCTGCAGAATGACCCCACAAGGTTTACCTCTGCTCTCCACATGCACTCACACATATGCAGGTACAAACACACACACACAAAACACACACACACATGCGCGCACGCACACACACATGCACACAAAAGGGGCCCTTAAGGTTTTTGCAATTCATTGTATGCAAATATCACCTTAAAAAAAAAACATTCACGGACCATGAACTCTATACTGTGGCATCTCGGCAGATTTAGGAGCCAGGAAAATTGATGTATGTGATTTACCAGGCAATGTACCCAATGAGTGAGGCAGGTGGATGCCCGGAGAGTCAAGACCAGACCTATCCACAGAGTTCAGTCTCAACAGAGGCCAGGTGCCAGGCACACTGGGACTGGGTTTTAAATTCCTCACTCTCTTCTGGATGTTCAGATAGACTAAGAAGCGGAGAGCAGCGACCCAAACACAGAGTCACAGAACCTCACCCAGGGTTCTGTGCCTCAGATCCCCGTCTGTGCAGTGTGGAGCGTCCCAAGACTGCTCCCAAGACTGAGTGCAGAGGACTCTAGGACTTCAGTCCCTGCCTCCTCACCTGAGCTTTGGCCCCTCCCTCAGTCTCCCATTCTGATGTGCCATGCCCATGCACCCATTCTAAATGAGCACACAGCCCCTCCTCTACCCAATTCACGTCCCCCATCATCTTTAGTCTGATCCACCATCCATCCCCTCCCAATACAACACAGGGTGAAGAAGAAGAGAGACCACACAGCCATGCCCCCTTGCTTCTAAAACAGTCTCTGGCAAAGAGTAAAAACCCAGGACATTCTTTTTTAAAGAGTTATTTATTTATTTCACGTATGTGGGTACACTGCCGATCTCTTCAGACACACACCAGAAGAGGGCATCGGATCCCGTTACAGATGGCTGTGAGCCACCGTGTGGTTGCTGGGAATTGAACTCGGGACCTCTGGAAGAGCAGTCAGTGCTCTTAACCGCTGAGCCATCTCTCCAGTCCAAGGACATTCTTATTGAATGAGAAATAAGTGGTCACAAACTGCAAGGCCCAGTGTGGCCCCTAACTGTAGACATCTGCCACCCAAAGACTACCTACTGCTCAAACTTACCTACGGCAGGTAGGAGAAGAACTCAGAGGTGAGCCATCCCAGTTCCATTGGACAAATAAGGAAACTGAGGCCGAGAGGTGGGATGTAAATTTCCCAGCATGCCTTGCCAGTGGCTGAACAAAGATGGGGATCAGATCCTCCTGAAGGCAGGCTCTCCGGGACTCTGCCCTCTCTAGCAGGCTGCTGAGCTTGTGTTAAAGGACCATCCCCAGAAGCAGCCAGCAGATGGACAGGCGGACAGGCTCCGCTTGGCTGAGCTGTCTACGATGCTGTGTTAATTACACAGGGCGAGAGATGCCAGCCAACACTGTTTGCAGTGTAGCTGGCCTGGTATAGCAGGTGCACGGGCTGGCGTCCGGTGCTGACGGCCACAGCCACGGATCTGCTGGCAGCCAGACCTGCTGACATGCCCCAACTGTTTGCAGCACCACTGAGCATGGGGGACCAGCCACATTGTCACAACAAGGCCCCTCCCCAGGGACTGGCACCCTTCCTGATGGCAACAGTTGGACTGATAGGCCCAAGCCTGGCAGCTGTCCTGCAGACACAGTGTCCACACAGGTGGGCTCTCAGACAGGGTGTCACTGCAGGACTCTGTGACAGAGCCTTGAGCATACATACACAGCTCCTGAGACTAGATAGGACCCAACCAGTCACTGTGCCTACCCAAAGTGCTCCTGAGATCAGAAGACCTCATTAGCAGCTCTGAAGAAGACCTAGAAAATGGTCTTTTCTGTGTCCGTCTTTCCGCAGCTCTGGGCACCAATCCGAGATCCTCTGTGTCTACAGCAGTTAGAGAACTATTGGATATCCCTGGACTCTCAGCCCTCCTTAATGCTTCTGGGAGCTCCTCACCACTACCTCAGGGTAATAAACAGTACCAACCTGTGTCACATCCCACAGCTGACAGTGGGATTCACACTCTACCCAAGGACTGTCACTACTAGACACAGAGAATCCAGATCATCCTCCAGTGCTCCCTGGGTGTGCTCCTCCTACCCCCAAGGCCTGACACTACTAGACACACAGAATCCAGATCATTCTCCGGTGCTCCCAGGGTGTGCTCCTCCTACCCCCAAGGCCTGACACTACTTGACATACAAAATACAGAGCATCCTCTGGTGCTCCCGGGGTGTGCGCCTCCTACCCCCAAGGCCTGGCACTACTAGACACACAGAATCCAGATCATTCTCCTGTGCTCCCTGGGTGTGCTCCTCCTACTCCCAAGGCCTGACACTACTAGACACACAGAATCCAGAGCATCCCCTGGTGCTCCCGGGGTGTGCTCCTCCTACCCCCAAGACCTGACACTACTGGACATACAAAATCCAAAGCATCCTCTGGTGCTCCCGGGGTGTGCTCCTCCTACTCACCAAGGCCTGACACTATCCAACACACAGAATCTAGCATCCTCTGGTGCTCTCGGGGTGTGCTCCTCCTACCCCTCACTTGCAACTGAGAAGAGCAAGGCGGAGGGGGGGGAGGGTTGCAAGATCTAGAGGTGCTCGATCAGCTCAGAAAGCAAATGTTACTCCACTCAGCTCTGCAGTGTGAATTAGGGCCTCCCCATGGCTGCTGCCGGTCAGGCTCTGGTCTCATGCATAATGGGAGCCATGCCGCTTTCCAGCTGACGCCATGAGACTCCCCATGCAGCCTGGTGATGGCGCTATGCTCTTAAGTCCAAGAGCCTGGTCTCGGCCCTGTGGTGCCTTTCTTGTCCTGCCTGCTAGCCTTGCAATGAGGAGGAGGGTGCACAGGAAGTGATGTGGGACCCTTGTGCATCTAGTGGAGTGAAAGAGCTCGGGAGGCCTTGCTTAGCTGTGGGCGATGTAGGGACAGCCCGTCTGATGGTCTTGACCGCCTGTGGAAACTCTGCCCTAGATGGCACCTTCAGCTCCTGCTCCTTGAGTCACAAAATAAGGAAGAGACATTTACTGGGTTGCCACTGGGTGAGGCACATTCACCATGTACCACAAACAGATACCCATGTACTCCATGCCCCATAAAAGTGTAATCATTTACACACACACACACACACACACACATGTGCGTGCACAAATTTGCACCACTGGCAGCTCAGTACATCTGAGTCTCACACACACATTCCACCATCCCCAGAACGCAGGCTCTCACACTAGTGCACATGCTCACCCATATAAGCTGCCTCTCACCCCTCCCCCCAATTAGTACAGGCATCACACTGTCTGCTCACTTGCCCACGTGGCAAGCTCGGGACCCACAAGGAAGCTGGCAACCACTCTGCTCTCCTCTACCGTTTTTGACGCCACCCCCCCCAGTCCCGTCCCTGAGTGCCTGTCTGCCATCACACCATAACCAGATGAGACAAGGCAATTTATGATACCAGCTGTCTCTGTCAACACCGGATCTCCCACACACGCCAGGGAAGCCAATCACCCCAGCCCAGCCTTGCCAGGAGTGGGAGCTCACAGAGGCAGCACAGCAGGGTGGAGTCAGTACTCAGGGAGGTGGGTGGCCTTGACTTTAGAGCTTCCCCCACCCCTTTGACTCTCACACATCCCCCATCATCCCTGCAACTGTAGCTATACAGCTCCCTTCCAGAGTAGAGACCCTGTGGGCTGGAGTTTCGGAAGAAGAATGGTCCAGCCATAGCAATAAGACCACCAGAAACTCTGTCCTCCCAACCCGAGAGGACCGTAAGTGGCTTCGTGAATGTCCCCTGGCTTCGCTTCACATCCCTTCCCAAGCATCTTTGTCCAGGTTTCTCGCTCCTAAAAAACCTGTCCCTTTCTTGGCTCTGGCCCTGACCCTGACCCTGGCCCCCGGTCCTGGCCCTGACCCAAGTCCCCTCCCTGGGGCCTTCAGAATCAGACTCATTGTCCTGAGCCAGGAAGGCAGCCTGGGCAGGTCACATTTCTTCTCTGGCTGCAATTTTATTTCCATGGAGTTCGAGTGAGTATTTGCCTCATGCTTGATTTTATTGTAGAATTTAAATGCACAGCCCCTGGCCACGCCCCATCCTCTCCCACTCCCGCACGGAGGACAAGGACAGTACCAGCTCCACTCCACGCTGCCGCCCTGCTGGAAGAGTCAGGAAATACAGAGCTAGCTAGATGAGAAGCCAGTTTCTCACTGTCCGCATCTGCTTGGCTAAAGTTGCCTCAGCACAAACCCAGCCTCGCAGGAAAAACGCTAATCTTAGGCACACAAGGAACTCAGGCTGGGCCCGACTCACCCGAGTTATCCTTTGATGAAGCTCAGTTCGCATGATGTCATCTTGGGTCTCTGCTCAGCTCTTCATGGTTCAAGCAGCAAAGACAGTAGGTAGCTGGGGACAGGAGCCCTGGAGAGTCCATACCTTCCTCGGCTGAACTACTCACTTATTTAACAAATGTACCTTGAGGACCTACTCTGTGTTTGTCCCATGCCAGACACACAGGGTTGGGTGGCACAGGGAAGGGACCGCTGGATGACAGTTGTGTGGTGGAAGTTTCTAGAGTCACTTTTCATTGTCTTCCACGGCTCTGTCTAGATCAGAATTGAAATTCCAGACCCAGGGTAGCCATTTCCCTTCATGCTTTGCAAGTTTCTGCCTATTTCTTACAGCGATTAGGACAGGGTCTCATATGGTCTCAGCTTACCTCCAACTCGCTGTGTTGAGGATGACCTTGAACTTCTCATCCTCCTGCCTCCACCACAGGAGTCCTGGGTTTATAGATGTCCTGTCTGGGTTTTAAGCACGCCTGTCGGACCCTCTACCCACTGAGGCTCAGAGCCGCTCCACGCTATGGTTGGTTCTGAGTTCTGTCACTTGCACGGCCTGATGCATGTTCTTTCCTCCCTCGGAAGGGCGGGGAGGCCAGCCTCATTTTTTTCTCATTCACTGCCAGGGACCGAGCGGCCTTGCTAGGGACTTGAACCTATGCCTGGCTGCTGTAAGCTCCCAGGGGCTAGCCATTCCTTCACATCTAATCAGTTCATTAAAGTCTGCCTGGCAAACACTCCCTTGCGCCGCCCAGGACATGGAGACCTCAGCTGCTCCATTTCCAGGAGAGCGAATTCCTTCCCCGCTGGAGAGGAGCGGAGTAATGTAGGCAGGCAATTTAAACAGCTCCACAAACCCGCAGTTTCCACTCTCCGCCACTATTACACTTCCTGGCCGCAGCGGGATTGGCCCGTAAGTGGGATATCAAGTTTATTACAGCTATTTCCAACCTGTAATTGGTTTTGTGGAACACAAAGAGAAAGACTGGGGGTAGGGGAGAGGTGATCCCCTCTTTTTTTTTTCTACTCCATTTTTTTTCCTTTTATGGATGGTGGCATCTAGGGGTATTGGTGAGAAGACTAACGTTGAAGACTTATTTGGTTTTTCAAATTAAAACATGGCTGGCTGACCGGTGGGCCTCCTGCTGCTAGCTGGACTGGACCCGTTGGCCACGATTCTATGAGTCCACTTGTAAATCCATCTGGCTGGGCCACAGCCAGGGTTGCTGGAGGCGGGGGAGGGGACTGGTGCTGAGGGCATAGTGGAGGGATGTGACCTGTTGTGGTTAGCTAGGACTGGCTATTTAGAGCCACGCCACTGGGCCATACAGTAGACAGGGTATTCGGAGGCTACCAGGCCTCATTTTCCTTGTGGAACATTTAGGGAAACTGAGGCCTAGATTAGGAACAGTACATAGACAATTTGTAGAAACTCATAGCAGAAAGATTGATATGATAGGACATGGAGAAAATATATATTTTTAAAAAATACCTACTGTGTGCTAGCTGCCCAAAGCACCTACTATGTGCTAGCTGCCCAACTGGCCACACAACAATGTGGCTTCCTGGAAGCTACATATACTTGTAGTAAAGTTTCAGAGACAGAGACACAGAAAGAGGACAGGGATAAGGAAGGAGAATGGAAGCAGAAGAAGATCCAGATTCCGCGTGGCTTTAAACAGCCACAGGTAGCTATAAATATCATATAAAGGATGATAATTATAGGACAGTTTGTCTTATCTAGGTGGACAGTTTATATTAATTTCAATTGGCTCAGAGTAAATTGTGTGGACGTTTTGTGGGGAAGGAATTTACTGATAGAAATCTGAGTTATACATGACAAGCCCCAGAGTTTTGATTTTACTGGGTTGTTGGGATTTGGGACCACTGATCACAGTGGGTGGATGGCTGGGAATGTGAGCAGAATCTGCAGCAAGGGAACCACTATCGGTCGCTACATGGGGCTATCCAGGGAGGCAGCAGAGTCGCTGGGGCCAGAGAGTAGCTGAGTATCACGTGAGCTGGTGCCTTTTATACTATTTCCCGCAACATATACTGACCATGTTTGCATCTGAGTCTGTGCTTACAAGCAATGTTGAACAGATGGTAAGAACTGAACAGACACTGGCCATGGTCAGTGCCCTACCCAGGACGTTACTCTCTGTAAGTTCAGTTACCCGTGTGTGAGAGCTAATCTTTACTGTCCGTGTAACAAGATGCAGAATCGTCACGGAAATCCATCCCCTGGGCATGTCTGCAAAAGACTTTCTTGATGAAGCTAACTGAGGTGAGAAGCCGCACCCTGAAAGTGGGCAGCACCATTCCAGGGGCCGGGGGTCCATGATGAATAGAAAGGGAACTGTGCCCCAGAGTCCATCGCTCTCTGCTTCCTGAGTGTGGTTGCAATGTGATCAGCTGCCTCGAGCTCCTGCCTCTGTGCCTTCCCCGCCATGATGGACTGAGTGAAAATAATCCCTTCCTTCCTAACGTAGCTTCTTGGGTATGCTATCACAGCAGCCAGAAAAGCAACTGAGCCTGAAGACATCCAATGGGAAAATCATCCTTGGGGAAGGAAGAAGCCATACACCCTGGTCCTCGGGTGGGGCTTGGCCTGTCTCACAGCAGTCTGTCTGTCTGTCCACAGCTTCTCTGAACTATAGCATCGTGGCATCATCCCAGAGCCCCTCTCCAGGTTCTTCTCAGAGTTCCCTCAGCTGCCTGGCTGTTCTGAGGGTTTGTGAGTCAGATCTGTGCCCTGCACCCTTTTCTGAGTCTGCTCCCTGACCACTGGTCTTCTGGTGCCTTTCCTGGGCTGTTCTGTGCTTATTCCCAGACTTCTGGAACTTTCATAGGAGCCTTCCACTCTCTAGCACCAGACAAGAGGGCAGAGAAGAGCAAGGCCCCCTGCAAGCCGCTTCACAAGAATGAAATTGTAAGATGAGGTGTCCCCATCCCAGGCTAGAGGTGGAAAAGGAGGTCCGAAAGGCAAACCTGCTGTTCAAGAGCCCAGAGCTAACAGTGATGTCATAGATGTGACAATCGGGAGAGGCTCAGGCTTGCTTCACCCCCAATTGTCCTCCTAGACAGGAAGAACCAGCTTGGGTTTAAGCCGTCCCCACAGACCCAGCTGTGGCAATCAGTCTGCCACTGTGACAAAATGCCTGAGGATGCTTCAGTTTCAGCAAAGGGAAGGTTCATTTAGCTGATGGTTTGGGAGGTTGTGACGGGGAGAGCATAAAGACTGAACAAAGTCCCTCAGCTCATGGCAGTGAGAGAGAGGGAGAGAGAGGAGAGGGAGGGGGAGGGAGAAAGAGGGAGACCTAGGTATGGACTGGAACCACCCACATGTACAATGGCCCTTCCCCTTAGCTAAGCCCCTTCTGACTATGACCTTCACAGACACACAGGGAGGTGTGCCTCTCTTGCCTTCAGATGATTCTCAGTAAAGTCTGGCTGAACCTACACACCTTCAAGATTTTTGTGCTCACCTTCCCTCCCAAGGAACTCTCTGCCCTTCCAGGAGCATCTTGGGTAGCTCTTGGGCAAATGCCTGTCACTGCAGACTTGCTCTCTCCACTCACCTCTCCCGATGGCTGTGGACTGAGCTCTGCCCTCACCAGATCCTGAATGGGACCCAAAGGGCTGTGGGTGTGCCACAGTCCCCTCTTGCCTGAGGACTGAAACTGTGATCTTGTCATTCACCAAGCCTTGCCTGCCCTTACGTCATCTCAGGACCTCTGACCGATGGCAGCCTCCTAGTGTCCCTCTGCAGTGTCCAAACAACTGGTCCCTTTCCACCAGCAAATGGTCAAGATAAAAGGTGACCAGTCTGCCCGCTGCCCCAGAGGGAAAGCTGTGACTAAGACCCAGGGGTGACAGCAAGTGCCTGGAATCCCAGTGGCTCAGTAGGCACAGGCATGACTCACACCCACATTTGGAGGTCAAGCTGGCCTGCCCATGGTGAGTTTCACTACTGCTAGAGATTGTCTCAGAAAACAGAAAAAAAAATGTAAATAAAACCAAAGAAAAGCAGGCTCGTCCTTGAGGCCCTCCTGTGTTGCTCCTCGGCCTGCAGCAGGGATTTACAGTTCAGGTATTCTCCTTGCTTCGTCTGGGGTGTAGGGGTGTGTGGACGTGTGGGGGCCAGTGTATTTTCCTAGTCATAAAACCCTCAGTCCTGGCAAATAAATTTGAGGAGACAGTTTTACTGATGGATTTTTTTTTTCCTCTGTTGCGTAATAAAAAAAAAAAAAGGAGTGAAATTTGAGATTGGGGCGAACAGGGCTTCAGGCTTTAGAAGGAGATAAAAATCTATGCCTGGGACTGGAGAGGTGGCTCAGCCGTTATGACTGACTGCTCTTCCAGAGGTCCTGAGTTCAATTCCCAGCAACCACATGGTGGCTCACAACCATCTGTAATGGGATCTGATGTCCTCTTCTGGTGTGTCTGAAGAGAGTGACAGTGTACTCATATACATTAAATAAATAAATAAATAAATAAATAAATAAATAAATCTTTTTTTAAAGCTGTACATACCTGAAGGCAGACAAGGCTGGAGCCAGGGGGATGCTGGGGAGCCTACTGCCACTCTCCTGCTCCAGCTGTCATTCAAGATGAGGCCAGGAGGCAGTTAGGCAACCTTGCCAGCCTGGCAGGATAGGCAGGGAGTGCCAGGACCCAGTGTAGGGTCTCAGCTGTGTCTTCAGTTGCAAAGTGGGTTGTCAGCATTGAGCTGTCTTCCCAGGGCATGGGGTTGGGGGCACGGCACACAGATGAGAGACGAAAAGCCCCCCAACCTTGACATGTATATGCGTGTACACAGGTACATGTGTACATGTATATAGGTATGTATGTACATGTTTATGTGTACATACATGTTCATGTGAGTGTGCAGGTGCATGCACTTGTATACAGGTGCATTTGTATATGTACGTATTCATGTATGCAGGTGTGTGTGTGTGTGTGTGTGTGTGTGTGTGTGTGTGTGTGACACAAAGGCCAACTTTGTATCATTTCTCAAGTGTTGTCCACCTTTGTTTTTAAATTGACACTCCCTGCTTAGGCCAGACTCACTGACCAGAGAGGTACCCCATTCCCCCCACACCCGCACTCCCCCCATCCCTGCCTCCTCACTGCTGGGTTTTCAAACACCCAGTTTTTTTCTATGCTCTGGGGATTAAGCTGTCTCCTTACCCCCAGTAAGCAACACTGTGGAGGAATACTTTGAGGGGGGCCCTCTTCATCAAAAGGGACACATAGTCCAGGACCCTCATGGTGACAAACCTCATATGTTCAGAATATGCCATGGCCCCTGGTAGAGAAGCAGGTCAGAATTGCCTCCCCGGGACTGGAAGTGTAGCTCAGCAATTAAGATCACTAGCTATTGCAGAGAACCTGGATTTTGTCCCGAGCACCCACATGGCGGCTCACAACCATCTGTAACTCCAGTTCTAGGGGGATCTGCTGCCCTCTTATGGCTTCCACGGGCATGTGCATGATGCACAGACATACAGACAGGCAAAATACTCATATTCACAAAATAATAAAATATATAAGCAAACCTGCCTCCCACCTGAGGGTCCTGGTTGAAAAAGTACTTTGGTGAGTGTGAGGGGCCAAAGTGTCCTGGAAGGGTTGGAAAGAGAGGAGCAGGGCTGTGATTGTAAGTTTGCTCTGATTTGCAATTGACCAAGCCGCTCAGCTCAGCCCCTCCCACCCCCTCGACCGTGCATCACATGGCCTCGGTCCACTGCAGGGCAGCGCTGGGTTAAGACTTTAGTCTCAGAAACATCCTGGGCAAGTGCTCACACCCACAGAGGTCTCCTTATTCTTGGTTAGTCTAGTCTATGGGACAGGTAACAGATGTAGCCAGTACAGGACACACGGTTGGTGCCCCGTAGAAGCTGGCTGGGTTACACCAAACCTGTTTTCTAAACCGCCCAGATGTAGTCTTAAGTCAGCCTGGGCGCAGACGAGCTCGAGAGGTCAGTCCTCCCAGTCTGGGGACAGATGCCTGGGGAAGTCACTCTCAGCGTCTCCCCATCCCTGACCTCCTCCCTGGTAGCACCCCCTCTCCGGCTTCCACCCGAGGAGCCGCAGGGAGTTAATTCCACTTCTCCAGGCCCAGGCATGAGGCCGCCCCATCGCAGGCTGTTAGCGCGGAGCCCAGCTGAGCGGCGAGAGGCTGCAAGCTCGCGGTCTATAATAGAGTTGCTGAGACAAGCGGAAAACTGCAGCCGAGTAAACAGATAAATAATTGAAACAGTGACAACTCATACCTTGCTGCTTTGTGGAGTAACGCTTTCATTAGCGGGAGGCAGTGGAGACCAGGCGTGAGCGCCGGGCGGCCACTGCTGGGGAGACCCACAACACTTGGGTCTGGCTCTTCAACAGCTGTGAGCAGCAGGACCCTGTGGCAGCCTGTGCCCCAGTGCTGATATTGCTGCGACCTCCTGAGACCCCCTCTGCCCAGCATCCTCCACGCACTCGGGTGGAATCCCAAGGGTGTGGCTACAGAAAAACAAAAGCCAGTGCCCCGTGCTGACAGACCCCTTCTGCCCATCCCTGGGTCTGGTTACCCCACTGGACTTGCTTCAGAAGATCAGGGGAATTTATAAGCAGAACCCAAATCTGCCCCTGGGTGGCAGATGCCTGTGGGGGAAGGGCCTTGCTTTGTCCTTGGGTCCACCCTCTTGCTCCAGTCACTTTGCAGAGTCCTTTCACGGAGGCAGCTGAGCTGACCCCTCCTGCTTCTGACCGTGGCTCTCAGTACCTCTCTGCCTGGGAAACCATTGTGCTTCTGGGCTGAAAACTGCACCTCCTGCAGAAGGAGCTTATGTATCGCCCTTGTGGGAGCTCCCCGCGCTCAGAAAGTAGGCTTCCCTCTCCTCTGGGTTCCTGTGCCATCCTGGGCCTAACCTGTCAGGATGTCTTGGGCTGGGAGTTGGCTCAGCCGCTAAAAGTGCTTGTTGCTCAAGCCTGGCCACCTGAGTCTGATCCTGGGAACCCACAGGGAAGGAAGAGAGAAGTGACTCATATAGTTGTCCTCTGAACTCCACAGTCACCCCTCACACATCGTGTGCACATATGTGATAATAATAACACCAATAATAATAACTATATAATACAATTATATAATATTATAATATTATACAGCTATATTGTGTATAATATATTAAATATTATATTAAAGAATATATTAAATATGTCATATATAATATTACACAGCTATTATTATTATTTTACTAAAAAGTAGAAATAGTTTAATAGAGCTTAGTTGTCTTTCCCTGAGTTATTTGCACACTGATGACGCCCTGACCCTCCCCCTTTTACTAGCTAACCTGCTCCCTCTCCTTCCTTCTCCCTACTGACTAAGACTTGTGACCAGGCTCACTCTACACAGCCCATTCTGATCCTACCCATAATTCCACAGCTCACTCTTCCCAGCCCGTTCTGGTCCTACCCACAATTTCCCAGGCCCTGCTAGCCATGTCTGCAAGGCAGTGCCGTCATGGTGGTAGGATCTCCTGGTGCATGGAAAGACCCAGTGAGAAGAGGCTGCTAGCTCTGCTCCACTTCACATCTGCAGAACCTAGAGGGCCTTTCCTCCCAGAGTTTGCAGAATTGAAAGTCCCCGTATTTCTCAGAAGCGGAAGTGGATGCTCTGGTGGCTAGCACTGGAGAGGAGGGAGCCAGGGTCACTCACAGGCTGGCAGTTGTCTTGAGCTTGTGAAAGCTGTTGACCCAGGGCTCTATAAGGGGCTTTGACAAGAGGTAGGAGAGGAAGAAGCAGGGCAGGAAGGCTCAGTGGTGGGTGATCTTTGTCTCCTCTACAACATGGTAATAAACTTGGCCTCTTGGGGCCAGCAGCTATCATTCTTTCTATTTGTTTGTTTGTTTATATTTGTGTATGCGCGTGCGCACGCACATATGTACATGCCACGGTGCCTGTGGAGGTGGGTCAGATGACAACTTGCAGGAATCAGTTCTCTTCTTCTACCGTGTATGACCCAGGGATCAAACTCAACTCGCCAGGCTTTGGCTGCAAGCTCCTTCCCCTGCTGAGCCATCTCGGTTCTTTGTCAAGCCCTGTGGTTCTTTGTCAAATTCCTAAGCTGTCAGTTGGTGCTTAGATTCAAAGACCGGGAAGGCCTTGCAAAGGCTATCAGCCAGGCAGCCTCCTGGATCTAAAGGAGGGGCCCACATGAGCATCAGAGGCAGCTTCAGCAAAAGAGGGCAGGGAGGGAAGGGCCAGGGCAGGCTGGGCACTCACCTGCGGCTCCTCTCCTCTTTGGCAGGTGACAGATGGCGGCACCATCAAGCAGAAGATCTTCACATTTGATGCTATGTTCTCCACCAACTACTCGCACATGGAGAGTTACCGCAAGAGGGAGGACCTTGTGTACCAGTCCACTGTGAGGTGAGGCCATCTGAGCTGGCAGCAGGCATGTGAGAAGGAAGGGGGGGCCCGGGCCTGGGGGTGTGCTCTTCTAGCCCCTAGATACTCTAGTGTGGGTCATGACTCTTCCACAGGGTTCACACATAAGATACCCCGCATAGCAGACATTTATAGTGTGATTCATAATAGTAGCTGAATTACAGTTATGAAGTAGTAACAAAGTAGTTTTATGGTCGGGGGTCACCACAGCATGAGGAACTGTGTTGAAGGACTGCGGGCGTTAGGAAGGTGGAGAACCACTGCTCTGAGGGACGCACCCGCCTCCATGAGCCCAGCCCTGGAGGGAAGAGGTGAGGCCACGGCTCTTCCCATAACTCTGCAAGGTAGGCTTCAGGAATCCCATTTGCAGGTGAGAGCTGAGGTGCAGTGAGAGGCAGAGCTGAACCTGAAAGTCACACAGCCTAGAATAACAGACCTGAGAGACGAAGCAGCTCTGTCCAGCCTGGAAACAATGTTTTATTGACTTCCAAGATCTCTAAGGTCACAAAGGTCCCAAGTGCAGGATCACCTAAACTCTCAGATCAGGATGGAGCAGGGGAGCAAAGGCTGCACAATCAACAGAGTTCAGCCTCGTGCCAGGGCCCCACTTCCTCTACTTCTGTGGGTATCCACAACCCTACACATTCCCCAAGACTTCTGTTGTATTTCACTCCTCTGACCCTTTACACATGGTAGTCTCTCCTCCCAGAGGCCCTGCCCACCTTGTGTCACCTGGTAAGCTCCTCTTCAGCCTTCAGAACCCCACCCAGGCATGACCAGCATGTTTGCAGAACAGATCTCCCTGGGCTGGATGGGCCCAGGCTCCCTCAATCTGCACCCTCCTCCAGCAAGGGGATCTTATGACCTCTGTGAAGGAGCATCTTAGTGGTTCTAGGTATAAACATACATACACACATATACACACATATATGATATACACATACATGATATATACACACATACACACACAACATACACACATATACACATATACATACAACTCACATACATACCCACACATACATACAACACACACATACATACCCACATGCATAATATATACACACATACACCACACACAACACAAATATACACATACACGCATACACAATATGTACACAGATATACAAAACATGCATACACATACACGCACAATATATACACGCAACACATACATACACATATACACAAATAACACATACACACACCACACACACACAGTGCTCTTTCATACTGTGTGGTAGCTGCTTTGCCTGGTGCTCTCAGAAGGCAGTATTACAACAGAACCTATACTGAGAACAGCAGGAGACACAGCCTGTGTGACACCTTGCAGGGTTCCACTTGGTTGGTGGTGCAGCTGGGACATTTCAGTGTCTGAGGTCATGTGGTCTTTAGAGGCTGAGTCCTGGGGTGGACAAGGCTCCACCCCTTAACTGGGACCTTCACCTATCCCCACCTCTGCGCTTAGCTCTTGTTGTCCTCCAAGGCCTGGTCACAAGTCAATGCATGACTGAATTTGCAGAACGAAGAGACTAAAAGTCCTGGAGATGCTCCTTTGTGGTTGGGGGTGTCGGTTTGCATGAGAATAAAATCTCAGCTTGGGACAGAAGAATTTTTGTTTTGTGAAGTGTGTTGCTGGCTCTGCAGTGAGATCTGGCTAGGACCAGAAGGTGGCCGGAGCCCTGATGGCCTCTCTCCAGGCTCTGACCTAGGACCTCAGACCCAGCTGTTCTTTCCCTGAGCATCTGAGACAGTGGGAGGGAAGGGGTACCCAGAGCCCACAGGAGGCAGGCAGGCGCCTGTTTCCCCCCTTTTTTTCTGAAAAGGAACTCGAGCCAAGGATAAATCAGTTGCTATCAAGATGAGAGAGGAGATAAAAAGCATTTTGGAGAGGAAAAGAAGCAATGCCGTGAGAGCCGCAGAGGGTCCTTAGGCAGGGGACTTCCTGGATTACAGCCAGGTTTCCTGAAACCCAGTCTCCACTGGTAACCCAGCACTCAGCAGCAGCAGATCCCCTCCCTCCTTTGCAGTCAGCTCCCAGTTATGGGTGTGGCCTCCAGAGGCCTCCCCTGCTTTGACTCCTCAGACCAGAAGGAAACCCCACAGCCCACACACACCCCTCCCAGCCATGCTTGGAGAAAGCCAGCAGGTGCCTGAAGACCTGGCTTCACCTCCGAGCACAGGCATTTCCTACCCAGCGACTTTGACGCAGTCCCCCCAACCCCAGAGAACAGGCTGACTAGAGTAATCTTCCCATCATTCTAGAATGTGGTACAAATTGATGCTCATGTTCCTCAAGTCAAATGCTGGCTGCTCCACGTGGTGGGCAGGCAGCCCGGGGTCAGAGTTTCCTGGTCTCTTAAACACAGTTCTGAACGGAGCAGTGTTCACCCCTAAGCTTCAAGCAAACCTCTCTCCCCACCGCAAGGCAAACCCCACTTTGCACCAGACCCCCCTAAAGCCCCTATGTGCTCATTTTCTCTTCTCCTGCTCTCCTTCACCGTTAACCTCTTGAACTTGGAAAAGTAACATTATTTTTTAACCCCCTTTTTTTCCTACATTTTATTTTACAGAAGGGGTCAAAGTTCACTAAGGCCAAGTGATGACCCATCTAAGGGTCTCCCATTGGAAACACATGAACTTGATCAAACTCTACACCACCCCTTCCTACACCTATATACCATGGCATCATCTTTGTTTTACAGTTAATGAAAATAAGGCCCAGAGAGGGCATAGGACTTTTCCAAAGTTACACAGCAGCATGGACTTAAGTCCAGTCCTAAGATTCATGGCCCAGGCTCTTTTTGTCCCCCATGTTCATGCTGGGTTTCTGCATCCTGCTTCCTACACTCTGAGACATCAGGGTATCCTGAGCAGAGGGTACCCCAGGGATCAGAGCCACCATATGTAGGGGAAGGGAGGGGGCAGTGGAAAAAGAGACCCGTGAAATCTAGCAGTGTTGAGAGCATCTTCCTGTGCCCAGCCAGTGAAGGAAGGCTGCTGGCTGCAGGGCCCCATTTGGGCCAGCGGCGGGGCTCCGGGCTCCTCATTTACATATAAATGAAGATATTTACAAATTAATGCATCTCAGCCCAGAGTCCCAACTCCACAGCTGTTCGAGCTGCTTCCTCTTCAGCTGGGAAAGTGGAGTGAGAATGAGGCTGGGAATATTACCAGGGACCGGCACAGAACAATTTCCTGGGGAGTCTCAAGGAGCCCCAGGGACTCCCCGTGCTTGTTCCCAGCTGGTGGGACTGTGATCGGCAGAAGCTGGTAGATGACAGGGTGCCTGCCTCCTGCGGGCGCAGGTGTGAGTCCTTGTAATGTAACCTTGGGCTCAGCGCTGGACCTCAGGGGTTTCGTCCATTCAGTGTGCGAGGGACTCGGGGTAGTGGGGAAGGGACTGGTGGGCAGCGGAGGATTCGCTCCTTAGACAGAAATAGGGAGTGGGCGGGGCCTTAACTAGAGTAGTACCTACAGGGTAAAGAGCTCTGTCAGTGTGTCTGTGCACCACTTGTATGGGGACACACGCGTATGCAGACCGGTGCTTCCTCAATCACTTATGTTATACACTGAAATGAACCGCAAGCCCAGCAACTTCACTAGTCCAGCCAATAATTTCGCTCTGGAGATAGACTCTAGACTTCACTCTTAGGCAGTGGCTGCCTTATCCCCTGAGCCATCTCACCAGCCCCTGGAAGAAGGATTTTCGTGTCTAGGATGACTTTCTCATGTGCAGTTTCCCGACACCCCACGGCAAGAAGGACAGGCCAGAACTGGCCAGTGCTTGAGTTTGATTGGGTCATCATCCAAGCAATTTCCAGTGTGCAATCTCTGCCATGCAAATCGAGGCCATGTAAATAAGGACCATGCAAATAAGGGCACTCCTGATCAAGGGTGGGTCTCGGGGAATAGGGACCACCGTAAGTCATAGAAGACACCCAAGCAGAGACCTGGAGTGCAAACAGTCCATGGAGGGCTGTGGCCCACCATGAACCCCATTTGAAAGTTCACACTAGTTACTGAGTAGAGAGAAGAAAGCAAAATGATCCCTGGAGGAGTTTGGGGCCTGACATCCGAGTCCCACAAACCCTTGAGAGCACATGTCCTCTCACCCAGAGACTGACTGACTTTGAGCACAGCATGAGCTGAGCACACAGCCTTACCCTCGCAAGACACAATAGCAGAAAGCGGGGTGGAGGTGGGGCATTGGTAGGTGGACACTGAAGGAAATGACTGTGCCCATGGCTCTGACATGTTTTAGGTCTGGAGTACATTCTGCAAGGAGGCAGAGCCACCGTATACAAAAGAAATTGGATATCATGTAGTCTCTCTGTTCCTTCCCATGCTTTCATCAGGCAGCAAGGTCCCCCCCTCCCAGGGGTCACCATCCACCCCACCTCAGCACCCCAGAGTCTGTTTGACATTTAGAGAGCGACAGGATATAGTGGGGTCTGGAAAGAGGGAAAGTGGAGCTAACCATTGCAGAAATGACGCCAGTGGCATCTGAGGAGTTGCTCAGACACACGCCAAGGTGACTCAGCTGGCGGGGCTGAGGAGATGGTGGCCACAGTGGCATTGAGAGTGAATCTAAAATCAAAAGTCGCTTTGAGACAAAGCAGGTATGGCTGGCGGGGCGGAGTGGGGGGAGGCAGGAGCTCTAAGTGGAGGGACAGTCTGTTCAGTGGCGATGGGAAGGTGCCCGGAGAGGGACAAGGCCACTCTGAGTAAGCAGACAATGGTCCTTACAGAAACCCTTTGGAATCAGCTCTAAGGAAAACACACTTCTGGGTTTTAAATAGACACATTAACGGTTCAGTCCAAAGAGCCAGGCATCCATGGCCCTTTGAGAGCTTGCGTGTCTCTCCCTGATGACATACGTTACTGCGCAGCTCTGATGCTTGTCTCACGGAGGGTACAAAGAAAATGCCATCCCAGCCTTGATACTTTGGAAGTCCAACTTCTTGGTCCCTTAGTCCTCTGGTTTCTATTGTAAGTTGTGCTTCTGGTTTCCCCGAAATATATAAAATAGGAACTGCTTGCCCATGAGACTCTCTGTAAGCACAGGTTAAGCACCTACTATGTGTAGTGCTTGCTGTGCAATAGGACAAACTCAGGCTTAGTCTCTCTGGAGATGACCACCCAGGACATGCATCATGACCTGGTGCCTCTGTCCCAACCCAGATCATTGAGAAATCTGGATAGAAATGATGTAGTGAGAACAGCCTTTGGCCCCTTCAAGTATGTCAGTCATAACAGTTGATGCCTATTTTAATCATAAACAGGAAAGCCCCAGACTCCAGTCTCTACAAACCCAAGCCTTCAACTGTAGTTGGAGCCCTCGCGGGCCCTATGGCAAAAATGGAGTCTTTTAGAAGGGAGTTGCAGTTCTTCTTCTGGCCACTAGGGGAGCTTTCAGTGAATTGCCCTTTTGCATTCTCTAGCCAAAGCTGGCCACCGCCTAGGGCAGGCACATGGTCTGCTTGGAAGTTGCTTGAAAAAATGTGAATTCCAGAAACCTGCCAGGACCGAATTTGATTAAGCCAGGGAACCAGGAAGTTGGGCTTTAAAGTGATGCTGGCAGTGGAGACGCACCCGCCGCCACACACCACCCACCTGCTCCTGTGTGCAGCCTGGTGTCTAAAGATCCATGGACGTGGGCTGGAGACGTGGCTCAGGAGCTAAGAACACTGCCTGCTCTTTTAGAAGAGCAGATCTGGTTTCCAGCATCTGAATCAGACAGCTCACAGCCACCTGTAATTCTAGCTATGGGGGAATCTAATGTCCTCTTCTGGACTCCTTGGGCATCTGCAGTCAAGCTCACGTGCGCGCGTGCGCACGCGCACACACACACACACACACACACACACACACACACACACACACACACACCACACACACACACACAGACAAAGCTGCTGAGTGCTCTGATCAAGGAAGGCAAACCAAACCCAAGCCCAGCACTGGGAGAGGGACTCTGTATCTGCAGCCCCTGACCTGCAAGAGAAATCCTTCTTCTGAGAGCCCTTGACCCTGCTGTCTAAGTCCCTATGGACCTGCCCCCTCCTGGGCCCCATCCCCCTTGGTCCTTACTGCCTTCTCTCCTGTTCCTGCCCATGGTTTTGACCTGTCTCTTCTTCAGTGTGTCGCTCCCTCTCAGGAAGCACCTGCCCTCCCTGCCTTTTTACCCATAGTGCTCCGGGCCCTGGCTCAGATACCCACGTGGTACAGCAGCCTTCCGGCTCCTCTCCAGTAAGCACAATCCATCCTTCCGGGCAGGAAGCCCGCTGTGTTTCCTTCAACTTCCCAAGCGGATTGCTCCCACCTCCTGGCCTCTCTGCTGACCTGGATCATGAGCAACCCTGTAGGACACTGTCTGCACGTCCGCGGAGTTCAGGCCGCTCCTCCGCAGCCCAAAAAGTTGAATACAATCTCCTTTCCTCCCACACTCCACCCATCCCCCAAAGTGGACGCTCGCCATCCCTTCCCTGACACTGGCCTTCTCTGGCTTTTCCAAATGTCTTTCTTTATCTCTCCTCCTCTTGGAGCCCTCAGTGCTGGCCAGAGTGTTTGTGTCTTTATCCTGAGCACCCACACCCACACTCACACTCACACATATGCGCATGCACAAGCACACATAGATGCACACGTGTGCACACTTGCATGTGCAACCCATTCATCTCTGGCTTGGAGCCCCTCCACGGCCCCAGTGTCTCTCTGGCTAGAGAGCCCCTGCCTGTTTCCATGGTTAGCAGGAGGACCGGGATACTTCTTCTTCGTATCATGGGAGAGCAGAGGCATTCTGAGGCGGGAAAAGGGGGTGGTGCCTGCTGAGCCCAAGTTGCTATTAGGTAGCCTCGACTACCCCACTTTCCCCAGGGACACCACTGAGTTTACAAACCGCCACCAGTTCATGGATAGAGAGGTCAGGGGGCAGAACCCACTCCAAAGCTGTCTGCTGCCCTCTGGTGAAGCACTGGGGTATTACAAGCAGGGGGCTCGCTTGTGCTACCCACCCCCACGTCCAAAGATAGATTCCTAAGGGTGGGGAGGCACCCTCTGCCCACCGCCGTTGCCAGGTCCTCAATGCCCTACGCAGCAGTTCAGTGAAGGGTTGTTAGGCTAATGAACTGGTAGCTGCTGGCTCTTCAGCAATCAGGATGTCTTTGGTTTGCACTATCTGATTAAACCCAGCTTCCGCTGTGTGATACAGCCCTCAGGCCCCCTTCACAGGGCTCCAGCTGAGGACAGAGTGACTTAGCTCCCTGGCAGCCTGTCCTGAGCTGATGGATGGAGACTAACAAGCAGCCCCATCTCTCCTCTGGATGGTGTTACACCTCTAACCTGGAGTCTCCTAGGGACAGTATTGCCCCCCAAGTTGTCAGGAGCCACTAGCCAGCACCAGGCTGTGCTCTGGGTGAGTGGCGGGATCATGGCCTTGATTCCTGCCATGTGCCGCTGCCTCATTACTCACCATTTAAGAAAAGCTTCCTTGCTAACTGTGGGCACGGGGAGACGGGAGAGCAAGGAAACTGGGGCTCCTTCCCTGGAGTGGACATTCCCAGCTCTGTACTGATAACAATGGAGAGAGAAGAGACTGAGTGTTGTTGCAGCTTCCCTAAGGCCTCCACAGGGAAGCAGACAACACCTCATCAGGAAACAGACGTTCTGTGTGTGGGAGACAGCAGCTGGGGCAGGTGGGTGTGTTTGGAGAGCCCAGAGGGATAGGACTCAGTGTCCCTGCTGAGTGACAAGCCAGGGGAGGCTGAGAGGCCAGCCGGGTGTTGCAGAACAGTAAGGAATGTTCCAGTGAAATGCAGCTTCCAAATGCAGATTCCAAAACCCAACCACTGCCCAGACAAGGCAGCACTGCTGGTCCTCAAGCCAAATAGACACCCTGGGGAGGCTGAGACAGGAGGATTGTTGAGGGTTCGAGGCCAAGTTGAGCTAGAGTGAAAGTCTGTCTCAAAAGGATAAATTAAAAAGAAGTGAAAAAACTCCGAGTTCTGATCCATTAAATAAACCAGTGGGGCAGGGACTGTACTTGCCCAAGCTGAATTCAACCAGCAGGCAGAGTGAAGACAACTGTCCAGAGCATTCTGGGCCATGGGGAATCTTGAATTGTGCTGTAAGGTGGGGAGGAACCCTGGAAGAAAGTTCATTACAGCTTGATCCCCCTGAAAGGTAAAGGGTCACCATGGGGGCGATGGGAAGGGTGCTGGAACTGGAGAACACACTGAACCCTGATGGACTGGACCTGAGGGACATGAGGAGAGGCATAGCTGACCCCCAGGGCATGACTGCAGCACAGAGAGAGACAGGGAGCCAGGCTCTTCCCTGAATAGGGAACTGGTGAGGTCTGGGCCGGGTTCAGGGTTCATAGGTACTGCTTAGATACGGGGTACCACAGTGGTGGACCCCCAAGTAGAGGGACGAAACAGGCCACTGAAAACACAGGACAGGGAGAAGTCGCTAGAATCACTGACACATAGATGTGACTTAGAGCCACTGTCCCCTCCCAGACTCTCAGACCCTCCAGAGAAGCCTTCAGTATCATCCAGGCCAGCCCTTTCATTCTCCGTATGGGAAGCCAAGGCCCAGAGACTAAGGGCGGCTTCTCTATGATCACACAGCAAGTAGGCAGAGTCAAAACTCAAAACTTCAGTCGCCCGAGGCTGGTATCTCCACGGCCCAGCCTGCGGGTTAGAATTGCTGACATCGAAAATAATTTATCTACCTACAGTCAGAAACACACACACACACACACACACAGAGAGTCTTTTTTACTTGTAAGTAAAACACCAGTAACAGGCTGCCAGCTGTACTACTAATTATATAACCATTTTATTGCTGGTATTAAAAAAAACCTGAAGGCTGAAACTGTCCTGGAAAGGCCCAAATTAGTAAACAGCTCAGAACAAAGTCTTTGTCACGCAGGTGTTGCCGCACATTAGAAGGGGCACCGGGTGATTCAGACCTCCTCCTTAATATGTTACCATGGTCTAATAACATTTCCCAGGTCTGGGAGAAGCTCTGTTGCCATGGAAGGTAATTGTGTTTGTGGCAATGAGTGTTTTCAGGAGGCTGATGGAACTGGGAGGGCTGGCACAGACGGACAGATGGACAGATGGACAGACAGGAAGATGGATGAACTGGTGAGTGTGTGGATGGATGGATTGGTGATTTGTGCATGTATGTATATATGTGAAGATGTATAAATAATTGTATGTATGCATGCATGTCTAGATATATGGATGATTTGTATGTGTGTATGATATGTATGTATGTATGTATGTGTGTGTGTATGATATGCATGTATGTATGTATGTATGTATAGATGGATGGATGGATGATTTGTATGTATGTACACATGCATGGTTGAGAGGATGGATAGATGGTTGGATGGACAGACGGATGGATGGATGCATGGGTAATTTGGTGGATAACATTTGGCAACATGGACTGATGGACGAGTAGATACATGGATAAAACAATGGGTGGATAGAGGGATAGAAGGGCGGTTGATGACTGGAAAGCTAGGTGGTTATATGAACACATGGATGGATGGACAGAGAGACACACGTGCAGGTAGGTAGCTAGGTGGTCACAGATGGGTGAGTTGAGGAAAAACCCACCCCAGGCTTCCATTACAGAGACAAGGGCCTGAGGACAGTGAGCCTTGAATAAAGCTGGTGTCATTGCCTCAATTTGCAAATGATACCTTCAACTGAGACCGTACAAGCCTGAAGAACACGGCAGTCCTTCAGTTTACAGAAGGAAAGAGAGAACCAGAGAAGCTGAGTGACCAGCTTCAGGTCACACAGTGTGATGGACCTGGGCCAGGGGCCAGGCTTTCTAATGCCTGGATAAGGGCTGTGGGTTTCTTTGCAGTTCTCTCCAGGGGCATCATGGTTCCTAATGGGCAGCATCCTTCCATGCCCACCCGGCATCCAGAGGGGCTTCCTACAGGGGCATCATGTCATGCACCCACCCCTACAGCCCTGCAAGGGCCCCACACGAGCTGGGCACAGAGCTCAGCTTCTATCAGATCTGCCTGCCTGTCCCACTCCCCTGGCTGTCCCCTCACAGTCTCCTTAACAGTGCACATGCCTCGTGAACCATGACTTGTTCCCTTCTGCCAGACTTCCAGAGTGACAGCAAGTAGCACTTTCCCATCCAGAGACTGAGAGCTACCACATAACACAAATAAGAGAGCCCTGGTAGAGGGCCTGGCTAGCCTGATCTACATAGGACCTGAGCCAGTGACAGAGCAGACTCAGCCTGCCACACAGCTTGTCTGAGCCTCAGTTTCCACTCCCCCCAAGTCCCAAATGAAGGGCGCTTCACTTGCCTGCACAGTCAAGGGACATGGAAACAGACAAGACCCTCCATTGCTGCACACAGCCTTTCCTGGAGCCAGAGGCTTATACTCGGGAGGCCGATGGCCGCAATTTCCCTGTGAGCCGCGCAAATGCTGTGGGAATTTTGGGGAGGTGAGTGCAGTTAACTGATGGTCTTTTCTTCCTTCCTACATGGCGGTGCCTGTGTACCCACCTCTTTTTCTTCCCTACGAGATGATTGCGTATCTCGTGGGGAACACGGGACCAAATCCAGCCATTGATCTTCACCCCAGCCCCACTTAAGACTTCTGAGTGCTCTGATTTAACATCTCTGCCTTTTTATTTATTTTTTCTTCCTGCTTGGGAGCTGTGATGGTCCCCAAGTCCTCAGACTGGAGGAGCAGAGCCATGGTGATGTGTTAGGATGGTGGGGTGTGCCATACACCGTTCACACTTCACACGTTTGTGAATATTTCCTTAGAATGTCTGAGCAAAATAGGCCCTGCTACTGCCTCTGTCGTAGACCAAAAATGAAGTTCATCGAGGTTGTGGGATTTGTCCAGGGTCACCCAGACAGCAAGTGACCAGAGCTGCGGGGCCCAGATTGCAGCGACTGCACTATTAGTGCTCAGCGATGCAGGAGATGCAGGCAGTGCAGGAGATGCAGGCGGTGCAGGAGATGCAGGAGATGCAGGAGATGCAGGAGATGCAGGACCCCAAGGCCCTGGGCTGTGGTACAGGTGGTGGGCAGGAGAGGCTCCATGCTGCTAAGAGCTGTCTGTGGTGAGGCTGACTGGGAAAAGGAAGGCCAAACATCTTCACTGGGAAAAAATATAAATAAAAGAGGCAAGCAGGTCCCCAAGCTGCTGTGGGACTGGGTGAGTTCTTATCTTGCAAACATCCCTCCCGGTCTCTGGAAAGCAGGTCTGTGGGGAAGACAACACAGCTATGGGTTTGGTTTTTTGTTGTTGTTGTTGTTGTTGGTTTTTTTTTGTTGTTGTTGTTTTTGTTTTTAATAGTGTGCTTTGTGCCTTACCTGCATGTTCTGTGTGGCACAAATTGGATGTCATAAAACATAATGGAAAGAGTAGGAGGAGCCAGCGAGTGACAGATGCGTGCCCATGCAGAGTGAGCTGCCTCCAGCCTTCCCCTGCGGTCTTTACTGAGGGTCCCCTCATCCCACACACACTGTGGTTTCTGTCTGTGCTGGCTGTGCACCCATTTGGCCCTGCAAAGCTCAGTCTTCGAGAAGGGTGGGGGAGGGGGAAGGAGCCTGAAGGAGTGGCTCTTCTGGCTCTGTGAATGGACGGGTATCCTGGGTACTCCTCGTGACCCCACTAAGGGCAGCACCCACACACCCACTCCCATCCCAGCTGGCCAGGGGCTCTCCAGGCATGAAGCTGGGCGACAGGTGGCTGGTAAGGCTCGCTGAGCAATGGACAAGCTGGTCTTCAGACTCCTACCCCCACCCCACTCTGAGTAAGCACTGACCCAGACGTCCACACTGCTCCTTCCTTGGGTCCCTCCCAGTCACTGCTCTGATGTCTTCCTTCTGCAGAAGACCTTCTTCCCTGGCCACCTTGTCTAAAGCCACAGTCTGGGCTGGGGAGATGGCTTGGTTGGTGTCTTAGGGTTTACTGCTGTGAACAGGCACCATGACCAAGACAACTCTCATAAGGACAACATTTAATTGGGGCTGGCTTACAGGTTCAGAGGTTCAGTCCATTATCATCAAAGTGGGAATATGGCAGCATCCAGGCAGGCCTGGTGCAGGAGGAGCTGAGAGTTCTACATCTTCATCTGAAGGCTGTGAGTGGAAGACTCACTTCCAGGCAGCTCGGATGAGGGTCTTACAGCCCACACCCACAGTGATACACCTACTCCAACAAGGCCACACCCCCTAATAGTGCCACTCCCTTGACCAAGCATACACAAACCATCACAGTTGGTAAAGTACTTATGATCCACACTGCATAAGGACCTGAATTTGATCCCAGGACCTACATAAAAACCAAACAGGGTAGTACATGTCCGTTATCCTGGGAAGGCAGAGGCAGGGAGCTCCCTGGGGGTTTCTGGCCGCTCTATGTATCCTAGGCAGTGAGCTCCAGGTTCATCGAGAGACCCTGTCTCAAAGCTCTACTGAGGAAGACACCCAGTGTCAACCTCAGGCCCACAGTCACTGTGTGTGTGTGTGTGTGTGTGTGTGTGTGTACACATGTGCGTGTGCATGTGTGATCACCTCCGCGTTGCTCTCAGTTTCCCCATAACCCATTGTTCACTCACTGGCCTGATATGGCAGAAGCTTCCTCAATGGCTCGTTCTCTGTCCCTTGTGTACTAGAGACGGATTCTTTCATTCACTGCTCTCTCTGAGCCATCCATAACTCCTGGAAGCCTGCCTGGGGCTGTCAGTGCCATGATCGCAGTGACCCGAGTGAATCTAACATGGCGTAGCAGCAGCTGGGGGCCCTCGAGGGCCGTGGGCAGGAGGCTGACATGTGGCATGCCGGTGATGCAGGAGCTGGCCACTCTGTAGCCGCCTGCTGTCCTGAGCTCTTCTTCTGGCTTACATCAGCAGCCTTATCACCAATGTGTGCTTTGAACGAAGCGGCTTTGAGGGTGGGCTCGTGGCTCCGTTGGGAGAAAGCTCCCCAGCATGGATGAAACCCTGCACGCCATACCCAGCGCTATACAAACAGGGCAGGCAGAGTGGGGCAGTGCCTGTAATCCAGCTCATGGGATGTGGACATAGGAGGCGTAGGAATTCAAGGCCATCCTTGGCTATTTATCACATGTGAGGTCAACCTAAGCTCCATGAGACCTTATCTCAAGAAAAAAAAAAAAAAAAAAGAGTGAAGCTGACTTAGTAGCACACGTCCTAGAAACCAAACACCCGCCTGCCATGCCTGTTCCTAGGCTGAGCCTATGACTTGAGACTCCCAACCTGTTTCCTCTTAGAGCTAAAGCCTCCCCCTGAACCCACTAAACTCCAGAGCTCCTACTTCTCCCTAGCAAGGACCTCTGTGATGCCATCAGCCACCTGGGCAATCCATTAGGAGCACACCCTCAAAGTCCCTCTCGCCATAGGAGGTGACGTGTTCAGACACGGACATCCCTGAGTGGGACATCTCTGACAGCTCACAATGACGGGATCTTCCTGAAACACCCTTCACATGGGTCCCTCCCATAAACAAACCGAAACATAGCAGATGCTTATTCTGGAGCCCCAATCTCTGATTTGCCACTGCCGGCCGTGGGTCAGGCATGGTTCTGGGCTCCATGGAGACAACTGTGGACTTCCAACTTCCCAGGCTCCCCTTCACCACAAGGGTAGAGTTTACCATGGCTTCCATTTTATAGAGGGGAAAACCAAGGCCTGAAGTTGCCAAGCAACTGCCTGAAAAGCGTATAACAAACCCTCCCCCTCAGCCACAATGCTCACAGCCCTCCTCACTCAGCGCCGGTACTCAGAGCCCTGGAACCCTGCCCTGGATCTTTCTGGAAAACTTGGACGCGGTTCCTAAGCAGGGGTATCTTCTTCTCATGACGGCCATCCGGGGACGACGTGAAAATTTGGCTTTGATCAAATTAGGCCCGTGTTGTGGCGTAACTTTCTCCATTCACTGCAAAGCTAATAAACTAATAAATTAGACAAATGAAAATATCCCTGGCCGGGGCCACACACTAAAGCATCGCCGTAATTGCTTTCACCGGCCAGGGCCAATTTCTCAAATTTCGAATTGGCCAACTTTCCCCCAGCTCACCGTGTCCCTAATAAGGCATAGCTCACTCTATAAACATTCAATTGACTTACTTATTTTAAATACAATAGATCTGAAAAGTACCCCATGAACCCACGCTGGTGCATTTGCTTCCTTGGGAGGGAAGTCCATCCAGCGTTTGCAAAACCAAAGATCTCCAGTGTGGGTCGACCCAGCCCAGTGCGGTTGTTCCTTCCTAGCCAGAGTGCACTGTCTGAGGATCTTGTGGGCTGTCCACACAGATAAAGATGGCACAAATGTTGGGTGGGACTTGTCCCTGAAGCTGTGTGGGGGCCCTGTGCTGTGACTTCCATGGGTGTCCATTTAAGGAACCATGCACCAATCCTTCTCAGATGAGCCACACTTTGCAAGAGAGAAGAGTGGACCAGACCAAACGACTTGCCTAGGGGCTGCACAGAGCATGAGGCACGGATAGGATTCAGTTTCCACAACTGGTGCACCTTGTCTCTTACGCTGTCCGCGTGAATGACTGACATTTCCATTCTGGCAAACAACGGGGGGACCCTGACTGCTAGGAGATCCACTCCTTGAGTTTATGGGAGCCTCGTGGATAAAATGGACAAGCAGAACTGTGTCTGTGCTCAGGGGCAAGTGCATGGTGAAGATAACTAAGACTCCCGGAGTCTGCAGTGGCCATCTTGGCTCTCCTGGAGGAGATGACGGGGAGGGGGGGGCAGTTGGGGGGGTTGGTGTGAATGAGTGAGCTGAGGCTGGATACAGAAACAAAAAAACCCCAGCCTTCCAGATATAGTGCATGGCAGAGGTGTAGGCTGAGCAGGTGTCCAGGATCCCCATCTGCTGGGAAGTGGGGATCCCAGCCACAGGCAGAATTCTCTCCCACCTACAACCAGGGTGTCACTGGTCACCATGTGGAGACCTGGGAGGTGTCATCTGAGAGTCCTCTTATCTTGGGATCTCTGTCCTCATGGCCCTTCCTTCCTAAGCTTTGCCTGACCGTCCAGCCGCCGAGGGCTTCCTCTGGGCAAGCCTGCCATGCCCATCACACTGGTGATTTAACGTGTGTTTAGGTGCCTCCTTAAATCCCCACCTGCAACACTAGCAAGCAAACTCTACTGGGACAGGGAGCATGGCATCACTGTCACTGCTGTCCCGGCAATTACCCTGGGAACCATGAAGTGACACGTGTAAACTAAGAATATCACATGGAGGGAAGAAGCTGGATGGATGGACAGACAAAAAGATGGGTGGGTAGATAGATGTAGGGATAGTCGCTTGGAGATGAATGGATGGATGGATGAGTGAATGGGTGGATGGATGGATGGATGGATGGATGGATGGATGGATGATGGATGGATGGATGGACAGACCAATGAATGGGTAGGTGGAGAGATGAATGATGAATGGATGGGTGGATTGGTAGATGGATGGATGGTGGATGGATGGATGGTGGATGGATGGATGGATGGATGGGTGGATGGACAGACCAATGAATGGGTAGGTGGGTGGATGGATGATGGGTAGATGGGTGGATAGATGGATGATGAATGAGTGGATGATGGGTGGATGGATTGATGGATGGATGGATGGATGGATGGGTGGGTGGATGGACAGACCGATGAATGGGTAGGTGGGTGGATGGATGATGAATGGATGGGTGGATTGGTGGATGGATGGATGATGGATGAATGGGTGGATGGGTGGATGGATGGATGATGGATGGATGGGTGGATGGGTGGATGGATGGATGATGGATGGGTGGACAGATGGATAGGTAGATGGATGGGTGGATGGGTGAATGGATGGATGGACAGACCAATGAATGGGTAGGTGGGTGGATGGATGAATGGATGATGGATGGATGGGTGGATGGATGGGTGGATGGGTGGGTGGATGGATAAACAGATGGCTACACTAGATGCTAAAACCCCAAGCAGAAACATCATCCCAAGGCTGGCATAGCAAAGTCACTCCCTGTTGGTGAGGTTGGAACCAGAGCCCAAGCATGCTCTAACTCGGGGTTTCAGCTTCTCTCCTGCCCACTTTCTGGAAAGCAGAGCCCATGATGGGAAACCAGGACCCAAAGCCAACCCCAAACCTGAGGCATGACAGAGGCCAATTGGGGTTGTCAGCCATGCCAGTCACCGGGTCTGGGCACTGCCAGGCAAGATGCCAACCAGCAAGGCCAGGCCCTGGAGAGGTTGGCCCTGTCAAAGCAGAGCTGCCCCCTGACCTCTCCTTCCTGGCATGGGCCTGGCCAGCCCCATGACCTCCAGCATTAGCTCCAGGGCTGAAGACTGGGGGAGGAATATCTCCTTTCGACAGGGACAATCACCCTAAACTTTCCAGAAGCCATAGCTACCCTGGCCCTGCTCAGAGCCGCAGAGGGTGTTTCTCCTGCACAACCCTTCCATCTCCCAGCACAGGCTGGGTCAATTGTCTCCATCACAGAGCAGCCCCTGGCCCTCTCTCTACAGTCAGGTTCCTGAGGTCACTGCTGTCCCTGGTTCTCATCCACAGTCCCTCTCAGGGTTGCTGGGAAAAGCCCGGTTTCATTTGCTTCATGTTTGGGGGAGGCAATCATTCTTCAGGTGTGCTATGGAATACGCAACGTGTACCTCAGTTTCCCCAACTGCCAACTCACCCTAAGCTCTCTCTGGAGCTACACAGAATGTATGGCACCATTCCCTGTGCCCACCCCAGCTCTAGGTAGGGGCTAAAGTCAAGTAGCTTGTAGGCTGTCCTTAAAGGACAGGGACCGCCCCTTATACAGGGCTGATTGGCATCTCTTTCCACCAATCTCTGGGGATTTTGCATCCAGGTAGGAATTAACCATCCCACAAATCAAGCTCTCGGAACCCATACAGTCTCAAGTAAGCTATGGCTAGCGTTGTTCATGCCAGTTCCTCCAGGGTCTGCATCTGGTCTACTGCAGGGTCTATGACTAGGGAAAGAACTTTCTAGTCTTTCTCGTACTGTTTTCTCCTGTGCAGCTGGCAGCAGAGAGCCTAACTTTACAAATTAAGTTGAACCGGCTGTCCATGGTCACAACGCCCCCTAGTGGTAGAGCAGGGGTTCAGGAATGATCACAGCGCCCTCTAGTGGTGGGGCTCAGCTTTCACCAATTTGCTGAATTCCAGAGCAGGTACAAAGGCCATCGGTTTCAATCCTGTTCTGGAAACTGCTAAGCTCTCAGAACCTGGATCACCAGAGAACCAGGCCTCAGACATCTAAAACTGTCTGAAATGTAGCCAACCTTGGAAAGTATATGCCAACAGCAGCATCTGCCTGAGTTCCCGCCGGGCATCAGCGTCCCAGGACCTCACTGCCCTTCACCCATCTGGCCTCCCAGCATAAGTCCACACCCTCCCCAGGCCTCTCAAGGACCCCCAGGCAGAACCAGTAGCTGGAAAAAACATGAACCCTAACATAGGCATGGAGCGAGAAGATGCCGCTTGCCCGTGTTGGCCCTGGGCAGTGGCTCTCCATAACACGAATCCACCTGTTATTTTGCTTAATGTTGTCAGCATCACTTAGGGAAGGTACCATGATGGCACCAGTTTTCAGATGGGGAAACAGAGGCACTGAGTGATAGAGAAACTTTCTCCAAGTCAGAACGTGGAGGAATAAGGTTCAAAGCCGGGCCGCTCTTCCAATGTGCATATTCTTAGTCTCCATAGTATTCTCTCCGGTTCTGGTCCTTGGGTCTGGATACTGCACAGCAGGTGTAACCTTGGCAACAAAAGCTTCACTTCATGCTGGTAGTGCGAGTGTTGAATAAACCGTTCAGTGCTGCAGAATAGTGGGCTGCACAGCACCCTGGTGTTGGCTTTTTGTTGGGTCAGCTGGGATGCAAATGGTGTTGCCATAGAATGAGGGGAAGATCCAGTCAGGCCTTCCTCCCAAGCTCCCCTCAGCTCCCTGTTCTCACCTCCCCAGCACTGCCACAGAGCACATTTCCCATTCTGGCGCTCAACAGACCACAGATGCCGGGGGCTTCAGATGAATGTCGTGTCCATTAGCACACACCAGCCTGCTGGCTGCTGCTCACCTCCGCAGGCTTGTCTCCACTGGTGGGGTGGGCCTATGTATGTGTGTGCACATATGTGTGCATGTGTGTGTGCATGTGTGAGAGTATGCTTGGTCAAGTGAGACTGTTTCTGTCTTGGCTTTGGGGATAATCCAAGTGGTCCCCCTAATACTGTGAGCCCACTGGGACACAGTGGGAGCGTAGGTGGATGCTCTCAGTTCTGCTGGGGGTGGGGGTGCCCACCTTAGCACCCAACCACCCTGGTCCTGCCTCTCTTGCCCTTTCGGAAGCTCCTGTGAGTCCCTCCCTCACCGGCCTGGAACTTGAAGGTCAGTCTACGAGTTCCGTGTGACGCACATTGATTATTTCTGTTTAATTGAATCAATAACAAACTGTGGAAGATGGAGCGATTTCGCCTGGAAATCTGTATGTGTTGGGTTTCCGTGAGGAGGCTAAGCATGGAGCTTTTGCTTTAGTCATTATTTCCAAATTATAGTCATCAAACACATAAATAGGGGCTTTGAATCAAATACTGGCCTCTTCGTTCCTCACGGTCCACAGCACTGTACCATAGAATGAGTTTGAGAATATATCGGAAGGAAGGAAGGGAGGAAGGAAGGAAGGAAGGAAGGAGAGAGGAAGGGAGGGAGGGAGGGAGGAAAGAAAAAAGAAGGAAGAAAGAAGGAAGGAGGGAGGGAGGGACGGGGAGAAAGAGAGGGACAAAGGCAGGGAGGGAGAGAGGGAAGAAGAGAGAGCGATGGAGGGAAAAAAGGAAGGAAGAGAGGGAGAGAGGGATGGAGGGTGGGAAGAAGAGAGGGAGGATGAGAGGGAGGGAAGGAGGAAGAAAGGAAGGAAGGAGGGAGGGAACAACAGAGGGAAGGAAAGAAAATGGGAATTTAAACCAGGAAAAAATGTTCTCTCTCTGCATGTCAGGGCTCCCAGGTGTCAGGGATTCAAGTCACTTCTCTCTTGGTATCGCCATTTTTTAAGGTCTCCTCAAAGTTCAAAGAGGTTGCCCTAGCTACAGCCATTATAGCTATACTCCCGTGTGTCAGTGAGCTTTCCTTGTGTCCAAATACTGAGATCAACAACTTAGAGGCGGAGAATTTTTTTTTTTGGGGGGGGGGGGGGGGCGGGGTGGCTGTCAGTCTGTGGTTACCTGGCTCTGTCCCGGGAGCCTGTGGTGGGGATGAACATGGGACATGTGTGGTGAAGTAAACTTCCTGTCACCAGGAAGTAACAGTCGAGCAGGAGGAGGCAAGACAAGGTCTCAATCTCCCCCCAAGAACACAAGGTGACCTCCCTGTCCTCTTTCCCAATAGGGTTCTACCAGCTACCATTGGCCCTTCAGTCCTGGAGTCTTAGTCCATTAGTGTTGGCAGGGATGGGGTTCTGGAAGTCCTACCTGAACTTCTCTCCTCAATCACATGGCTGCATCGCTGCAAGGAAGCCTGGGAAATGTAGTCTTCATTTCAGCTAGCCTGTATCCATAGTAACTGTGGACTGAGTCGTCCTCTGAAGCCTCTGGGACCATGATTGTTGTGAGTTTAGAAATTTTTCAGATTCTGGAATATTTGCACAAGTATTAATGAGCTATCTTGGGGATGGGCCTCAAGTCTAAGCATGTAATTTGTGTTTCGCAGGCTCCCAACATACACAGCTTGAAGGCAAGTATATGCTGTATTTTTTTTTTCTTAAACAATTTTGTTCACGGAGCAATGCTTTCGTGGTTGAATTTTCCACAGTGGCGTTCTGAGCATGCTCAGAAAGCTCCAGACTTCAGAATCTCTCAGACCCCAGAGTCCCATGTTTGGGATGCTCAGGCCGTGCAGCCATGAAGAGGAGACATGCCGAATCAGGCAGATACCTCCTCCAGGGTGAACTCATAGGCGTGAGACCCCGGCTCTGCCCTGGCCTCTCCGCATCCATCATGTCTGTGAATTCACATAGTGTTCATCTCATAAAGTTGTTCTGAGGACTCACAAGGACAGGAGGGACAAGCGTGTGGCTAGCAAATCATCTGAAGTTTCATGTGAGCTCAGGACTGCCACTTCCATCCATGCATCCCTCCAGATGTCACCTGACCACCCCTCAGGTCAGGCATCTCTTTTCTATTCTCCTTCCTGAACACGAGGAAAACCAACATGGAGGCCTCGCCTTACTCCCAGAACACTCTACCCTTGCCCAGTCTGTATTTTCTATAAAATGTGCATATGATCATACGATCACGATCTGACATGATGCTGTGTGTATGTGCATGTGTCCACGCAGATGTGTGTGCACGTGTGTGGAGGTCAAGGACAACTCCAGGTGCCGTTCAGACACCATCATCCGTGTTTTGATATAGTCTCTCATTTACTTGAAACTTGCTAATTGGGCTGGGCTGGCTGGTTAGTGAACCCCATTGAATCTCCTGTCTCTTATCCTCACCCCACCTCCATCACTGGGATTACAAGCTACTCCTGGCTTTCTTACATGAGTCCTGGGGATTGAACTCGGGTCCTCATGCTTGCAAGGCAAGCACTCTACTGACTGAGCCGTCTCCTCCAGCCACTGGTTTATGGGTTCAAAGCTTACTTTACACGTGTGTGTCTGTCACATGCAGCTAGACTGTGGGCTCCGGTGGACAGTGGTTGTTTGTGTTGTGTTGGGTTTGGATTTTGAGACAGGCTTTCACTGTCTAGTCCCTAGCCAGCCTTGAATTTGTTCTGCAAACAAGGCTAGCCTCAAACTTGCAGCGATCCTCCTGCTTCTGACTCCCCAGCGCTGGAATTATAGATACGCATCATCTTGTCTGGCTAGAGAGTAGATTTTGTTTGTTTGTTTTGTTTTTACTCTGATCTGCCTTACTCATGGCTGTATTTCCAGGATGTAAGGCGGGCTAGCACATAGTAGGTGCTCAGAAAAAGAATGCTGACAGAGTAAGAAATGAATGGTGGCATGTTCTCCCTCCTCCAGCACCCAGCACTGCTGGACTCCTTGTCAGAGACAGACTAAGAAGCCAACAACCTTTCAGCTTCCGGCTCCCCATGGCAGAGAGCCCAGCACTGAGCACACTAAGATAAATACCTATTACCGTGGATGGGATCTCAGTGCCAGCCAGAGTCCAGGCATTTTAATTTTGTTTTGACAAAGAGGCTGATGGGAGAGGTTAGCGAGGCCCCCTGTCTCCCATCTGCTGCGGCCCTGGGTGCCCCAGGCTGCCCTTCTCTGCCTTTGGCAGCGTGGAGCTCAGGACCGTGAAATGTAATTGGCCTGCCCTACTTTTTAACAGAATGCAGACTGAAGGATTGGGTTTTTGGTGGGCTGACCCGTTTAAGAGCCTTAAGAGGGAGCTGGGAGTTTCAATTTTTCCACTGCCAAAGCCTGGCTGTTTTTAGGTTGGCTTTGATGAAGCAGCAGGAATCGGGTTCGGCCTGGGGTCACCCATCAGCTGACCTCATAGGGAAAGACCTCCCGTGGGGCTCCAGGCCCAGCTGTTGCGGAGCAGGGAGAGTTAAGGTTTGCTTTACTGATCCGAGTAATTGGGCCTGTATAGATGGAATCCTTCTCACCCATCCATCCCAAAGCAGAGATCCCCCACCCCGACTACAGGATGTGCTGTGAACTGAGTTTTCCAGACCCAGCTCCTGCCCCAGCTGTTAGGGAAGGGACCCCTGAGTAAGTGCTTGGCCTCTCAGGGTCTCTGTTCCCAGTCAGTTCAACCTGCTCATCTGCTCATCGTTCTCTTCTGGCTGAACTGTGCCTGGCTGACCCCCCAGCCCCACCCCCGGGAGGGTGGTCAGTGTACCAACTGCTAGGCTGTGGGCTGACCCCTGGGTTGTCCGAGGCTCTGAGGTCATAGCATGACAACCATCTCCCTGCAGGAGACAACTTCAGGCAATTGAGTTGATCAACAGCCACACAGTAGGGTCCAGCCAGGTCTGCCCAGCCCCACCCAGGAGCCCCACTCTGAAGTATGCTGCTCTGGCGTCCTGCGTCTTTACCAGGTGTCAGGCCCCTTCACTTTGAGACTATCTTCTGATCCCTTGTCCAGCTGTGCTGAGCAGAATGGTCTGCGGGGGCTTTCATCCCATATCAGAGGAGTTTGTGTGATGATGTTTTGTTTTGTTTTGTTTTGTTTTGTTTTGTTTTGTTTTGTTGTTTTTTGAGTTTGCTTCCAGGGAAAATAAAATAAAACGTGCTGTCTACAGTGACCAGAAGGCAGGGCCAGGCTGTGCATCAGGCCCAGGCTTTCATGGCTGGCCCCAGGTTGGCCTAGAACCACAAAATCTCCTCTTTGTGACCTCTGCTCCTTCTGCTTGCCTTTGTGACCCTCGAGTCACTGGCATAGTACCGTTCCCTGGTAGAAACTCTCTGGGCCTCTTTTTTCTCTGCTGGTGGCTGTCATCACATTGGGGATTAGGGTTCCTTGAGGAGATTGACCAACTGGGCCATAGCAGGTGTCGTCTCTGGAGCCTCTGCCAGGACACTGCCCGGCTGACTTCCCTGACTTTGAGTCAATAGTGACCACCATGACAACCAGCAGCCTGTGCCTCAGTTTCCTTTTGGAGCTGTTGGGAGGACTGAGATGGGAAAAAGGCACAAATGCTGAATAACCTGTCCCAGGACACTCACCCTTAGCCAGCCAACTCTGGGAGCTCCTTGCTCACAGAAGGTTCTAGAATCGTCCGTACAGCCATGACTGTCCTGGTGGCCAAGCTCTGGGGGAGGGTGGAAAGCATTCAGCTTTTAAAGACCTTGAGGAGAGTCTGTCATGAAGCAGGGGCTTAGGGCACAGGCACAGACACAATGCAGGCCTGTCCTCTGGAGTGCTGAGGACAGGTGACCTCATTCTGGCCTCACACATATAGATGGGCAGTTGTGTTCACTAAACAAGGTTGGAATGATAACCAGAATAGAGGTGAAAGAAGGGAGCCGGGCTGTGATAGCACACGCCTTTAATCTCAGCACTCAGGAGTCGGAGGCAGGTGGATCTCTGGGTTTGAGGGCAGCTTGGTCAACACAGAGAGCTCCAAGACAACCATTGCTACATAGAGAAACCCTGTCTTGGGAAACAAGATAAGCAAAAAGAAGAAGAGGGGGAGAAAGGAGAAGGAAGAGGAGGAGGAGAAAGAAGAAGAGGAAGAGGAGGAAGAAGAGGAGGAGGAGAAGTAGAAGGAGAAGGAGAAGAAGAGGAGGAGGAAGAGGAAGAAGAGGAAGAGGAGGAGAAGGAGAAGAGGATGAAGAAGAAGAGGAGGATGAGGGGAAGGGGAAGAAGGGGAAGAAGAGGAAAAAGAGGAGAAGGAGGAGGAGAAAGAGAAGGAGGAAGAAGGAAGAAGAGGAGGAGGAAGAGGAGAAAGAAGAGAAAGAGAAGAAAGAGAAGGAAGAAGGGGAGGAGGAAGAGGAGAAAGAGGAAGAAGAGGAGGGGGAGAGGTAGAAGAGAGGATGAGAGGCTTCCCACACTTCTCCTCCTCTGCTGACCACCAACTCTGGTCAACAGCTGTGACCTTCCTTCCGCTGCTCTGGCTGACTTGTGCAGGAATGAGGGACAGAGAATTACAAAGACAGGACCAGCAGGATTTCTAGCTCCCTTGATACCCAGCACCCTCTGTCTGATTTCTCTTTGGTCAGATGCCTAATTTCTGGTCTGTGTCTCTGCCCAGTGTCCTTTGGTGTAGAGTCCAACTGGGCCCAGGTGCATTGGGGTAGGGAAGAAAGGACAGGAGCTTTCTGGTCCCTTGGCCCCACCATATTCCTCTCCACCTCTGCCCGAAGCTGAGAGCCAGCAGGCATGAGCAGCCTGACCGTGAGGGGCTAAATGAATCCATCAGGACCTGGAGGGCGAAGTGGTTTCCATGGTAGCAGCAAGAGGCCAGGAAGGGAGATGAGGCTGGGAGCAGGATGGGGTGGGTCTGAATGAGAGAGGCAGTGGACAGAAAATCAGGGTAGCATCTACAGAAGAGGTGGAGAGTGGACAGGGAAGGTGAAGGTTCAGGTACCAGGCTGTAAGTGTCAGCCTACAGGACAAGAAGGATCAAGATAGGTAACAGGCCAGAGCAGAGAGTCCTCTACATGGTCCCAGTCTGTCATCTCACAGGGTCCCTCCTTCACTTGGCATCCCCAGGCTGGATTTTCTTGGACAAAATAAAATGGCAGGTTGCCAAGGGGAAGCAGGTGCCGGCCAAGCTGCCCGCTGGTAAATCACTGCCTGTGTCTGTGGAGAAGCCCTCAGGTGGAAAGGGGGGTGTCTTCCAGGTACACCTCACCCCCAAGAGCTCCACACTCAGGGTTCAGGACAATGGAGTCACTGTATCTATGAGACAGAACCCAAGGTTCAAAGAGCAGCGGGTGTACCGTTCCACCCAGCTTCCTGCTGTCCACTTCACACAGCCCTTCTCGAGAGAGACTGAGACAGGAGCTCCTTGGGTACTTCTCACACAGCACAGGGAGGGGCGGGCCGGAGAGACATTGGATACCTCAAACTCTTGATAGAAGGGCTTAATGGTCCAGGGCAGATGATAGTCTAACCTATCTTTGGCAGGTGAAGGTCCTCAAAAGGTCCCCGGACAGGACAGGGGAAGGAGAGCCTAGTGGACATCCTCTCTACACACCACTGCCCTCCTGTTCTTCTCCATCACCCCATCCTGTCCCCTACCTGGACAGCCTGTATGTGACAAGATGCCTTCAATGCCTTCAGTGTTCAGTACCCACAGAGTGCTAGAAACCCTTTTCAGGTTCAGAGGGATGAAAATTACACTGTTGGCTTTTAAAGGTCCTGGGAAAGGAGCTTGTACCACCTCTGCCAGGAAAGGAAAGGAAAGAGGAAGAGATAGCAAAATGGTACCCAGGCCCCCACGGGGATAGGCTTTTATGAAACCTGAACACCTGCCTGCCTTTGCTCCTGCCCACTTGACCCTAATCAGACCATCAATCCCTAGGTCCCCAGCAGGAGCAGCCCAGGTCCCAGGACAACCCACCACAAGCACCTGGGGCTAGACCCAACATGTGCCCATCCAGGTGCCATGTTAGGGTATAACCGCTATATTCCTGAATGCCCTGGCTGGTCTGACCTCGGGGGTAGCCACTGCTCACGCAGACTCTGCTCTATTGTTCTTGTCTGTCCAAAGATCAGATCGGACACATAGGAAAGCAGTAGCCTCCGTCTGCTCCCAGAGGCCGCATTAACTAAACTGATTATGGCAGAAAGTCTTCTGCGCAAGTCATTGCCTGTCTCCAAGGCCCGCTCACGAACAAAAGGTATTTGTGATACCGTCTATCAAGCCCACCCAATTCCCCTAAACACCTGTTAGTGCCTTTAAGACCGACTGTGTCCCCTGCCCCCTGGCCCCCATGAAAAAGCCACATAGTGGCTGACCCTCCTCCAATCATTAGTCTTTCACCTTCCATGATGTTCCCAAGAGTCAGCAAGTTTTTTTCTATTTCCTTACTTGTGGGTGTGTGCTTGTATTCGTGTGTGTGTGTGTGTGTGTGTGTGTGTGTGTGTGTGTGTGTGATATTAGCTTTCTGACAGGCCCCGTGGTTGAGGGGACCCCTGAAGGGCTGTGACATCTGTCATTTAATTCTGTCCATTGGCACCTGCTATGATCCAAAACATATTCAAGTTCTACCTTCCAGTTTTGGGGGTTGGAGAAGGCCATAGACAGGAACAACCTGGCCTGTTTTGTGGGCAGATCTCAACAGGAGAGTCCCAGATCACAGAAAGAGCCAAGAACAGGAGACTCCGGGTTTGTTCTCTGGCCAGGGGCATCCTCAGCATTCCCACCCCACCCCATCCAGAGCCCGTGAGATGCCTTGGCCCACCTGGGAGTCTGGCAGGCTCCCAGGGGGATTCCTGTGCTTGCCTAAGGTTGAGCCATGTATCCATCACTCACCCGGGTCTCCCACTGAGGAGCCCATCCCCAGCCAAGTTGTCAGCATCCTCTCCTCTTGTCCTCAGATACCTCCCCGGGGCCTACCTCTCCCAGCAGGTAACTAGTCTGTCTTCCAGGCCTAGGACCTTGAGAGGGACAGTGAGGTTGCCTCCGAGAGGAAGGTAAGAGGCCAAGAAGACAGCTGCAGACAGGCAACAGCTGGGGCACATCTGGACCACTGGTCCATATTTAAGCCATTCCAACTGCACAGGCACAAACAGGAGATGCAGGTCGGGGACCGCACCTTAGCTCTCTCTTTCCTACAAGGAGAAAGCAGTTCTTATTAGCAAATACCCAACAGCATCCAAGGCTGCCAGAGACTTTACAACCATTTTTATTAGCTCTACCCAGGCTGAGCAGGTGTCAGCATCAGAGGGCATGACCCTGAACTGAGAGGGAAACAAGTGTTTGACAGAGACATGGGGTGGGGGTGGGGGTGGAGGTGGGGGGCTGCAGGGAGGCAGAGCAACGGAGGCAGCCTGGTGGCTCCAAGAGCCGGACAAACTTCATGGCCTCACACTTGGTCTCTTTCCAGCAGGGGTGAGGGGCAGCTGAGCCCGGCAGGCTCTCGGCTCATAAGATTGCAGGGGGTGTGTTTAACCTACTTGCAAGAAAGAACTCTTTCCAGCCCCTCAGAGGCCTGGTTTCCATGCAAACAATGCTGTCCAAATGAAAAGGTACTCTCATCTCTTCATTAAAGTGCGGCCTCAGAGGACCCATTGCTACCTGAATCCGCACTCCTAGCCTGCAACGAGGTGCCTCGTGTGTATAAATGAAGACGTTTGAATTACAAAATGCCTTTTAAATAGAGTGCATTATACAAGTTTGGTCCTGAAGAGTCTCCTCGTTTGATTGCTGGGTTTTGGCATGAGACGTGAGGCCGCTCGCCATTTTCTTCCCTCCATCTGTTCCCTCCTTCCTCCTTTTTGGGCCTGAGCCAGATCTGAGCTTGCAGCTAGACTGGACTTGATCCTTACAAGAATGGAAGCCTGGAGTAGGTTGTAAGTGTGGAGAAGGATGGATTGCATCTTCGTGGTCATGAGATCAGCATGGCACAGAATGCAGGATGGGCATTCTGTGGGTAGGGGGCGGTGGGAAGAGAGGAGAACAGAACAGAGATGTCCTATTTGAAGGAGAGCCTCATGATGGAGGGAAGGAAGGAGTCTGTCCTTGAACATACCCTACCAGTGCAAGGAATGGAGAAGAGGGAGCCAGAGGAACTGGCTTGCAGCTCAGAGACAAACCCAGAGCTTCCTACCACTCTCCCAACCTGTTTTGCCTGGTTGGTACCTCTATTGCCTGGAGCTTCAGGTCTGCGGAGTTTATACTCCACCACTGGGGCTCACCCACAGCCCAGGGCTGCACTGCTGCCCGTTGGATTTAGAGTCCAGGTGTAAAGCTCACTGCCAGTGAGTTCCTTACTGGGGAAGCAGATTGTCCAGGCCAGGCAGTGCAGGAGACACATGTCTAGGAGGCTGGCTCAGCAGGTAAAGGCAAGATGGTGCCCATCACGTGGACACACCCCCACGTACGCATGTGTTTGTCTGCCCTCAATCCCTGAGGAAAGAGAAATGACTCCACAAAGTTGAGCATGTATTGACTCCTCCGATAGATGCTACAAATCACACGCCCATACACCACACACGTGGACACTCACTCACACCCAAAATAACGCACTTTAAAAATAATTAAACCTGAGAGAATCAGGAAGGTGACTTGCCAGGTAAAGGTACTTGCTGCCGAGCTGGACAACCCGAGTCTAACTCCTAGAACTGCTTGTGGTGAAAGGAAACTGATCCCCACTACTTGTCATCTGACCTCTACACATGTGTCATGCCATGTGCATGTTCGTGCACACCCGTGCACATACAAATAAATAAATACATGGGATGAAAAATTTAAATACAAAAATAAAAAAGCAAAAAAGCCACCGAGGTGCTGGAGGATGTACTTATCAGATCCCTTTAGAGCAGTGGTTCTTAACCTGTGGGTCGAGACCCCTTTGGGGATTGAGCAACCCATTAGCAGGGGCTGGCATATCAGATCTCCTTCTCATCAAATAGTTACATTACGATTCATAACAATAGCAAAATCACAGTTATGAAATAGCAGCAAAAATTATTTTATGGGTGGAGGTCTCCACAATGTGAAGAACTGTTTAAAAGGGTCGGAGAGTTAGGAAGGTTGAGAACCAGTGACCTAGAGGACACCCAGCTATGCCGTCCCTCCATGATCACCCAAGAGAAACAAAAGCAGATACACATAGATGTATTACAGCTGCATGGCTAATGGTGAGAGCCTGAAGCAACACACGTGCCCATCAGGGGTCAAACAGATAAAGATGTCCACATGGCGGGATGACACTCATAGCCAGATCCATGCAATGGCCCATTGTTGAGAACCACACTATCAGTGTTGGAACCCACACTGCCAAAAGCCAGGGGCTAAATTGTTAGAGCCTGCACTGCCCCAAGCTGCTCTGGTCAGTGGGTCAGGGTTCAGCAGGAAGAATGGAGACCAGACAGAATGTGATTCAATCCCGTTTATTCTTCAGTCTCTCTTCTTCTCTCCAAGTCCCTAGTTCCAAGTCCCAGGTTCCAAGTTCCTAGTTCCTAGTTCCTAGTTCTAAGTTGCTAGTCTCTTTCCCAGTCACTAGTCTTTTTCCAAGTCTCGAGTTTCAAGTACTAATTCTTTTCTTCTGTCTGCCTCTCGCCTTTTATATGTCTCACTTCTAAGTCATGCCTTTAAGTCACGCCCTTAAGTCTTGTCTCTAAATCACACCTTTAAGTCACGCCCTTAAGTCTCACACCTTTAAGTCACACACACCCAAGGAAAATCCTGGGTATCTAAAACAAGATGTTATCAGAGTGTGCTCAGCTGTTGTAGGCTGTTGTAAACAAGTCTCTTGTCAGGGTATATGGCTCAAGATGGCTGCAAGGATGATAGCTGCCTTCTGTTGGCTCCTCAGCCATGACCAGGAAGGAGGTGGTGTGGACAGAGGCCACCCACAAGTGAGTGGCAAGGTAATGATGAAGAATGGAGTTCCGTGTTAAAGAGTCTGACCCCAGCTTGTTGCTACACCAAGTTAAAAGATTTTTTTAAATATACATATGTGGGGGAGGGGAGAGACAGAGTGTCAGAGAGAGATATAGTGAGCATGTATGTGTGTGTCATGGCACGGGTATCCAGGCCAAAGAGCATCTTTCAGAGGTAGTGGAATCTCTCCTTCCACCACACTGGGGAACTTTCCTTCCTGTAGTCCTTGTCACTGTGCAGCATACTCCTGGCTAGCTGACCCACTGCTTGCCATGACCCTCCTGCCTCACCACAGGAGTGCTGGGATTCTAAATGCACTCTGCTGGATACAGCTAGCTCTTCATGTGGGTTTGGGAATCATACTCAGCAAGCCCTTTAATCCACTAAGCCATCTCTCCAGCCCAGTGGCCGAAGTTTTAAGAGGGTGGGGCCTGGTGTGTGCATGCACAGTCTTTAAGTTATTTATAGTATATCCTTAAGGGGGATGGTAAGACCTGCTTCTTCCTCACTTTGTCTTTTCTGGGCTATTCTGCTTCTCTTTGCCACCCATATTCTGTCACAGGCCCCAGAGTATCCGGGCCAAATTCCATGAGCTGAGATCTTTGAAACAATAAGTCCAAATGAACCTTACTTTTGTTTAAAGTAATTGTCTCAGGTATTTTGTTACAGCAGCAAAACTAATGCAGAAAAGCAACAAGGTTGCAGGCCCCATGAGACACAATGTATAGAGTGTAGATCCTTGGCAAGGTGTTTCCCGGGGATAGATAAGGAATCTGTGGCCATAGGGATAGATAATGAAACACTTGTTTGTTTGTTTGTTTGTTTGTTTATATGAAGTCTTTGCATGAATGCCTATATGCCAGAAGAGGGCATCAGATCCTATTATCCATGGTTGTAAGATACCATGTAGTTGCTAGGACTTGAACTCGGGACCTCCAGAAGAACAGCCAGTGCTCTTAACCACTGAGTCATCTCTCCAGCTCCAAATCTGTGGTCTTCTAAGCATCAAGGAATGGATTGCAAAAAGACCTGAAGAAGCCTCGAGGCAGCACATGGGGTCACTATGTTGATGGTGGCCATAGTTTCAACATGCTGGAACCCGTTCGACATGCCCACCGTGTAGTTCATCAACTATACTTCAAGAAAGCTTGGACAAAAGTTAAAACCAGTAAGCACTGGGGAAGAAGCTCTCAGTCAGTGAAGTACTTGCTGTGGAATTATGTGGTCCTGAGATTGAACCCGACACCTATGTAGAAAGCCAGGCATAATAGTGCCTGCTTGCTATTCCAGCAATGAGAGGCCAGAGACAGAACAATTTCTGGAGCTCACTGGCTGGTGAGCCTACCATGATTGAAGACCGTCAGCCCCATTGCAAAAGCCAGACTCAAAACACAGAGTGGCTGGCTCCCAAGGGACAATATCTAACGTTGACCTCTGGCCTCTACACATCCACATACCCACGTGCATGTGCAGCCACATGCACGTGAACACACCCCCACTCCCACATGCACACACACAAATGAACAGTAAAAAGAAAAGCAGAAGAAAGTGGGAGAGAGAGAAATGACTTGGTGGTTAAGAGCACACGCTCCTCTTCCGGAGGACCCAAGTTCGATTCCCGACACCATGTTTAGATGGCTCACAACCACCTGTATCTCTGGCTAGGGGCATCTGTTGCTTCTGGCATCCTTGGGCACCTGCCCTCCCGTGCACAGACACATGCACATAATTAAAGATAAAAAAAAATAATAATAAGGTAGCAAAATTTAAAGTGTAAAAATCCCCAGCAGAATAGCAAGGCTCTTGGGATACAGGCTACATAATGGTAAAACTAACCTAGCACAATACAAAAGCCTCAGAGGCGACAAGGTGGGATAGGCTTTTATCATGTTATTATTATTACTACTATTTTTTTAATATTTATTTATTTATGATGACCTTGTTTCTGAGGCAGGTTTATTACCGTCCAGCTCAATTCTTCTGAGAAGGAGGGCGGTGTCTATGCAGACAGGACAGACAAACACGCTCCCAGTGTCTTCATTCAAGCGTACGTCTCTGTCTAGCTCCTGGCAAGAAACTAAGCACTGAAAACAGCATGAGGCAGTGGCTTAATAATTTGTCTTAAAATTTTAATCAATTAATGGCATAGGGGAAAGTAGGGCGAGCACTGAGAGCTCGCCAGGCTCTGTTCTCTGTGAGTTTGCGCATTCCTTCATTGGGTCTCTTTAAAGGCCCATGGCTGGCTTTCCCGGTTCCCCAGCAAGGCTGGCATGGGTCTCTCATCCTTTCCCTGGTCAGGATCCTAAGTCCCCTGTCTGGAGCCAACAGGAGATGCCCTGGAGGTCCTGAGAGCTTGAAGAGAACTCAGAGAAGCACAAAGTCATTGTGTGTGTGTGTGTGTGTGTGTGTGTGTGTGTGTTTCCAGCAGAGAGGGAGCACATGGTTCTCGTAACCTGGGGAAGTGGCAGGCTCAGAATAGAAACACAGAGGGCCAGTGGAGGCTAAATCACTCAGGAGGAGCTTAGCTCAGGAAGGAATGAGGAACGAGGGCAGAACAGTGGGGTAGGGAGAGCGTCTGCCTTCTCACCTGCTGCCTCTGGCTTGAGATCACACCAGAGCACTTACCTGTTCACATCATGACCAGTGTCTTGTCTGTGTGCCTCAGTTTTCTCATCTGTGCAGTGGGAGGTCACAGCCCTACAGTAAGTTTTGGTGAATTTGGGGAATTGCTCGTCGTGAAGCCTCCACTGTGGATCTGCAAAGACCAGCACCTCTAGAGCTAAGATTTCATGTGGTATTGCCATACCCAATCATCAGATAGCAAAAGCAAGGCCCTGGGAGGTCAAACAGACTCAGCAAATACCACAAGCTAGTCAAGTTCATGAGAGACCCTGGATCTTAACAGCTTTCTGCTGATCTGAACCTCCCAGATCCTCAGGAACACTTAGCTAGTGGCCAAGAAGCTTCCAGGGAACCCCAGGGCTGGGAGGGAATGTGGGTGAATGGTGAGACACAGAGAGGAAAGAGCTGGGACTGTCTACACAGAGGGTGAACAGTCAGGGCAGCCTTCCTGGCAGAGGTGACTCGAGAGTTCTGTGCACCTCCAAGATCTATGTCACTGGACACTCCTGCTCCACCAGCCCTAAGTGGGCCCCCTGGGTGACCCCTGGCGGTCTTCCCAATATTTTGTGAGTGGTGTGACACATGAAGAAACTGAGCCTGAGAGAAGTCACATGACTTCCTAAGGGATACAAATCAGGACTAGGCCTGAGTTGGGAATCACATATTAATCCAACAGCCTGTTTTAACCTGCATGCTTTTAACCACTCCACTGCACTGCTGGGGCCAAGCTTGGTGACTAGAGACTTTCCACAGGGACAGGAAAGAGGGAGACACTCCAAGTAGAGAGTACCTGGGTATCCCCACCCCACCACAAGGTTCAACCTTGCAAGACACACAGAAGGTTTAAATGCTAGGGCACATAGTTGGTCAAGATACCAGAACATGCTATAGGCATCGATCAGGGCACACAGTAGGTCCAGAGTCCAGGACATGTAGTAGACCTGAATGCTAAGGTGTACAGTTGGTCCAAACATCAGAGCACACAGTAGGCTTATATGCTAGGGTGTACGGTAGGTCTAGATGCGGGTCGCACAGTAGGTCTAAGTCTGTGTGCAGATGTGACCCTCAGGCCCCGCACCCTGCAAAAGCCGCAGTGTCCAGCCCTTATCCTCACCTGGATGAGGCTCAGGCCAGCAGGCAAAGGCAACGTTTCTGCTTCTCCTGTTCCCAGCTTTTCAAAAACACAATTACTCGCCCTTCAGAGATGCCGTCAGTGTTGGTAAACTCCAGACACTAAACCGCATTGCTCCTATCTGCGCACGAACTCTGCAGTTATTAATAGTTTATCGATCTGATCTCAGGCCATTGCTGATGAGAGCGGCCTCCTCCCCATCCCCGCGGCCCCTGTTGCCTGTGAAGGCCTTCTACCCAGCCTGCAGATCAATGCCAGTCAGTGCTGGGGGCGGGGTGGGCTCCGGGCCACTTAATCCACTTTCCGAGGACAAGAGTGGAAGCAAGATCTCAGGGTTCGATGAAGGAGAGGAGGCGGTTAGGTCCGGATCAAAGCGGTGACCTGGCAGCTTTGGATCGGAGATGAGAACCAGACGGAGCGGAGCGTGGGACGAGGCTTCGTCCGTCCGGATTCAGATGGTAGCCGAGATAGAAGAAAGGCAGAGTGGGGTGCACGGAACGACGCTCTTATCTGGCTACTTCCCTGTGATTTAAGATTATCCAAAGTAAAAATGTTATCTTACAAAGCAGAAACAAGGTGTCTGCAGGAAGAAAGGGCCAGAACAGGGGCCTTGACTAGAAGAAGGGGAGGGGGCGGGGAGGAGGGGGGCGAGGATGCTCTGTGGGCAGATTTTGGTCTTTTTTTTTTTCCTCCCAAAAGCTGAGGCAGTTTTCAAAGGGGTTTAGGATGACGAGGACCTGGTTTGGATTCTTCATGGAAGGAACATTAAAAGGTACAGAAACCCCACTTAAATCCTGAGCTTGGCTTCAGGCAAGAATGGGGGATTGGGAATACCGTGTAAGACCCATGAAGAGGTAGACACCCAGGACCCAGCCACTCACTCCTGGGACCACGGAACAAGAGCTATCAAGCATGTTCAGAGTGAGTGATGTTGGTTAATGGCCCAGCCAGGCCAGGCACGAAACCTGGAGCCCAGCAAGGGGCACCAAGCCGAGCCGTAGGGATAGACCCAGATGGCAAGCTGTCTTCTTAAAAGCACCAAGGTGCGTGTCCACCGAGCTGTCTCTCCCACCACCTGTGAAATGTCACCCACACAACATATTGCTTATGTTACGGCTCCTTGAGCATGTCATCAAAGCCGAATGATTCCTAAACATGTCCCCAGTGCTGGGATCACATAAACACATCTGCATACACGTGCCCATTGGGCGGTAACCTGCGCGCCTCCGCCTATGTGTCAGCTGTGCCCCTTACTGTCTGGTGACATCACCCGGGAGCCTCCGGCTACACCCATCCCCCAGAGCCTGTCTCTTTACACGCCCCCTGCACCTGTCTCCCTCGAAAGTCACTTAAGCTGGTCGACTGCATAATAGACACCTGTGAGGATAGCCAAGACAAGTCACTTAAGGTGGCTGTCACTCAGCTACGATGCACAGCCAGCACATTGCTCCTCTCCATCTCTTTGATGTTACAAAAAACATCATTCCCAGGGGAGACAGGTTCCCTGCTGTTCCCACGGTCAAGGCACTTTCTTCTGGGAGGAGGTGGGGGGGTGGCATCTTCCCCTACACACACACACACCCCACACACACAAAGGGCCCTCCCTACACTTCAGTAAGGAGGACCAGATGGCAACCTCTGTGTAGTCTATGGAAATGAGTGTGTTGTTTATGCTAATGAGTGCTGGGTGCTGTGTGTGTGTGTGGGGGGGGGGGGTTGGCAGTGCTGCTGAGGAGCTGGCTCAGCTCAGTGACAACCACTTAGGAAGAGGCTGGGAGCCCAGGTGGGGGGAGTGGCTAGTGGCACCTGGTGGGAGGCGGGGCGAGGGGTGGAGAGAAACGACTTACAGGCAAAAGAAGCTGAGACAGGCTGAAACCTGAGGTTAAACTGCTTGTCACATACAAATGAAAAAGAGGCTCCGTGCACACAGATGGGGAGGAGGGATGAAGGCTTGCACGGAAGAGACCTCTCAGCTCAGAAGCCACCCAGGAAGAGCCTGGAGCTGACACTGACCTCTTCATCCCCCATGAGCTGGACCATGAACAAATATGGGCGTCTCCCCTGGTTTCCTGCCCACTTTGGGAACACGAAGATCAATTAATACCGACACAGGGTCCTTGGAAACAGGCCAACACAGGCTGGGACTTGATGAAATTTGAATTTGTCCAGCTTAGTGCCAAGCTGAAGCTCCTGCCGGCCAAAGTGCCTGGATAGCCCTTGGCAAGAATTCTCTCCTTTGGGGGCAGCACAGGATGAGGGCCACCCACGGCCTCTGGGCAGGTGTGTGCAACACTCTGGGGTGCTTATTGGAGTCCATCTTCACTGCGGGCCTGGGGTGCGTCATCTTCAATTATTTTAAATAAGAAAGTGGGTGTTCAAAGGTATGACTTCTCCAAAGTCATGGGTTCCACACAGGGTTGGGGGAGCATAATTTGAACTCATTTCCCAGAGCTCTTTGTGGCCTAGATGGCAGAAAGGGCTGCCACAATTGTGACTGTACCCTCTGGGAGAAATAATGGCATACGACGAACTCATTCTAGCGTGACCTGACCCTGTAGGCCCTGTAGAAAGATCTAGATCAGGAGTTATCAGACTATGTTTTGTTTACCCAGAGCTTGTGAGCCGAGCATGTTTTAATGATCTTAAATGGTTGGAGGAGAAAAAGAAAGGCATGAGTATGTTCTGTGACATGAATGTTCTGAGCAGAGCACAAAGCTTGACAATTACAAATAAAGTTTTATTGGAAACCCAGTGCACTGGCTGACTGACAGACTCTCTTCAACTTTTTGTGTCCTAGGAGGAAACAGTGAGAAACCTTAAGTGAGACCAGCTTTAAGACTTTTTTGGATTAGTTTTTAAATTGTGTATGTGTGAGTGTTTTGTTTGCATGTATGTATGTATGGACCCCATGTGTGTGCAGTACCTGTAGTGGCCAGAAGAGGGAGTTGGATGCCCTAGAACTGAAGTTACAGACAGCTATGAGCCACCATGTCAGTACTGGGAATCAAGCCTGGGTCCTCTGAAAGAGCAACAAGTGCTCCTAACAACTGATCCATTTCTCCCAAGCCCCAAAGTTGGTTGTCTGTCTGTCTGTCTGTCTGTCTGTCTGTCTGTCTGTCTGTCCGAATTTGCCTATGTGTATCTGGGACAGGTGTGCACATGAATGCAGTTACTCACGGAGGTCAGAGGTGTTAGATTCCCCCCCCCCCCAAAGCAGAAGTGATAGGCTGTTTTGAACCACTCAGTGTAGATGTTGAACACCAAACTCAGGACCTCTGTAAAAGTTCAGAACCATCTCTCAAACCCCAAGACCAGCCTCAAAGAGGAACAAAGCCTGAGACGTTTGCTCTTGAGCCTTTCCAATGAAAACACAAGAGGAAAGCTTGAGGGGACCCCCATATCCCAGGTCTGGAGACCTTGGAGGCAGAGCCTCCTAGCCCAGCCTCTGCTGAACATGGGTGTGTGGCATTGGTCAGCTTCCCTATGTCCACCAGGGTGGGGATTCCTTGGGGAAAGGAATGTTTTTGTGTTTCTGGGCATAAAGTGGCCCCTCGGCAGTATGGAAGGCAGGACTCTATGGTGCCACGGTGGTGGTTTAGCTTTACAGGGTGGGGCAATACTGACCATCTCACATCTCGGTTTCCCTGAGATAATGACCAATCCCTGCACTGTGGCTGAGGTAGATTGCATAGGAATGCCCCTCCCCCATAGACATATATATTTAAATGCTTGGTCCCTAGTTGGTGGAACTGTTTGGGAAGGATTAGGAGGTGTGTCCTTGTTGGAGGAGGTGTGTCCTTGTTGGAGGAGGTGTGTCCTTGTTGGAGGAGGTGTGTCCTTGTTGGAGGAGGTGTGTCCTTGTTGGAGGAGGTGTGTCACTAGGGTTGGGCTTTGGGGTTTCAAAAGTCCATGCTAGACCCAGTCTCTCTGTATGTCCCTGCCTCCTGCCTTTAGGTCAGGGTATAAGTAACTCTCTGAAACTGTAAGCAAGCTTCCAGTCGAATGCTCTGTTCTATAAGATGCCTTGGTCATGGTGTCTCTTCACAGCAATAGAACAGTAGGTAAGACAGTGGAGGTTATGAAGAATGAGTCAGGAGCAGGCCTCGAGCTGGTGGCAGCTAAACCCAGCAGCTCTAAAGCCACATCACCCACAGGGCTTTGAGAGTAACACATGACCAGCCCCACAGTTGAGTTACTGCTCCTGGGCACAGATCTGGCTCAGGCTGAACATAAACGCACACTGTCCACACCCCCTCTGTGCCTGAGCCTCAGCACCAGGCACAGAGCCTGTATACAGTGGATGCCCCACAAATGCAGTCCTTCCTCCCAGTCTAGACCACAGGTGTACGATGTCTTTGTAGAGCGGGTGAGTGGAGCCTGGACAGGTTTGTACAGGGTTGGCCTCCTGAGCCCCGCAATATCAGCCTCACTCCTTCGTCTGCTTCTCTGCAGGCTGCCTGAGGTCCGGATCTCAGACAACGGTCCCTATGAGTGCCACGTGGGCATCTACGACCGAGCCACGAGGGAGAAGGTGGTCCTCGCCTCGGGCAACATCTTCCTCAACGTCATGGGTGAGTCAGTGTCCCGGGACAGAGGGACATGGGTGTGTCCATGCACACACAGCAGGCTGTCCTGAGACACCTTGTTAAATCCCTGTCGCATATGTACAGAATCATCTACTACCCTTGCATGAGAGGAGGAAAAAGGCCAGACGGTGGCAAACTGAGATTGTGGAACCTGGCCCCAGTGTCCTCTTGTTAGGGACTCATTTCATGGACCCAGGGTCTGCTTCATCTCTGACTCCCATGGGCTATGTGAAGGGCTACTTGTTGATTGGATTAAACGAGTCACCGAAGGAATGGCTGGTGTCCAGGGACAGCAGGCTACCACAGCCCTGAGCTTTTTCACAGAAGGTTGGCAAGAAATGTCAGTCTCTAGAGCCACCCAGGTGTAGGCCCTGTGGCACAGTGGGGCTAGAGGAGAGAGGCCCTGAGCTTATGGTTACTGATGCTGCCTTCCTCTGGCTAAGGCCAAGGCTCTACCAGGAGAAGCCCCAAGGGGCAAGTGCTCTGAGAATCCTCTACCAGGGCTGACTGCCAGAACCTCCAGAGAGGGGACCCAGTACCTCAGCTGTGACACACTCCAAAGACTCCCTCCATTTTCTTCCCGGGGCTTTTCTAGGAGTATTGAAAGCCTAGGAAGTTAGAGAACATTCTGGGCTGAGTGTGGGGGCCTCCTGGGTTCTCACTCTGGCTCTGTTACCTCCATGTATGCATCCGTGACATGGGATGGCAATACTAGTATCTGTCCAGTTGATGCAAAATTGGCTGAATCGACCCTCATTCGGCCTCAGTTTCCCCGCTGGAGATGCAAAGGACTTGCTCTGCGTAGTCCCGGGAAGATCCACCAGCACCGTGCTCTTGCGAGATTCTGTGGCCACTCCTCTGGAAGAATGCTTGGGTTTGGCCTTGACCCAGCCTCCGGCGTCTCTGTTTTTCCTATCAAATAATATTTGTCAGGGCAACAAAGCCTGCTATACTCTGGCAATCGATAAGAGCACAAAGGCCCTGCGGAAAGTCCTCGATCTGGGGAAATTGAAAACCTCCAAAGGTTTGCAGACCTCAGGCGCAACATTGATTCCATCACGGTAGCTTGGGGAGGAGATGGCATCGCTGGGCAGAGTGGCCGGGTTCTCTGACAGCGCATGCTCAGTGCTCAGCCCCGCAATGTCCACCCCAGGGAAGAAACGCAGCTCAACCTACACCATCCAGGGTCTCCCAGTCCAACGAGAGATCCACGTCCCATTAATTACTCGTCAAATGGTTGTGGAGCATCCTGGGCACCTTCTCTGGGTCCAAAAGTAGAGATAAACTTTGAACAGAATGAAGTTCCTGTCCTTGGTGAATTTGTCTAGGGTGTGAGCCAGGCGAGCCAGGCATAGGACGCATGCGCAGATGAAACAGTAAGCTGTCAGGTAACTGGTAGCGTATTCTAGAAGAAACATAGAGTAGAGCGATGGGTAAAGATTATCTGCAATGGGTGGCCATGCTAACTAAGAGGGCGGGATGCAGAGGAAGCCAAGCCCTTCTGGGGCCACTGGGTGCTTAGCTAGGTCCTTGTACATTTCCACACATCGTGGTGCTCCCGCCTCACAGCTAACCAGGAAGGAAGGGCTATCCTGATCTGATTATTTTGAGACAGGATCTCATGGAGCACAGGCTGGCCTCAAACTCGATACCTTGCCAATGTTGACATTAAACTTCCAATCCTTCTACTTCTACCTCCCAAGTGCTGGGATTACAGGTGTGTGCCACCATGCTCAGTTTATGAAGTACCGGGAATTGAACCCAGGACTTCATGCATGCAAGGTGAATACTCTATCCACCAAAGCACAAAGCAGCTGTGAGGGACTGATGGTGTGCAGTGGCTTTCGTGGAGATGGCCTGGGCCCTGTACACTACATATGCCAGGGGCGTTCCATACTCCCAAATCTGGGGTCCCATCCTGCCTTGCTGTTAGATAGTACACACTCATGACACAAAGGAGACCCAGGCATTGAACAGCCTCTGGCCTTATGAAGGACATTTTGTAGATGACTCTCTGTCTGAGCAGTGTTTATGGCTCTCCAGAGCCTTGAGTCATCTGAGGAATGGAGGTTCTGGAAGCCTGGGGTGTTTCTGAGCGTGGTGTGGGCAAGGAGGGCGTTCTGCCTACTTGACTTCCCAGCCTCCTCTTTAGAGTCCACCTGTCGTTTGATGTTCACCTGTCTTGCCTTGGAGAAGGAACCAGGATCTACTGCAGCCTTGAGGAAGGCAGCAACCACCCACGTGCCATGCCAGCTGTGAAAGTCTCCCCTCCAGTGACATTTCACGCCACCGACCCACCATGACACTATGTCAGCACCCTTCCCTATCTATCTTTGTAGTCTGCACCCAGTGACTCAGCAACTGTCAATCAAAATCTGGGAGGGTATAATGGTTTCTTGGCACATGGGTTATTGGGCACATGTGTATTGTGTGTCTACAGAGAATAGAGGGAGGTATTCTCTGTCAGTCACTGCCCAGTGGCAGGGTCTCTGCTTTACTGGAAATCTTGGGTTTTTCAGCTAGACTGGCAGCCAGCAAGTGCCAGCAGCCCCCCTCTTCTGAGAGAGCAGATCCAGCTTTTACAGGGAGGGGTGCGGAGATCTGCACTCCAGGCCTCCTGTTTGGGTGGCAGGTCCCTTTAACCACTGAGCCATCTATCCAGGTGAAAGAGGTTTTGGTTTTTGTTATCCATTTTCGTGTGTGTGTGTGTGTGTGTGTGTGTGTGTGTGTGTGTGTGTGTGTACACACGAATGCACATGCATGTGAGCACACACATGTATGCATGAGTACATGTACGTGGGCACCTGCATATGGATACCAGGCTTGATATCAAGAGTCAAACCCAATTTTGCTCTTTCATGGAGGCAAGGCCTCTCAATCGAGCCCAGAGCTTGCTGATATGACTACCTTGTCTGTCCAGCTTGTTGTAGGGAATTCCTGTGAGCTACCACACCTACCCACCATTTACGCAGACTTGGAGAAGGGGGATTTGAACTCTGATTCTCACATTTGCACCCCAGCCCTGAAAAGTTTTCTAAATTATACTTGCCCCCAACTCCATGACTTTCTTCACATATATCTGAGTCAGAGCCGATTTCCAAAATCACAGGCCCTCATGACCTACACTTTTACATGGCCCCACCCAGATCCTTCCTCAGGGTCTCAGTGACCCGCCAAAGACCCTCCAAGTGACTAGAGGCTGTTCAATGCCTGGGTCCCCTTTGTGTCATGAGTGTGTACTATCTAACAGCAAGGCAGGACGGGACCCCAGATTTGGGAGTATGGAACGCCCCTGGCATAGTGGAATATGTAGCGTACAGGGCCCAGGCCATCTCCATGAAAGCCACTGCACACCATCAGTCCCTCACAGCTGCTCGCAGAGGCCTCTGGGTAGAGATGAAGCTGAGAGAGCGGCTGTAATTTCACGCCTTTCACATCCCGCCATGTGGTAGGAAAGACATTTGGGAGGCCCATGAGCGAGCGACACTCAGGGTGTGTGCTGCATGCAGCCATTAAAATGTTTCTATCCAAGCTGCCGACAAACAGGGAGCCAATCTGAATGCTGTGTGCTGGGCTCTGGGAATATGTTCCGTGCAGTCACGGGAGGATGGCGAAGCTGCTTCCTGGAGGTGCAGGTCATGGGGCGAGTGTGTTCAGGGGCTTGCGTTACAAGAGATTAAACATAACGAGGCCTGGGCTCCTCGCCCCTACCAGAGCTGAAGTCTTCCTCCTGAGTGGCCAGGGGCGGCACCTCGGCCACAGGTCATGGCATGTGAGGGACAGAGTCTGTGGCTAGGAGGTCCTATATGGCCTATCTTGTCCACAATTAGAAGCCCTTACTCCCTCCAGATTCTCAAGGCAACCCCTCTACCTTTGACATGGGTTGTTTGTAACCCAAATACCTACCATCCTGACGCGTAGGCCAGAGACCTCACTCAGAGCGCAGGCTGGAGCATCTGGTGCTGAGCTCGTTTATAGTCAGGTAGGGCTGTGGTACCTGGGCAAGGATGAAGGGTTCTGGGGGAGGGAGAGGAAGCATCCACATTCCCTCCATTCCATTTCTTCCTCTCCAACCTCTGCCCAGAACAACCCTCCCCCCTTAGCCCTTCCTAGCAGAGCACCGAACTTGTCATCCTGCAGACCAGATGACAAACTCCAGTTGAGTTAGTTAGTGTCTACTCTGACTCGAGTGGAACACGCTATTCAACTTCTTTTCCAATAAAATAAAATAAAATAAAATAAAAATTAATAGTTAATAATACATAATGCCTTTTTTAAAAAGACAGGGTCTCATATAGCCCAGGCTGACCTCAAACTCATTGTATAACAAGCCATGACCTAAAATTTTCTTTTAAAAGTTCACCTATTTTTATTTTATGTGTATGAATGTTTTGCCCACCTGTGTGTCTATGCATCGCACGCATGAAGACACATGTGCAGTGTCTTCAGAAGCCAGAAGAGGGCGTCAGAGTCCATAGAACTAGAGTTACAGATGGTTGCTAGCTGTTGTTTGGGTGCTGGGAATTGAACCTGGATCCTCAACAACAGCAGCCAGTGCTCTTAACCACTGAGCCATCTCTCCAGCTCCACCTCTGGAGCTTTCACTCTTCCTGACTCTGTCTCCCAAGTGCTGGGATTACAGGCTGTACCATGCCTGGTTTCCTAAGGTGCAGAGGACAGAATGCAGGGCTTGATGTATGCTGTGCAAGACTCCACCAGCTGAACCCAGAACAATCGATCAGAAAATGACTCTGATATCCTCAGGGTCCCTCTCCCATCCAGTCTTCATTTGGCAAGTGTTTATTAAAGGCCTCGCAAGCATGTCCAACCCTCAGTTGACTGACAGTGTGTGTGGCCCCAGGTCATTATGGCCACTCATCAGATTCTGGAACTTACCTGAAACGCTATGAGATAGGTGCACTTTGCAGTTTCTGGATGACATCGTATTGCAAGGTCAAAAGAATGGGCGTGCCTGTGGCACATTCCAGGTACCACCCTATGTACTGGAACAAGACAAACAGAAATGCCATGTACTTCAGGTGCAGACTGGAAACCGGGCTCTAAGCCTGTGACAGTCATACAATGTGTCCAAAAGTGGTCAGGAGCCAGCAGAAAGGTGGCCACTTTGGACAGGATCCCTTGGAGAAGGTGACATTTGGAGAAGGTATAATGGCCACTGAGGACTTCCTTACTCAGCAGCCCCGAGCTCCAATCCCACCCTAAGCCAAGAGCCCAGCAGAGAGCAAGACAGAGTCCTCACCTCTGTGACCTGCCTTCTAACAGAGATAGTACAGGTTGAGGTGCCCACATGGAAACTGAGCCTTCAAAAGTGTGTTCATTTCCCAGGCCTGCCTGGGGCTTGTGACCACGAACTGCCGGACTGTGGCCATAGTGACTGGTGGCTGGTGACTGTCAACCGCCTTCACAGATCTGTCACATGACACACGCCTCCTTCATGCAAGTTGGTCTCAGCGTCACATGCTATTTCTTTCCAGGAGGCCTGTCTACTCTTCTTTCCTTCTGATTTATTTTTATTTTATTTGGAGACTGGGTCTCATGAAACTCCATGGCTTGGAACCAAGGGTGACCTTGAACTTGTGATATTCCTGTGTCTGCCTCCAGATGGCTGGGTTTACAGACATGTGTCACCACATCAGGTTTATATAGTTCTGGGGATTCGACCCAGGGCTTCGTGCATGCTGGGCAAGCACTCTACTGACAATGCCACCTCCCAGTCTGCTCCCTGCACTCCGTTCTTCTGAGGACACAGGTCATTAGATTAAGATGCACTCTGAAGCAGTGTGCTATCATCTCAGTCTAATTACTTGCATAAGGTCACACTCTCGGAGACTAGGGCTTAGGACTCACCATATGTTTGAGGAAACGATGTCAAGCCATGGCAGTCATGGGGGGAGGAGGGAAGAGGCTGTGACTGGGAAGCCACTGCTCTGTCTTCCCAGTGACATGGTCATCCGTCGCTGTGTGGTTAGCACACCAGGCTCCACTGTTCATGTCCTCTCTCAAGGACAGTCAAGTGCTCAAATAGGTAATCCTGCCGCTTACCCTTTACTAGAGAGGAAACAGAGAGGTAGTGTTCCTTGCCTGGATTCCCTAGCCAGAAAATAGGAGCCGGGATGTGAGGCGGGGGAGGTTCGGGGGACGACAAAGATTTATCCTAGGCCATTATTATTAGCCTTATTCCTGCTCAGTGTTTTATTGCTGTGAAGAGACACCATGACCACTGGCAACTCTTATAAAAGAAAGCATTTAACCGTGGCTGGCTTATGGCTCAGAGGTTTAGTCCATTATCATCATGGCAGCACACAGAGAGACGTAGCAAGAGTTCTACATCTGGATCTGCAGGCATCAGAAAGAGAGAATGAGTCACTGGGCCTGGCTTGGGCTTTGGAAACCTCAAAGCCCACCCCCCAGTGACACACTTCCTGTAACAAGGCCACACCTCCTAATCCTTTTAAATAGTGCCCTTCCCCTGGTGACCAGGCATTCAAATGCATGAGACTAGGGGGACCATTCCTATGCAAACCACACCACCCACTCTGAAGGTAGCTTACCAAGTAGTGGGAAGCCAGACAAACAGACCCTGGTGGTATCAAGAGGATTCCTCTTGGGGAGTTTGTTCATTGGCTAGCGTGACAGCCTGCCAAGGATGAAGCACTAAGATCTAGCCCCTCATAAACTGGTCCCGGTGGTACCCACCCATACTCCCAGCATTCAGGAGCATGAGAATTTCAAGGTTTTCCTCAGCTACATAAGAACTTGAGGCCAGCCTGGGCTACAGGAGACTCTGGCAAGAGCAAGGGCGAGCAATCCTCCTCTCAGGAATCTTCCAACCCCTGCTCGCTTCAGAGCCACCCCATGAGGCCAGTAGAGTGAACTTTGATGCTTTCTAGACTTGGAGCCCGCAGAGAGCACTGCTAGTGTGTGCCACCCGCACCCTGGCTTGTCTGCTTTCCAATACATTCTGCCCAGCTTTTCTTGTGGCAGGTGTTCATTCCCAACCCCCCCTACACACATACCTTACTATTTTACTCAATGGTTCTATTGAGTGATAATTCACACCCCACCATTCCTTTAATGTGTCCCATTTACATCAGGACCCTGCAGCCACCGCCATAGTCACTTCTAGAATCCTCCCATCACTTCCCAAAGAAACCTTGCAGCCATGACCACATGGTCACCTCCCTGCTGGCTTTTCTTACCGTGAATATTTCAGACAACACTTGGTTCTTTAGTATTAAGTTGTATCCCACTGTACAGGTTTCTCTCATTCACGGATCTTTCATCTGTGGAGGTGGCTTCGGGTTGCTCTCACCTTGTGGCGCTCACGAATCAGGCTGCTGTGAATACCTGTGAACAAGTTATTGTGCGAACATAGCTTCTGCTCTCTCCTCTGTGTGCCAGGAAGAAAATTGCCAAGAACGGTGGGAACCAGTGCATAGCCTTTTAAGGAAATAGCAGGAAGCTTGCACAGCTGCTGGGCCTGTTTGGGGGGAGTTGGGGCAGAGCTTTTTGGTTTGTTCTACTTGGTTTGGTGTTTTTGAGACAAGGTCTCCCTCTGTAACCCAGGCTACCCTTAACTCACAGCAATCCTACTGCCTCAGCCCCCTAAGCACTAGGATTATGTGAGACTTCAACATGCCTATCTTATGCTGCCCAGCAGCATCTGAGTAACCCAAATTGTTGCCAACACTTGTTATGAAGACCCCCAAACTCAAGAGACCCTTACTCAAGTCTCGGGAAGTCGCTGCCACCCACAAACTCCAAGACACCGTATCTAGATGCAATCAGCAGAGGTTTTATTAGGGAAGTTGGCCGGCCAAGGTCAAATCACGAGCTCTCTCAAGAGCAGAGTTTGACCAAGAGTGTCAGGCTAAGGGGTCTTTTAAAGAGGAAAATCACAAACCAGGGGAGTGAGGAGGGGGTGAGGGGTTGCCAAGGATACATAACATAAGAATAGCGAAACATTCCAGCAGAACCCACCCTGAATGATTTATAGTCATGGAAATCACTCTGTACACTAGTCTTCTCTAAAATGTGGTTTTACCATGTCACTGCCCTACCCTGTCATTTACCAGCTATTTATTAACTATTTCTCACTTGCTTCAGCCACAGCCCGGTCATTGTGTTTCACCACCTAAATGACTATCATTCTTTACAGCCAGTTCCCGAAACTGGCCTGGCTTGTTTCAGAGAAACTTTTTCATGTCCCTAAAAGAACTTAAAAAGCATATATATATATATATATATATATATATATATATATATATATAAATTTTCATTCTTCAGTTATTAAAAGCCAAGGGTCTTTTTAGTCTACCCATCCATCCTGGTGATTGGAGGAGGTGGCATCTCCTTGAAGGTGAGTGAGTACCTCATGCCCCTGCAGGGGACTCTTAGCCATGTCCTATCTCCCCAGGGACTGGCCAGTGTGGTGTTTAGCTGTAAGAGTCCCTACCTCCAAAGTTCCTTATCCACCTGATCTGCACACTCCTCTCCCATCCGTAGGCTTCACTTTCAGGAGGGTGACCTCAGGAGAATAGAGGGCTTGGAATCCACTGGTCTATTGTGTCTGCTTCTCTTTTATTGCTCTGTTGTTAGTGCCTCCATTAGTTTTTTTTCTTCTTGAGAGTTTTTATGACTTTAGCTCTTTGATTGGGCAGACAGTGCATGCTGAGTTATTGTACTGACTTGAGAGGGAGGGGTCCAGGTGTCCCAACAAATTCCTGTGGCAAGCTGTCCATCCATTGAACTCACCCAGCCTGGCTAGCAAGCATGCACTAGGATGGGACGTTCTCTTAGTTTCGATCCCTATGCAGATGGAGACTGGGTCCCACCTCATTTATGGGGCTGTACCTCGACATCTGATGAACAAAGGGGAAGATAGGATGGAGTCAAGTCTCAGAACTATACAGGGCTTGGGCAAAATGCAGGTGCTTTATGGAGTACTATGTCTTGGTGGGCAAGCCATCATATATATATATATATATATATATATATATATATATATATATATATATATATGTGTGTGTGTGTGTGTGTGTGTGTGTGTGTGTGTGTGTGTATTGGTGGTTTACCTATTTGTATGTCTCTGTGAGAGTGTCAGACCCCTGGAACTGGCAGTTGTAAGCTGTCATGTGGGTGCTGGGAATTGAGCCTGTGGCCTCTGGAAGAACAGTCAGTGTTTTTAACCTCTGAGCCATCTTTTCAGCTGGGCAAGCCATCTTTGATAGAATATAAAGAAATGAAATGTTTCTCACACACCTGGCTTGTTTTGTAAAGTTTGCTTATTTAAAGTTTATTTATTAATCTCTGTGTGCCCCTCTACATGAGTTTATGTGTATGAGTTCAGGTACCCACAGAAGGCAGGAGGCACCTCATCTCTAAAAAGCTGCAGTTACAGGCAGTTGTGAGCCACCTAAAATGGGCATCACAAACTTTAACATAGGTCCTTTGGGAGTGCAGTATGCTCCTAACTGCTGAGCCATCTCTCCGGCCCCCACAACTGGCTTTTTATGTGGGTGTTAGGCTCCAAATTGAGACCTCCATGCTTATCCAAAATACATCTTGTCCACTGCACTGTCCCTCCCTGTGGGGAACCGATAGAAGGCGGCTATCATCCTTGCAGCCATCTTGAGCCATATACCCTGACAAGAGACTTGTTTGCAACAGCCTACAACAACTGAGCACACTCTGATAACATCTTGTTTTAGATACCCAGGATTTTCCCTTGGGTGTGTGAGACTTAAAGGTGTGACTTAGAAGTGAGACATATAAAAGGCGAGAGGCAGACAGAAGACAGGCACTTGTAACTAGGACTTGGAAAAGGACTTGGAACTGGGAAAGAGACTAGCAACTTAGAACTAGGACTTGAGACTTATTACAGCTGGAATTGGGATTAGGATTTGAGATTTATTACAGCTGGAAACTAGGAATTAGGACCTGAGACTTGGTGCTAGAAACTAGGAACTTGGAACTAGGGACTTGGGGAGAAGAAGACAGACTGAAGAATAAACGGAATTGAATCACACTCTGTCTGGTCTCCATTCTTTGAGTCCGTCCTCACTCTCTGTCTTGCTGAACCCCGACCCGCAGACTGGAGCAGGGCTCTAACAATTTAGCCCCCAAGGCTTTTGGCAGTGCGGGTTCCAACATTGATAGAGCAGTCCCTGACATTTGGCACCCAACATGGGGCAGAGCGGTCCATGACACCTCCCCACCCCCACGCTTCTGGGACTTTCTATTCTATCTTATAAGCCTGTGTCAGCCGTATACACACCTGTGACTGGCTCAACAGCCATGTGACTCTGGGCAGTGGGTTCATGGGAAACATAGAATAACTCAGTAATTCTAGCTTCCCCAGGGAAAGGAACTTGCCCTGGTGGATGGAAGCTTCTAGAAGAAAGGAACCAGGAGTTCCTAAGTATGGGTGGAGGCCACTCTGCCTCCTTGAGTTCTGGCTAGAGGATAGGCTTTCCGTGGAATCCTTCCCAGTGCCCTTCTCTTGAGAAAGGCAAATTCCCAAGACAGGATATCTCTAGAGTTCCCTCTTGTCTTGGATATTATTCTATTGCTGCACCAAAACTTCATGACCAAGACAACTTACAGAAGAAAGAGTTAATTGGGGCTCATAGTTCCAGAGGGTGAGTCCATGATGCTCATGGAGGCAGTGCTGGGGGCATGGCAGAAGGCAGGCAGGCATGGCTCTGAGGCTCTAGCTAGAAGCTCATATCTTAAGATACAACCCTGAGGCAGAGAGAAAGAGACAGACACCACACAGGGAGTGTTGGTGAAGCTTTTGAAGCCTCAAAGGCATCCTCCTGTAACACACCTACTCTACCAAGACCACCCCTTAATCCTTCCAGAACAGTTCCAACCACTCAGGACTAAGAGTGTGAACTGTGAACCTGGGGGAGACATTCTTATGCAAATCGCTTCACCTCTCAAGAAGCCAGCACTTGCTCAGGGCAGAGAGGGGGTGGGAGCTGGGAGTCCAGGGAGCACAGTCCACTTATGGGTAGAAACACCCTGAGCTGCTCTGAGGTTCCTGGCAGGGGCTGCTGAGAGGCAGGGCTCACAGCTGCAGGACCACACACCCCAGGATGCCTGCTGGGAAGAAAATGATTAGCTACAGCCCCGGTCTGGGAGCTTGAGGAGCCACCCCACCCCACCCACAGGGCACACACTAATTACAGTAAACATCCAGGCCACAGCTGTGGAGAACTGAGGATAGCTCAGTATCAAGATGTGCTGGGAAGTCAGGCTGTGAACCCCAACTCTTACCTCCTGCCTCCGAAGCTCTCAGAGCCTTGGGTCAACTGAAGCCAGCAAGGCCAGATCTGTGACCTGTCTCGTGGGTTAGGGACAAATCAATGTTGCATGTCCCCCAAGCTACAGAAGGAGGCACCTTAGTAATTAATCCCCAACTGGAGGATTGCCCTCAGCTAAATTTGGTCCATTGTGTGGATGGAGCCCACCTTGATGATGAGAGGCTTGGAGAAGGCTTTGTGTTTGAATCTAAATTTTCTGCCCATTCCAGAGTCTGTCTACTGAGTGTTTATTAGACACCAGGCGTGGCTCAGTACCTGATGGATCTTGGGTAGCAGCTCTAGAAGCAAAGCCCGTTCCTTGTTTTCCTGTTTCACAGATGGGAAAACCAGGCTGAGGAGCTGTGCCCAGGGATGCAAGTCTGAATAGGGTGGAACAGCAATTCGCAACCTTGTGTGTCTCCACACCTCCGGGTATCAAGCAAGCCTTTCACAGGGGTCACATAGCAGCCATACTGCGTATCAGATGTTTCTATTACAATTCATAACAATAGAAAAATTACAGTTATAAAGTAGCGACAAAAGTAATATTATGGCTGGGGGTCAGGGGTCACCACAGCCTGAGGAACTGTGTTAAAGGTCACAGCATTAGGAAGGTTGAGAACCATTGAAGCCACTGGTGTGGAAGCCACCAGGGCAGTGGGCTCTCTCTGAAGGCACATGGATGAGGGCTGACTGTGTGAAGGGGAAGCTGAGAGCTGGTTGTGCGTCCTTAGGAAGAACTGTACAAACTGCAAAGGGGCAGGTCATTACAGGTGACACAAAGGGGGGTAGGGGGCGTGTCACACCACGCCTGTGGCCTGACTCCAAGAAAGCAAGAAGGGAGAAAGGGGGCGAGATAAGGTCCCCAATGGCTTTGATAGGTCATTAACTTAATACCCACCTCTCCCAAGTTCATGCAACACAGGTTTCCTGAGCAACACAGCCCTGGTAGAGGGAGGGTCGAGTCTTTTCTCTGCCACCCTATGTTGATCTTGGAATCTCCTCTGTTCTTTTCTATTCTCCTGCCTAACCACAGACCTCACAGCCTGCTATATCCTCCACCTCTCAGAGGAGCATGACCTGGGATGTTGCTTCATTTCCACCCCAGGGCCTCAGTCTTCCTGTCTGCAAAGTGGGGTTACAGAAGCATCTCCCGCATTGGGACACGGGCATGTGACTGTCAAATAGAGCCCTGTGCCCCAGGCCCACAGTGAAGGCATTTCTCCCTCCCCCTCTTTGGCCAGCACTCCTCGCCTGTCAGCATCAGCTTCATCAGAGTCAAGGCACAGGGGACAGCTGTAAGAAATACTAACAGCCAGGGGCGGGTCTCTCAGCAGGATGGTGGCAACTCTGTCCCCTCCCAGGGGGACTGGCTGCCAAGTGATGGGGAAGCATGGAGTCAGCACCCCACCCTGATCCACCCCTTCTAGTCTCCCTGTTACTTCGCCTTTTAGTGGGTCTTCTTCCCTGGAAATGGTTCTCCTCTCCCATGGGGCCCATGAGTAGGCAGGAAGTGTTCAGCCTGCCGGAACAGGAAGTGCCCGGCTCATACACTACACACTGCCATTGTGAAGGTGCCAAGCAGGCAGAGAAAGGCAGAGACCACACAAGCCAGCCCCAGGACTGAACTAGTAGTAAGCATCGCGTGTGGGCATGAGGGACCATTCTGTACACAGCAGCTCCCAGGCATGGAGACCAACAGGAGAGAGGGGTCAGACATGAGATGCCTGGCAAGATTTGGCACAAGATTGAGATGTTCATCTGAGAAGGTATCAGGACAGTCATAAAGCCTCAGTCAGTGCCTCCGGCTTCAGGGATATGGGACAGAGAATGAACACCCAGGCACCCTTCATGTCAAACAGATAGGTCTTCCAAAGTGGGTGGCTAGATGGGCAGTTCAGGGCCTGAGGTAGAGGCTGGGCTGGGCTGGACTGCGCTGGACTGCGCTGGACTGCGCTGGGCTGGACTGCGCTGGGCTGGAGTGCCTTGATGGTCCATAGCAAGGGATGCAGTCCAGAGGACTCAGGCCAAGGCCGTCTAAGCCAGGTACGAACAGGCCTAGAACCTGATGCTGTTATCTTGAATACCTCAAAGCAGCTGAGGATAAAGAAAAGGACTGATGTCCCCTCCACCTACCTGCCCACCCACAGCCTCTCAGTTGCCAAAGCCATCAGCTGAGTGCCATCGTGGATGAGCAGACAGATGGTGTGAGCTCAGAGGAGCGCTTTGGAGTGAACTAGCAAGGACAGTCACTTCCCAGCTTCAGCCCCAAAGGTCTGAGCCTGTTGCCTGCTTCCTGTCCAGGTTCCTCAAATCCCCATCCACCCTCTTCAAACACAGCTCTGCCAAGTTGGGGCGCCTTTGACAGAAGCCCACTGTGTACCTAGAAGAGACCCAGCACGTCCCATCAGCCAGCCGGCTCCCAAGCACCTTTCCAGGGAAGCGGGACAAGAGATACCCAGCCAGGGGCAGCAGGACAACCAGATGGCCACTGGAGGATCTGGATAAGTAGCCCCTCACCAGACACCGACATGCGATATGGGCGGTGTGAGATCCCCAGGCACACTGTCAGTTGGCACTTCAGCAGCCTGGATGTCAACAGGTCCTTATTTTACCAAAGAGGAAACTGAGTTGGTCCCTGAGAGGGAGCACTCAGTCAATTTGCACTCAGTCAGCCTCCAATGCCCTTTTCTCCACAGGGGAGAAAGTTACAGATGGAGACACAGTCACTGAAGTCCCTACTCAGTGTGGTTTGGGAAACTGCATTAAATACCTCTACCATGATTGTGGTGAGCAGACAGCTTACGGCTGTGAGTTGTAGGGTCCCTGGGACCACAGAGCCTGTGGCCTCCCTACTTCTCCCAGGGATCCCAGTCAAGGGGAAGAGAACAGGTCATGTGTCCACTCATCCCTAACTCAAACCACGGTCACAAGCACCCACTATGCATCTGCTACGGTGACGGCATGAGGCCTCGTCTTTCTACAGAGCGCCACCTAGGGGAGAGATTGTGTCAGTAGAGGGCAGCCAAGGAAGGGTGGTCACTAGTGCAGACTTCACTAGAATCTCTTTAAATGAGGTAATATATGACCCTAGCGACACAGGTCTTCCCTACTTTAGTCAGTGAAGAAACTGAGATCATATCATGGCCAAGGTCACACAGTGAGTCAGCGGCAGAGCTTGCTTGCAAGCCCAATAGCTCGGTTCCAGAAGCTTCTATATGGCTTCACACTGACATGCCCATCCTGCCTTCCTGAGTCAGGAAAAAAAAAAAAAAAAAAAAGCATCTCATTTGCTCAAACTGCAGCCAAGTGGCTACGAACCTCCAGGTCCCTCCAACCTTCTGGACCTTCTGCATCTTGCCACCAGAGCACCAATCTGCTTCCTGAGACGCATCACTCTGCCTCCAGATCCCCATCTGAGCATGTCCGCAGGAGCACCGTTAAACCCTGACAACTGTTAGGTCAGCAATGCCTTATTCCCACACTACCCGGAGCAGGATTTAGTGTCTCTGGCAGAAGGTAGACTCCCTCCCTGGGACAGGACCCTTAATTACCTGTGATATGTGATCCTGGAGCTGCGGTGTGCCTCCAGCCCAGGGTTGTAAAGAGAGCAGAAGGCTGGGTTTTCGGTGTTCTGGTGTTCCCGTAGCCATCTGATGAGAGACAGCCTGGAGCAGGAGCAGTGGGGAGCTGCCTGAGTGGGAGCCATGCGCTACCCTGAAGGAAGTGGGCTGAGGAAACACAATCCCAGCACCATGTATTGTAAGGGAAACTGAGATCAAGAACATGCTGCAAGTGGCCTTATTCTGGGGCTCACAGTCCTGGCTGCTGAATTGGCTACAATGGATTCCAGACTCGGTTTCCCTGGCTGACTGAGGCTCAGAATTCTTTAGGGATGCTCTCATAGAAACTAACATGAGGAGACAAGTAGGATTATTCCCATTTTACAGAAAGGGAAACTGAGACCCAAGGGTTCCAAGGGCTGCCGTGCGCAGAGGGCCTGACTTCCAAGCTCCAGGACTGACACAGGGCTGGAAGGCCCAGTCTCTTCCTCAAGGAGTCCATCACTGAAAGGGAGCTGGGCAGGAAACCAGGTTCCTGGAAGACCAGGAATAGAGGAAGACTAGAGTGTAAGCAGAGGGACATGGGTAACCTAGGTAACAGTGTTGTCCTGGGTGGTGCTGGCTTTAGCTGGTAGAAGCATCCTGTGGTGCCAGATGGAAGATAGAAGAAGGGAAGAGGGGAAGACACCCGTCAGCAGTTTCTTAGTGTCTAGTCAGGGTTTACTGCTGTGAGCAGACACCATGACCAAGACAACTCTCATAAGGACAACATTTAGTTGGGGCTGGCTTACAGGTTCAGAGGTTCAGTCCATTATCATCAAGGCGGGAACATGGCAGCATCCAGGCAGGCATGGTGCAGGAGGAGCTGAGAGTTCTACACCTTCATCTGAAGGCTGTTAGCAGAATACTGACTTCTAAGTCAGTAAGATGAGGGTCTTATAGTCCACACCCACAGGACACACCCACCCCAACAAGGCCACACCTCCAAATAGTGCCACTCCCTGGGTCAAACATACTCAAATCACCACACTGAGTCACTGTTTTGTTGCTGTGAACAGACACCATGACTAAGGCAGCTAGCTCTTAAAACACTTCATTGGAGACTTGCTTACAGTTTCAGAGGCTATCATCATGGTGGGGCGCACGGCAGAGTGCAGGCGGTGCCGGAGCAGTAGTTGGAAGCTCTACATCATGGTCTGTATGCCGAGAGAGAGAGAGAGAGAGAGAGAGAGAGAGAGAGAGAGAGAGAGAGAGAGAGAGAGAGAGAGAGAGAGAGAGAGAGAGATTGACTCTGAGCTTTGCATGAGCTTTTGAAACCTAGGAATCCACCCCCAGTGACACACTTCCTCCAACAAGGCCACATCTTCTAATCCTTCTTACCCTTTCAAATGAGCCTACGGGGGACATTTTTATTCAAACCACCACAAGCAGGGGACACCACTGTATGCTGGAGCACAGGAAGGGGCAGTCAGAGGTGGCAGGTTGCAGTCAAGGGTCTTAATACCTTACATAGTATTCAGGAGAACCATATGATGATGATCCCATTCTACAGATAAGGAAACCGAGGCAGGGCAAAGATAAGTGACCAGCCAACATCACCTAGCTATTACATGTCAGAGCCAAGATGCACTGTGAGTCAGAAGAGTCCTAGGTCAGAGGTGAGCCAGGTGGCTGAGGCCCCAGCAACAAGCATGCCCTCCCCCATGCTCCAGCATACAATAGTGACCCTGCTTGTGGTGGTTTGAATAAGAACAGGGTTCATAGATTTGAATTCTTAGTCAGCTGGGGAGTGGCATCATTTGAAAGGATTAGAAGGATTGGGAAGGTGGTGAAGAGGGGATACAGACCCTGACTCTCTGAGGCTACAGCCAAGCCCCGCCTACTGTATCCTCAAATGCTTTTCCACATCATTCATTGAGGCAGGGGGTCTCAAGAGCTCACTGATACAAGTCTTGCCAGCCAGATTGCTCTGGGGGTCCTGTCTCTGTCTTCTGAGGCTGGAATTACAGGCAAACTCTACACCTACACAGCATTTACATGGATTCCAGGGACCCCAACTGGAATCTTCATACTTCTTTGGTAACTGCTTTAACCACTGAGCTCTCCAGCCTCAATTGAACTTTATTCTGAACTATGGAGGAGGAAATGTGGGAGCCCCCTCCCACCAGATACCCCCCCCCTCTGCAGCTCCTCCTGATAACTACACTATGAATAGCAAGCCAAACAGATGATTCATTTGCCTCCGGTTTAAAAATCAATCCTGAAATGTTCATAGGGTAGTGAAGGTAGTGGACTCATTGCCTCCTAGAAATCTGTCCTGCCCCGATGGAAGGGTCTGAGCTTGGATGTAGGGTGCAGGTGTGGGTGCTGGCATGGGGTACAGGTACGGGGTACAGATGTGGGGTGCAGGTATGGGGTATAGGTGTAGGGTGCAGGTATGGGTAGAAGTGTGGGGTACAGGTGCTGGGTACAGGTGTGAGTACAGATATGGGGTGCAGGTATGGATGCAGGTGTGGGTACAGGTGTGGTTGCAGGTGTGGATGCAAGTGTGGGTACAGGTGTGGGTGGAGATGTGGGATGCAGATGTGAATGCAGGTGTGGGTGCAGGTGTAGGGTGCAGGTGTGGGTACAGGTGTAGGGTACAGGTGTGGGTGCAGGTGTGGGTGCAGGTGTGGTTACAGGTGTGGTTGCAGGTGTGGGTACAGGTGTAGGGTGCAGGTGTGGGTGCAGGTGTGGGTACAGGTGTAGGGTACAGGTGTGGGTGCAGGTGTGGTTGCAGGTGTGGGTACAGATGTAGGGTGCAGGTGTGGGTACAGGTGTAGGGTACAGGTGTGGGTGCAGGTGTGGGTGCAGGTGTGGTTACAGGTGTGGTTGCAGGTGTGGGTACAGGTGTGGGTACAGGTGTAGGGTACAGGTGTGGGTGCAGGTGTGGGTGCAGGTGTGGGTGCAGGTGTGGGTGCAGGTGTGGGGTCAGGAGCAGGGTTGACTCAGCATTATGCTTTTCAGGAGACTGGGGAGGCCCAGAGGGCTGAAATGGTGGCAGCTAAGACTCACTGCTACAGAAGGTTGGTGTGTGCAGGATCCCCTGGCCACTGTCTGCTGTGGCACTGTTTAAATGGGGAAACTAAGGACAGGGAAAATAATCTAGAGATCAGAGTCAAAACCTCCACAGACTGCAGCCCTTTGATTCCCACTGTGCCCATGGAGTGCCTGGAGTGGCCAGGGTCCATGTGTGCCCGTGGAATGCCCATGGGCTGTGGAATGCCCTTCCTCACCTCCTGGTAGTGCCCCAGTGTGGAGAGTCACCCCAAGACTCCTAGCCCTGGGAAAAATCAGAACCCAAAATTCCACTGAACATGGATACTCCTGACTGTAATTGCTCTCTAGACAGACCCCCTAAGCCCGGGGCCGTCTGGCTCCATCTTACTCCCCTCAAGCTGCTCCCTGAGACAATCCCATAATCCCTTGTCACAGCTTCCAAGGAACACAGCCTGCCCAGCCAAGACTGCAGTCTCCCAGTTGGGGTTCCTGAGCCCTGTGCATTGAGGCAGGGGAGAGCCCTGTTTCCAACCACCAGCACAGAGACTTTGTACAGCTAATGGGATGGGGGTGTTCTAGAGCGGGGCTTCTTGGAGCCCAGTAGCCCCACCCTTGATGATGCCTGGGGGAGAGGCTACAGAGTGAATTGGGGGAGACTCTTCAGTATAGTTCTCCACTTGCAGGGCCTCCCAAGTTTCCCCAGACTCCCAGAGGCTTCTAGTGCATGGACACACGTAGGGTGAAACAGCCCCAGCGTGAATTGTGTACCCCTGTGGCGTACTGAAAACTGACAACAGCCACCAAACCTGCCAGCCCTGCTGCTATAAAGCCAATCTGTAGCACACCCCATAGATTTTACCCCTGCACCTACAGCAGGTCTTTGACACAGTCTCTCCATAAAGTACAACGGCCATGCAGGGTGGGTAGTTGCAGGGAGAGCTATCACTCACAGGAAGGAGCCACCCACCTAGGCTCAGGCCAAAGAACCCCGGGGCCAATGGAGAGTCTACTCCATGAGACTGGCAGTTTTAAAGGCCAATCTGAGAACTTGGATTATTGGCAAGCAGCCAGCCCAGGCATGCTAGAAAGTTGCCCCAGCTGTGGGAGGCGGGGCTTTGGGGTGTGAAGTCCTGGACCCAATGTAGAGGGTTGGGGAGGCCCTGGAGAGTTGTCTCCTAGTCCTGTGTGCAGAGGCTTGGAGGACCAGGCTAGTATTCTCTAGTCCTCTCGAGCCTGCTCTCCCTGGATAATAATAGCCTCTTCTACTGACTATAGAGCGTCCATTATGCACAAAGCCTCTGTTCACAAAACAACTCTGGGGTGAAGCAGCTGAGGCTTGTCTAGGTCATGGCAGAAGTTGGCACATGTGAACTTGTTTTGGAGTTGCCCGGAGAACTTGGTAAAGACCAACAGAAGGGTAGGGAAGAGGCCCAAGGACTTACACTGGTGACTGACTCTAGAGATGCTGACAGCACTGGTTCAGAGAACACATGTTGAGAACCAGTGGCTTTGAGACATAACCTAGAAACAGCACTGGAGGGTGAGTGAGATGGCTCAGCAGACAAAGGGGCTTGCTGCTAAGCCTGATGACCTGAGTTCAAGCCCCAAGACTCACAAGGAGGAAGAAAATAAACTCCCACAAATTGTCCTCTGACCTCATGTATACATGGCATAAGTGCTTGTGTGCACACATGCATGTGTGTGTGCACGCGCATGCGTGCACACACACACACATCAAAAGAGCAGTGGGGTGGCAGTCCAGATCCAGCAGGGAACACCACTCCCCGAAGGAGTGTGGGAGAGTTTCCTCCCCTACCAGCCTCACCAGCACACATCTTTGTTGGCTCACTACTTCCCCTGAGGTAACACTGCTCTCCAGAGCAGTTAGCCAAAGCTTCCAGCTGAGTTGTTTGTCACAAGTCACAGCTGACAGGGAGGAGCAAGCAGGTGAGTGGGCTCTGCCTGTCACTTTCCACAGAGCAGGCTCAAGACAGCAGGCGACCCTTGATGGCTGGGCTTCTGCTTAGCCCAGAGAGGTCCCCGTCTGAGGGAAGGAAGGACCCCAGGGACAGTAGGTGTCCATGCTGTCAAGGACCTGGCCCCAGATTCTCTCACCCAACCATTAGCTCAGGGATCCCGAAGCCAAGCTCAGATTCACAGTGGGGGCTCAGCTCTGCATCTGTGGCCCATGTCGTTCGTCTCCTGTCATGGCTCATGGCTCCGTGTGAGGACTTATCCTGGGTTTGCTCCTGCATGGAACTGTGACTATTCAATCTGTATTTCCCCCTTAACTGAAGATTTGAGACTTTCCCTTTCTCTCCCCCTTCTTCATTGGTGGGATCCACCTCTAGTGAGAAATGTCACTGGGAATGAGAGAGGATGAAGATTTCTACCATTTTAGACGGGGCAGGGGCTGGAGGGTGTGACACCTAGGTCCCTCCCCTACTCATCCATGGCACAAACATTTCTTGTGTGATCCTGTGTTAGAAGGAGACAAGAGTTCTTCTCTCAGGGTGCTTAAGGAAGGGAGGGAGGGTAAGAAGGAGGTGTTGTAGTTAGGGTTTACTGCTGTGAGCAGACACCATGACTAAGGCAACTCTTATAAGGACATTTAATTGGGGCTGGCTTACAGGTTCAGAGGTTCAGTCCATTATCACCAAGGAAGGAATATGGTAGCATCCAGGCAGGCATGGTGCAGGAGAAGCTGAGAGTTTACATCTTCATCTGTAGGCTGATAGAAGACTGGCTTCTGATATTCGTCCACATGCTAACAGCTTCCAGACAGCTAAGATGATGGTCTTAAAGCCCATGCCCACAGTGACACAACAAGACCACACCCACTCCAATGAGACCACACCTCCAAATAGTGCCACTCCCCGGACCAAGAATATTCAAACCACCACAGGAGGGAAGAAGGGAAGGAAGAGAGGGAGGTAAGGAGCCAAAAAGGGAGGGGAGGTAGGAAGGAAAGGATGGAGGAAGGGAAGGAGGCAAGGAACAGAGCCAGCTCTGCCTGTTTGGAGCATGGTGACAGGGTAGGTACCTGATGGAGAAGGCTGGAGATAAAGACAGGCTAGCCCAGGGCACTTACAGGGCCTCCTGGGATCCCTGTCACAGCCTGTCTGGTGTCCTCTGAGGGACACCAACAGAAATGGGACTTGAACTCCTCTATGACAGACTGCCTGAGGTCTGAGTCTGGGATGAAGAGGACAGAATTCCAGCCTCCAGCAAGCTCACCCTAGTGAGGAAAAGCAGAGGCCGACTCTCGTCAGAGAGACAAGCTGCCTGATCGGGGACCAGCTCCTGGCACTCAGAGAAAAGGCCTTGCCAGGTTTGGAGGGATGTCTGAGGAGGCCACACCCCTGAGGTCAGCCTTGAGAGAGGAGACCGAGTCAGGTGGGGAAGGCATCCTGGCCCAGGGTGAATGAGGTGAGGAGGCTGTGCTGGGCTGCTCTAGCCGCTGGGGCTCAGAGGACTTCCTGGAGGAGGTGGTGTGTCGAGTGACATCATGAAGCAAAAAGAGACTCAGGAGAGGATGGGAAAGGAACAGAGACACCAGATCGAGAAATCAAAGAAAGAAATGAAGGTGGACGATTCGGAACATTTGTATTCATGGACACTTATATTAGAGGCTACTTTTCCGGTGTCTGAGATACAGCATTAATGGCTAGGGGCTGATTGAAAAGGGAGGCAGTCGATAGAGCGGGCATGCTGAGAGGAAGAATGGATTTTTTGCAAATAATATAATTTTGAACTTGTCTGTTCCTTCTTCCCATCCCTCCCCCAAATCTAATTGATGCTCTCCCTGTGATAAATGAACCTCAGGGCTGGAGCAGGCTCAGCACCTTCACAGAGAGGTAGCTGCAGGGCAGGCATGAGGAGCCCTCCCTGAAGACAATGGTGTTCCTTGGAAGGCACAGAGAAAGGGCTGCCAGCCAGCGGCCAGGGAGAAGAAACTTAAACAATCCTTCTGTCTGTTCAGCATTTTAAATTCTCCTAAGAGGTTTCTGCTCATATTTTCTTCTGCTTCTCGCAAAACACCTGGGAGCTGGAATGTTAGCAAATGTGTCGGATTCAACCCATTTCTTAGACTTGAAAGGTTGAGGATGGAGGGATGGCAGCCAATTGGTCCAAAGTGCCAAGGCAAGGATATTGCCACCTGGTCTGAGCTCTCCTCTGCCTTTTTTTAAATGGACACTCCAGAATAAAGGGGTGACCTCGTGGGGAGAATTGAATCCTGGCAGGGTGGGTGCACAGCTGGACAGACCTATGGATGGTTCTTCACTGTGTTCCCAAATTGCAAAGATGGCTAGATCACTGACAGAACTGAGTGGGTGGCTGCACTAGCTCAGAAGTGAGTTACGGAGCCCAAAACAAACTTCCACTTGCAAGATATAGACGGGCCATATTTCAGGATTAGTTTCATAAAACGGATCACCGACCATCACCATACTCCATCAATATGAATTGCAAAGCCTAAAATAACATCACCTCTTGCCTCCCTTGGTGACTGTGGGACGGGGTGACAGAGGCTAGCTGGGCTGTGTGGCGGTGTCTGGTTGGCAGCTGCTGTGCCTTAACAGCTGCACACAGAATTAGCCAAAGAAACTTCCAGAAGCAGATCCCTCCTCTTCAGACAAAGCAAGAAATAAGCCAGAAGCCTGCAGGCCGAGCTGTTGTGGGGTGGGGAGTTTCAGAACAGTGTCCATAAGTGCAACGGATTGATTACATACAGAGCCTCTGAAAGACACCCCGCAAGGGCTGCTGGGAGCCCTGGACACTGCGGTCCAGTGGAGATAGCAGAGGAGCGGGAAGAAGCTGGGTGAGACAAGCCGTGGCCCAGATTCGACTGAACACAGCCAGGTGACCCTACACTGCTCGCTCCGGAGCCTGCGGTTGAACTGGGTTATTCTCACCAGGGATGTCCCATGGGCTGTATGGCTGTGCCAAGAGCTGGCTATCTTTGGATGAATGGAGATTGGCTCTCAGGCCAAGGACACATAAAAGGCTGCTTGGTTTTGATCCCCATGGAGACCTATCTGGAAGGAAATCCAAATGGGGATGGGGTGAGGTAGAAATAAGGCCAGAGTTGGGAGAAGGAAGGAGGTGGGGATAGTGGTGCGGTGGAGACTGAGCTAAGACTGGAGATGGAACTAAGCATGGTGGAGCCCACGCCTTTAATCCTCGGGATTTCTGTGAGTTCAAAGCCAGTCTGGTCTACACAATAATTCCAGGCCAGGGCTACATAGTGAGGCCTTGTCTCAAAAAAAAAAAAAAAAAAAAAAAAAAAAAAAAAAAAAAAAAAGTGAGGGGGTGGAGACTTAGGAATGTAGCTCAATTGGTAGAGTGTTGCTTGCCTAGCATACCTGGAGTCCTGGGTTTGATCCCTAGTACCCTATAAATCTAGCCTCACCTCACTTGAACCGCCAACCCTCGAGAGGTAGAGGCACGAGGATCACAAGTTCAAGGCCATTCTTTATTACATCTCAAGTTCAAGGACGGCCTCGGCTTCGCGAGACTGTCTCAGAAAAGACATGGGATGGGCGCGGGGGTCAAAGGGGAGACAGAGGAGGGGAGGGAGGTAAATGTGGAGTAGGAAGAAGGATGTAGGTGGGGGCGGGGCCTGGAGGTGGACGGAAATTCAGATGGAGGCAGGGAAGGGGCTGAGGATGATAGAGAGGATGAGTGAGGATGGTGATGGGTGGAAGTGCAGAACAGGATTGGGAGGGAGATACACTGAGGGAGACCAGGGGTTGAAGGACGCAGGCAATGAGCCTAGGAAGCAGGGGCCTGTCCAGGACGGAGGCCTGGGCGGACACGGTGACGCATGCGCAGTCAGGGCCCAGCAGCAAGCAGCCTGCGTTTCCACGTGGAAGCAGCTTTCTGACAGTTTGCACTCGGCCTTCCAAAGGGCGATGGAGGGCATAATGTTGAGTGCCATTCTCCCAGGACATGGTGCCCGGGAGATGCTGGTGGGCAAGAGTGTGTGAAGCTCTGGCTGGCCACGCGGATGCTGGCAGGTCCCATTTGTCATTGTCCGTATAACCATTGCAGTCTTACAAACCTGAGTTATCTGTTCATACCTGCTCAGAAAGGCCGGGAGGGGAGAAGGACGGCTCTCAGTCAGGCCCTGCATGGTCGGGTGCAGGGCTGTAGATCAGGCTGTGTCGGTGTGCGCATCTGTGTATATACACGTGTGTGTGTGTGTGTACGTGCGTGTGCACCTCTGTATGTGTGGATTAGTGTGTCTTTCTGTGTGTATGAGTATGTTTGTCTGTGTGTGTATGTGAATGTGTGGGTCTCTCGGTGTGTTCATGAGTGTTTATCTGTGTGTATGTGAGTGTTTGTTCATACACAGGTATATGTGTATGCATGTGCACAAGTGTGCTGGGCAGTTGGGGATGGGCAGGGAGTTCTGTGCTTTCCGGAAGACCTTCTCGAATCTAGAAGGTTGGGTACCTGCTGAGGCTCTGCTACTGACTTGCAGTAAGCAGATTTGTGCATCTCTGACCTCAATGCGTTCATCTGTAAAATGGGAAGCCTAGCCAAGAGTTACCCAAAAGACACACTGTGGAGACTGTTCGTTTGTAAGTCTTTCAGTGCGCACATGAAAAAGGTAAGATGAATTATAAAAAAAGCAAAGTGAATTTAACTACATATTTATACCTAATATATCTAAAATGTTAACACAAAATCAATATAGCATTATTGGTGGTAATATCTAACCATTTTTTATTTTAAATTTTTACTTTATGTGTATAGGTGTTTTGCCCACATCCATGTCTTAGTACTATGTGTGTGCCTGGTGTCTACAGAAACCAGACAAAGGCATCATATCCCCGAGGACTGGATTTAAGGTGTTTGTGAGCCACTGTACTGGGGCTGGGAATTGAACCCAAGTCCTCTGGAGGAGCAGCCAGTGCTCTTAACCATTAAGCCGTTCTCTCCGGCCCTTTTGCAAAGTTAAAAAAAAAAAAAAAGTTAGGCTTTTGAAATTTGCTGTGCCCGGAGCTGGAGAGATGGCTCAGGAGTTAAGAGCACTGTCTGCTCTTCCAGAGGACCTGAGTTCAATTCCCAGCAACCACATGGTGTCTCACAACCATCTGTGATGGGATCGGATGCCATCTTCTGGCATGCAAGTGTAATGCAGATGGAGTACTCATATACATAAAATAAATAAATAGATCTTTAAAAAGGAAGAAAAAAAGAAAGAGACGATTGGTGTGCCTTTTAATACCAGACATGAGCTTGAACATGCATCATTTGGGGTACAGAGTACAGGTGCCTACTGTGGTCAAGGGTGCAAATGTCGAGCACTTCCTGGTTTCCTTGCTAAACTGTAAGAACAGACTAGACTTGATTCCCCCCGCCCCCCCCCCCCCCCAGTCCCTGGCAAGTAGCCTAAAACAAAGAAAACTGGCAGGGAGGGCCAACAACAAGGGCAGCTATTGTTCTACTGGGGACACTTCCAAAATATTTGTTCTTGTATCTCCACAAGCCCCTTTTATTTCCATTGTATAGGCAAGGAAACATGGAGAGAGGTTAAGTCACCTGTCCAAGGTCACACAGCTGACAAGTAGTGAGGCTAGTCTTTGACTTTCGAGAGCTCTAGTCTAGAGCCCACAGTCAGGGGGTCCTAAGCCCTCTCCCTTCCTAATGATGTGGGGATGGGTATGTAGCTTAGGGCTGGAGCACTTGGCTAGCAAGCAGGAGGCCCTAGAGTCCTTCAGTAGCACAGCAAAAGTGAAGCCAGCCAACCGCATTCATTACCCTGACAAGAGGGCATATCAGGTACCATATAGTCTTGGTGAAGTTGACTGTGGTGATTTAAATGAGAGTGATCTCTGTAGACTCATGTCTGAATTCTTGGTTTCTAGTTGGTGGAACTGTTTGGGAAGGATTAGGGGGTGTTGCCTAGTTGGTGGAACTGTTTGGGAAGGATTAGGAGGTGTGGCCTAGTTGGTAGAACTGTTTGGGAAGAATTAGGAGGTGTGGCCTTGTTGGAGGAGATGTGTCATTGGGAGTGAGCCGTGTGGTCTGCAAAGTCTCCTGTCATTCCCAGTGTGCTCTCTGCCTCCTGCTCTGGGTTTGAGATGTGAGCGCTCAGCTGTTCCTCTTGCCATGCCTTTGTTCTGCCATCATGGACTCAAACCCTCTAGAATCATAAGCTAAATTAAATGCTTTCTTTTATAAATTGTCTTGGTCATGGCTTTTACCTCAGCCATTGAAAATTAACCAATAAAGTGACATGGGGGAAGAGGGGATTTTGAAGGGTCTACCTGCCCTTTCAGGCCCTTCAGCATTCTGGAGGATATACTTTATCGTACTTTGGAGATGAAGATGTGATGAGGACGGGAATTGATGACAAAGGTGGAGGTAGAGGTGGTGTTGGGGATCAGACTGAAGATGGAGCTGGCAGCTGATGGAGGTGGGGATGGAGGTGCAGAAGGAAGTGGGGATGGGAACCTTTCAGGGGGACACTGAGGGTGTGGGGGAACCACACACAGTAAACTTAGGTGGCAGGGTTTTATGCTCAACTGACTGAAGGGAGGATCCTTCGCCTTTGGGGCAACAGAACTAGAAGCAGTTCCCAAGGAAACTGAACCACCAGGACTCTGAAGATGCTGCAAGGTACCAGGAAATGGGAACTCTCAGCAACTGAAAGGTACCAACAGATACTGGTCCCTTTGAAGGTTGGGCTGGCCTGGTGCAGAGAGAATTGGGGTTCCAGACCAGGCATTGATGGCACAAACCTCTAATCTCAGCACACACACACAGAGAGACAAATAGATGGTTAAGAATTCAAGGCTAGCCTAGTCTACAACGGGAGCCGCTGTCGAGCCAGGTTGTCACCATTCAGATTGCAGCCCTACCTCACGCTGGCTCCGTAAGCTGGGTCTCTTTTTCCCCATCTGGAGAATGGGAGTAGCACACCCACCTCGCAGGCCAACGTCGAGGCTGGAGTCAGCAGCTCTCGGAAGCCGCCACTGATCGTTCCCTTCAGTTCTCGTCCTCAGTGCTGTTCTGAAAAAGTTACACTGCGGAGTTTGCAACTTCTGGGTAATTGAAGTGTTCTGGTGTGCATTTCCGCTCTCCCAGTTCCCACCCGACTTACCATCTGTTTTGAGCCATCTTCCACTTAATTACAATTCTCGGTCTATTGTTCTCCCAGGCTTCCCCCGCTTGCTCGGCTTCTCTTCTTTTGCCCCCAGCATGTGTGGCTGCCAGAACGAGCGAGGCAATGGCTCATACCTGGCCCCATCTCACTGGGCCCTAAAACACAACAGCCCGGCGCCTGCCGCCCCCAACTAGCACACAGGCTTCTTGGCAAGTTTATCTCCCTCTTTGCTGGATGCCGGCAGCAGGCCCCTGGCACTGAGCCTCACACCTGGCGGGTGTCAGGAAAAGCTCGGTGAACTTAATTAAACTCAACTGGGGTGAAAACCCCCTGCAGGAAGGCAAGGTCTCCTGCATCTTTTGTTTGTTGTTTGCCCGCCCCACCCGCTCCCCAACCGCGGAGCAGAGGCCCAAGGCCAGGGAAGCCAGAACGACTGCCTGCTCTAAGCAGAGTTCAAAGATGGTGCCTCCTGCCGCGGTCGGGAAATCACAGCCAAGGAGTCGTCTTCAGGTTGAATTCCCAGCGTGAAGCCCTGCGGATTCTCTAGCTTGAGTTCTGTCCCGCGGCCACATCTGTCGAGCACTCTTCCCAGTTAACCAAGGAGAGGTCAGAGGCTCACAGTGTGGTCATGTCCCCAAGACACGAGAATGAGGGTGACTGAACTGGGTTTGGGGAAGGAGAGGAAGGAGGAGATGGGGTGAGGAGGCCGCCATTCACAGTAAACCAGGTACCGGGGAGAGAGAAGCCCCACCGCACCCCCACCCTCACCCCCACCCCCTGCTTCCGGATGACTCTTAAGTAACACGTTGAGCTCATTCCCAGCCCGTGGAGTCTAAGATGCTGTCTTGTGCAGCTAAAGCCCACGCTGTGCTTTCTGGCTCTCTAAAATGAAGTTACTCCCCTGTCTCTGCGCTCTCTTAAAACGTTCAGTGCCCCCTCCCAACTGTTGTATTTCATAAAAAGATAAGGAGAGAAGGAATACGTTTGGTGGATGTGTAGTCGGATGTGGGGAAAAGGGGGTTACTCTGCGGGCCCTTGCAGAAGCATCTCTTCCCCCTGAGGGACTAGCCACACGATGGTATAGCATAGAGTTTATTCAGGGCATGGGGAGGGGAGTTGAGAAGGGGAGAGAGAGAGAGAGAGCGAGAGCGAGAGAGGGAGTGAGAGAGAGAGAGTGAGCGAGAGAGAGAGAGCCGGCCACGAGCACGTGGAGAGAGAGTGGGGGGGGGGGAAGGGGCGAGAGGACAGAGCAAGAAAGCAGGAGAGAGAGGAGAGTGTGAGCAGCCCCATTTATAGTGGGTCAGGCACACCTGGCTGTTGCCAGGTAACTGTGGGGCGGAGCCTAGACAAAATGCTAACACCCACTACTCTCAGGAGAAAGGAGACCACTCTTAGGCTGTGGTGAGCTGGTCACACAGCTTTCTAGATTTCCAGGAGTAGGGGGTGGGGCTGTGTTGAAGGCAGTGGATGGGAGACGGAGGCCTCGATCTGCCCGCAGTTGCTGAGATCATGGTGTAAAGACACCCACAGGGACCTGTTTAAGATCATAACAGTTTAACAGCTGGTTCACAAAATTCCTGAAAATGTCATAGACGCCTGCACAGGTTGGAGCTGGCTCCAGCCCAGACAGCGTGCGCTTGCAACTTTACTCCTTCTTGCCCTGGCAATATCGTGTTGGGGCAACGCGAGCACCAGCTCAGCTGCCCCTCCCCCACTCCACCCCACCCCACCCCACCCCCACTGGGCCCTTACCTGGGCTAGTTCTGCCTCCCTCTCAGCTGCTGCTTCCTCGGATCACAGCCCAGTGTGGCTTCTCTGGCAGTGACGCCCCAGGATCGCTTCACTGGGGCAGGATTCCCTTCTGCAGTTGGATATCTTTTCTAGGATGCTTTCTGGGGCTGGATGCCCTTGCCACTTCAATCTTCCGCGGTCTCTCAGTGCCCCGTATTTCTTTCATTTTGTTAAAAGTCCCAGGAAGCAGGGCCCTACTCTGTGTCCCCAGCAAGGGACCCTGTGCTCTCCATTAGCTGTCAATTCTGCAGCCCCGCCTGGTGTAGAACTCTTTGAGTCCCCCAACTGAGTCACTATCTCCTGTTCTTCCCTTCGGAAGCTCCTCCCACCTCCATCGAAGTCGTGGCTGCGAACTCCCCTGCCCCCTTCAGCCGGTACCAGGCCCAGAACTTCACACTGGTCTGCATCGTGTCGGGAGGGAAGCCAGCACCCATGGTAAGTGCTTCGGGGCTCAGCCCTCAGTATGCCAAGACTTCTGCTCTCTGAACCTCCTTCAGGGACCACTTCTGTACCCAGACAGGAAGTGGCCTGTCCCATCCTGCCGTCCTAGGTCTTCACAGTAAGGTTTTCTTCCAGGAGTGCCCAGGACCCAGTATGCCCCCTCCTAGATACTGAGGAGAATGGAGAACAAAGAACAGGGTCCAGAGATGGGGAGGTGACTTCGCCATAATCTCCTGATATTTTCCACAGGAAAGGGACCCACGCTCATATTCTCATGCTTCAAGCATGCTGCTCCTCCTGGGCCTCCATGGGCTTCACAGGAAGTCTCCCCAGAAGGAAGAGAAGAAAGAGAGAGGGGGAGAGAGAAGGGGACAGGAGGGAAGACAGAGTGGGATACTCAGTTACAGGGAGGGTAGGCATCCAGAGCACCTGGCCTGAGCTCTGCTTCTGGTCACACAGATCCCCAGGACTGACCCTGACCAGGGGTCCTCCTCCCCTTCTGAGACATCAGTGTCTCGGAAGCCGTGGGGCCCTTCTCACCTACAATTACTCCGTGAAACCTCACTTGTCTAACTTCTGACAGGGGAGGCATGAATCAAGTTCCTCAAGTTCTCTGGAAGCGCCCCTGCGCACCCGCACCCGTGTGTCAGAGCCTTTGAACTACATTTGGGTGTGATTTTAGTGTGGGCATCTTAGAATAACATTCTAGTCCTCAACCCGATGAGTTCCTATTTCTTGGATTTAGCAAGATGGCGGTGATGGTGGTAGGGGGTATGGCTGGAGCAATGAGGACCTGCAGTTAGAATTCAGATGGACAGGTAAGTGGTCCCCCACCTTCCCAGTGAGACTGTTTCTCATGTGTGGGCCAGTGGTGGGACCTGTGGATCTGCGCCTGGGATCCAGAATCAGTTGCTCAGGGCAGAGGAGTGGAAAGTCAAGGGTCAGGAATAGGTGTAGCGATGCCCCATGATAAGGTGCAGGAGTAAGAGGGGGCACAGAGACATGTGGGCCTGGAATTAGGGTATGGGGCACAGAGGTCAGCAACATAAGATGTGGTGGTCAGGGGTCAGGGATGCAGAGACATAGGGGTCTGGGGTGAGGGTAAGGGCACAAGGGTTAGGGGTTAGGGGTATGAGACCTGAAAGTCAAGGGTCAGCAGTACAGAGACATAGGGTAACAGCCATGAGGTCACTAGTGAGGCATGGAGGCATAGTGGTCAGAGCTCAGTGGGCAAGTTTAGAGTCACACTGCAGCCACAAGCAAGCAGTTGATAAAGGTGGCCTTAGAGCCACGGATGCTGAAGACAAGACTCACAATTTGCTCTCAGAATCCCTAAGGATGTCCACCCTCCCCCCAAATCAGAGAAGCTGGTCTTTCCTCTGGGGAAAGAAAGACCTGAGGGGAGGGTTTCCTGGCCCTGGGGCTACAGGAGAGCACCCCCTTCTCACCTCACCCCCAGGCTGCCACTTAAGACACAGTTATGACCCCCCGTCCCTCCTCTCTCCTCCTCTCTCGTCATCCCACTTAAGACACAGTTATAAAAAATGACCCCCCCACACACTCTGTCCCTCCTCTCTCTTCATCCCCTTTGTCTGTATAAAAGATTCTCATTCCCTGACAGTCCGGGCATCTTACTGTCTGGAGCGTCGGAACTTGAAAGCAATTCTTTGATATAAATTACACCTGCTTCTGAAGCACTTTTCAAAAAAAAAAAAGAAAGAAAGAAAGAAAGGAAGGAAGGAAGAAAGAAAAGAAAGAAAGAAATGAAAAAAGAAAAGAAAGGCAAAGAAAAGGGAACGGGGAAAAACCCAAAGCCCCCAAAGCAGACCATTACGTGCTAGAGATTCTTCTGCAGAGTTTTAAACTCTGACAGGTCCTCCACACCCACGTATCACCCCCTCCCATCCCCCCCATCCACTCCCCAGCCCCTCCCCCACCAGCCCACCCCCAGGCTTCTCTCTTCATACCCACCGAGTCCCTGGAGTCCCAGAGCACGCTGCTTTCTGCTTTTCTCTCTCTCTCCCCGTCTCCTATCGATTTATTTATCTGCTTTATTAAAAAATACACCCAATCCCCACAGGCTTCCGGGCGCATGTACCAAAATAAGAAGACAGCAAATTAAATTAAATGCCGCCTCTCAAAACTTGAATTCCCTATTAGCAGAGAAAGGGAGAAGACATCTTCTTTCACCTCATTCCTTGCACCTAGCTCCCTCCCACATACACGCACCTGTTTTCTGCCTGGCAGCTCTGAATTACCAAATTGTGTGAGCAGGCAGGACACACACACACACACACACACACACACACATCTTCTCCCTTCCTCTTCTAACCCCTCATTTTGCCCCCAATGCCCTATTTCCTCCTCATCCACGTACCCTCCCCCTACACACCCTGGTTCAGCTATGAACCATACTGGAGCCCGGATGGTAGTTAAGTAGCCTCTAAAACCAAACTCCCCATATGACTTCATTTAAGCCCCCCAATTGCTCCCTGGAGTCAGTTATCTTCTCTTTACAAGTGGAGAAACAGGCTCAAAGTCCCCACAACTTGTCCATGATAGCGTTGGGCAGAGCCATCTCTCTCAAGAGCTGTTTGTATGTATTCCCACATTAGCTCTCCAGGGGCATGTGGAAAAGGAGTGGGCGTGACTGTCTCCCTACTGACTTGGAAGCCCAGGCTCTTGTGAGAGTCCCTCAGGAAGGTAAACCATCCATCCATTATCTTTCCCACCCTGTCCTGCTTGCAACCGTAGGTTTATTTCAAACGGGATGGGGAGCCGATCGATGCGGTGCCCCTTACAGAACTGCCAGCAGCCAGCTCCGGCCCGGTCCAGGACAGCAGGCCCTTCCGCAGCCTTCTGCACCGAGACGTGGACGATACCAAAATGCAAAAGTCACTGTCTCTTCTGGACACTGAATACCGGGCTGGACGTCCCTACACGGAGCGCCCCTCGCGCAGCCTCACCCAGGACCCCAGCCTCTTCGTGCAGCCCACCACGGAAAACATCCCAGAGACAGTGGTGAGCCGAGAGTTCCCCCGTTGGGTACACAGCGCCGAGCCGGTCTACTTCCTGCGCCACAGCCGCACCCCAGGCAGCGATGGCACGGTGGAGGTGCGGGCCCTGCTCACCTGGACCCTCAACCCGCAGATCGACAATGAGGCCCTCTTCAGCTGTGAGGTCAAGCACCCAGCGCTGTCCATGCCCATGCAGGCGGAGGTCACGCTGGGTAAGACCTGGCAGGCTCTTTGCAGCCCATCAGAGATAAGAGGTTGTAGTCCAACGAAGGGGGGGGGAGGGGAAGAGACGGGCTGCTGGAAGCCAGGGGGAGGGGAGCAAATGAAGTAAGGTCAGCTCAGGGGGGTTGGGGCGGGCAGAGACAAGGGTCTTCGGTAAGGTTGTTTGTTGGACTGGAGAAAATGGAAGTCCCAGGTCAGCGGGGTGTTTGTTAGGGTCAAGCGCATGGGTGTTCAGCAATCCCTTGCAGCTCCCATAGCCCGGACTCCTGAGGCGAGAGTGAGAGCCTGGGCTAATTTCTCTTTCTGCCTAGCCTGCCCTGCGCCTCTGTTTTCTGACCTGTTCAATGTGACAAGTGAGCAGACACCGTTTAACCATAAGCTAGGAGGCCAGCTTGAACCCCTGCAGTGCCCGTGGTGGCCACTGGAGGCGCTGTCCTTACTCCTGTCCTTTAGGTGAGAGACTTGGATTTTACATGCGAGGTCAGTGAGCTGGGGCAGTCTGTCCCAGAGTCTGCTTCCGTAGTGTTGCCCAGCTGACGGCTGCGGTCAAGGACACATTGGGTCATGAGTGGGACCTGCACAGTGACAAACCCTGCACTCTGAGAAAGGCTGCGGAGTGAACGGAGTGGTATTGGGGTGCAGAATTCGAACACCCAGCAAGGACTTGGAAGCCCAGGCCACCAATGGTTGGGCTTGTCTTCTGCAGTGGGCCTTGCTCTCACCCGCATTCATTTATCAGGGATGCCCTGTGTGGCTCACGTGCCGCTTCCTCCAGGAAGCCTATCCAGTCGACCGTATCTCTTTAAAACCCCTCTTCCTGGATTTTTGTCTCTCTGGTGGGCAGCCTTGAAAGTCACCTCAGTGGTGACAATGCCATCTTCGAATTGGTCAAGCCATTAGCCTCAGGGCTACTCAGATCTCCTCAAGTCCAGGTCACACACCCTCCCAGCAGCACAGCGTCAGAATGCTTCCCGGGCCTGCCCTTCTCCGATTTTCCCTGCAACCCATCCAAGCACTCAGCATCCAGCCCTGGAGAGCAGCACGGCCGGCCTCCAAACTGGCCTTTCTGCTTCTGGTCCCCCCCCCCCCCCCCCGCCGTTTTTCATCCCAACTGATCTCCTTACAATCAGCCCCAAACTCAGATAAACAGCTGCCCAAACCCTCCAATGTAGACGCTAGGCTGTCGCAGAGAAGAGAGCCCAAAAACAGACCTGCAGGTAAAGTCAATTGATTTTGATGGAGACCCTGAGGCTGTTCGGAGAGTAAAGAGGAGTCCTCTAACACATGGCTGGAAGGAACGAGGGAACGTGAGGGTGGGGGAGGGGGAGGCGGGCCTGGCCCCTGCCTGGCACACACACAGGTTAACCAGAGATGATTGATAGGCCCCTGTGTAAAAGCCAGCGTCATAAAGCTTCCAGAACAAAATGGAGAACGATGTCTTTATGGAGCCAAGGTAGCCAACATTGCTTAAAGCAGTCATAAAAAAAAAAAAAAAAAAAAAAAAAAAAAAACAACCCACTAGAGGAAAAATTGGAAGCTGGTTGGTTGGGCAGAATCAAAATTCAGATCTTTGCCTCTTTAAGAGAGTAGGAAGGCAAGGTGTAGAAGGGGGTGTGGGGGACACGCTCAGTCCTCTGGGAAACACTGGTACCCAGGATGCAAAAAAAAAAAAAAACGGAAACAAACAATAAAAGAAAAACAAAAAGCAAACCCAGCTAAGCCTGGCATGGTGGCACACAGCTGTCATCTCAGCGTTTGTTGGTAGGGACAGGAGGATCAGAAGTTCAAGGTCATCCCTTGGTTACCTGGGTAGCTTGAGATCAGTCTGAACTGACTGACTATCTCAAATCCCAGACTGTCATAAGCCCCATCTCAAAATTAGAAATGAGAGAGACAGAGACAGACAGAGAGAACATCTTATAAAACCAAGGGGGCAGCCCCTACTAGATACACATGAGAGACAAGCAGTATTTGTTGTCAGTGCAAACCCAGGGCCTCACCTGTGCTAAGCAAACACTCTGCCACTGCCTGAGCCACACCTCCAGCCCTGCCTTTAAAATGACATCCTGCTTTTAAAATCACCCATGGACTTATTAAAATACAGTGTCACTCATCAGAGAAGTGGGGATTAAGACCTCGGCGGGATAGCATTAGTAACTATTAGACTGGATGAAGTTTTCAAAGCTGACGATAACAAATGTTGGCAAGTGTGCAGAGGAACCAGAACCGTCCTGCATCATCAGTGGGACAACGGTACGCATCCACGGGGAACCAGCATGGTTTCTCAAATACGATAAACACCTCATTCCTGTGACCCAACAACTGCACAGGGAGGGATGGTTGGGTGGATGGACAGGCGGATGGACAGATGGTATAGATGGAGGGATGGATTAGGCAGACAGGTGGATGGATGGGTGAGTGGGTGGATGGGTGGATTGAATGGACATGAAGGAAAGATGGATGGATGGATGGATGGATGGATGGATGGATATGTTAGATGGACAGGTGAATAGACAGGATGGTGAAGAAGTTGGATGAATTCATGGATGGGCATGTGAGCAGGTGGCTGGGAAGATGGATGGGTGGGTAGAGAGTGGTTGTGTGGGTAGGTTAGTTGGATAGAGAGATGAGTGGGCTGGATGTATACAGGAAATGGAGGGTGTGATGGATGGATGATGGTTGGATGATGGGAGGGTAGACTGGATACATGGTGGATGGATGATGACTGGATAGATAATAACTATCTTAATAAAAACTCAGGATCCCACAGGAGTCCCAGAGGCGCCCTTCCTTGAGACCACACCTTCTGTCCTTACAGACAGGAAGAATGCCACGGGTGAAAGAGTGTGGTGTGTGTGTGTATGTCCGGGGTGAGACCACAGGTGCGCATGCGGGGGTGGGGTGGGGCGTAATGAGAATGTCGGCACTCCCTTGAGCCAGGATTTCCCTCTGGGGCTTCACCCTCTCCCCGTTGTCGTTTTCAGAGCATCTCGTAGGCAACTGATGAACAGATAAGTAGACAGACTAAGCTGCTGCTTTGCCCCACACAGCCTAAGAGGGCCAGGGCTTGAAGGAGTAGATACCAAAACTGTGGATACCACCTCAACTTGACATGCCAGGTTGTGCTCCCAAAGCAGTCAGGAGGCTAGGTTTTGCTTGCCAGGAGCTGCAGTGGACTTCCTGGTGTTGGTGGGATCCTAGGATGTGAGCAGCTGGCCTGACTTCCAGAAACAAGTGGCTCCCAGCAGCCTCAAGGGCGGGAGCCCCAGGACATCTGCAAACACCCAACTGCATGAGAACTCAGAGGGACAACAATATAGCAGGCCCCTCCATGGCTTCCCTCTATGTCCCTCAGGGTCGACTGAGCGTAGGGGCACTAGAAACCGTTCAGGGCAGCCAAAGTGTGCGGCCTGCTGCCTGGCTGCCCTTGGCTCTGAGCAGACCTCTAGCCAGGCATTGCCTTCTCCTGCAATTGAGGCCTTTCAGCGCCCTCTGCTGGTTGAGGCTGGAAGTGACACAGACCACACGGCCATGTGACCCTACATACACACACACACACACTCTCTCTCTCTCTCTCTCTCTCTCTCTCTCTCTCTCTCTCTCTCTCTCTCTCTCTCTCTCTCTCTCCCCTGGGGCTTCCCCCAACCCCCACAAACAGACCCGCCCCCTTTATAGCCCGGGAGAGCAGCTGGAGGAGGTAAGAATGTTACTTTGTTTCCCTGAGCCTTTCTGTGCCTGCAGGCCAAGCTCTAAAGGCTGAAAGGGGAAATGGGGTAAAATACGCAGTGTTGAATAAAGGGGAAGGGGGTGGCTTAGAGGTGGAGCCTTTCCATCCTGAGCCCGCCATCTGCCCGGTGTCCCTTCCAGGCAGCTGGCAGGTGGACACAGCAGTGGAAGTCACTGTCTCCTCCCCTCAGCAGCCTTCCCTCCCCTCACAGCAGTCCTGATCCTTCCCTCTGCCCACGCGGCCCTGTTAGATGTCTGTCTTTCTCGCAGTTAATTAACAGTTTCTTGGTCTTTCTCTCAGAGAGTGAGACTGGCAGAGCCTGGAGCCGGCTCACATCTGCTTGCTGCTCTGATTTCTGTCGTGCATTAAGTAGGAAAGGCAGCCCTGGGAACTGTGTAGTCTGTCCCCAGCCCTGCCAGCTCTCTTGTTGACCTTCCATCATGTCCCTGATTTTCCTCCTGCCTGGAACCTTCTTCATGGGCTTTACTTCTCCTGGACGTTGTGACCACTGCCCTTCCGTGAGCTGTGTGCCACTTCTGCTGGCCTCAGGCCCTGCATACAACAGTGGTCACAGTTTGGCCGAGCCTGTTTGCAAATTAAATGTCTCTCTCACTAAAGGAGAAGCTGTGGGACACTTGACTTTATCACTGTCCCCTTTACTAGTTCCCAGCCCTGCTCCACAGCCTGACATATGGCCAGCTCAGTAATTACTATTGAGTGACTGAGCAAATGGATTAATGAGGGGCGGGGAGTCAGGAAACGCGTGTAATTGACTCTGCAGGGACCCGGGACAAGCCTCTTCGTTTTGTGTGGGCCTGGGTTCTCCCCTCTGGGAGAGAGAGAGAAATCCAGCAGGTCCTTCAATCTCTCACAGGCAAGAGACACCCAGGGCATCATGTCACCTCAGCACACACAGAGCAGCTGAGGAAGACAGTACTGGGGATGAGAGGACCAGATGCAGGGAGAAGAAAGGCTGGCTAGGGAAGGAGATGGTGGCTTCACTTGGTCCACACCACCCCACACACCCCCGCACCCCTGCACCCCCGCACCCCTGCCCAACACACAGAGGTTCCAGGAAGTCCCCTGGCAGTAGGAGCCTCAGTCTGGAGTCTGAGAGACAGAATTTTGGTCCTGATCCTTCCTCCTTCTTTGACTTTTGGCAAATCATAATGAAGTCCCCGGGCCTCTGTGAACTCAGCTAGACCGAGGGGACAGTGATGGTCTTGTTATCCTCCCCCACTGACTTGCGAGATCCATGCATTTGTAGGTGTCATTGAATCCTTAGATCCCAGCTATGGTGACACACACAGTAGGGCTGTAGGAAATACGAGAAGGAGGCAGCCTTGACTGAGGGAGTGAACGAGCCTCCTTGGAGTCAGACTGGTCTTAAACTGGATCAGATTCTGCTCTACCCACTTCTCAATGCAATTGCATCCACCCACCACCTCTCTCTGACCCCGCCCACCACTTCTCTCTAACCCCACCCATCACCTGCTCTCTGACTCCACCCACCACCCCTCCATGACCCCCATCTACCAGCCCTCTCTGAGCCCACCCACCAGCCCTCTCCGACTCTACTCATCACTCCTCTCTGGCCCCACCCACCACTTCTCGCTGACCACACCCACTACCCCCTGTCTAACCACACCTACCATCCCTTTCTGACCTGATCTTCCTCTTGATACAGTTGCTCCCAAAGGACCCAAAATCGTGATGACACCCACCAGAGCCCGGGTTGGGGACACAGTGAGGATCCTAGTCCACGGATTTCAGGTCAGTCTCTTTCTGGATACCGGAGTCGGGTGGTGGGTAGGTAGAGACACCCAGTGGCCATGGGGACCAGCCTCTCTGGCTTACTCTTCTATACCCATGAGCGAATGCAGCTCACCTCAACCTTCCGTCTTCCCATTTATTCCGGCCCTAAGCCCTGAATCCTCTCCACCTAGACTCTGTTCTCCAGGCTGTTCTCAAATTCCCTGTTTAGCTGAGGATGATTTTGAACTTCTGACCTTGCCTCCTCCACCTCGGTGCTAGACACCATCACAGTTTATAGGGTGCTGGGGATGGAACCCAGGACTTTATGTGTGCTTGGCAAACACGTTACCAACTAAGCTACATCCCTAGCCCTCTTCCTGGGGTTCGGAGGTGCTACCTGAAGCCTGTTAGATGAGAATCAGGGTCTGGAAAGCCTCTGACTTCCTTGTGTTAGCAGCGGCTCCCCTGTGACCCCACTCTTCCCTACTCTGGTTTACAGAATGAGGTCTTCCCAGAACCCATGTTCACGTGGACAAGAGTGGGCAGCCGCCTCCTGGATGGCAGTGCCGAATTTGACGGGCGGGAGCTCGTACTGGAGAGGGTTCCTGCTGAGCTCAACGGCTCCATGTACCGCTGCACTGCCCAGAACCCACTGGGCTCCACTGATACACACACTCGGCTCATCGTGTTCGGTAGGGACCCCACAGGACCATTCAAGGATAGGCCCTGGCTAAAAGCTTTTCACAGAAACCCCATGAATTTGTCTCAGGGAGAGAATTCAGCTCACTGGTTATGATTACAATGGCTTTACCATCAGAGAGATTCCAGGTTCACATCTAGGTTTGGCCACTTGGCAGGCCTCAGTTTCCCCATCTGTAATATGGACAGACACAGGGGAAAGAGGTGGTTGGTTGCACCATCCCATTGAGTACAGTAGCATATAGTGGGTGCCTGGTGAGGGCTCTCCACTCGGCACCACCCACCCACTCTGCTCCTCTCTGTTTCTTTCTGACAGAAAACCCAAATATCCCAAGAGGAACAGAGGATTCCCGTGGTAAGTCTCCATCCTCAGGACTGCACACTTAAAAGTGAGTGCCTTTCAAGGCCTCAGAAAACACCACCTGCCTCAGGAGGCCATCACCTCAGCTAGGCAGAGTCAAGTTTAGGCAACTGTAGGCACTAATCAAGGAAGACCCTATATCCCCAAACAGCCAATGGGATGTCAGGGACTGGGGGGGTGTGTGTGTGTACCCTCTCACTGCTACCCAGACCACAAGAGGCCTTGTCTGGTACTGACCATGGTATGGATCTCTGACAATTCAATGGGACACTTAAGAGCACAGACAGTTGTCCCGGGCTGCTCTCTTCAGCCACCCCGACCTAGAACCACCCACGGGATGCAGACACTACCCATATGTTGCACATCTCACAGTCTCAGTGAAGCTTCCCGCTCCTGGTGCTCACTGGACCACCCTGATGACCTCAGCCCAGCAGGCCTGCATGGGGATGAGGCACTGGACCCCTGGCAGGCAGACAGCAGATCTGAGCTTCCAACTCAAGTCACCTGATTCTGCCCCTACAACATCTTTGTTGGGAACTGTTTACCAGCAGAGTTTCACACCCACACATAGGTCCACTGTGACACACAGGCAGGCTGCAGCCCTGACACCTCCGCCCTCTCACAGGTTCTGCTTCTGGCCTCGCTGGCGTCCGGCTCACCCTGGTGCTTGCCCTGACAGTGATCCTGGAACTCACGTGAGGATGCCCCCAGCGGCCCGGCATCTCTGCGACCGATTTTCATTTCTTTTCTAAACTATTTCCAGTCTCGTTCTTAGTCTCGGCCGATGTCTTGGCTTCCTCACTGGGTTTAATTAAACAAACAGACCGATCTTCCCCACCTCGATGTCTGGCTCTGTATTTTTCCTTAGTCTAGAAGCAGCTACTGGGTACCTACTGGCATCCAGTCTTGGGACAGGCACAGAGATAGGATGGAAAAGGAGATGGAGAGCCTGCGCTCCCATGAGGATGGGTAGGCATGCAGGTCTTGTCTCATTCAGTCCTAAAAACAGCCAGGTATGGGAAGTGGCCATGACTCCTCAGGGGAAATGTAACAGTCATCTGTAACCACGATAGTGCTGCCTAACAAGTCAACCCACACCTTAGTGGCATGCAACAGCAAGCGCGATACTTTATGTGTGGATAGCATTCGTCCAGATGACCTCATCCAGATTCACCAGATAGTTTGGCTTCACACAGCAGACTCCCTGGACCTCCCCACTCTCCCGCCACAAGCTACACTACAGACTGCCTTCTTGTCTAGTCTGTGGGCTTGTAAATTCCATGTGCATTTGTCCTGGAGCTGGAGAAAAGGGGACAGTATCTACCTGACATCTGATCCTCTTACAATGTGTATCAGTCAGCCTTCCATCACTGTAACAAAACGCCTGAGATTATTTACTTATCAAATGGAAAGGTTTCTTGGGCTCATGGTTCTGAAGCCAGAAGCTTACAGCCCAGAAGCCCAGTTGCTTTGGGCTGTCCATGAAGCTATATGTCATGGCAGGAGGCTCTGGAGCTATAGAGGCACATCCACTAAAAGACTGGCACAGAGCAAGAGACTAGGTTCCACATCCCCTCTGAGGACATACTCCACCCATTGATGGTCCCACTACCCTTCACTAGGGCCATCCCAGGACATACACAGGCACAAAGGAGAAGATAAACATCCTAACCAGATCGTGGCAGATCATAGAGCTAGAGAAAAAAAACCAAGCCACCCCATTTAAAGCCTCTGTCTGGGTCATGTCTGCAGACACTGGTTGAGCCAAAACGCATTACATAGCCAAGGGAGGGATGAGGTTGACCGCCACCCTCAGGTGTGGTCAAGATCTGAGAGGCACCAAGAAGGTGATGGAATTCTGGGCTTATCAGAGCAATAGGGGAGCATGGAATGGGGTGGGTCGGGATGGCACGGGATCAGTATGCTGCAGTCTCTCTCACTGAACACACCGAAGATCTGTCCTGAGCTCATGGCCAACCCGAGGTTGTTGAGTAATCCTCTCTCACCTCTAGCTACATGCTAACACCCTTGCTGTCTGGAGCATCCAGAGTGGAAGACGAGGCCACTGCCCCAGACAGAATCATGACTCCCAAAGATGCCCGTGCCCTGACCACAGGACCTGAGCAGAGTTGCTGACCTGGACCAGCTTTGAGCTGGGTCTACTTTTGCATACTAAGAGCTGGGGGTAACTGGGACCAGCTGGCCTCTGGTGGCTTTGATGATTCATCTCTGTGCCATGGGGTCTCTCAGGCTCCATCGGTCCACCTCAGTAAGGATGGAGGAACACCAGAGCTGAAGCACGCTGGTCTTGTGAGGCCCCAGGGATACGGACACACCATCGCTTCCACTGTGCTCAAAAGAGAACTGGAGTCCCCTTTTGAGGTGACAAGCCGGGAAGTCACATGGATGTGGAGCAGGGTGAGAACAGTTGTATACCTGGCTGCAGCCACCCTTAGTTCTGACTTGAAGCTTATGCTGGGTGTGGCGATGCCAAACCACAATCCCAGCACTCAGGAGATGGACTCTGGAGGATCTGGAGTTCAAGGCTGTCCTCAGTTGCATAGTAAGCTTGAGGTTAGCCTAGGCTAGACCCTATCTCAGAAAAGACAAACAGCCATTGTATTTCACTTCCCGTGTGTGTGTGTGTGTGTGTGTGTGTGTGTGTGTGTGTGTGAATGTGCACAAGTGTGTTCATGGGTGTTCATAGGTGTTCATTTTCCCAGTTCATCCATGTAATAAGCAGAGATTGCAAACACTTACTACATACCAGCTTTTAGTGGGTTCTGGGGTTTCGAACTCAGGTCCTCATGTCTATGTGGTTAGCCCCCTTGCCTGCTGAGCTACCGCCTCAACCTGACAATTAACCATGTGTTTATTTGTTTGCTTATTTATTTAGATTTATTTATCTTTATGTGTGGTGGTGTTTTGCCTGCATGTAGTCTGTGCACCACACACATGCCTGGTGCCCAAGGAGACCAGAAGAGGTCACCTGATCCCCTGACACTGGAGTTACACACCCTTGGGAGCTGCCATGTGGGTGCTTGGAACTGAACCTGGGGTCCTCTGCAAGAGGCTTGGCTAGTGATGAGCCGTCTCTGCAGCTCCTCGACGTTCAGCCTTTGAACGTGACATTCCGGAGTCCTGGTTTTTACTTGTGTCTTTCTGCCTCCACTTAAGCTCAAATTCTTCCTCCCACCAACTGGTGTTTTAAATACATCAGAAACGAATAATTGATACTACAAATGTTTGCCTTCCTGAGTTCAGCCAGCCAGTCAGCAACAGCAGTGGCATTGATGGTTCTCTCAGACGTTCATCCGTGTGCAAACATACAAGACAGATACACAGGCAAATCACACAGTACCATGAGCTTCCCTCATCTACTTCCTCCTTCCTCAAGTCCCTGTCTGTCTCCCAGGAACTGCTGGCCCACTCTGCTGCGGCCCAGCCAGTTCTATACAAGGATCCTACATCCTGAGGTTTCTATTTTCCGGAGACATTTTAATACACCGGTTTATTCTCTCTCCTTGCCTTCTTAGAGGGAAGCCCACGTAGGCATGAAATTGGACTTGCTTCGCCCTGTTAACAGCAGGGTTGCTGGGCTCCACTGACCCCTGAAGTGCATCAGTAGCTCAGTAGTCAGCAGATGAACCATGGGAAGTGATGGAGGAAGGGGGGGAGGTGCTAGCTGGGAGGCTCTGGGGCTGCAGCAGGAGGGGCAGCCATATGCTTAGGCTTTGTATCCAGTCTCCCATGAGTGCCTTCTTCCATCCTACAAACTCGAAGCCTCCTCCAGCCAGGACCTGAGCTAAACCAGAGGAGGCACCGACCAGATCTGGTAGGCTCTGTGATTATGAAGCCCAAGCCTCATCCTTCAGGATTATGCAGGCTTGAAGGACAAGAAGGTCAACTGAAGCCAGGCCTACCCCTCTGGGGTATGGCCTCATGTTGGTCCAGGTACCTCAAAGGTGACCCACATGTGCAAGTGGGGGAAGACCCCAGGGTCCTGTTTGCTCAGCATGAGCCCCCGAGACCACCCCCTTTGAAGCGCAGAGAGTTCAACGGGACTTGTAGCTGCTGGGCCACATCATGTCCCCAAGAGCCTGTCTTGGTCCCTTCCACCGGCTCTGATTCCCTGAAGCCCTTGCTGCTCCTGCCCCTGAGCTGAGGTCACCATAGATCCTCTGACCCCTGAAAATTTCCGTTGTGTCCAGCTGAACACAGCTGGTACACTGTAGGTAGGGTACAAAGATGGCTGCAGGGTCCCATCAGACCATCTCTAAAGTTGTTTACGAGCCGGGTAGTCATGCCTTTTTTTCTGTGGTCTCTGAGTTGAGCTCACAAGCAAGTGTCACAAGTAAGTGCAGATGCTACAGGCACTTAGTGGCCATGCTCCCAGGCTGGCTGTCCACACTCAGCAGCTAAGGTCCCCTCCCAACTGGGACAGGAATTTGGGGACACTCACAACTTGTATCCCTCTGTTGAAACAGTTTCTGGTGGTCTATCTGCTGGGAGCTTTGGAGAAACTCAAGCCTGTGGCCACTGTCCCCTCCTAAGCCCAGGACACCAGCCTCTGGGCCCACCATGACGCACCTGCTCCTTCCCCCAAGCCTCCTACAGACAGTCAGGCATGGCTTGCTTCCTTCTATACTACCTAGGGCTTTTGCTAGTCCTCCACAGGTGTCTGTGACTCTGGCCACAAGCTCCTTCCTGAGCATTGTCTGTGGGGAGACACAGAGCAATGAGCAAGACCCTAAAAACCCCATGAGACAGTCACACAGGACATCTTGTGACCCAGAAAAATCCGTGGGTTTTATTAAGAGTCTATGTATACATAGCGAGGAGAAAACAAAAACTAGTGTCCTTGGGGTTTGGCCCTGCCGTGGGAAGTGACAATGCTCAGACTTGGGCTTGTCCATTTCCTCTCCTGCAAGATGTGCAGGCCACTGCCAGGAACTCCTTCTGGATCCATGACCTGCTGGTGAAATCTGATGGGGAAAGGCAGCTGGGTTGAAGGCTGAGTCAAGTAGAGAGGCAATGAAGAATAGGCTGGACAGGGATTTGGGAGAGGCAAAGAGGGGAGGGGAGGGCATCAGTCACCCGGGACTGTGAGGGCACCGTGGGTCAGGCTGCCCTGGGGTCAGCTATGGATTCTTGAACATGTGAGATGGGAAGAAGCGGGGAGAAGAAAAATCAGCAGTCCAGCTGGGCTCCAGGGGACAGAATGGGTACAGCATACAGTGAAGCTCCAAGAGAACCGGAGAAGGAGCACACCAAACTGAGGCCAGGGACAGAGATACAGAGATAGACAGACAGACGGTGCCATGGATAGGAGAGGGGAGAGTGAATCCGAGCAGCTCGTACAACCAGCAGCCTCACGCCCCTCCCACCAGCCTCACGCCCCTCCCACCAGCCTCATGCTCCTCCCACCATGGTCTGTAACCTTGAATTTTGAGTTGAAATAAATTCACTTTCCCTTACGTTGCTTTTGTCGGCATATTTTATCACAGCAGCGGGGGGTGGGGGTGGGGGGGTAGGGGGGAGTTGAGATGGCGCAGAGAAAGTGAAAGGAGGTGGAGCCAAGGCAGGAGAGACTAACTGCTCCCTATGTCCAGCAAAGGTGGGACCCAGCTCTGATGCCCGTGGCCAGTGGAGGAGTGCGCTGGGGAGGGGAGCTTCCTAGAAAACGCGTAGGCTCTTGTGTCAGGAGTGGCTCCCTCGGACTCCTCCAGAACGATAGCCCCAGGTGATGGTGGTAGGTGGATGATAATAGGCACGTAAAATAGAAACGAGGTGGTTTTTCCAAATGCCAAAGTCTCAGTGATAGACTTAAATGTCAACCAGCCCTAGGCCCACTGAGCTCCTGACCTTGAGCTGAGCTTCCCCGGCCTCACCCCTGTCCCTGTCCCTGTCCCTGTCCCTGTCCCTGTCCCTGTCCTTGTCCCTGGCTGCAGCAGACCCCCTTGGGCCCAGCTTAGGATCTCACAATCGGCCACTTGCCTATGAGGACTGAAGTTCCCAGAACCACAGATAAAGGATATTTAGGGAAAGGAATTCTTTCTCTAAACAGAGCCTTCTACTTACTGTAAAACCAGTGGGGATCTGCCTGGTCTGCCCTGAGGGAAAGTTCAAGCCCCAAAGTTTTGCCCTGCCAGCTCTGCTGCTTCCTCCATAACTTCCTCACTCCTCACATCACCTCTCTGGGTCTGTTTCCTCTTCTGTGAAAGTGGGGAGGCCACATTCCTGGCACTGTCCTCAGAGATCTCAGTGAAGACATGAAAAGCACACGCCCCACGCCCAGCACTCAGCGAGGGCACAGCGAACAGTGAATTAGTGTGGTCTGTACTGGGTGACAGGGAGCCACGGAGCCAGGGCATCAGCACCACAGAAGGCTACTACCACACTGCCACCACCCTATAGCGCCACAGCAGATCAGTGGAGGCACACCCGGAGGGGCAGGTCTGGACCCCTAAACCAGCAGCAGGGTTATCCCTGGAGCTTGGCAGAACGTCCCAGCCCTCGTCAGGTAGACAGGTAGGCATGGGAAGAAGGGCTGAGTCCAGAGAACTGAACAACTGTGGGGCTGGAGAAGGAAGTGGTGCAGGGAGACTGATGGAGGTGGGGGTAGCCTTGGCATACACAGATGAAGAGTGACTAAAGAGATACATGCAGCAAGACAGAGGTGATTAGAATGACTCTGGACAAGCCAGGCTAACAGGGTTCTCTAGAGGAACAGAACTGTGTGTGTGCGTGTGTGTGCACACATATATCCAACAATAGCTGTCGACCAATTGAAGGTCTAAGAATCCAATAGTTGTTCATGGGGTTTGGATGATTCTGCTGGTCTTCAGTATATCCCAGAATCCTGAAGAAGTAGGCTCTAATGCCAAACAAGGCATGGACTTGCCAGCATACCAGCAAGAGTGAGGGCAAGCGGGCATAGAGGGAGAGCTTCCTTCTCCCGTGACCTTTACATAGGCTGCCAGCAGAATTAAAGGTGGATCTTCCCACCTCAAAAAAAAAAACAAAAAAAAAAACTGAATTAAAGGGATATCATCCCACCTCAGAAGATCCAGATTACAAGTGGATCTGCCCACTTCAAATGATTCAATTAGGAAAAACAAATCCCCCAGGATGTACCCAGCCACTTCGGTTTTAGTTAATTCTAAATCAGTCCGGTTGACAACTAACAGTAGCCATCACAGGTCCAACCCGTGTCATCTTGAAACAATGACCAGCTCATAATTATGCCTAAGGTGACACCACCATGCCACATTCAGTCACAAACACAGTATATATTTAAGGAGGTCACATTTATACCTAACATGATATGACTATCCACTGTGCAATCGCAACCACATTATACATTTTAGAATAGGTGGCAATGCCCCTTGAGAGATATTTTTTTTATTATCTCAAACTTAAGTATAGCCACTGATACTTCTTTAATTGATGTTACATGACATGATCCAGAAATAAAAGAAAATACATATATATCATTAATTAACAAATAATTAACAAAATATGACAGAAACACTCATGTCAATTGAAATCCTAGTTTCTGCAACTGGTCATGTGACCTTAGCTGGTGTTTAGAGCTCCCATCCTCTCCTGCCTGATCTCTAGTTCCTCATCCCTCAGAAAGAAGCACGGCAGCCATCTTGGATCTTTATATGGAGGAGTGACCCATACCTTCATCCCTGACTGGTCTGTGCCTTTGTCATCCTGCATGGACTAGGAAATTCTTATAAATTTCCATTGACTTTAATCACAGGACACAGTAGACCCAAGAGATGCCCTGAAGGTTCTCCTGCACTCCAGACATGATCCTTCTTACCTCCATTGTGGGGAAGCAATCCAGTTTCCCCTTGGTAATCTAGATCAATCACCCGTCCTAACACTGTTCTTTCTTTCTTAGCCTGTTGGCCTAAGGGCACCAGAAGCCCAAAGTGGCCAGAGGGAAGTCTGAGCTTCCAGTTTCAATGGACTGTTTGTTCCAGCTCCTGGCAGGAATGCTCCCCACTTTGGAATGAAAACTTCTAGGCCGTCAGAACTTAAGGTCACAGAAACAAGAAGTAAAAATTGTCCTAGTGGATCACTAGGAATGGTACTGAGAGGAACTATTCCCTTTTCCACGCCTTGATTCCTGGATCCAGGCATGTGGATCTTGGCTATACAAGAATCTGCTCCATATGCTGGACACTGATTTAAAGCACACACTGCCTTCTGGAGAACTCTGCCCCAGCCTTCCAGGCTGCTGCCACCTACTTGGCACTGTAACTCTATCTTCAAAAGACCATTCCATCTTCCCATCAGCCCAGCTGCTTCAGGATGGTGGGGAACATGGTAAGACCAGAGGATTCCATAACTGTGGGCTTGCTGTAGCTCGTCTCTGCCTGTGGAGTGCCTTGGTCAGAAAGCAATACCATGATGGTGGACAAGGCATTCTGTAAGTCCAGGGACAGTGGATTTGGAAGAAACATTATGTGCAGGAAAAGTAAACCCATAACCAGAATAAGTATTTACTCCAGCAAGGACAAAGCATTGTCCTTCCCATGGAGAAAGTGGTCCAACATAGTCAACCTGCCACCAGGTCACTGGCTGGTCCCCCTGAAGAATTGTGCCATACTTGGAACTCTGCTGTTGGCAGACCTGGCACTCAGCAGCACCTAGAGCCAGACCAGACTTAGTGAATGGAAGTTCATGTTGTTGAGCCCATACATAACTCCCATCTCCGCCATCATGGTCACCTTGGCACTGTCCATTGGGCAGTGACAGGAATACCGGGAGGAAGAGGCTGACTGTCCAAAGAATGGGTCATCCTGTCTGCTTTATTACTGACCTCCTCCTCAGCTGAAATCACCCTCTGGTGACCATTTACACAAGATGCAAATAGCTTCACATCCTTTGCCCATTTGGAGAGATCTATCCACATATTTCTTCCCCAGATGTCTTTCTCACCGATTTTCCAATCGTGATCTTTCCAAGTCCCTGACCATCCAGCCAACCCATTGGCTACAGCCCGCGAATCAGTGAACGGTCACACATCTGGCCATTTCTCCTTTCAAATAAAATGTATGACCACTTGGGCTGCCCGAAGCTCTGCCCACTGCGAAGATTTCCCTTCCCCAGAGTCTTTCAAGGTTGTCCCAGGAAGGAGTTGAAATGCTGAGTCTGTCCTCTTCTGGACAGCACCAGCATAACGTACAAAATCATATGTAAATCAGACCCTAGTCTTCTCTTCCTCTGTCAGCCAATCATAGGGCACACGCCGTGATGTTATAGGTGCATGCTTGGCAGCAGGAGACAGCATTGTAGTGTGAGAAGAAACCATAGGATTTAGGCAACCTCTTCATGTAATTTGCTCCTAACTTCATGACCTGCTCTGTCTTCTGCACTGGCCAGATAGGAGAATTAAAGAGAGATGTGGTGGGAACCACCGCCCCTGCATCTTTCAAGTCCTTGATGGTGGCACAGATTTTTATAATTCCTCCAGAGACATGATACTGTTTTTGGTTCACTGTGTTTCTGGGCATAGGCAGCTCCAAAGGCTTTCCTTTCCAACAGTGACAGCCTTCAGTCCACAGGTCAGGGAGCCAATATGAGAATTTGATATCATATATGTTTCTGAAATATACATATGTACATATATGTGTATATATATATATAGGATATATAGATATAGACACAGGCACAGACATAGATAAGTCCTCCAACTAGACATTCTGGGGCTGGGGGGGAAAAAACCATAGGATAAGTTCCAGGACCCACTGAACCTAGTGTGAGTCGGACTTCAGCCAAAACTCCATTACTCGGTCACCTGACCTCTTTAAGCCCTTACTTTAACTAAAGGGCCACTACATTTCTTGGGATCTCCCTGAATCAAGTCAGTTCAGAACCAGTAGCCAATAGCCCCTGGAAAGTGTGACGTTTCCTTGCCCCCAGTGCACAGTTACCCTTGTAAAAGGCTGGAGGTCCCTCTGGGGAAGGACTGGAGAAAGGCTAACAGTAAAACTGTTCAGGTTCACGGGCTGAGATTCCCTTTTGCCACGATCCAATGTAACCTTGCGTTCATTTGTTTGATAATTTTTCTACTTATACAGATCAAACAGAAATCCAGTAGGCTTCTTATCATTTCATGTTCAGAAACATCAATGATTGACTAGCCAGCATCAAAGGTCCGTACGAGTCAGGCCAACATAAAATCACCTTGCCTGTGCTGACCACTATGGGCTAGTCATTATGAATATTGTTTTGTCTACACCGGGCATTATAACAACTATGATCACCTTGCCTTTGGTGATTCAATGCTGCCACCGGGCCCTTGCTACCTCAGGGCCCAATTAAACCCATCTACTTGAGCGTCTCTGACAACGGAAGAGGGCGGACAGCGAAGCTCTTCAGATGTGCTGGGGCCACTCACCATTTTGCGTCTTGTAGGATTAGTGAACCGCACGTCTTCTGGGCCTTCCCATTGCGGAAAATTAGGTTTCCACAGCATATCCACTCTAGCACTGCAGGTTCTCTGAGCCCTGAAATCCCTTCATTAACACTAAGCCAAGGGACATCAGGCATCCTCCAGACCCTTTTCAGTGGGACAAATGCTTCAGCCAACCAATCAAACAAACCTTTGACACCCTTTTTTTTTTTCTTTTTTAAACTGTGAAAGATTCTATATTAAACCTAGAATCTTTTCTCAGCCTCATATCAATAAACTCTGCCTGATCCCGTTTTCTATCCCTTCCACCATTATCCCACACCCTTACCATCCGATCCCACACATATTTCCCAGAATTCTGCTTGACTGAATTAGTAAACTCATTAACCTCTTTCATAGCGTCAAACCTCCTCATGGACTACATTTTCTATCTCCCCTCCTGGATCTTGCTTAGCCTTAAGTCTGGTTATAGGTCTAGAGGCACCTATCCGTAGGCCACGAGGGCCATCAATGTTGTCTTGCCTGGCATCTCCTTCAGAGAAAGTCACTGCTGGCGTAGCAGACAATGAAGGAAGGATCAATCTCCTCGACCAGAGGTGAAAAAGGCAAGATTTCAGGAAGGGGTGGGGTGGGAGGACATCTTCTGCTGGGAGTGGAGAGACTACTACCTCAGCTGAGATAAACCCTGAGAACCTGAGGATTCAAAGCTCTCAGCCTCAATGGGGCCCTCCCACAGATTTCCATCCCGAGTTCTCCCACTATCTAACGCCCTTTGACTGCTAACACCCTCCATGGCTGGGACTTGATAGTCCCTGTAATTCAGCTAACCTTATAATGAGGGCCTTGGTTTGGCTTTTCTGCAACTTGAGCTCTGTGACTTCTGGAGGGAAGCTCCCCTTCCAGGGCACACTTGGAAACCTCTGCACTGTGGATGCACATCTGGAGGGGGGCAGCTTTATCTCTGAACTCACTGCTGGCCCTCGCCGTATTCTGAGATGCTAGTTGTTTAATTTTATCACAGAGCACATTCATTTCTTTTGTCAATTTTGCCGGAGATGCTAGGAGCAGCCCACTGTCACCATCATTTTCCTTATTTTTCCACAAATTGTCAAACATTTGATATGCAGAGTCACCAAATCCATTGTCTCTCACAATTAGTGAATCAGAATAATCAAATGCATCTCTTTCCTTAAGTTTATAAAGTATTTAATACCATGGGCTTTCAGTACTCTCCGACCCCCTAGGAGAGGTTTTCAGAGATTGGAGAAGCAACTTGGAAAGCCTATTCCAGACACCTTAAAAAAAAGAAAATCATCCTTATACTTCTGTTGCTCCAGAACCACTTCTGGTACCCAAATCTGTATTAGTCAGGGTTCTCTAGAGGAAGAGAACTAACTGTGTGTGTGTGTGTGTGTGTGTGTGTGTGTGTGTGTGTGTGTGTGTATGAGTATATATATACATGTGTATGTGTATAACATACATATATATTGCATATATGTATAATATATATTAGAATGTCTTACAGGCTGTGGTCCAGCTAGTCCAACAATGGCTGTCTACCAACAGAAGATCCAAGAATCCAGCAGTTGTTCAATCTATAAAGCTGGCTGTTGTCTCAGCTGGTCTTCAGTATACGCTGTAATCCCAAAGAAGTAGGCTTTAATGCCAGTCAAAGAATGGACTGGCCAGGGAGAGCAAGCAGGTACACAGAGAGATTCCTCTTCCATGTCCTCTATATAGGCTGCAGCAGAACACATGACCTAGAATGTAGACACATCTTCCCACCTCAAAAGATCCAGATCAAATGTGAGTCTTCTTATTTCACGTAGTTAAGGAAAAAAGTCCCTACCCAGCTGCTAATCGCAGGTGTAGTTAAGTTGACAACCAAGTCTCTCCATCACAAGGGTTAACAGACACCCTAACCTCACAGCAACGTCCTGTGGCTCAGACGCAACCGTGCACACATTAAGCCCTGACGGGTCACACTCCATCTCCATCACTCTGAAGACGGATGGTGGCCCTGTATCTCGGACTTGGGAGGGACAGCTCAAAGAGGTGTGTCATTGGTTAAACACCACAGCGGGTCGGGGCTCCCCATCCACCCGCACCGCTGTGTCAGGCACAGGCACTGAAGGGGTACATAGCTGGTGGCGTGATGGTCTGGGTTTCCCCCAAGGCGGATCCTGGGATGAAGAAGCTGACACAGATGATCTATGAGATGCAGGATGCATAGTGAGAGATGAGAAAAGAGCCTAGAAGGTGCTATGTGAATTGTGTTCCACAAGGGTTGGTCCCCGAAGCCCTGGGATTCTGTACTGTTCTCCTCAGACTGCCCATCCAACAGTCTGGACTGTACATATGCCTCCACTGAGGCTTGAGCAGAACCTAAAGACACAGAAAGTCCCAAGTGGGTTCTACAAGAGAGCCACAAGCTAACAGACTGCACATGACTCCTGTAGGCTTTGAGGGGAGCAAGATAGTACCCGCTAGTATTCCTCAGAGTCCCCTTGGTCCTGGGGCAGAGGGTTGGGACCATCACTGGATTTGAATGTGTGATTCCACCAGTCTGAGTCAGTGGGATGAGAGTTAAGACCTCTGTGAATGGGGCTGAGGCCCTAGGGAGTCCTCCTGGGCAAGCTCAAGCCTTGCATGTGAAGACTCTGCCAGAAGATGGCCAGTCAGGATGTAAGCCCTCATCTCCAGGGGCTTCTTCTCTTCTCTCATCATCATCTCCATGTTTACAAAGTTTCGTGACTACCTATAGAGATGTGTTTGGGAATGTGCCATGTAGGGCAACCCTCCACAGGCATGTATCATCTGTCTTGATCTTCGCAGCAATCTTGCACCCAGAAGGCATTTTCTCCATTTACAAATAAAGAAATAGACGCTCAGAGAGGTTATGCAACTTGCCCACAGACACACAGCTGGTAGGTATCATTTGTGGCTAGGAATAAAACCCCGAGGAATTCTGGGTCTCTGGGGAGAATCCCAGGATAACACAATGTTCTCTAGTTCTTTCCTTCTCCCTGGGTGCTGCCCCAAGGCTGTAGGTTCTTCTGTATCCTGGTGATCACCCAATTGGTGAGTCTAAAGAGAGACTAAAGAACTGAGCTCTAAAGCCCAGCTCCCCTGGGTTCAAATCCTGAGGCTACTACTGGCTAGCCGTGTGACCTCCGAGCATTATCTATAAGCTGTCTCTGTCCTACCTGTTAAAATAGAGGACATGCGATGATTCCTAGTGATATTCCGCTCTCACTCATAGATCCACCAGTGCCTCTTCCCATCATTTTCTCAGGGGCTTCCTCCGGCAACTGATGCTGAGACTCACAGAGAAACTTTAGGTGGAATTGGGGGAATCCTGAGGAAGTTTGGGGAACCCTGAGTAAAAAGGAAGAGGAAGAGGAAGAATTATAGGTGCCAGAGGGGTCAAAGACACCAGGAGAGCACGGCCCACAGAATCAACTAAGCAGAGTTCATGGGGGCTCATAGAGACAAAAGCAACAGTCTCGGCGCCTGCCCATGGGTCTGCACTAGGTCCTCTGTGTATATGTTGTGGTTGTGTAGCTTGGTGACTTTGTGGGACTCCTAACAGTGGGAGTGGGGTGTCTCTTACTCTTTCACCTGCTCTTGGGACCCTTTTCCTCCAACTGGGTCACCTCATCCAGCCTTGATTTGAGGCTTTGTGCCTAGTCTTATTGTAACTTGTTATGAGGTCTGCTCTTTTCAGAAGGGAAACAGGAGGGGTGGACCTGGGGGGGAGGGGAGGTTGGGAAGATCTGGGAGGAGGAGAGGAGGGAAAACTGTAGTCAGGAAGTAGCCTGTGAGAGAAGAATTAAAAAAAAATCAGTGGGAACAGCAATCATACCCTTCCCTTGTGGCTATTATGGGAGCTGGTTAGAGAGTGTGACTACTAAAACCTAGGGAACTGTCTAAAAATTCATCGTGTGCTTAATAAATGATGCCTGTCGCAGCCCAAGGTGCCATCATTAATCTCTGCTCCTTAATCACACCAAAGAGATAAGGGTTTCTTCCTTGTCTCCTAAGGTCGTTTTGTGCCCCCCAAACTGGGATGAGTAGAGAAGAGCCTTGGAACAAAGAGGGGGGCAAGAACGTGGCTCGATGACAGAATGAACGCCGGCTGGCACAGAGTGTGTGAGAAACCCTGGCTCCATCTCCAGCTCTGCAAAAGAAACAAAAAACTTGAGCAGAGAACCTACATTTACAGACCCAGACGGTCTACAGGGTTGTTTCTACCCATCCACAGAGGAAGATGGACGTAATTACTGTCACTTAGCAAATGGAACAGGCTGTGACCTGCAGGGCACAGTGCAGCTGGCGTGGGGGGCGGGGGGGGGGGTGGGAGCTGGGTGAGAATCCCAGGAGCTTGAAAGAACCTTCCACTCCCCTCTCCCCCACCCTCCCCCACCTTCCCCCACCTCCCTGCTCCCAGGTCTGGATGGAATGCTGATAGACAGCTACACCAGCCTCCCCCGGCTGGTACCAGCCTTAAAGGGCCAGCCAGCAAAAAAAAAAAAGGGCAGACGGAGAGCCACACTACACAGCCTTGTAGTCAGTGGCAGCCGCAGTGGGACAAAGTGGCTTGCAGGAACCAGAGGGCTCTTCTCTGTGGGTGCACAGGGTGGTCCTGTGAAGTGCCTGCAGGGGCCCCCTACCTGCTTCATAGGATCTACCCTTGACCCCCACAACAGAGCTCAGACCTCTTCTTCCAACCAGAGCAGCCACAGACCATCTCGCAGAGAGAGTCAGGGGATTTGGGCCACTCTCAGGGGTTCTAGCAGGGTCGGCCCAGGTCTAGTGGCCGCCCCAGCCTTCACCTGGAATCAGAAGCAGTTAGCATGGCATGCGCTAGCTCAGCAAGGGCTGCCCTGGCTTTGCAGGGAAGGAATCCCTGTAGCTGGGATGGATCCCTCAGAGAACTAGGCCTATGCTAAGACCCAGGATGCAGCCACTTTCCTCAAAGTTAGCAGTCTGGATTTATGTCACATACACCGTAGGCCCTGCAACATTTGCATGTAGCTCTGGCTTCTGATGGTTTGGAGTGCCCATGGAAGGTACCAGTGGGGGCCTGAAAGAGACCAGCTTCAGAGGCTTTACCTCAGCATGAGCCTGCTTTGACCTTGTCCTTTTTCCCCTTGATTTGCCCTTAAATAGAAACATGTGTGCATGTGTGCGTGTGTGTGTGTGTGTGTGTGTGTGTGTGTGTGTGTGTGTGTGTGTGGTTCCTGGGGGACTATTAACTAAGAATAATTTATCCAAGAAATTTGTTATGTTAGAATTACCAATTAGATATGATTATAACTTACCATGGCTAACACTGTACTACTGTTGGAAATCTGAATCCCATTAAAATCTAATTAGCATATATTAAGTCCAAGGAGGGTTTCACTGCAGTGAGCCAGCCGGTTGGAGCTGAGACAGGAGAGCATGCCGATCCTCCCCATTCATCAAACCCAGCCCTTCTGCCCCTGTGCCTAGGTGCATGTCAGGGGCCTTAGAGTAGTTTTTCTACTTGGCCAGAACCAGCCATGCCTTGGAGAGGAGCATCTTGAGAAAGAGCTATGGTCCCAAAGCTTTGTCTGTGGATGAGTAGCTGGGGCTCCTGGAAAGTTCTCTGGAGTGGCCAGCCTGAGCATCCTGCTCTTTGGGACATGATGGGGAGTGGCTTTGTAAGCCCCAGGAGACGGTTGATGCTGATGTCACAGAACATTCTTCCTGGGAGTTCAGGGGTGGCAGGTAGCCAGGTGATAGCAGTGCCAGCCAACACCTTCTGTCCTGACCTTCAGGGACCTGTGTCGGGTCAGTGTCACACGGCCACCAAGACACAGGTCAGCACTGCATCTCCAGTGCTTTTCTCATAGCTGTTTATTTTTCATCAAAGTCCCTGCATAACTGGCTGGGGGAGGAAGTGGATGGACCTGCATTCAGGTTCCAGTCAAGGTATTACTGCCGTCAGCTGAGACCCCCAAAGATGGACACTGGCCTGAGATGACGATGCCCCAAAGAGGTTTGTTGAGGGAAGTGGGCTGTGACTGCTGAGTGTCTTCAGGGAACGTCTTTCTTTTCTGGAAAGGTTAACTTTGATCAAGGTGCAGCACACACTGCCTTTCTGCCACTCAGTAAGGGAAGGGTAAATGTCCCCCGAATGGAAGCAGCTCCTGTCCGATTGCCTTTGGGCATGGCCACAGGTCTTGTTTGGGCTGTGGTCATGTCAACGGGCTGCCATGCATACGAGCTTTGCACACATTTGTCCGGTCAACCTCATTGCCTTGCTATCTGTGTCATGAGAACATACTCTGGGGCCAACCCCACCAAGGACAAGAGGTATATGAGGCAGTGTAGACTGACTTCACCAGAAGTCCACCAGCCAAATCAGCAGAGGCTGGAATGCTCTCGAATGCTTGGAGTTGCAGAGAAGTTTGTCACAGAGCAGTGGCTGACTGATACATCAGGGTGTATGTCACACACCAGTGGCTGACTAATACATCAGGGCTGTATGTCACACAGCCCTGACATACATCAGGGGAGTTTGTCACATGGCAGTGGCTGACTGATATATCAGGGGAGTTTGTCACATACCAGTGGCTGACTAATACATCAGGGGAGTTTGTCACACACCAGTGGCTGACTGATACATCAGGGCCGTATGTCACACACCAGTGGCTGACTGATACATCAGGGCTGTATGTCACACAGCAGTGGCTGACTGATACATCAGGGAAGTTTGTCACAGCAGTGGCTGACTGATACATCAGGGCTGTATGTCACACAGCAGTGGCTGACTGATACATCAGGGCTGTATGTCACATGGCAGTGGCTGACTCATATATCAGGGGAGTTTGTCACACACCAGTGGCTGACTGATACATCAGGGCTGTATGTCACACACCAGTGGCTGACTGATACATCAGGGCTGTATGTCACACACCAGTAGCTGACTGATACATCAGGGAAGTTTGTCATACACCAGTAGCTGACTGATACATTAGAGGACACCTGTGCATGGTGAGAAGAAGTAAATGTGATGGTGAGTGAGGGCAGGAAGTGACAAGGCCTTCTGCTCTGACTGCACCTTCTTGTCAATCACCACCAGCCAGACTGCTCACAAGGGTCTCAGCAAATGGCGCCTGCCTGTCTCCTCCAGGTTTCCTCCCAGATTCTGTTCTCATGTGTCCCAGCGTTTTCTCTATAGGCCACAAAACACACAGTGATCCCTGTGGGCACATGTCACCCACTGTGTTCCTGTTACCTCATGGGAGGGAAGAAACCCAGGGAGGTTGGATGCCTGGCATTGCCATACAGAAAGGCTATGACACACACTCCCGAGCCTGGGGTGTGGGGGAGGACAGGGGCTCACTGTGTAGCTGGGTCACCTTTTCCACTGCTGAAGCAAAACGCCCACTCAAGGCAGCTGAAGGAAGGCACTTTCCATCGTGCCAGGGAAAGGACAGCAGCAGGATGGAGAGGTGACTGGTCACATTACTTCCTGTAAGACCCAGAGGGATGACTGTTGGATGGATGCTCTCTTTCTCCCCAGTCTGTGGAACTGAGCCTCCCATATCCGGGATGATCTTCCCTCCTCAGGTCAACCCTACTGGAAACATCTTCCTAGAAATCCCCAGGGATGTGTGTTTCCACAGGATTCTGAGTTAACTATCAAGATTAAGCATCGAAGTACCCCAGGCTAGCCCACAGCACTACCTTCCTCCAGAGTGCTGGGGTTACAGGCAACTATGCTTGGTTCTTCATTTCTTTTTAAAGCTCTATCTGTTGGACTGGGGTCCCTCCGAAGACCTCACTTTCCTTAGCTGCCTTCTTAAAGGAGATGTTTTCAAATGCTCACCCCTGAGGTCCTGGGGGTTGAACTTATAGATGTGGGTGATCCTGAGATACCCCACCTACTCACCAAGCTCTGATTATCTCAAAAATCAATGACTCTTCTTCTTATATTTCTAGGCCCAGAACTCCCAAAGTCTCTCTCCGGTGCTCCCGAGGCAGCCATGTTGTGAGTGGCCCTCAGCTAAGATAAGGTAACAGTTGATCCTCCTGATCCAACCTCCTTTCTGAAAGTCACACCCCAAGGCCCTGAGGGTTGTGTATCAACTTGGATGAGGGAGGTGGAGGCAGGACCCAAGTCATCTTTTAACAGTGCCTGAAGAAGAGCCCCTGAGGGCTGTTCCTCCAGCTCCTCCACGTAGGGTAGCTGGGGTGGACAAGCTCTGAATAAACTGTCTGCCCACAAGCAAAGGGGATGAAGAAGCTTCGGCCAATACAGGATGACGGCCATGATACTCAGGCTCACAACACTACCCCAGCACTGTGGCTCAAGCTCCGCTGTGGACCTGGGAGGGGACTCGGGAGCACTGTGGGGTGCAGACAGTGGTTTTGCTCAGTCCAGGTGCTGATTTCAGGGTTACGCCCCATTTGATACAACCCACTGAGCCATCTGCTTTGGGGTCTAGTTAAGAATATGGAACCAGAGCCAGGCGGTGGTGGCGCACGCCTTTAATCCCAGCACTTGGGAGGCAGAGGCAGGCGGATTTCTGAGTTTGAGGCCAGCCTGGTCTACAGAGTGAGTTCCAGGACAGCCAGGGCTACACAGAGAAACTCTGTCCTGGGGAAAAAAAAAAAAAAAGAATATGGAACCAGCCAGGGGGCGTCGGTGGTACACACCTTTGATCCCAACACTTGGGAAGCAGAGGCAGGCAGACCTCTGAGAGTTCGAGGCCAGCCTGGTCTAAAGAGTGAATTTAGGACAGCCAGGGCTATTTACACACACACACACACACACACACACACACACACACACACACCACACAGAATATGGGGAGATAGCTCAGTTGACAAACTGTTTCACAAGCACAGGAGCTGAGCTTGGGACCCAGATTCCACAAGAAATAAAATGCTTGTGCCTGCTTATAACCCCAGCATCAGAAAGGAGGGGAGACACAGATTCCGGGAGCTTGCTGGCCAGGCAGCCTACAGCCTAGCCTACCCATTGAGCTATAGTTTCAGTGAAAGAGAGAGAGATAAAAAAAGCAAGATGGTTCCCTTGCCACTCCACAAAGTTGACCTAGGAAGCACGTGTGCACACACAGGAGCGCGCACACACTCACCCACACACAGAGGACTGCATAGCCGGCTTCTGCTTCAGGTTTGACCACGGCTTTGTTTGCGTGAGACATCACAGGAGTCGCTGGGCGGGTGGGAACTTGGCTATTTCTGAAATCTGGGAGTCTTCCACTGTTGCGAAATCATTTAAGGTACTATTTTAAAACAATCAAAGCAAAACATTTGAGAATTCTTTTCAGAATCTTTTTACTTTTTTTCTTTTTGTCGTGTTTCCAATCCGGGGAGGATTGAAATAAATTTTAAGATTAGAAACAGCAACCAAAAAAAAAAAAAAAAAAAAAAAAAAAAAAAGGCAGATTCACTCTCCCGTGAGTGCATTAGACTTCAGTGAGAAGTGGTGGGTGTTCGAGCATCCCTGCTCCCGGAATCTGTGTCTCCCCTCCTTTCTGATGCTGGGGTTATAAGCAGGCACAACTCACAGAGCATCCCGCTCTGTGCTCAGAAAGGAGTCAGAGATTCCCAGAGAGTGTGGGGACAGAGGGCCAGGCCAGTTCATGGCTCCTAAAGAGAGGGAAGAGGAAGGGGTAGGGATGAGGGAAGGGGAGGGGGAGAGGAGGAGGAGGAAGGGGGGAGAGAGAGAGAGAGAGAGAGAGAGAGAGAATGAATATGAGAATTTTGGCTCCTGTTAGTAGAGAGAAAAGCCCAAATCATATGCTACTTTTCCCATTGCTGTCATAAAACACCTGGTGAAAGTCAATAAAGAAGGAAGGGTTTCCTTGACTCAAAATTTAGGGGCACAGTCCACGGTGGCAGGGAAGGAATGGCTGCAGGAGCATGAGGGGACCTGCTCACAGGGCATCAACAGTCAGGAAGCAGGGAATGAGAAAGAAGCAGGGAAGAGAGAGAGAGAGAGAGAGAGAGAGAGAGAGAGAGAGAGAGAGAGGGAATATGCTGGTTCTCGGCTCTCTTCCTTTGTATTCAATCCAGGAGCCCATGGGATGGTGCTCCCTACAATCTGGGGAGTATGCAGGGTATATTTCCATCTCAATTAATCTAGTATGGAAAATTCCTCCCAGACACGCTCAGTGGTATGCTTTCATGTTTCATCCTGTTACATCCGCTATTTACCCTCATACTCAGAGATGCCAAGGAACCAGCCTGTGTTACACAGCTCACCCAGGACTGATACTGAATCAGAACAATCCATGTGTGGTCCTCATGCCCTGCCAGCTCACAGGGACACCTCTCCATCCCCCAGGACTGCCTCGCCCACCCATCCCCCTCCCCTCCCATCCTGGAGGCAGTTCATGTGTTCTATGCCCATCTTCCCAAGCTCCCAGCTCTGGGATTGACCACAGAATCATTATTAGCATCATTAATTAATTGTAGTGATGAGCATGCAGGCCTCTTTCTGGGGTCCCTGTGGACCCCAAAAACACATCCTGTGCAGACTCAGCTCTCCCACCTCCGACTCACACCCGTATCCTCAGCACTAAGGCCTGAGACACTGGGAGCTTAGACTAAATTAACTCATTAATTCAAGCAGCCTGGAGGGGGATGCCACCCCATCGGCCCTAAAATTAACCTGGTCCATCACGCCCTCCGGTTTCAGCTCCAGCCGCACTTCCGAAGACTTCCTGGCATCTGGAACGAACAAGCCAGGAAAAGGTTCTGAGATTCTTAGAAAAAAAAAAAAAATCACAAGTTTCCCGCTGGGAAAGGAGGAAATGTCACTTGTGCTGAGGTTTAAGCACAGTTCGCTGCTCCGAGAACATTGTCTTAAAGATGTTTAGTGCATGAAGACCATGGTGGGCTGTGGAGGTCAGAGGTCAACATGCAGGAATAAGGTCTCTCCTTCCACCAAGTTCTGGGGATTGCCAGGCTGGGCAGCAGTGTCTTTACTCGCTGAGCCATCTGTGACCCAGCTACTTTAACCATCTTCTGTCAACGGTCTCTCTATAAAAAGCCATTTGTCCCCGGCTGTCCAGCTTCACAGCAAGGATTCCTAATTGAGTTAGAATTCTTGACGCTCAGCTGGAGAGAGGAGAGAGGTCCTTTCCCTCCCTACAGCTCCTTCTCTCCTCCCTGTCTTTGGCTTCAGCCTCTGGTCCCTCCTTGGTTCAGTGGTGGAACCCTGGGGATCAAAGGAGCCTCTGCTTCTTTTTCTGGCTCCTCCATCCACTTTCTCTGTGACCTTGGGAAAAAAAACCACCTCCCCTCTCGGGGCATGGTGGCCACTGCTAATAGACCCTTACGTCTGCGAATGCTTTTAACTTTTATCAAAATGTACTCGTGCGCTCTCTGAGAGGCGTCGGAGACCAGCTCTATCAAGGCGCTGATTTGACAAGGGAAACGGCAGAGAATCCAAATCGCCCAGAGCTCCTTGGAAGTGATCTCCAGAGAGGGCGCTCACGGGTGACCCCTGGTAACAAGCCCTGGGATTCTCCCCACAACAAAGCGCCTCCCTGGATACGGGGCCCACGCTAGTCGGTTCAAATGACGTTGGGGCTGCGCAGTCCCAGTGTGACCTAAGGACCGGAAGAGCTTCCTTGATCTTCCCTTTTATTTTTTGAAAAAGCCACCTCTCTGAACATTTCAAAGAGTCCCAAAGAACTTTCCTGATTTAATTTTTAAAAATAAAACAAAAGATTGCCTCCTCTTACGTGGCTTCATGGGTAAAAAAAAAAAAACTGGGCCATCCTCCAGGCCCGTGACAGCTACTCACCTGTGAAGGGGGAGCACATAACCCCAGAGTAGCAGGTGTACTTTAGGAGGGGAGAGGAGAGAGGCCCTGCTGCCTTTCTGCACCTTCCTCTAGTCTAAGGTGGCCCACCTCTTCCACTGAGCTTGCCACCTCATACCCACCTTGTAAGGAACAAGTCCATTTTACAGGTGGGTAAGTTGAGGCTCAGCAAGACAGAAAGGTGATGACCTAGGCCTGCCAGATGGTGTGTGTGTGTGTGTGTGTGTGTGTGTGTGTGTGTGTGTGTACAGACTCCTGAGAGATGCCCTCTGGGTTCTGCAGGCTGTGAGGTGTGAATTCACATACACACTCATAAACAGATGAGGAAATGTGTTTAATGGTTTCCATTCCATGTCCTGCAGGCGCCTGCTTCGCATCCTGATCAAATGTGCCAACCCAAGCCCCAGCCCCGTGGGAGGATCCAGTGGGGAAGCTCAGGGTAAACAAGTGTCTCCTTGGTCAAAACTGCCCCATAGCCTTGGGAAGACCAACAGTAGCCTTGGGAAGACCAATGGGGAAGTGCTGCTGACAACTCCGATTGTTTTCCCTCAATCCCTCTCAGAGTCCGGAGAGGATTGGTGACCCGCTCTCCACAGCCGGAAGTGACTGCCTATCTGTCCAGCGATTTTCTCTCTTCCCTGGCCCTCGCCACACCACCTCAGCTCACATCCAGAACTATGTTCCTGCCCTCCGGAGCTTCTCAGGTCAACTTTGAGAAACTGGGAGGCAGGAACAGAGCCCGGAGTGGGAATCCGGAGAATTCACTGGTCCCTGGGGTGGGGTGGGGTGGGGCAGGGAAGAGTGAACAGGGTGCTGGGGAGCTATGGAGTCTTCAGAGAACTCCAGCTACTTTGAGCCTACCCAGCAGAGGCTAGCCAGGCTTCTCGTAGGGACCTGACTGCCCACCCAACAGATCAAATGACCCAGGAACGCCTCCGAGTTAGGGAAGAGCCAGCACCCACCCTCAGTTTCCCCAGACCCATCCAGCTGCCCAGGACAATACTCATAGCTCGCTGGCCCCGCCCTGGTCCCTCCCCACTTTCTCCCAGTTCTATTTTTACTACTTATGCAAATCTCCCATCAGGCCTAAGCAAAGCATGGAGGAAGTGGGCCAGTGCATAGGATAGGGCGGGAACGACAGATTGCAGCCTCGTACTCTGGTAAACACCGTCTAATTGCTTTTTCCGAGGGGAAAGTGGTGGGGGCCCGGCTCAGAAAAAAAAAAAAAAAAAACACATTACCAGTCAGCTGTGTCAGACCAAGGAGGTGGGCAGGGCTGGGCCGTGACCTGGAGGAGGGGTAATGGGACATGAGGGGGGTCACCCCTGGTGACAGTACCTGTCAAGGATGGAGAGGTGGCATTGAGAGCTGGTTGACCAGTTCTCTTGTGCATCTTGCTCTGGGCTGTGGCTCAGTTGGTAGAGTATCCACCTAACATGCACAAAGTCCTGGGTTCGATCCCCGGTACAACATTAACCAGGGATGGGGGTATAGGTCTGTCATTCTAGTTCTGGGGAGGTGGAGCCAAGGGGATTGGGAGTTCAAGGTCATTTAGCAGCCTGGGCTACAGGGTTCGGGAGTACTATTGCACACGCCTAAGTAAGCACTTATTACATGCCAGGCCCCAGGCTAGGGATAAGACAGAACCAGCTCTTTAGAAATCCATGATCTAAGAAGACAAGAGGACAGGAACCTTCTGTGAATGAAGAAACTATCGGGAGAACAGCGGTATGGGAGCAAGACCCTTAGGAACAAAGAGGGGCTCAGAGGTCTGGCTCACAGGTGACTGGGGTGAGAAACCCGTTCCTCAGCCATCACCCCCACATGCCACCCTGAAGCCTAGACTGTGTCCACGCCACCAACTTGAACTCTGCAGTCCGAGGTAGAAAGAGAAGCCGGAAAGCTCAGGCACGTGCAGGCCCAGCTCAGTGCTCCGGCCTCCCATTTCTTCAAATGTTGTCACCATCCTCATTACACGTGGGGAGGCGGAGTGGAATTTGGGCCAATCCTACTTCTGCCAGTTCTGAGTAATCCAGAAGGAGCTCTTCCTGGCAGGGGCAGGGGCCAGCCACATGTCTAGAATGACCAGTCTGTCTGGGACAGAAGATAGGAGGGAGTCCCTGATCTCAGCCTCTGTAACAGATCTAAGACTGCACCCGCCCCCAGTGCTCCAGGGGGTTCATCTAAACGTGATTAAACAACCATTAGGGCTCTGCGGTTGGGAAATGCAGATTTACAGACTTGCAGACCTCCATTTAAATGCAAATGTCGCTGGTAGGCTGGAACTACACGCCTCTCTTTGCTTTAAAGGCCACCTTCCTTTCCCATGGAGTCTCCTGAGAGACTCCATCACCTTGAGCCCAAATGAATCCCAGAAGACTGGGATCACCCCTCCCACGCCCCACCAGAGCCAGGAGCTGGCAGGGGGTCAGGACCTCAAATGGAAGGTGAATGTCTCTTTCTCTCCTTGTCCATGGGCACCCGGCTTGGCTTGCTTCACAGGCAGGGGTTAACCTCTTACACATAGCAGCAGGTCCCTTAAGGGACTTCGGTGAGTTGTCACCCAGAAAATAGTCACTTATCAAGGCAGAACCAAAGACAGGCAAAGAACACAGTGGGCCTTGTTGATGACACACTGTGTGTCAGACAAAGAATGGTCTTCCTCCTCCTTAGATCATACAAGACTAATTTTGGAGTCATCCCTCACATTTGATGATTTATTTATTTATTTATTTATTTTTATTTTTATTTATTTTTAGTTTGGCTAGGGATCTGCATGGAAGCCAGGGCTTCACACTCACTAGGCGGGCGCTCCACCACTGAGCTGCACGCCCATCTTTCAAAGAGAATTTGAGAACAGGAAGGTGACGAGCCCACAGAATCGACTCAGGAGTCAGGACTTGAACCCAGTTCTGCCTGGCTCCCCAAACTGCTCAGTCACCTTTCTGGGCTCTGCTCCTAAGCTCCTGTGTGGCCTTTATGAACAACTCGTCCTCTCTGGGCTTCTGGTGCAGCATCTAAAATGGAGAAGAGAAATCGGAAACAGGTTCCAGGAAGTAGGCGGGGCATCCTGAGGAGGAGGCGGCGCCACACTACTAAGTCCTTCAAAGCCAAGCCTGCCAGTGGGCAATGTCTGTGTCTGTATGCAGTAAGGGAGGGGTACCACAGACCATGATCAGGAGAGTGACTGTGCCTAAGTACCTGCACCTGAGTACCTGGGTGCTGTGCTTAGTCCACACAATCTCATTTCCCCCTCTAGGCATTCTTGCCAGGTTGGCTTTTAAGATTACTACATGTGTTCCATGAGGCAACCATAAAGGAGGAGAGTCAGGCTGAAGGTCACATACGGCCACTCGTGTCCCTGAGGAACGCTAGACTCCTCACCTCCCATCCCCCAGGCTGCTGCTTTCTCTGACCCTGACCTTTCCATCTGGGTGCCCGGGCGAACCTTGTCTTGAGGTTCTCAGAGAATCCCCCATGTCCCCAAGGCTGGCCCAGGAATTAGACAGAGGTAGGGACAGTGTTAGCCAAGGCTATGCCCTTCTGTACAACACCCCCATTTCAGTTGGACAGTGACAATTCTCAAAACAAATTTGGCTTTACAGCTGACGTAACTTCTCTAACTTGCTGTTCCCCCACCCCATCAGGCCCCCAGCAATGGCCAAGGCAGAGGGATATTTATCCATCACCAGACATTGCTTGCCCTTAGCAACTTATTCCAACTGGAGGCCAAAAAGAAACTTGTCTATTTCCCTCCCATCCACCCACTTTCTGCCCATAAGCACCCCAGCATGTAAACAGAAGTGGGCTCTGATGCTCACAACAGAGACCCCTCCCCAACGCAGCTTTTTCTTTGAATGGCTGTCAGTCTTTCAGTCCCCTGTCTGTCTTTCCTTCCAGCTGACCTAAATGGGAAGGAGGTCAGTAGCGGTTTTTTGGCTGGTCCCAGGGATCAGACTGTACAGTGTTCAGGCACAAAATCAGGCCTGTGAACCAAATTTGGAGGCAAGCGTAGAAACCCAGGGAACTATGAATAAGATCCACTGAGGAGAAGCCTTCTTTCCACAGACCAAGACAGCTCACACGAGCCTGGACTCCACCCAGCTCCCAGAAGCCTTTCTCACTGGCCTCCTGGACACTTGCTCAAGGCTTGAAGGCAGGAAATTGGGCCCTGGTGTCCTCTGGCACCGGCACCGATTGCACCCTGAAATATGCCCGGTCCAGCTTCCCAGCAAAGACAGCAAGGAGAGGGGCCAGTGGCTCCCGCTGCTTATAATTCCTTTCCATTTCCCTCCAGCTCACTCTGCCCCTGACCTATTCACCTCTGATCTTTGACCTCAGTGATGGAACCGCCAGCATAAGAGAAGCCAGGGACACAGACACTACCATCCCCTAGGACAGCAGTTGACCCTCAACCTATGGGTCATGACCCTCTTGATTGACCCTTTGCACAAAGGTCACCTAAGACCATCGGAAAACACAGATATTTACACTGCGATTCGTAACAGTAGCAAAATTACAGTTATAAAGCAGCAATGAAAATAATATTATGGTTGGGGGTCCCCACAACATGGGGAACTGTATTAAAGCAGCACTCGGAAGGTTGAGAGCCACTGGTCAAGGTCAAAGGGCAAGCTGCAGCTTATAGGGAAAGAGGCCAGAGGCCCTGATTTAGTTAGTCTCCATGCCCAGGTATAAGAATGTCCCTGTCACTCCATTGGCAGAAGACTAACAGGGGAAGAGCACAGGCTTAGAATGTTAGGGGCTCTGACAGCCGTCAACTCACGCTGGGACCCTGAGCAGTGGACCTCAGTTTACTCATCTGTCTGAGGGGTACAGTGGTACCCCATTCTACTTGGTGGGATATCTTGAGCAGGCGCTAGTCAAGACCATGAGCTGTGTCGCTGTTAGGAATCGACAAGAGGACTTTGAAGGGCAGGAGAGAGAGAGAGAGGAAGTACAAATGAGGAAGGAGCTGGGGAAGGCTGCGGGCTGATGGCAGAAGGCAGAGGCAGGTGAGTGCATGTTAAAGAGGGGGACCAGATGTGTGCCCATCAATCAGCTTTTATGTCCCCTACCCTTCCCTCTCCACCCCACCCCTCCCCACTCCGTGGATATTTGGGAAGGGCACAAGTTAGGAGCCTGGGCCCTGGGCTCCTTTGTTTGAGGTTTTCGAGGTGAATTATGCAGGAGGCGTCAGTGTGAGGGCCTGGGAGCACTTCATTATTGATGAGAGACAGCGGATCCTCTGCTGACAGCCTGCCTGAAAGATATGATTAGCTTGTAAAATATTAATCACCATTCTGGGGAGGACATGGATTAAAGCCCCCAAGGAGTGGTATTATCGATGGTCCCTAATTTCAGGGGACTTTGAAAAGGTTTTAGCGTAACTTGGAGGAGACAATTAAATTCAATTAGAATCACTGGAGCTGAAATGTCACTCCCTCCTGGCAGGGGGTGGGTCTGGGATGAGGGTGTCTCCCCCACCCACTGGTGAGCTTCTGTCTTTGCTCTGAGAGCTGGCTCACCCTTACTTGTGACTTCCACACAAAAACTCCAGCTGGGGCTTCTCCCCAAAAGGCCCCAACTCGGCCTGCTAATTCCATGTCAACTTGACACAAGCTAGAGTTATCCGAAAGGAGGGGACCTCAATTGAGAAAATGCCTCTGTAATATCTGGTGGTAGAGCATCCTCTTACTTAATGGTTGGTGGGGGAGGGCCCAGCTCATGGTGGGCGGGGCCAGCCCTGGGCTGGCTGTCCTGGGGTCTATAAGAAACCAGGCTGAGCAAGCCATGATGAACAAGGCCAGCAAGCAGCAGCATCCCTCCATGGTCTCTGCATCAGCTCCTGCCTCCCGGTTCCTGCCCTGCTTGAGTTCCTGCCCTTAAGATTTTGAGTGAATTAACCCTTCCCTTTCCAAGGTACTTTGATCATGGAGTTTCAGCCCTGTAATAGTAACTATCCCTAAGTAAGGACACCAACCAACAATCTGGATGCTGTCTCCACAAAGTACCTGGAATATGGCAAAGTCACTTCTTATACGATGCCGAACCAGCCATCTCCAACCACCTATCCTGGTACCGGGCCCTTCCCCCAGCTTGAAATGCCTGTGAAACAGCCAGGCATCTCGGTGCACACCATCAATTCTAGCACCCAGGAAGACAGAAAAATGCAGGAGGCAGGTGCATTTCTTTAAGTTCTAGGCCAGCCTTGTCTACATCTCAAGTTCCAGACCAATCAGTGCTACATAATGAGATCCTGTCTCAAAAAACAAACAAACAAAATTCTTGAAATGCTTTGGGAGAGAGCCCTCTGCTCCCCTTCTCCCTTGGCTACGTCCCTTGTTCATCTGAATAGATGTGGAGGCCCCTTCCCTGTACTGGGCATGTTCATCTATCCTCTGCCGCTCCTGACTCCATCCACTGTTTCCTGGAAGAAGCGCTCTGGCACCGTCTGGTCTAACCAATGCTCCTTGCTTATTGTACCTGTTGGCTCTAAGTTTCCTGTGACATTGGGAGTCTGGACTTGGTCAGAAGTGAACTCCCCCAAGGGACAGCTCCCTGAAAGGAAGGCATAAAGGCATTCTTTGCTTCTGCAAGAATCTAAGTGCTTCTTCTTCATGTGGGCCACAGGCAACTGAGAGCAGGGCGTGGACCTGGTGGTCTCTATACCCAGTCGCATGCTTGCTTCCAGTGTACCTAGCAAGTTAATCACTCAAAGAACACAATGGCTTCCATAGCCCCAGACATCCTTAATTCCCTCTATTGTGAAGAAGGAGAATTTCCTCTTTTCCTTTGTAGTCATTAACTGGGGCTTCTGTAAGATTAACAGGGGAAAAGCAAACACCAGTTGATTGGCATTTGTTCCTGTTACATACTAGGAGAAATCGCTAACTCTCTGAGGGGATCTCTAGGGAAGTTTAAGCCCCAGATTTCAACCCCAGAGTTTCTGGAAACAAGAGAAAAAGAATGTCCGAGGAAGGCTGGAGCCGGCTGGAAAGAGTACCAGAAACAAGGCAGGCTTGTCTCTCAGAGCCCCAGCGCAAAATAGCCATTGTGTCAAAGGGAGCCTATCTGAGGTGGGCACGTTCCGATCCATAGTCATATTCTGAAGTGGCGTGTCCTTATGGCTGCTTTCCACAGCCTCATGTTCTCTAGGCTCATCGTGTCTGCATGGATGACACCTGTCGCCTGCAATCCTTCCTCAGCCTTTGCTCCAAGGCTCATAATTCTTCTCAGGTCCTATCCAGTCACCACGTCAGATGGAATTCTTCTCTGAAAGCACTAGGCTGGGAAACTGGCTCAGTGAGGAACTGCGTGAGGAGTTGGGATCCCCCTGCGCCCATGGAAAAGCTGAGCATGTCAGCCTCTGTCTGATGAGAGGCAGAGACGGAGAATCCCTGGAGCTCGCTGGCCAGACAGTCTCACCAAAACAGACTCAGAGAAAGAACTTGCCTCAGACAAATAAGATGGAGATAGAAGGCACCTGCCACTGACCTCTGACCTCTGCATGTGTGTACAAGTATAAGCACACTCACATATACATGCATGTAAATACCTCACGAGCATACATGTGTGTTTGTGTGTGTGTTTGTATATATATATATATATATATAATATATTTATTTATTTATATATATACAGTATATATATATGTGTGTGTTTGTATATATATGTTTCTATACTATATGTATGTATCTATATCTTATATATATGTGTGTTTAATATATATACATATACATATATATATACACTATAGATAGAAATAGATATATACCAGGGATATATGTATCTCTGTGTGTATCTATACTATATGTGTGTGTATATCTATAATGTATGTGTGTATGCTTAGTATATATACTACATACATACTATAGATAGATATAGATGTACCCCAGGAATGTGTGTGTATGATGTATGTGATGTATATGTATATGATGTATATGTATGTATGTATATGTGTATATATGTATGTGTGTATATGTGTGTGTATGTATACACACACATATATACACGTATATATATACACATATATATACATATATACGTGTGTAATTATACGTATATATACATATATATACATATATATATGTATATATATATACACACACACACACACACACACACACATATATAAAAATTTAGGGCAGAAGGCAGAAACGGTGCCACGTGACAGCCTCAAAGACAGGGCAAGTCCGGGAGGTCCTCTAACAGCCAGTCCAGCCAGACCTAGTACCTCCCTGACCTGAAGATCATTAGTGAATATTCGGAAAGCACTTAGACCTCGGCCTGCCACCCCGTGAGTAATCAGTACCAGCTGCGACTCTCTAAGTGGCCATCCTGTTTATTTTGGAAGAAAGATTCACAGTCAAGTGGTAGACTGGGCATCTGAACCTTGACTCCCTCCTGCTGTCTGCTCTCTGGTCTGTAGCAGTCTTTCTTGTCTTTGTCCTCCCTTCCTGGGTCCCTCCCCTCCTCCTCCCCAGCCCTGAGGCAAAGACACTCTGGAATTCATCCCTACCTATGCACTCAATTCCGGGCGGGAGCCTTCGGAGTTTCAATATTGTTGCAGCTGATTTAACATCGTTAAAACACAGCAGTTATTAGCGACTCTTCAAGCAGGTGGATGGCAGAGCTCCAACTCCAGCAAATGAGACTCACTGCTCTGGGAGATTAAGCCTCTGTTCTCCCCCTCCCGAACCCCCCCCCCCATGTCCTTGGCTTCTGAGAGAGTGGAACTGCAGCTGGAATCCTAGGCAGCCTTGATATCCAAGCCTGCACACCCAAGTTCTTGTCTGGCTGACAGTGGGTGCCACACACCCCACTCAGTTAGGGGGAGCCAGAAAACCAGAAATTGGCGGACTGCACTTGACCTCTTAGCACCAACCCTGTAGTTTATTAGTTAATTAACTAATTAATTAATATTAATCTGGGGGTGCACACATGTGCCCCCAGAGGCTAGAAACATCAGAATACCTAGAGTTGGAGTTACAGATGGTTGTGAGTTATCTAATCTGAATGCTGGGAACCAAGGTCAGGTCTTTTAGAAGAACAGCAAGTACTCTTAACCATGAGGCCATCTTTCCAGCCCTCAACTCTACAGTTCATTATGATGATCTTGGCCAGGCTCTTCTCCCCTCTAAGACTCAGTTTCCCCAGTTGTCAGCTGCAGTGAGGACCTGCTAAACATTCAGATTTCCAGAGCCCAGAGTCTGTTCTAGCAGGACTGACAATGACAGAGCCCTGGTGACCGGCAGATAAAGCCCAGGTGTGGAGAGAAGTTTAGGAGCAAGGGGTGGGCAACTTGCTCTCTCCTGAGCCCCAATCTCAGCATGCAGGCCTACCAACAGGATGCTTGAGTCATGAGAAAAACACACTGAGGTATGGGGAGCAGTTGTCTGGCTTGTAGTCAGGGGTTCCATGCCATCCAGCTGTGGCCACTGTCTCCTTAAGAGATACACTGGGAAAACCCCGATGCCCTTCTCCAAAACCTTTGTCCTTATGGACATTAAATTTCATGTGGTGAGCAGACAGACTTGGGCCCAACAGCACCGGCCCAATCTGTCTGCCACAGAGAGATTGACAATGATCCAGTTAACCCTGTTTTCCCTCAAACTCTCTTGGTTTTCAATTGCTCTGTGGCCCCAAGAAAGCCAGCGGAGTTGGTCACACGCTTGGGGTTAAGGCAAGGTTCTGAGGGCTGAGGATGTCACTCAGTTAATGAAGTTAATGAAGCACAGGCTTGCACGCATGGGGCTCTGAGTTCACGTCTCAGCTTTGCATAAACTGGGCACGGTAGTACAGGCCTGTGACCCCAGAACCGGTGAGGGAGAGGCAAAAAGGACCAGGCATCCAAGATAACCCAAGCAAAGAAGAGAAAGCAAGAGAAGAGGAAATATAAGGAGAACCATGCTTTGTTTATTTGGTTGGTTTGGTTTGGTTTTGCTTTTCTAGACAGGGTCTCTCCACGTAGCTCTGGCTATCCTGGAACTCGCTCTGTCCACCAGATTACCTTTGAAGTCAGAGGCCATCTGTCTCGGCCTCCAGTGTTGGGACTAAAGTATGTGTCACCAGGTCCCCACAACCATGCAATTTTCAAAGCTAGATTAGCAAAGGCTGAGACCATGGTCTTATCAATGAATGCCTGAATTTCATGCTAAGATGGCTCCTTTGGGTAGCTCTGCTTTGAAGCAGCCCAAGCTACAGAAATGGACATGTGTCCTCGGCCAGGAGGCCATTCGCAGTGAACATCATCCCTGGCACTTTTTAAAATATATATTTTATTATGTATGTGTCAGCCAGTGCGTGCCACGGCATGCCAGGGCAGAGGGCAGCTCTGTGAAGTCGGTTCTCTTCTTCTACTCTACCAGGGTTCCGGGCTTTTACCTGCTAAGCCAACTTGCTGGGTCCCCGATTCTTTCGTTTTTTTAATCCTTAGTTTTTGATGGAGTCTGGCTCTGTGGCCTGAGCTGACTTTAAGTTTATAGTCCCTCCTACACCTCCTGAGTAGCTGGGATTACTGGTCTAGGACTCTGTACCCTAAAAATCCCACATCTTGCTGTTACTTTAGGAATACCAGCAGCCGGTGACTCCTCAGAGGTCTCCATGAACTCACAGCTCTATCTAAGCAACAGCTGGACCTGGACCTCTCCCTTCTCCTTGGGGCTGTGTCTGTACCTGACTGGTTGTGATGTGATCCATCACATTCAAGCCTTGATCCTCATCCCTGGGGCAGGCACTGTTGGACCCTAAGATCCAAACCAGGAAGATGTGCTCCCCCAGAAACACTCACAGACAGGTGATTTGATGCAAAAGCAAGAGGTTTATTGATCCAGTGCACTGGGGTTTCCCCCACCCCCCACCGCATGCAGGCTAGAGGAACTCCGAGCTAAAGCTAAGAACAGTTTTTATACTGTTTTCATAGGGTTCACAAGGGCAGTTTTACAATCACTTCTTAAACAATGTTAACCACAAAGGCTAACCTCAAACAGCTGTTCCCACACCTGGTTTCTTGATAACATTATCTTATGATAATGAGTGTTAGCTAAGTCTATCTTATCATAGCCCCTGTTTACCCAGGTTTATTGCACTAAGGGCCCAGCTTCCGGATAACCTTTTAATTCCCTTACCTTGGGTTCTTCTCCTGGAAAGTGTGTGTGTAAATCTTTGGAAAGTGCCTCTCCCGGAACGTGTCTCTGGAGAAGTTAATTTTTAAGTTTCGGCTGAGACCTGAGATTCCTTCGGTGCATCTTCAAGTTATTGCAAGGATGCCGAGGTGCATTGGCCTCAGGGCTGCCCTAATTCCTGGGTCCTGATGTTGTTTATTCTGCAGCTTCTGCCCTTGGAGAACCCCATGCATAGCCTGTCAGGTAGCCCCGATTCCTAAACCCCTCAGTGAAAGAGCTTGGTCCTACTACAGCTCTCAAGCTCACTCCAAGCCAAGGCCCTGGGCCCAACATCTTCCCCACCCCCACCCCCAGAGAGGAAGAACTCTAAGCTGCTTTTCTCCACTTGCTTAATGACCCCTTCTGCACTCCCCATTGGCCAAGGCTGTGGCTTTCTGAGATCTTGTGAGGCATTGTGGGAATTTGAAAGGACACGGAGAAGGCTCCTGTTCCTCTCAGCGTGCTTTACCTACCATCTCCCTTTGATCTCCACCCCATTCCTCCTGAGGCTGACACGCTTTGTGTGTTTACAGACGGGACCACAGAGTTCCCTGGGAGCTACTGTGTTAACAGGACAATGGGAACAAGAATAAACAACTTAACAGTCACTGAAATGCCTGGCCACCCCAGGCAAAGGCCTGACTGAGCCCTGGGCAGCACAGCACAGGCAGACCTGATAGAGTGCTTCCCATATTTGCTTAGAGAGCCCTGGACTCAGCGTCTGGTGGCCCTGTAAGCTTGACCAGTGTGTGTAATTTCTTAAGTCTCAGTTTCCTTGTCTGTAAAATGGAAATTATATAGTGAAAGCTGAGTGTCTCTTATCTGAAATCCTGTAGCTCAGAGCCGTTTAGACTTTGCCAGAGTTGTTCAGATTTTGAAGCCTGGTTCATTGGCACACACCTGTAATCCCAGGTACTTGGATGACTAAGGCAGGAGGATTGCAAGTTTGAGGCCTTGGGATGAAGAGATGCTTCAGTGAGTAAGAGCACACACTCCACTTGCAGAGGATCTGAGTTCAGATCCCGGCTTCTGTATCAGGCTGCTCACACTCGCCTGTAACTGGTACTTCAGGAACCTGACACCCTCTGGCCTATGTGGGCAGGCTGACACACATGCATATACCCACAAAGAGATATTCATAAATAAAAATAGAAGAAAGCTTGAGGCAAGCCTGGGCTACATAGAGAGTCCTTTCTCAAGACTAAACAGAAAGCCTGCGTACAGATGAGGGGTAGAGGACTTGCCTAGCAAGGCAGGTCCCTGGATTCCACTCCCATAGCTGTTTTTTTTCTTTCTTTTTTTTTTTTTTTTTTTTCTTTTCTTTTCTTTCTTTTTTTTTTTTTTTTTTTTTTTTTTTTTTTTTTTTTTTTGCTTAGTGTTTCCCATTTAGACTTCTGTTACAGGCTCAACCTGCAACACCCACGGCTTACAGACTGTCTGTACATCACTTGGTAAGTTACAGCTTTACAATTGCATATGATTGACACTCAGGATAAACACCCTGAAGCTTGCAGTCATCAGTCTACACAGGCTGTGCTTTGTTGGTCTTTCTGCAAGCTCTGCAGGAGGAGGGGGCATCTTTGTTCACTGTCAGCGGCTCATGGTCAGAACCACCCTGTTGGGGGAATAGCTTCTCCATCCGTCTCAGTTTGGGTTCTATTGCTGTGAGGAGACGCCATGACCATGGCGACTCTTAAAGGGAAATGTTTAATTGAAACTGGCTTATAGTTTCAGATGGTTAGTCCATTATCATCATGGCGGGAAGCATGGCAGCATACAGGCAGCCGTGGTGCTGAAGGAGCAGAGAGTTCTACATCTTGATCTAAACGTAGCAGAAGGAGACTGACTGTGAGCCACACTGGGTGGAGCTGGAGCGCAGAAAACCTCAAAGCCCGCCCCCACAGTGACACACTTCCTCCAATAAGGCCACACCCACCTCAACAAGGCCTTGCCTCCTAACAGTGCCTCTCCCTACGGGCCAAGCATTCAAACACATGAGTCTACAGGGCTATAAAGATCACACTCTCTATGTCCAAATGCTGTGTTATCTGTGGTAGGAGGGAATTGGCCATCTTCTCAATGATCATGATTACGCCTTATAGTTAGTGTTGGGATCGTGACAAGTGCCCTGTTCTGCCTTGGTGACTTGAGACATTAGCAGCTGCAGATCAGCCATGCACTCCAGACCTGGTTGGAAACATTAACCCAGCATGGTACAGAGTTGACTCTCACCAAGACCCCAATCAGGGGATTCGCCCAGGGAAATGGTTCAGTTCGTTGCCATCAGCACAGAGGATAATGATGGTTTCTTTCTTTCTCTCTCTCTCTCTCTCTCTCTCTCTCTCTCTCTCTCTCTCTCTCTCTGTGTGTGTGTGTGTGTGTGTGTGTGTGTGTGTGTGTGTGTGTCTGTCCTCCATGGCCTTGCCTCTGTTCTGTAACACTCATGATGCACACCAGGAGCCTAAGGTACATAGAATTTCTGTAATGTGCTCAAAGTCACTAAGCTATTGCATAACTGCAGATTCCAGCATGGAGACCCCAAGACTATATACACAGTGCCAGGTGACGGACAAGGTCACTTGTGCATGCACGGCAAAGCTGTGACTGACGGGACCCTCTAGCCTCAGTCTGAGGCCGGGGAAACTCTTCATGCCTCAGTTTCTCTGGCTGCTTCCTGCTCTTTCCAGCAACATGCAACTGAGTTTATAATTGGCAACTGTGTGGCTTGTGCTAGGTTTTTTTCAAGATTAAAAATTAACATATATGTATAAACATGTATGTAAATTTATATATTTACATGACTGTATGTTACATGTCTCTATGTGGGCATGAGGCTGTGAGTGTAGGGGAGCTCAGAGGCCAGAGGTGTCCAATAACCCTGGAACTGGAGTTATAGGTGATCTGAGGTGCTCTGTGGGTGCTGGGAACTGAACTCAGGTCCTCTGTAAGAGCAGCAAATGTTCTTAACCACTGAGCTACCTCTCCAGAGTCCCTGACTGTTATTTGAGAGCATAAACCTTTTTCTTCTTCCTTTTTAAAGACAGTCTAGACAAGCAATCACCTGTGTATGTGAGGCCGATGAAACAGTTCAGTGGGTAAGGGTGCTGGACACCAAGCCCGATGGCCTGAATTCTATTCCCCGGACCAACATGACAGAAGGAGAGAGCCAACCTCTGACTGTCACATACCCACTGTGTGTGTGCACACACACATACACACATACACACAGTATGTAGTAAAAGTATTAAGTAAATGTACAGTATCATCTTGATTCCCTGATGTGTCTTGGGATCCTTGCAAGGGTGAGGAGTGTCTCATGGGACTGATTCCAGAGCCTTGCAGACTTTCATATGCAGAGAGCCAGTCAGAGCTCAACCCCAGGACCTCTCATGAGCCACCCTTACCCAGTGCCAGAGCCCAAGTGGCCAAGGCAGTCCACACTGCAGGGATGCTAAGATTACCCAATGGTATCATTGCTCCTGCCATGCCCACTAACTCCACCTCCACTCCCTGGGCTCCCCACTTGGTTGTGGTGCATCCCCTGATCCTCCCAGGGCTCCACAGTCTCCCTGCCCTGACATGTGGTCTACCCACATGCCCACCTGGGCTCTGGATGGTGTCATCTCCATTTTCCTGAACTAAAGCTGTCCTGGCATGGGGTTCATTCAGAGTTTAGCTCTCCATCCTCTGCCCATGGAAGCCTGAAGCCTGAAGCCATGGTGGGAGTCTCTGCCCAGCCCTGCCCAGCCCCTCCCTGAACCTGTTAGAGTATCGTGTCCAGGAGGGCATGGGTAATCCACAGCAGAGGCTCCAGAAGCCATTTGCAGGTGGCTTTACCGTGCGTTCACGAACTTGCTTGTGTTTCCCCCATGACAGGTTTAACTTCTTAATCCTCTCTTGCTTCTGATACAGAGATAAGCCTGCCTACCTGTCCTGCGCACACACCATTGGAGAATGAGGTGTGAACGAAGTCAGTAGCAGCTTGAGGCTAAAGCTGAGCAGGGCACAGGCCTCCAGGGGAGCTGGGGACAGCACTTCAGGCACGGAGCTAAAGAGCCTCCAGAATCCTCAGTCCAGCAAGACCCTGGCCCTGCAAGCAGCCATGGGAAACTCTTTGGCAAAGCAGCCTTATCTCGGGAATGACAAGGACCAGCTCCTGCCATGACACAGGTAAACAAAACACACACATACACAAACACAAATACACACATGCATACATGAGTACACACATGAATGTGCATACACATACACACACTCATTATGTATACATACATGCATACGTGCAAACACATATAGGTATGCATACATGTACACACATACACATAAACACATACACACAGTTAATATTCACACAATATACACTAATACACACAAGCATGCATACATGTATATGAACACACAAGCATGCACACACACTTATAGACATGCATATATTCACACACACACATTGTTATTCACACAGACACATACCTTTCCAAAGCAAAAGGACAGATTGCACACACACACACACACACACACACACACACATTGTTATTTACACAGACATATACCAACCTTTCTGAAGAAAAAGGACAGGTCTTATAGACATGTATACATTCACACACACACACACACACACACACACACACACACACACACACACATATAGTTATCCACACAGACACATACCAACCTGCCTGAGGACAGGTTCTTCAGAAACTAGAAGGAATAAGTCCAAGCCCCTACCCTCTTACCTGGCTGTGTCCACAACCCCCACACCTCAACTTCCACCACCTTTCTCTCCACCCCTGGGAGTAGCCCCTCTGCAGCCAGCCTCCTTTCTCTATGCTGTTCACTAGAAGTTCATCACTGGGCTGTGCTAAGCTCCCACAAGTCCTGATGGATTTGTAAGCAGGACTTAGCTGTGGGGACCCTCTCAGTCACTACCACCACACAGAAGCAGTTGGAAGCCTGTGTTAGCTGTGTATTCACTGAGCAACGTGCCCTCTGCAGAGCTTTGCAAACTTAAGTTGGTGCTGAACCGACCAGCAGCGAGGGTCTGACTCTTCCCTGCTTAGAGCTTGCTCTGGATAATCTTATGTCCCCAGCGCCAAGATCTGAACTCAGGCCAGGCCTGGCTGCCGTGAGATGCAGCCATTTCCACTGGCCCACAGTACCACAGAGGCTCAGTGACAAAGAGATGGGCAAGGAGTCTTCGTCTAGGAAGGTAGACAAACCTGGGCCTTGAAACCAGGCCCACCATGGAGGTACAGGATGACCCCAAGCCCTTGACCCCAGGCTTGACTCAGATGATCTCCATGTTGATCCTAACCTTACCAAGAATGAAGAAGAACCTGGTGTGGAAGCCCAATTCTCCTCCACTCCCTTCTCCACCTGCCTTGGACGTTCTTCTAGTCATTCAACAAACGGAGCCCTGCTGTGTGCCAGCCCCAGTCAGAGGCCTGGGCAGCTGGGCTTCCCTGACAGATTACACTTCAGATCTTGCCCAAGGTAGGGGTCCTGGCATTCCAGAGCTGGGTGCCCATCAGGGAAAGGAGTCCACCTTGCCTGCCAGAAGCTAAAAGTATCTCTTTGAAACCATTCCTTACAAATAGGGGGAAGGACCACCTGTCCTTGAAGGTGCTTCTCCAGCCCTCCTGATAACTGCTGCCCTGAAATCCCTTATCAGGTTGGACAGTGGAGTCTTCAGGGCCAGAGATGCCCTCACAGGAGTCACCTTGAGCAAAGACCTCCTGTGGACTTGAGCGGCTATGAAATGAATAGGAAACGGTCCGTAGCTCCTATGTCTGTGCCTATAGCAGACACTGCCAAAAGGTCAGTCATTCATTCAACAAACCATCCCAGGGCTCTGCCTAAGTGGGAAGCAGTGTCCTAGGAGCCAGAGACACAGCAAGTTACACAGAGAGAAGGTCTCTGCTTCAATGGGACATGTGTTTCTGATGCTGTCATTGATCATAGACAGATATGGCCTTGGGTTGGGGGGGGGGTCTTAAGGAATTAACTCATACAGATACGGAATCTGGTATGTATCAAGTTTGAAACTGAGACAGGATTTGCATATGACAGTCTTCAGTCCCCAAAGTGCAGATTTTGCTCTTGAGGTTCTTCCACAGAATAAACGAGGCCCACTCATTATTAAGGACAATCTTCAAAGTCGATTGATATTTAGAGTCTAAGCACATGGACAAATCCAGGCTAGCGTTCCACCAAACCTCCAGACACCACAGCTTGGCCAAGTTGTCGCTGGAAATGCAGCCGGCACAAGCCCCATTTCCCATCCCTAGGGATAATCTCGAAACTGCTCTCCAGCCCTGATAGCCTGGTAGCCATAGTTCCCTGAGGTTTCTGAGGAGAGGACAGAGCAATCCAAGCGTACTCAGGTCTCTCCAAGAGAAAGCCAGGCAGGGGACTTTGAAGAGGAAGTTGAGACAAACCTTATAGATGCGACCTTCAGGACTGGCTGTCCAACAGTTATCGCCAACGAAAGGCACGTTGTTTCTTTCCCCTACAGCTTGGCAATGTGCAGCTCTGGGGATTGGCAGGCCCCTACTTTAGGGCAGAAAGGACTTCTCAGGTTGGTGTCACATGCTCCACTGTTCCTGTCCTTCTATGTTGGTGTGAGGTTGATACCCATGTCAGCCACTAAGGCAGGTAGGTGTGTGAGCAGTTACACGGACATAGCCCAGCACTAGACAGTTGCACTATGAGTCTGCGCTGACAGATCTTGGGGCTCAGTACAGCAAAGAATCCTCTCCCCATGTCACCCTTAAGGTGCAAGCTGGCAGGCATCTTTGGCCCATGTACTCAGGGGCCCAGGCTAAGGGAAGAGACTTCATCTTTGTGAGGCTGTTACCCAACTTACAGGGATTCTGTGGGAGGAAAAGCAGAGCATACAGAATTCATGTGTAGCTCAGGCTAGCCTCTAACTCATTTTGTAGCTGAGGATGGTCTTTGAACTCATGATCTCCTGTCCTGTCCCCCACCCCTTAGTTTGGGATTACAAGTGCGTACCTACCATGCCCAATTTAAGTTGCACTGGAAATCAAACCTAGAGTGTTGAGAACCGCACTAGTCCCACATTCGGGCGGCCAAAAAATGTCGAGGCCCGCGCAAAATATTGAGGCCCGGGCTGCCCCGAGTTTGGCAGCCATTGTATCCTGGCCCAAGCTGCCGCTCCGGTCTGTGGGTCGGGGTTCAGCAAGAGAGAGAGAGAGTGAGGATGGGCTCGAAGAATGGAGACCAGACAGAGTGCGTTTCAGTCCGTTTATTGTTCAGTCTCTCTTCTTAGTCCAAGTTCCAAGTCTTGAGTTCCTAGTTCCTAGTGCCTCCAAGTTCCAAGTTACCTCTTCCAAGTTCTCTCCCAAGTACCTGCTTCTCTGTCTCCTCTGTCTGCTGTGTCTGATTCTCTGATCTCTGTCTCTGCCTTTTATATGTCTCACTTCTAAGCCATGCCTCTAAGTCACACCTATAATCATGCCCTTAGGTCTTGTCTCTAAATCTGATCGCTAGGTCACTCTTAAGTCACACACCTTTAATCTCACACACCTTTTTTTACAAAGTAGCAAAAGAAAATGTGATGTCATTTCAGGATGCAAAATACGGGACACAATACAGCATCCTTAAAAATCTATCAACTCTTATTGAGTTCTGCCCCTCAAGAAGTGGTCTTGACAAATCAACCCTGCCCTGGTTTCTTTTCCAGTTGCTGTATTAAGAAGGCTTAGTTCAAGATGTGGTCCATCACGGTTGAAGGCAAGGCAGCAGGGTCCTGAAGCAGCTGATCAAATCATACTCACAATCAGGAAGCAGACAAGGGTGAATGCCCGCTGCTGCCCAGCTCCTTTCTCCATCTTATTACAGTCCAGGATCCCAGCCAGGGAATGGTGACACCCACGGTGGACGGACGAGTCTTCCTGCCACAATTAGCCTGGTCAAGATCATTCCCCACAGGCATAACAAGAGGTGGGTCTTCCAGGTGAGACTAGAGTCTGTCAAACAGGTAGGTAACTCTCACCATCACACCCCCAGATGCTCTGCAGATCTTCTGGGAGGCAACCTCCTTGCAAAATGTGTTTACCTTCCTATTTATCTTAACTAGTGTTCCAGCATAGTGAAGAGAACCATGGCCATGTGTTTGTTGATTTCATAATCTTATCGATAAGGTCAAAGCTTAGTTGCTCCCCTGGAGGGAACAGGTACTCTCGGAATTAAACCCAGAGCCTGCATGCAACCTGCAAGAATTCTTAGACCCTAAGAACTCATAGCAGTTTCCTTTGATGGGATTTGATGGGCTAAACTCACATATTTTTCTAATTGACCCACTTTAAATGCACAGGCCTATGATATTTAGTAAACTTTAGTTGTCCAGTGATCACCACAGTCTAGTCTAATGCTCGTTCCATCAAGCTGAAGCGAAACAGCATAGGCTTTCGCACTCAGGGCTGTCTGGCCAGCACGCCCCAGGGACCCACCTGTCTCTTCCACCCCAGGACTGAGATCACAGGCTGCACATCATGCCCGGCTTTCATACATGGTTTTGGGGCTCAAACACAGGTCCTCGTGCTTGTTGGATAAATACTTTTCCTACCGAGCTATAGCCAAAGTCTGGGGATCCTTAGATACATAATGTGTTCAAAGCTGCTCTGGGCTACATGAGGCCATGGCTCAAAAGGAAGGAAAGAAAGGAAGGAAGGAAGGGAAGGAGGGATGGAAGGAGGAGGGAAGGAAGGAAGGAAGGAAGGAAGGAAGGAAGGAAGGAAGGAAGGAAGAGAAAGAAGAGAGGGAGGGAAGGGGAGGAAGGGAGAGGGAGAGAGGGAGGGAGAAAGGAAGAGAGAAAGAAAGAGAGAAAGAGAGAAAGGAAGACAAAAGAAAAGAAACCACTAAGCTCTACCCCAGACATCCCTCTTGCCTTTATGGGGGTCACAGCTTCTTGTATTGTTCCAGCACTGCATGGTCTGGGTTGGTTTTGATTTGTTTTGATTTGGTTTTATGAGACAAGAGTTTCATACAGCTCAGGAAAGCCTTGAACTCACTATGTACAGAGGATGACCGTGAACTCCTCATTCTCCTGTCTCTACCTCCAGAGGGCCAGGATCACAGGTGTGTGCCACCAGGCATTGTAGGAAATGTTGTCTTTGGTTGTTTTAAAAATTAAATTATATTTAAAAATTGGGGGGTGGAGCATGAGGGTGCCAAGTGCCACCCCCTGCGTACGAAAGACAGAGCGGCATTCCGGAGTCAGCACTCCCTTCCTCCGTGTGGGTCCCAGGGATCGAACTCAGGTCTTCAGGCTTGGCAGCAAGCACCTTTATCAGCTGAGCCATCTTGTCCCACTGGTTTTCTGTTTTCTCAATAGTCGGCCTAACCATGGGAAGAGTCTTGCTCTCATTGTGATTTTAATTTATTTTACTTTCTCGGATGACAAATGGCACCAAGCATCTTTCGCTTCACTCATGGGGCCATTTGTTTATCTTCTCTGGTGAAATGTTTATTAAAGCCCTTTGCCCATTTTTAATTGGCTTATTTGTCTTGCTATTGAGTCATGGGAGCCTGGATTTCTTTTTTTCTACCAAAGCTACAATTTCATAATTGCTTTGGGGAACAAAGAGAAGTTTATTTGGTGAAAAAACAAATTTGTGTTTAAGTCTTGGCTCGTCCACTTCAAGGTCCTAAGGCTCCCAGAACGTCCCCTGAGGTCCTAGCTCTTGTCTCCCCTTTGGCAGAGTAAGGGTAAGAATGTTCTGGAAAGACCATGGTACCTAGCAGTTTCAGTGGCAAAAGTAGTAAAGCGTGTGGAGCATGCGTACACAGCTTCTGTCCCCACAAGTGTTTGGGGAACGGTACTGAGCTGGGGACAGAGAAAAGGGAAAGAGCAGACTCTGGGCTCACCTGGCTAGCCCATGAGGCTGAGGCAGAGAACACACAACAGCACAGTAAAACAGGTTACACACATCATGTCACGGCAGGAGAAAATATAACAAAATACAATGACAGTGGTATGGGGCCTCTGGATCAGGTGGTTAGAAGGTCCTAGCATGCCAGGCAGTGGTGGCGCACGCCTTTAATCCCAGCACTTGGGAGGCAGAGGCAGGCGGATTTCTGAGTTCGAGGCCAACCTGGTCTACAGAGTGAGTTCCAGGACAGCCAGAGATACACAGAGAAACCCTGTCTGGAAAAACAAAAACAAAAACAAACAAACAAACAAATAAATAAATAAGGGTTCTAGCATGTGGGAGCCCATCTGGGTGCAATCACAGTTCAAACTGACAGGGGCTTAAACCACACCAACTGCCTCTTTCTCTCTTTTGAGCTCAACCTCTATGTGTGTGTGTGTGTGTGTGTGTGTGTGTGTGTGTGTGTGTGTGCGCACGCGCATGCGCGTGCGCCCATGTGTGTATCTATCTGCTATGTGTGTGCAGTGACTCTAGAGACCAGAAGAAGGATCTGATCCCCTGGAACTGGAGTTATAAGTGGTAGTAAGCTGGACAAAGTGGGTGCTGGGAGCCCAGCCCAGGTCCTCTGGAAAAGCAGTACGTGCCATCTAACCACTGAGCCATCCTTCCAGCTTTCTCCTGGTCTTTCTGTCTTGCCCATCACCAGGGCTCCGCTCCTCCAGGTTCATATGGTGGCACTGTAAAGCCCACTCGAAAAAGAACTCACGATCCCCGGAGAACTGCAGACGCACCCCAAATCACTCACGAGAAACACAACTTGATGCAATCGCATGAGGTTTACTGGCTAGCCAGGGCTGTCTTCCCAAAGGCCCACACAGGGGCAGAGGAATTCAGCCCCGAACAAAAGAATTTTATAGCTTTTAAGGGGGAATCTACAAACCAGGTGGGGGTGGAGTTAGGGAAGGGGGAAGGCTAAGAGTGGAGTTAAGGAAGGGGGAAGGAGGGGGAACAGGTCACTAGGTCATCGATACATTTGATCTCAAATTCTTAAGATGGATGGTATGTCACTTTATAATTGGCTATTTCAAACTAGTTTCACACAATATATCATGAGCTCCAGTTCAAGGGGGTCAGGCTAATCTCGAACTTTTAGCATCCTGGCACCAACTGTCTCAGGGCTGTTAGTTCAAAGCGTGGCCAGGCTAATCTCGGGCCCATAGCATCCTGACACCATACATCTTAGGGTTTGTTTAGTTAGGGCCATCTATTCAAATGCTCAGCTAATTTCCTGGGACTGAGGCGACACAGTGTTTGACTTACAGGTTTTTATGTCTTTGCTTTTAAGAGTAGGGTTCAGGGGATCAACTTATGATTTTTCTATCTTTCAGCACCTCCCACCAGCTGTCTCACCTCCAGCCCCTCTGAACAGGTTGCCAGAAGGGCCAGTTGGAAGAAGAGGTCACAGGTCTTCCCTTCGGGAGAAGCTTGAAGCCACTCCCCTATCCCTTCACCCATCACTAGCCAGCAATGACTGGAATACTCATTCCTCGATTCAGGGCAGGGTGCAAACAGACCTCATGCTTCTGCTTAGCTGTTCAGCTAATGCTCCAGGATTCTGTTGCTTCCTTTAAGAAGGACAGGGGCTGGGGACATGGCCCTGGAGTTAAGAACACTTATTGCTCTGGCAGAGGACCTGAGTTCAGTTCCCAGCACCCTTGTTTGGCTGTAACTCCAGCCCCAGGATGTCTGATCCCTCTGGCCTTTTGGGACATCTGCACACACTCACACACACACACACACACACCCCGCATATATATGTGTATGTGTGTATGTGTGTATATGTGTGTATGTGTGTATATGTGTATGTGTGTATGTATATGATGTGTATATGTATATATATATGATGTATATGTATGTATATGATGTATATGATGTGTATGTGTATATATAGAAGGTATCTGTCTCTGCTATGGCTAGTCAAGGAAGGCTTCTCTGAAAAGAATTGTTGAATGACTGTCCAACTGACTCAAAGGAGGGAATCGTGCAAGGTTCTGGAGGAAAAGCATTCCCAACAGAAAGCAGTCAATGTCCCTGAAACAAGAGGAAGTCTGGAGCCTTGGAAGGAAACAAATCCAGTAATTTCTGGTCTCCAGGAGGTGATGGGTTACCTGACTCATGTGTAGGATACTATGTTTTACCTTCTCCATGGGCTTTGCCTAAACAGACACACACTGGCACCCCTGGCCTGTGACACAAGATACCCAGCAGGGGGTTAGGCATGTCAAGCCCAAATTGTCACAACCCCATCATCTTCAGAGAGCCACACACTTTTCCATTAGTGGCCTGGAGAATCCCAGGGCCTGCTGTGTGTAGAGGGAGCTTTTCTTCCAGCCCCGAGGGGGAAGGGGGGAAGCTTATACCTCTCAGCCTGCCATTATTCCCACGGGGAGGCTGCAGTGTTCTGAAACCCTTCAGAGTAGCCTTGGGGATATCTGAGGCCTTTTCCTGAGGCTCATATCTCCACAGGGAGCCTCGCCCTGGGAGACATTCTGCAAACCCAGCTGGGGCCCAGCTTTGCCTGTTAGTCTTGCTTCCCTGAAGGCTTCCCTGACCTTCACTTCAAAGACAGCTGTGAACACAGCTTAACACAAGATCGTAAGCTCACGCCCAACACTATAAGGATTCTTTCTGCAGTTTTACTTTCTAAGGTGATCACGCTGTTCTCAGGCCTGAACTCATGGTGTCACGTCAAAAGGTTACAAGTGACAGCTGGAGACTGCTCAGCTGCACAGTCAAGGACCAGGGCCAGGCTGGATGCATGCAGAGCTTAGCCTGGCTGGTCTTCCGAAGCTTTGTCCTATTGGGCCAGGCTCTTGGCTCCTCCCCCTTGCATTTACACAAGAATTTCCAGCACAAGGGATTCTGGGAGACTAAGGGCTTGGGGTACCTGGCACAGATGTTCAGCCTTAGAGAATCCTGTTATTCTACCAACCAGCTCTTTTCTATGGTCAATTTGGTTACAACCTCTCCCATGGCCAGGGAGTCAGGGCAAGGTTTCCCTGAGGTGTTGTCATCCCACTGCAAGCCTGCCTGTGACGTGTCCACCTTCCTCCTTCATTCCTTATATCTGTTCTCTCGTTCTGTTTCAGGCCATTCAGCTTTCCTTCCTGTATTTCTTACACTCTTGGCCAGGTGGGGTGGTACAGGTGGGTCACCCCAACTCTGGAGGGGTGACAGCAGGAGAAGGAAGAGTTCTAGGCTAACCTAGTCATTCAGTTAGACCTTGCTCAATGCACTTCTACCTACACCTGCAGAGTCACAAGGACTCACAGCAACTCTACTTGCAATTGTGATGACATCCTGGCTTCTTCAGTGTCTCTCTGGGAATCTTTCTCTTTCTTCCCCATGCCTCTATTTTTTTTCTTTATTTTCTTCTGACATTGCTGGACTTCGAACCCAGAACCTTGTGAATGTTAGACAAGAGCTCTAACCACTGGGCTACAAGTAAGCCCAGTTTTTGTTTTAGGAGACAGTCCATCAGACCAGAGAACATCCAGTTCTCCCAGCAGTGCACACACAGAAACATTTCTTCTCTCTTCTTCTATGAGTAATATCCATACGCACCTCACATGCCGCTGTAGTGAGCATTTAACCATGCTCCTGGCTGAATCCATAGGAATCCATCATTGATACATTGGCCTACAGATAGAAACTGTAGCCAGCATGGGGTGAGTTGGACCCAGAGACCACAGAAGAATAGCAAGAGGGTCAAAGTTTATTCTAGTTTGGAGAACTCCCACCCCGACATTCTGTTGCTCCCGGACTTCCAACATAACTGCTCTGTACAGACGACAGAAGCGTCCACACCCAGCCTCCCTCTACCTTCCCCCACCCCACAGGGACAAAAGGCGATTATATGCCTAGAAGGTTCTGGAAAACTAGTCTGGTCCAGTGACAACCTCCAGCTAAAACACAGCAAGAAAAACTAGTTCTACAGGCTGCCCCGTGGCTGGTCACCCTCCTCCAAACAAACCTTAGCTCAGCCACAGAAAGGCAATGGCCTGATGCCCAGTCTGGGGGTTACAGGTCAGCTAGAGTTCACTCCCTGCATTGCAGAGCGGCTACAGACTTCAGACACTTCTGGGTTTTCTAGTCCTTTTTACTACGTATCAGTTAGCCCCTTAGAGTCTCCGTTTCCCTATCTGAGTGATAGCATATGGCCCTCGGAGTTGCTTTTCAGGACTGAGAGAGGCAGGAAGCATAAAGGCCAGCTATGATTTCCTTGCTTGCATTTGATGATGTTTTTGCATTACTCAAAAGGAGCAGCTTTTGGTGTCACAGCGGGGCATAACTGGAGGCCCCAACAGCCAAGAGCCTGGGCACCTAGGATTGCCCACCACTAATCCTGGCAGGGTCCTGCTTTGAACATGCAGGCAAGAGGGGACACCTAATTTCCTCTCAGCCTCTGGATGGCTTTTAGAAAGAACACGTAGCTGAATTCAGAGACCCCAGCAGGCTTTACCCTTTCATGTCACTGGTTCTTGGCACAGACACTCAGGCTCACCCTGGTGTGGTTGCTGCTGTAACTCTGGCTCCTACCTTAGAGCCTTCGTGCAAGCTGGGCCCCTCCCAGGATCCACCCCTCCCCTTCCACCCCTGCTACCTCCTCCATGATCTCTGAGCAAAGCAATGACCCTACTCCCAGAGTCAGGGCCAGGTGTTCCCATTGTCTGTGGCCTTCCCATCCTCCCCCTGGATCCTGGTTCTGGGGACACAGGAGTACTGCCTTTCAGAAACAAAAGAGATCATGGAAACTCTGTACTGGGCTTTTCATGCCCCATGGCCAGGGTGATTGTTAAAGGGTTTCTTGGTCTAACCTCAGTCCCTTGTTTGTTTATTCGGCAAACATTTATCAAATACCAGCTAAGAGTCAGGCCATGCCTGCGGGCACAGCCTGCCTGGCTTTGTGTCACTTCCTCTGCCTGGCTCTGTCTCAGCTTCTCCTGGGGAAGGCACCTGAGAGAAGGATTCCTCAGGAGGATAGGAATTTGCAGGAACCCCAGCTCCTTCACCTCCTAGGGTCTTCACTCTTGGGTCTTTCCCCTTTGTGAAGGTAGGAAGTATCTATCTAGAGGATAGGGCAAGAACCCAAGAGGTAGATCTGTCCCAGAGCACGTGGGAACATGGGGACCCCCTGAAAGTGAGACCTTCGGAGTCCTGGAGCAATGGTCCTGGCAGACTCACTAGTTTGGGGCAAGCTACTTCTTTGCACGAGCTCTGCCCTCTTACCAACAGTACCAGAGTCAGGTTATCTAAGGTCTCTCCAGCTTGCAGAAGCTGTGACTCAGGATAGCCAGCTGCCTTGGAATAGTGTCAAGCAGGCAGGCACACAGACAGGCAGGCAGGTAGTCACCTAGGCAGGCACACATAGGCATGCAGGCAGGCACCTAGACGCCCACAAGAGGAAAGCACCAGGCAGACAGCCGCAAGCATAAGCTAGGATGCCATCTTCACACTACAAAACTTGAAGTGATTGAAACTTGGGAACCAGACAAACTAACCAAAAGTAGTCTCGGGCAGTGTCTGGGGGCCTTGAATGAGGGATAGCAGTTGACACTCTCTTCTATCCACACGGAGCTGTTTCTTCTCTGGTTTCCTTCAGACAACTCTTGACAACTACTGAGGAGACCACCAAACCTTGTATCTTCTGGAATGTTCCAAACAAAAGAAGAATTATTTCCCTGGTTCTCTCTCTCTCCTCTCTCTCTCTCCTCTCTCTCTCTCCTTTCTCTCTCTCTCTCTCTCTCTATCTCTCTCTCTCCCTCCCCCTCTCCCTCCCCCTCTCCGTCTCTCTCTCTCTATCTCTCTCTTGTGTGTGTGTGTGTGTGTGTTCATGTGTGCATTCTGATATGTATGCACATGCGTGGAGGCCAATACTGACATCAGGTGTCTTCTTCCTTGCTCCCCACCATAGTTTTTGAGACATGGCTTTTTACTGAGCCTGGAGTTCACTTGATTAGCTATGCTGGCTGACTGAGATCATCTTGTCTTTGTCTCCCCAGCACTGAGATTTTGGGTGTTCGCCCATGGGTTTTGCTTTTCACAAGGGTTCTGGTGATCAAACTCCGATCCCCATGCTCACAGGGCAAGCATCTCACTGACTGAGCCATCTCCTCGGTCTCTGCCCTTGGTTCTCATCTCCATCTTCCTTGCTTCAGGTGCCACTGTTTGCTTGGTTCCATGTCATTTCACCCAGTTAGAGATTCATTTCAATCACTGCTACATGGGCCCGTTAACCCAAGTCTCCTGCCTCAGAGCCTTTGTGCAAACAGACTTGGTTTGGAAGGGCCTCATTCATTCATCCCTTAAAAGTCAGTTCCCAAAACACCTCACCCTCACCCCAAAAAATTTCACACCAATCCAGAAGCTTCTGCACCCACCAAGTTAAATGCTTCACTGCCTAAGTCAATTGTAGACTATTTTCAAGGCAGTTTCTGAACTGGGAGTCCAGGGGAGACTAACCTGTTACCAGGGCAGGAGATAGACAGAAAGACAGACAAGACAGACAGACAGATTGACATATTGACAGAGAGACAGAGAGGAAAGGAAAGAACTCGAGGATCCCTCCCTTCCTGGACTCAACCGCCTGGTCATTTCTGCTCACCCCTCTCAGGCTGTGACTCAGCCAAACACTTCTTTTCCAGCTGCAAAGGAGTCTGGGAAATATTTTTTTTTCTGGTTGTTCAGGAAAATTCAACTGAGCCATAATTGAGTGGACACTTTTCCCGTGTATGCTCCAGGGCTGGCATAAGAATTGACCAACAAAGACTGTGAAGTCCTGAGCTCAGTGCCTGGCACATAGTAGGTGTTTTTGCAAAGCTGATAACTATCTTTGACTTCATCACCAGTATCAGATCCCCAGGGGACCAGACCCTTCTGTAGCCAGCTGCCTCCTGATCGAATGCAGGGCTCTGCTGTCTAGCACAGGCCCAGCTTCTAGACTGTTCTGTCAGGAGCCCCTCTTTCTCACCACCCCCCAGTCCTGGCTGGAGCCACCTTCTCCACCTTCTTCCCCCTGCATCTTCCATCTGACAAACCATTGGTTTCCAATGAGCAGAAATCTCCCTGCTGGGCCACACTGAGCTGCGTAAACACCGTGAAGGCCTGAAGGGGTTGGCTTCTCTGGCTGTCGATGCCTCCCCATGCCTTCCACAGGATACCGGAGCCCCAAAGGCACCTTATCCTTACCTCAGCAGTGACAGTTAGAGGCAAGTCTCACTGACCTTATTTTAGAAATGGAAAAAAAAAATCGAAGCCCAGGGGTCATTAATATAGTGCTTCCAAACTTACGTGGCCCTTTCTTGCAGAAAGAAAGTCCAAAATTCATACTTCAAACCATGTCACCCTCCTTAGGTGCCCGCCTGACATGGATTTCTCAAGAGTCCAGCGTGTGCCTGCCTTTAGCACAGGACGAGAGCCTTCCAGAATTGCTCCAGAAACTTCCATGAGCATGCACCTTTCTAGCCATGTCCCAACTGCCCCACTTCCCTCGGGACACTCAGAGTGGCTGGAGGCTGGGTCAGAGTGGAGAACTCTTGACCTGGTATGAGGCTCTAAGGATAAACCCCAGTTTCAAGCTTGCGTTTTGTAAATATGAGCTGAACAGCAGACATCTGGGGAGGAACCCGTGAGTAGAGAGATGGCCGATGGCCCGTGTGGTAGTGGAGACAAAGGGACAGTAAACAGATGGGCTTGGCTGAAGCAGAACGGGTATTTGGAGACAGTGACAAATGAGGCCAGAACATCACAGGGACTGAGCAGGATGGGCCAGCTATTTAGATTTGAGTGGAGAGGCTTTAGGGAGCCCCAGGATGTTCTGCAGCCAGCATGTTGCAGAAAAGGCATGTTAGAGCCGAAGAGACATGTTCTGGAAGGTCTGGAAGGAGAGCCAGGCACAAGGAGCTCTCTACAGCCGACTGGTGTGGCAGGGCTGGAGGCGACAGGGACATTATAGAGGAGGGACAACCACTGGATTGGGTGTGACAGCAGCCTGTGCCTTCAAGCCAGGTTCAGCCACCTGCCTGTGATCAGCCAAGCGAAGCAGCCAAATTAATAGTAAAAACAGAAAGCAGAGACTTATTCAATGTGGCCACATTGGGAAGAGGGACAAAGACATTCGGTAACCTCCCTGCATCCATCTTTGGGGTCCAGATGTGAGGTCAGTGTTTAAGAGCACTGGCTGCTTTCCAGAGGACCTCAGTTCAGTTCCCAGTACCCACACCAGGCAGCTCCCAGCCATCTGTAACTCCAGCTTCAGGGGATCCAACCTCTCTGGCCCCTGCACTCATGTGCACATAAAAACACATGCATCTACACACAATTAAAAATAAGAAAAATCGGGGCCAGGGTGGTTGCTCGATAGTTAAGAGTACCAGCTGCTCTTCCAGAAGAAATATGTTCTGTCCCCAGCATCTAGAAAACAGCTCACGACCACCTGTAACTCTAGTTCCAGGCGACCCAATGCCCTCCTCTGGGTTCCACAGTCACCAGGCATGCATTTGCAGGTGGCGCACACACATGCACATAGGGAAAACGCCTATGCACTTAAATGACTAAAAGCAATAATAATAAATAAATCTAACAGTAAATAGACAGATACAAGGACTCAAATATCAAGGAGTCACTGTCTCAGGAGCCACTGTCTCAGGATGAGCAACAGGGCTCGTATCTATCTAGGTGCTTCTGGGTCCTTTCTAGAATCATGCAGGATCTAATATGAAGATTCTAGCTTTCAGGGGCTCTGGTGGGACCCAAGTCCCAGCATGATAACAGCTCTTAGGCCATATTGTTTGAAGCAAATGTAGAAAATCTCTCAAGAATGGCCTTAGGGATGGCTTACTTAGTGGCGGACTAGGCAAATCTGCAGCCTGGTAAAGCTGTTGGGGGCTGGAGGGACCATATCTGCAGCTCCTCCAAGCTCAGAGCTAGGATGGTGGAAGGAACCCAGTGACTGGTACTCAGGCTACTGTTGTTACTGTGACTGTGGGCTTGGGGCCCACAGTGAAGGGGGATCGTGACCATGTAGGAAGGCCTTACTGGCTCGTGTTCCCACCTCAGGATGCTTCTAGCCTTCACCTCCTTCTACCCTGGGGAGGAAATGGGCTGCCATCTCCCATGGCAGGCACAAATCATGTCACGTTCAATTTCCAAGTCAAATTCACAGGCAAACCCCAACCTGCCCTTACTTCATTGTCTATACTTAAACAGCACAGCCCTCCATGCCAAGCTTTCGACACTCTTCCCAGGCACCCTTTCACCAGCTGCAGCATGCTTCGAATCTCCAGAGTCCCGTCCCTGACCTATGCTCACCTGGGACATAAGCAGCCCATGGTCCATGTGAGTGGAGGGTCTGAGATCAAAGGGAAGACTAACTTCCATGTGAGACCTTGAATGAAGAATCATCCTTGCCTCCTAGGAGCCTCAACATCTTCATCACTAAAATGGGTTGATAGGTTCTGGGTTGATGGCTCAGTTGGCATAGTGCTTATTGAATAAGTATGTGGACCTGAGTTCAGATCCTTGTCACGCATGTAAAAATCCAGGCACAGTGGCCTGGTCCTATAACCCCAGTGCTGGAGAAGCAGAGACAGGAGGACCCCGGTGCTCACTGGCCAGCCAGCCTTGCTGTGTAAGTAAGCTTCAGGTTCAGTGAGAAACCCTGTCTCAAAAAATAATGTGAAGACTGGGAAAGAAACCAGACTTTGATCCCTGGGGGCTCTGAATATTCATGTACACACACACACACACACACACAAAGAGAGAGAGAGAGAGAGAGACAGAGACAGAGACAGAGACAGAGAGACAGAGAGACAGAGAGAGAGTGATCAGGTGGTGAACAACTACTATTCTGACCCCCACGTCATCTGACTCATGTCGCCCGATCCTACACAGCCCTCAATGGTTATAAACAGTCTCCCCAACTCTCTGTCCTCCCGTCCTGCCTAGAGTGTGTCTGTCCCAGTGGGCACTGAATGTATGAAAGTGAATGTGAGTGAGTGAGTGTGTGAGTGTGTGAGTGTGGGATGGTGTATAGTGACGTGAAATACGATGGGTCACAGTGTCTGGGTGTGTGAGACCAGTCGTGTGTGATTGTGTGTATGATTCTTCGTGTGGGGGTGTGGAAAAGTGTGAGAGAGTATTGTGTGAGTTTGGGTGTATGTACGTGTGAGAGTGTGGTTGTGTGGGAGTGCATGGGTGTATCAGAGTACATCTGCAGTGGCTGTGTCCCTGTGACTGTGTGTGACGTGAGTGTGTAAGATGGTGTGAGTGTGAATGATTGTGTGATTTCGTGTAGTTCTGTTGAGTGTGCTTGTGGGAGAGAGTATGTATATGTTTGAGTGTGAGAACATGTGTGTCACTGTGTATGTGTAAATTCATGTCACTGTGTGTGTGAGTGTATGAGACTATGTGTGTATACATCAAAGAGCGTGTGTATGAATGCGTGTAGATGTGAGTTTGTGTGTGGATTAGTGCATCTGTAATATTCTGTGTGTCACTGTGGCCCTGTGTTGGCATTTGAGTGTGCATGTAAATGTGTGATCTTCTGCATGTGTGAGAGTGTTGTGTGTTAGTGTGACTGTGATCAGGTGTGAGTGAGAGAGTATGAGAGTGTGGATTGTGTGAGTCTTTATGAGTGCGATTGTGAGTGTGTGGTTGCATTTGGTGATGTGTGTGCATGTGTGAGTGTGAGCACGTGTCTGTGAATAGGCGTGCATTTGAGGGTGTTTGCCTGAATATGTGTTTGCCAGTGTGTGCGAAGGTATGTGTATGAGTGAGTGGTTGTGACCTGTGAGTGTGTTTATGAGGATGTTTATGAATGTGTGGGTGTGACTGGCTGAGTCAGTGCATGTTTGGGGGACTCAGTGTATGAGCGTGCGTTTCAATAAGCATGTGTGTGTGTGTGTATGCGCGCGCGTGCGTGCACACAGGTGAGACTGTTGAATGTTTGCGTGAGAGATGTTTGTATGTATGAGGATATAAGTATGTAAGCATGTGAATTTGAGCCTTAACGCAAATGTATGAAAGTGTGAGTTATTGTGTATGTCTAAGTGTGAGTGTGTGTGTGTGTGTGTGTGTGAATGTTTGACTGTGTGTGAGAGAGTATGGTTGTGTGTCTGTGTTCTGAGACAGCCTCACCACGTAACCTAGGCTGGCTTTGAACTCACCTGCCTCTGCCCCTTTAGTGCTGGGATTCCCAGAGTGAATCCCAAACCCGGCCTATTTCAGCATCTCAAGACCCAGGTAGGGCATGTGCAAGGCCCTGGATCTGGTTCCCAGCTCTCAAAACTGATCAGTCAGGAAGCATGGTGGCAGGGAAGGCCATGCCCGGAAGCCAGGGAAGCCATTCTGGGACACAGAATACCCAAGGCCCAGCACAGGTCCACATGAGCTTGCCAACAAAACACCCCTGTGTGAGTGTGGAAACTAAAATCACCACAGAAGAGTGCTGGGCATCTTCCGGGTGAGTGGGAGGAGCCTTCACCAGCCCAGCCTGCTGCCCTGAATCCCAGAGCCTGATGCCAGAGCAAACCTCACTCTCTATCTAGGCTTCAGTCTCCCCATCAGTCAAACCAGGATCAACTTGGTTTCTGATTTTTGCGTACCTTCCCTCATGAATACGAGTACATGGAGGCACACTGTTGTGCAGTAAGAAGACACAGTCTGCCACATGGAGGCACGCGTTTGTGCACTAAGAGGACACGTGTCTTCTGTGGCTCTCCAATGTTCCCCCTCCTTGCTCTTCTCGGCCTTGGGCTCTCTATTCAGTGTCGTGGTCACCTGCCGTGGTCACCATGGGTAGAACCTCTACCTTGGGGAACAGAACTAGGCCCATCGGAGGCCCTCCAGATGCAAAGCTGACCCCCAGCATGGGCCTGTTGATCTGCATGGCATCCATCTGAACACTCTGCCTTCCCCTGGGGCCACCATGAGAGTTCTCAGTTTATCCTGCCCAGGCACGCAGGAGACCAGATTGGTGTCAGGCAGGCACATTCACAGACGTCCAATATAGACTCCCAATTATCTTTTAATTTCACTTCTATCTTCATTTGTTTATTTCAGTTTCATTTAAACAGAGACATTAAAAAAAAAAGTCTGTAATTTATGGCATGTAGGTAGCGTTTGTTCACCTGCCGACGGAATGAGCCCTGGGCTGGAGCCTACGCTAGAATCCTAACACTGCAAGGGAGATGTTGCCTCAAGGGACCACAGAGCCTCCAGTCTGCCTTCTGCGCTTCTCTGTATGAATCGTGACTTCTGATCTTCCAGCTTTGCAGCGATCAGCTTCCCCTCTTCCCCTCCATGCTCTGACCTTCCCGGAAGCCCCCAGAGTAGACCCTCTCCCCCTTCTAGAGGACCACGAGCGACAGCTCCCTTCTCTTGGCTGCATTCTCTGCTCTGGTGGCCTTCCTGTAACAGAGGAACAATAAAGCCACATTTCAAACATTAACATGCAGGCTGTTGAGAGGTGGAGACCTCCGTTTTAGGTTTCCTAGAGGGGTCTGTGGGCATCAGCTGTGACCAGCAGCCCACCTGATTCAGCTGACAGTCCCCTCCCTTGTTGGCTCTAGCCCGTATTATCCCGGCTGGCTAGGAGTCAATCCTGCAGAAGACAGACACCTTGTTCAGGGTCTTCAGTTATAAACAAGTAGTAAAGACTGGGAGAAGGGCTGAAAGAAGAGACTGGAGAAGGAAAAGCTGGTTTGGAAGGATGGAGCGCTCAGGAAGGGGTCACGGAAGGAAGGGCCCAGGGAGGTCTGGAGTTTGACTGGACCTGGAGAGCTGGGATGATCCCCACCAGCAAAGATAAGGAGGCCTGGCCTGCAGGAGTCAACAAAGTAGGGCACACTACACTGCTACACACAGAAGGGTAAACTGAGGCTGTTGGGTGGAGGCTCTCACAATAAGGACGTGATAAGGGGAATCCCAGGAGGCCAGCAAGATGGCTCAGGAGACACATGAACTCCAACCAAGCATGGCAATCTGAGTTCATTCCTCAGGATTTACATGGCAGCAGAAGAGAACAGACTCCTTGGGTTGTCCTTTGATGTCACAGGTGCACATGTATGTGTGTGACATACCATAACAAAAAAGTTTAGAGTTTTCCTCGAGGACAGAACCCTCAGAACCAAGTTCCTGGGCCTTCAGGTTGGATCCTGTTTTCACTTTGCAATCAGCAGAGAACCTTTAAAACAGAGAGTGTGCATAGGGCATCTAGGCAGCTGAGTACCTGAATCCTGGGCACGGGTGGAGGTTTTCCCAGAGCAGGGCTGGGCCCCAAGTCTTCCTCAATGACTTTGCTTCCCTTGCTGTTGCGACCTCGGCACCCCACCCCCTTGAGAACCGCTAGAGAACCTTGGTGCACATGCACATGGGGCTTCATGTACTGATGAGGTAACGATGCTGTCATCCTCTGTCCCCTGACACTTTTTAGGCAGGCAAAGAGAAGTGAAGTTACTTGCCTAAGGTCACACAGCTAGTGAACAGCCGACTTGGGTCTGGGGTCCACAGTGCTGATGTGCGTTGGGGGTTGGGAGGACTCCTCTGTGGGCCTCTTTTCGTGTGAAGTTGGCTCATCATGAAGAAGGGGGAGGGTCTCTAGGGTCTCACTTTATCTGGGTGCTAAGGCCCTGTATTTCCTGGCTGCTTCAGCAAAGCTGGTTTCTCTTCAACTTGTTGGGCACAGAAGGAGGGCAGAGGCAGCCAAGAGCCCAGTCAGGTGGCTTGGCTGCCAGCCCAGGCTCAGGGTCCCCCATTGCTTCTTTGCTTGGTTGGTTAAATGCTGACCCCTCTGTTAGGGCCAAGACCATTTCTACACGCCCGGTAACTGTGGCTTCACCTGCCCCCAGGAACCACTACAAAAGCTGCCCCAAGCCTCCCACCTAAGGATTTGCAAGAGAGAAAACAAACAACCTCACACACGAAGACCAACTGCACACAGGCTTCCAGGCATCTGGCGACAGTTCTGCTAAGAGTTTCTTTCCTCTTTGAATCCCCGCTGGACACTCTGAATGCTGAATGCCCACCAGGGGCCGCAGGTGACCGATCTGAAGCTCAGTCTCCAGTCGGGACCCTCCCTCCCTTCAGGGAAGAATCAAAAGGGGCCAGCTGTGACCTTATCCATCCCTTGCCCCAGTGCAGCCTCAGCGGACTCAAAGTCACCTCTGCTCCAGCAACTGCTGGCCAGATCTGGCTAGGGACTCCCTCCCACTCCACAGCAGGATCCAGGAACTGGTCCCTATTGGGCAATCATTAATCGGATTCTTGGCATTCCTCTGTCTCTGGCCAGCATGCTCCCCACCAGAAAAGGAACAGAAGCTCACGACTGGCATTTGGACATGCAGCTGACCAGCAAGGTGGTGCTGTCTGCAGCTGCGCTGCTCCTGGTAACCGCGGCTTACAAACTCTACAAGTGCAGGCTTGCCCCAGCCGGGCAGGCGGGGAGAAATAACAAGGGTCACAAAGCAGAAAATGAAACAGAGGGCTTGGGACAACCTGCCTTCCAGGAGGCTCCGCCGGGGACCCTGCCAAGGGGTCCAAGACGCAGAAAACCCAGCAAGGGGGCTGGGGCCCCACTGGACTACAGCTTGGAGGATCCAGAAGACTCCTGCATTCTGGACACTTTCAGGTCTGGAGAGTCCATAAGAAAAGGCTCTGAGGAAAGTCAGGGCAGGCAGCAGCGTCCAGACTCTCAACAGCTGTCTCCTCCCTGCGGTGGCCAGGAAGCCGGAAGAGATGTTAGAGGTAAGTCCAACCCTCCCCACCTCCCTCATTCAGGCTGTGAACCTACAAGCTCCCCATCCAGGCTTGTCCCAGGAGTGGGTGGCAGCTGTGTGGGTGACAAGCTCTCTCCATGGCCAGACGGCAGACCCCCAGAGGAAACAGGGTCTGGGGACCCGGAAGCCCTCAGCTGTTGGACGGATCCCACACTGGTCAACGGTGACATGAATCAGAGCTGGATCTTCACCCATGTGACAGGGGTCAGCAAGGGAGAGGCCGGGGCCCTCCAGGCTGCTGCAGACATGGGCTTAGCCACGCAGCAGCAGGAAGGAGCCACCAATGCCTCCCATACCTTCTCATCTGTGGCCCGGATCCGGATGGAAGAAAATATTATACAGAAAGCAGAGGGACCAGAGCTGAAGGGCAGAGTATACGACTACTTTGTGGAGTCCACATCGAAAGCTGTCTCCAGGCCAGTCCCCTGCACAGCAACTTTGGCTGATGCGCCACCCCCTGCGCCTGGACCAGAGCCCCTTGTCACAGGAGTAGCCTCCAGAGACCAAGATGAGTCTGAAGTAGCATCCCCGAAGCCTGTACCACCCGCCTCTGCACCAGGCTTCAGCAGAAAGGTGAGCCTCCTGCAGATTGCTGAGAACCCAGAGCTCCAGCTGCAGCCAGAAGGCATCAGGATGCCCCTTCCTGCCCACCTGGACCAGAGAGCCCAGCTCAGTTCAGCCTGCAAACATGGGGAGCCCCATGTGCGGCTTGTAGCTGGGACCAATTTCTTCCACATGCCGCTCACCCGCGCTTCAGCTCTGGATGTCCGCCTGGACCTGGGCAATTGCTACGAGGTGCTGACCTTGGCCAAGCGGCAGGGCCTAGAGGCTCTGAAGGAGGCGGCCTACAAGGTCTTGAGTGATAACTACCTTCAGGTTCTCCGCAGCACAGACATCTATGGAGGCCTGAGCGGAGCAGAGCGAGAGCTGATCCTCCAGCGCAGGTTCCGCGGCCACAAGTGCCTGGTGGTGGCAGACATGTGTCCTCAGGAAGACAGTGGCCGCCTCTGTTGCTATGACAATGTGCAGGATGTTTGGCACCCGCTGGCCCAGCTACCCCAGGAGGCCATGTCCCGGGGTTGTGCTCTCTGTACCCTATTCAATTATCTGTTTGTGGTATCTGGCTGCCAGGGACCTAGGGGCCAGCCCTCCAACCGCGTCTTCTGTTACAACCCCCTGACGGCAATCTGGAGTGAGGTGTGCCCACTGAACCAGGCCCGGCCTCACTGCCGGCTGGTGGCCCTGGAAGGTCACCTCTATGCCATTGGAGGTGAGTGTCTGAACACAGTGGAGCGCTACGACCCTCGCCTGGACCGCTGGACCTTTGCCCCACCACTCCCAAATGACACATTTGCCCTGGCACACACAGCCACGGTGTGCGCCAATGAAATATTTGTCACCGGGGGCAGCCTGCGCTACTTGCTGCTCCGATTCTCAACCCAAGAACAGCGTTGGTGGGCAGGCCCCACTGGGGGCAGCAAGGACCGCACGGCCGAGATGGTGGCTGTCAACGGCTTTCTCTACCGTTTTGATCTCAACCGCAGCCTGGGTATCAGCGTGTACCGCTGCAATGCCAGCACCCGGCTCTGGTATGAGTGTGCTACGTACCGCTTGCCTTACCCGGATGCCTTCCAGTGCGCCGTGGTGGATGACCGTATCTATTGTGTGGGACGCAGGCGCATGCTCTGCTTCCTGGCGGACCACATCTCGCCCAGGTTTGTGCCTAAGGAGTTACAGGGTTTCCCTTCTGCACGGGGCACCCTTCTGCCTGCCGTCCTGACCTTACCTGTCCCTGATGTGCCTCAGACCCCTGTCTAGCAGTCCTTCCTCTGGGCTCCAACAGGATTCAGAGAAACTCCCTGCCCATCACTCTGGGTAAGAGGCAGGCAAGAACATGGCCTGCGGTGGAGTGGAAAGTTGTCTTTCCTCCACCACAGGCTACAGGGCCTTGGAGGATTCTTTAACAGCCATGCTGCAGGCCTACTACAACATTGAAGCTAGAACCTAGCATCCCGGGACAGCTGGCGCCCCACAACTGCATGAGTGACTGACCCAGCGCGGTGCTTCATATCAGAATTCCCAGCAGGGGCTATTTCAGGACCCCACAGAAATGAAGGGCCACAGTCTTATCCCAATCACAGTTCCAGGGGCCAGGGTACTTCCAGGGGACCTCTCAAGCTGGTTGGCTTTCAGCGAGCTACCACAGACCACCTTCCTAAACAATGGTCTCACCAACTCCTAAGCACCGAGGCCCACCTTAGAAGCTTCTAGAAGCATCTGGAGCATAGGTGGAAAGAACTGAAGAAGGAGGTTTGGGCAGGAGCTCAGGATAGCCCTGAGATTTGGCGAGGACAGGCACTGTTAAAGCTAAAGGCATCCACAGAAGCACTGTGTGCAGAGGACACAAGTTTTGTGGAAAGGCGTCCATCTTGGCAGGAGTTCTATTTGCATATTAATCTTTGCACAATTGATGTCTTGGGAAGCAGGGTGCAGATGCGGTTCCAGGTTTTCTAGACCCCTGCCACGCCTACCACCACCTGACCTCAATAGACTCCCCAGTTCAGAATCGTCACTGCCTGGGCAGGGCAGCCACCACTCTTCAGCTCATCCGTGTGACCGTCTCTGTGTCTGTCTGGTGACCATCTCATTTGCTAAGTTGGAAGAGAAGGAATAAGGAGACGCAGGTCCAGGATGGAGCTATGGAGTGGGAAGATTCTAGCGGAGCATCCAGGCCCTCAGTCTTTCACATCAAAGGGGACCCAACTTCCAGGAAGAAAGGCAGAGACCCTGGTCCACCCTGTTATCCTGCCTACTAAGGCCTTGCTCCATTCTGAGGGAGACAAAGAATGTCGAGAGAAAAGGGATGATGTTCTTGAGGCCAGTCAGGAACCAGGGGGTGCGAGTGGCAGTCAGGCAAGGCCTGACAAGCGGGTAGATGACAAGAATCTGGACACTGCCTCTTGAAAAACCTTCCCAGATCCCAAGGGTGGCCATGCAGCTGGGGCACTTTTTGGAAGGTTCGGATTAGGTTGTAGAACAAGGAGGAGTTTTGACGTGGAGATAAGGAAAGAGTGCTTGTTGAATCACACAAGGTGACTATCCCTGGCCAAAGGCCTGGAGGAGGAACTAGCTGAACACAATTGAATTGAAAGCTGAGCAAGAAAGGCTGTCTGGGCCATGGTGGGTTTCCAGGGAGTGAATCCTGGCCCCTGCTCCCCACCCCTTCCCCCTACCCCCTAACCCCTACCCCACCCCCTGTCAAGGCCATGTCACATTACTCATGCATCAACCGCTGAGGAACAGTGGGATGAGGAAAGGGATGCTGTCAATAAAAAAAAAATCACAAAGCGGGGGTTGCCATGGCGGTGCCAGGCTGAAGCGGGGCCAGGTGCTTTTGGAAGATACACCCAGCTTCCAGGCACAGGCTAGCCCAGTTCTGAGGGCAACCTCTGGCAATGAGCCAGACAGAAGGCAAGATGTCAACCAAGCTGGGTAGGGTCTGGGTTGGGTTCTAGGCCCAGGAGAAGATGAAACACATTAAGGAAACTTCCAGAAGCCGGTGACACACCAAAAGTAGTAAGAACCAGGCAAGCAGATCCAGGGGAGGTGAAAAAAACAAAACAAAACTGTGTTCTAGACCCCAGTGAATGTTGAGCGTTGTCATTATTGAGAGAAGGGGCGCTGAGACTAAGCTGATGTACATCCCTTACGCTCATGGGCCAGACATCACCAATCAATCCCTGTATCTTTTCCTGATGAGCCCTTAGAATGACCTCAGAACAGTTCAAAACAGTAGCCCCACAGTCATGGCTTGCCGAGGAGCTGGTCTGGGGAGTGGAAGTGGTTCCAGAAGAGCCAAGTAGGGAACCCAGCGGAGGGAGGCACGGTGGACAGAGTTCACTGGTGAGATGGACACGTACAGTCTGTTTGGGCCTTGGCCGGGGCACTGCTCTGCGGGTGGGGGAGCAGCAGTTCTCCAATGGAGGAGACCAGGCTGACTCAGACCAAGCACAGCACACGAAGAGATTGAACTCAGCATGGGTAACTACGGAGGCAAGGTCAAAGCAGGCCCTGCAACACAATGAAGTCTCCCTGATGAAATGTATCAAATATATCAGAGGAGCGGTCAGGTTGGAGATTAACCTGGCGGGAAGGGGAGGGGTTTTGTCACATGGGCGGGCGCAGGGACAGAGATGCTTCTGAGGAGGACACTCTCGGGGTAGAAGAGGAATAGAGCACTGATCTGGCTCTGTTCCCTGGGAGAGAAGCCGACCTGGTGCACTCGGGGGCAGTTACAAGCGAGTCACAGGTTCCATGTCCAAGTCTGTGGCTGTGAGCAGCCTGCTGGCATCTGCTTCACACTAGCTCAGAGTCTAGTGCCCACTTGACTTTAGGGAATAGCTTAGGGTCTGCGGACATCCCGGCCTCGGCCTCCGAGTGGCCTAAACGTCAGCGGGAGGGGGCGGGGCGGGGCGGGGCCTGAGCAGCATCTGTCTTGCTTTTTTTCTAGTAAGAGTTCTTACTGCTTTAGGGGAGGAAAGACGATTTTTGGATTATTTTCCACTTTAAGCCAGTCCATGTCCCTTTATAGAAAAATAAATAGAGAGACAATTGGAAGATAGAGAAATGTATTTTTTTAAAAAACTGTCAATTCTGCCACCCAAAGACGTCTCCTGCTGGGGTGTGTGTCCCTCGGGTCTCTTTCTTCTGTTTGTAGGTTTTGTTTGGCTTGGTTTTTGCCCGGGTGTGTTTGTGCTGAACATACAATTCTGTTGCTTCCTTCTGCACACGGCGGGTCTTCTTTTTTTTTTTCAGAATAAGCATCTTTCCGTGTTATTACAAACCCTCAGTAAACACCATTTTCAAAAGGCACTGAATATCCCATCCAGTGAATGGATCGCACTTTATTTAAACACGTTTCCCTCCTGTTGGGCCCGTTGGTTTCTTTTTCTATCATAAATAAAACAAATGGTCTTTGTTTTCTCTTTCTTCTCTGAGGCCTCCACCAAAACCAGAGAAGACAGACAGGTCCAGGTCCTATCTGAAAGTATATGGTTGCCAAAACAACCATAGCCCATAGCATTTACCCGGAACTGGAGCTTGACACATTTTGGATTGTCGGTCACACAGCTGACCTTGGCAATGCTCAATCATCAAGGGAAAATCAGAGCTGGCTGGTGGGAGGGGCAGCCCAGGCACCCTTCCTACGTGGTAGTCAGTGCAAGGTCCTTGTCCACATTATACACGATAGCGTACGCAACCCCTCACTACCAAAACAGCCCCATTTACAGGTGTGAAGACTAAGGAAATATCTTCCCCAAAGGCAAATCTTAAAGAGTTTTTATTTAAAGTCTGCTAGAGGGACTGGGGGTGTAGCTCAGTCGGTTGAGTGCTAGCCTAGCAGGCGTGAAGACCTAGGTTACATCTCCAACATAGTGTAAACTGGGTGTGGTGCCCCATATCCATAACACTGGCATTTGGGAGACACAGACAGGAAGCTCAGAAATTCAAGGTCATCCTTGGCTATATAGTAAGTTAGAGGCCAGTCTCAAAACTGGAAACGAACGTCCGAGTGTGCTGGAAGCCAGCTTCACCTTGGCTTGATGCCGGCGTCACTCCTGGATTTTTGTTTTCTAACCCCAGTTTACCCATGCCAATCAATCATGTTCTGTTTATGAACCTTCAACTCAGAAAGGATGGTCTCCATTCTCTCAGTGCCTATGTCTGTAAAGCTGGTTTGTCCCTGCTAAACTCAAGGGGGTAGTGAGAGAACAAGACATTCCCTGTCAAGCCATCAGCCCAGGGACAACTTCAGAACATGTCCCAGAAGAACCCCCAGCTATCCTGGAGGGAGGGTCCAGCTGGAAGGGCCAGGTCCCCCCTCCCTTGCTCCAACTCACTTGACCAGTGTCTTGGCCTCTCAGAAGGCAGACTGTCTGTGCTTTAAGCTGCAGTGTCCCTTTCTTGTCTGAGAAGGTCTGAGGTTTCTCCAGATGAAAGCCAGTCTTATTTAGGAGCATCTGAGTTTCAGAAGTGTAAACATATGCTGTGCCCAGGCAGTGAGGAGGAGGTCAGGACTGGCCTGATCACTGATTGGTCATTTCCCAGGTCAGAACATGGCCATTTTCCTAGGATTACTTAGAGCTCAGAGGATCATTGGAAAGCATCAGGCCACCTGGAAACCCTACAGCTCCAAGGGGAGGGGCACCTTTCCCTTACAGGGTAGGAGTAAGGAAAGCACATCCTGGCTGGGCAAGACACCAGGCTTCCTCAGCTTCCTGCCTTTGTCAGCCTTACCTGGAAGAGCCCTGTGGCTCTGTGCTCCCCCACCCCCCCACCCCCCAGTCCCCTGAAGCTGCAGCTTCAGCCAGCAGCAGCCCCTAGGCAGATGTGAGGCTGCAGCAGGAGGAGGCAGATGAAACCAGGGCTGGAGGCACCTTCAGGGAGCTGGGGAACAGAAGAAAGGGCAGCCTGGAGGGAAGACTCTACAAACAGCTCCCAGCCTGGGGTCCTTTGAAAAGTGAGAGGCAGGTCAAAATAAAACAAAAAATGAGACTGTAACAGAGTCTGGCTTGCCTCTTTGCGTGAAAAGAGATGGAAATACCAGCGTTCTCAGCCCCAGGGCTCCGTACATGTGCGGTAGCAACAGCGGAAGCCACCTTGCCTCATGGATGCCGAGGGCGGGTATGTGGCTCAGGTACAGCCTGGAAGAAAACCAAGATGGGTCAGTGCAACACAAAGAAATTAAAAAAAAAAAAAACACTATTTAAGCCAGTCGTGGTAGCATATGTCTGTAATCACAACATTCGAGATGTACAGACTAGAGGAGCACTTGAAGGTCAGCCTTGGTACGCAACAGGTTTGAGCTAGCCTGGGCTATATGAGACCTTATTTATGTAAGTGGGTTTTTGTTGTTGTTTTTTTTTTTTTTTTTTTTTTTTTTTTGTAGTTATTGGGTTGGTTTGTTTGTTTGTTTTGGCAGAGTTGGGTTTAATAAATATATTTTAGCTCAGATTTAAGCACAGGGGTTAAGAGAAGGAAAGGGCCCGGGGGGCAGTGTTGGGGGGGGGGAGCGAGGCCCACTCAGAGTGAAGGTGTGAGCTTTTGAAAGACGCATATTCCCATCATCCTTACAGAGTCACATGCAGGTAGCACCTGCAGGATGACAGTCCATAAGGTAAACAAACTCTGTTGCTCAGGGATGCAGGCAGGTAGGGTACAGTCCAGAAACAAGGGCTTATCTGAGATGCCGGGAAAATTCTTAGAGGAGGAATAAGGCCCTACTCAAGGTCAAATGTTTTCAGGCCTTAAAGCTGGGTCACTGCTATTAAAAAACAAACAAACAAACAAACAAACAAAAACAAAGACAAAAAAACGGAAAAACAACAGCAAAAAAAAAAAATCCAATACATCAACAACAATGAAAAAACAAAACAAGACAAAAGAGCTATGCCTGTGGGAAGAAAGGCCTTCACTACAAAGGCTACAGATAACAGATAACGTTGGAAGCTTTGCTTCCGGGACAGTAAGAGGCTCACACCAGACTCCAAGGTAAGTGGTTCTGTTCCTCTCCCGAACCCCCATAGATTCCCCCGGTTTCCTATTCTGACTGAATTTACCTCCCCGATGAGATGTTGGTCCCCTGACTTTAAGAGTTGCAGCCGGCAGCGAATCGGAGGTGGCACGTAAGGCGGCCGTCTGCAGATGGCGCGGGGCCCTCTGCCCGTGCTCTCTCTCTACCGCGCGCGCGTTCAAATCCCGCTCAGTCAGGTTTGTCTCCTCATGGAGGGGGGAATGGGGGGAAGAGTTGCAGAAGGCCATTCTGTCCTGTGTAGTTCCTTCTATAACCAACCAAAGTGTAGCCCCTACTCAGGAATCAGAAGCCTCCACCCCCCCCACCCCCCCCACCCCCGCGATCCGAGGGGACGAGAGAGTCCAAGCTTGAGAGCAGAGGGCCATCATTTGAGGGGAAAAGAGGACATCGTTAACAGCTTTCAAGCCCTGACGAGCATATGCTAAGAATATCCAAAGAGAGAAACACAGTCGCTATCTACCCATTAACTAAATACACCAGGCTTGTAAGGCTCACTGTTCACTAAAAAGAAATTTGAAAAAAAAAAAAAGATTTATTTATTTTTATTTTCTGTATATGAGTGTTTGCCTGAATATGTGTCTGTATGCCTCCAGTGTGTGTCTGGTGCTCACAGAGACCCAAAGAAGATATTAGATCCCCTGGAACTGGAGCTACAGACAGTTGTGAGCCACCATGTGGGTGCTGGGAACCGAACCAGGGTGCTCTGAAAGAGCAGCCAGTGCTCTTAACAGCTGAGTCGTCTCTCCAGCCCTGAGATAAGGTTTTGTAAGTAGCCCTGGTTGGCCTGTAACTCTTCACGTAGACCATGCTAACCTTAAACTTGTGGGCATTACTCCTGCTGCGATTCCAGACATGGGCCACCCGAGCCACCCAAGCCACCAAAGCCAAGTCTACTAAGGTCTTTGTGTCTTTGAAACAGGTTTGTTTTATTTTGTTTTTAAGAGACTTGGGCATCAGGTGTACCTCCATGTGACAGATGTAGGGGGACAGCTTACAGAAGCAGAGGGTTAATTTGGTTCATGGTTTCATACGGTCCATTCATGGACTCCTGGTTCATTGTGTGTGAATTTGTGTCAAGGCCCGGGGCTATGTAGTGGAACAAACCTTCTCAGGCCAGGGTGCCAGGAAGCAGCAAGAGCAAAGGGGCCAGGCAAATTCATCCTTCTGGTAGCCTATTTTCCTCAACAAGGCCTTGCTTCCTTCTTTGGCATCATCTTCCAACATCATCAAATTATGGTTCCATCAATAAATTCCTGATTAGGGTAGAGTCCATTGGTTAATACGGAATCCTCAGGACTAATTCGTCCCAGAAGCCCACCAGTTCCCCAATCCATGAGCCGTACCAAACTTCATCATGGCGTCCTGAGCTCAAGGGATCCACCTGGCTTAGCCTCCCAAGTAGCTGGGACCACAGGCAGATGGCATGGTATCTGGCTTCTCAGACAAGGTGTGGTAAGAGGGCAAATTCCCCAATCTTTTGCCCATCAGTTCTTTCAGACCTAGAATCTGGTCACATGAGTTGCTTTGACCTCTCTGTGGGACTAATATACTTGCCACAGCAGAGGCTGGGAAATTGAGTGTGTGTGTGTGTGTGTGTGTGTGTGTGTGTGTGTCTGTGTCTGTGTGTGTCTGTGTGTGTGTGTGTGTGTTTTATATATGTGTTCATATGAATCTGTGCTATGTTCATGTGAATTGCATACTCACATGTGTTCAGGTATGTAGACAATTGTGTGTGTGTCTGTATGTTTTTATGTATATGTTCATATAAATCTGTGCATGTGTTCACGTGAGTTGCATACACACATGTGTTCACACATGTAGAGGTCAGAGGTCAGGTCTTCCTCACTCACTCTCCACTTTATCTTTTTGAACCTGGAGCTCATTGGTTCAGCTGGGCTGCCTGGCCCGTGACCTTCGGGAATCTACCTGTTTCTCTCTCCCCTCACTGGGCCCACAGGTGAATGCTATGGCACCCAGACCCACCTCCTTGGCACCCAGACCCACCTCTTTTTTAAAATGTGGGTGCTAGGGATCTGAGCCACGTTCTCATGCTTCTCCGGCAAGCACTTTGCTCAGAATCTCCCCAGCCCCAGTAATCACTTTGGAGAATAGAGTTTGCTCCAAGAAGACCCGAGACTGCAGCTACGTAGAAGAGCCCAGGCTAGCCACTAAACAGGCACATGGCACAATTACTCCAGTCAGCAGCCTGCCAATGACCTAACCAGGAAATGAGATCTCCCACATGCTCTGACCACAAATTCCAAAACTGAGCCCAGCAGAAGAACCCAGGCTGAACCCAGCACAAACTGCTGATTCAGAGACGAACAAGAGAAGCACGTAGCCATGGTGGGCGTGGGTTGGCAATGCACAACAGGCCTATGAAGTCTGAGCTAAGGCCACCACTTTAGCTGAGAAAACTAGAGTTCAAGCTGGTGAAGCAGCTTCCCTTCCCAGAGCACACATTGACAAGGGGGAGGAGCTAGGGACCACCTCGGTCTGTCTGGCATCAAGGGTTGGTCCTTCACCATTCAGCCCCTTGGCTGGTCTCGGTTCTATCCAAACTAGAACTTGGGTTCCCGTCTGAGGACCTGCTCATCTCCCTGTCATTCCAGAGAGACAGGGCCGTCTCCAGGGCCCAGGAATACAGGGCGATGCTCTGAACCAAGTCAGAGAAAGTCTTAGAAGGATCTAGGTCACAGTACGGGGGAGGTGGCTCAGAAGGTAAAGTGCCTTCTGTGCAAACTTGATGTCGCAAGTTCAGATCCCTAGAACTCATGTGCCAAAGCCAGGAGTGATGTCATGCCTACAGAATCCCAACACTGAGGAGACAGAAATACGAAATTTTGCTGGCCAGCTAATGAAGCTCCCAAAACAAGGCAGATGGACAGCACCTGAGAAATTAGTCAAAATTGACATCTGGCATTCAAAGAGTGCGAGCACGCACTCAGGTGTGTGTGTTTGCACGTGTGTGTGACTGTGTGTGTGCTCAAACATGCACACAGTCACACACACAGTCACACACAGACACAAATACACAATCACACACACATTCACATACACACACAGTCACATGCATATACACAGCCTCACATACATACACACACACACAGTCACAAACATACAGTTATACACAGTCACACACACACACACATCTCACACTCACACACATACACACTCACTAGTTCAGCTCCCTAAACAGCAGTCATTAACACCCATTAGGCACTTTACCTGAGATAATTCACTGGCTTGTCCTCTTTTTCCATGTTGGGGATCAAACTCGGGGCCTTGAGCACCCTGGGCAAGCACAACTGTGCTACAGCTATCTCTTTATTTACTTCTCAGAACAACTCTGCAGATTAGACACTGTAGTGTTTTACAACTTAGGGAAACTGAGTCACAAAAAACCGAAGCCACCTGCTCAAGGTTACAAAACCATGAAGGGATGATTAGGCGTGGGGCGCAGAGCTATTCTCTAGCAGCAACGGAGAAGGACCAGCTGCAACAGGGGGTGCCATCAATGTCACCCCCCCAGGTTTTGAAATGTGGCCTCTCTCTTGTGGAGCACAGACCCCTCCCCCCGCCCCCAGCATGGCCTCTGTCTGCAGAGTGGCTAGCCCCCAAGGGGACCACAGAAAATCACTGGTAATATTTGACTCTGTTCTCGGTGCCCACCACGGCCTTTAATGGAACTTAGCTCTGAGGCCTGAAATGTCTCCCAAAACAGCACACAACCTGCTTCCCTGGCTACAGGGTTGCTTTCCTGCTTGTGAGAGATACTGTGTCACCACTGCAGCCACCATCATCACCCTCCCACTGCTTAACACCCTATTGGCGCACAAGGTCAAGGAAACAGGTAGGCCTCACTGCCTGCCAAGATCCTCTGGGATACTGAAAGCTGCTCCCCACCAAGGGCAACCATGGCACTGCCCAGACTTCAGCGTCTCCAAGAAATTCCAGGCAACTACAGGTGGTGTGTCAGTTTCTTAGCCTTGGGGGAGAAGGCTCCAAGGCAGTCTAATAAGGTCCCTTTAACAGAGTCACTTAAGACCAACCTGTGCCTTCTTTGACTTCTTTGGAACAGCACCCATCCCCCTCCCCTCCCCTCCCCTCCCCTCCCCTCCCCTCCCCTCCCCTCCCCTCCCCTCCCCTCCCCTCCCCTCCCCTCCCCTCCCCTCCCCTCCCCTCCCCTCCCCGCCCCGCCCCGCCCCGCCCCGCCTAGCCCCACCCACACGGGGTGGCGCTGCCGGAGCCCCGCCTTCTCCCATTTCTCTCCCCAGCAGCTCATGACAGGGCCCAGGAGCCCAGGAGTTACCTACCTAGACAGAAAAACGCAATTTAAAAAAACAAAACAAAAACAAAACAAAACAAAACAAAAAAAAAAACAAAAAACGGTGAAAGCACGTTGGAAGGTGACGAACGCCACCCACGTGTGATGTGTCTTTATTTGTAATGAGTGTCAAAGGGATGCGGCCTTGCTCAGTTCAGGAGCACAGTTTACCCGTCTGCAGATTGCTATTTATTCCCACAATCACCTTGATTCGATCGCGCGCAGCGGTCTACCGGCTAGATCAGAGGAGGGTCGGCTTTAACCTGGCCTCAATTTGAATCTCAATAACTGGAGTGAATTCTTGCAAAAACAAAACAAAACAAGGACCTTCTGTAACTAAATCAAATCCTAGGGGGCCAAATCAAGCCCGACCCTCCTGGAGAGAAGGTTTTCTTGCCTAGATTGGACCCAAAAGCTTTAAATGGCTTTGATTCTTTGGGTCTCTGGCTTCCACTTACTCAGCCCCCTTCCATTCCTAGACCCAGCTGGGGTTGGGCGTGGAGGACTGCTGGGACAAATTAGCCTCCGGGAGAATACAAGCAGTACGACTCTCCTGAATTAATAGTCCCACCCACCCTCCCCCTTTAAAAAGACATTAAGGGTGGGGAGCTGGGGAGCTGGGGTGGGGGGTGGGGGTGGGTCTGGGGAGCTGGGGAACTGGATACCTGGGGAGCTGAAGATCTGGGGAGTTGGGAATCTGAGGATCTGGGGAGTTGGGGATCTGAGGATCTGGGGAGCAGGGGAGTTGGGGAGCTGGGGTCTGGGGAACTGGCTTATTCAGTTAAGTGCAGTGCCTGCTGAGGACCTGAGTTTAGATCTTCAACTCAAGTGTGGTGGGGAGCACCCTTGACCTCAGTAAATATGAACATGTTCCCCCACTCATACACACACACACACACACACACACACACACACACTCATTTCACACACTTATTCACACAACTCACTTATTCACACATATTCATTCACACACTTATTAACACACACTTTCACACACATTCATTGACACACACATTCATTCACACACATATTCATTCACACACTCATACACATATACTCACTAAATAAATAAGTGAAAAGACAGGATGTGTGTGTGTGTGTGTGTGTGTGTGTGTGTGTGTGTGTTAAAAGCCAACAGAGTATGGCATTTGCCGTTAGGTCAACTTTAAACTACACGGTCCACTGGCAGGAAGCTCGTTCACAGCCTGTGTCTCCTTACGTGTTTTTCTGATTACCACAGATATATAAACATTTACTGCAGGATATATAATTGGAAAAATACAGCCTCCAAAGAAAGTAGAAACCATTTCTCCTATAAACAGCCCATGCCGGGCTTGATTTCTTTATTTTGTGATTTTAAAAATAAAAAATGTACTCCCGTACTCCCTCCTGCACTGCAGTTGACGCTGGGTTTTTTTTTTTTTTCTCCTATCAGAATATTATGACTATTTTTGTGGCTTGAGTTTTAAAAATGTATCCCTGGGTCTCTTTTGATTGTGGTAAAATATACACAGTATAACATTTTTACCATTCAGACCATTCATAAACAGAGAGTTGGACGCTTGTTCTCCTCAGTACAAAGGGACCCTCTGTGCCCACTGCGGCCCCAGCCCCTCTCCCTGGAGCCCACCCGAGTATACACTGTCATTCCCTCTGGAGAACATCCTTCCAAGGAAGAAGGGACTCTCTGCTCTGTCAGCACAGATAATTGGAAACACGCCTTAAGCACAAAGATAGACTGGTTTTTCATTCATTCTAGAAGGTTCCACAGACCCCACTGGCAGCCAACTCAGCAGGACACTTTGGGGCAGGGGAATCTGATGAATGACTTCCTCTCACAGACACCACATCCCTCCTCATCCCTACAGGCAAGACAAGGGAGCGGCCTCCACTCCCTGCTTGCTTTTCAGGCTTCTGGCTCAGTTAGTTACTTTTGGCATTTTAACAAAATATAGTTTGAAAGCAGCAGAATAATACCCAGCATGCTAATGACTGTGTTCATTGTGGGTCCTCACTGTGCAAGTGTGAATCTTCCCAGGGATGCGGAACTCAGCAGCTGTGATTAAATGGTAACAATCTCTTCCCAGTTGTGGGGTACCAGGGCCAAGGACTGTATTCGTGGTGAATGATTAGGGCTGGGGTGATGGCCTTTCTATCATAAGGACATGAGTTCTATTCCCTGGATACTACGAAGGCCGAGTGCACTTGTAATCTTGCTGCTCTGGAGGCAGAGACAGTAGGATCCATCGGGCTTGCTGGCCTACTGAGTAAACTCCAGGCAGGTGAGGACTTGCTGTGTTCATTTGAGGAACAAAACATGAGGCTGTCCTCTGCCTTCTACACACACATCCACATATGCGTACACACACATGAACATGCACGCATGCACATACAGAGGAAGCATGGCTGGCCAGAGTGGGAGATGAGAAGAGTAAAATCATGATGTACAGTGGACACCAGAAAATATCTCATTTCAGGGACCAGAGAGGTTCAAGGACAGGGTGGCAGGCTAGTCAGTCATCGTGACTGATGTGCCGGCATCTGGCCTCTCTTCCTCAAAGGTGGGTAGGCAGGCACAGGCTACCCAGACACTGAGGGATAATATCATGGCAGGCTGCCACAGATACCAGTACAGGAAGGAGATGGGATGACACACATGACTCAGACAAACGATTGCTCTTAAGGTTGCTTCTTCTAACACTGGCACTGAAGTTGGCACATGAAGACTCACAAGGCACGGGAATACCTATAATGGCTTTGAGTTGTACCAATCAGGACTTTTGAAAACTGACTTTCAAGGAGTTCTGCCTGAGGCTTTACATGGGATCATAGGTATTCAAGGAAAATCAAAGGAGACAAATCTCTGGGCACATCTGTGAGGAATATTCTAGACTGAATTAGCTGAGGTGGGAAGACCCTGACCGTGGACGGCATCATTCTATGGGCTGTGCTCCTGGACTGAGTAAATAGGAGGAAGTGAACCAAGCACCAGCGTCCATCTCTCTCTGCTTCCTGACTGTGGATACAATGTGACCAGCCATCTCAAGTTCCTGCTTCCTGACTGTGGATACAATGTGACCAGCCATCTCAAGTTCCTGCTTTCTGACTGTGGATACAATGTGACCAGCCATCTCAAGTTCCTGCTTCCTGACTGTGGATACAGTGTGACCAGCCACTTCACACTCCTCACTCCTGACAGTGGATACAATGTGACCTACCCCCTCTTGCTCCTGTGGCCATGCCTTCTCTGCCATGACATGAGAGATTGTGCACTCTCTAACTGTGAGCCATAATAAGCCTTCTCTTCCTTAGGTTGTCTCTTTGTCACAGCGATGAGGAAAGCAGTGACTTACAACGCTGCTCTCATCCCGCAAGGGCACCTGCTGTCAGCGTGATGAGCCACTGCTAGTGTTGACCTTGCTCGCCAGTGCTGACTGGCTTTAGAAGCATGTCACTGTGTAGGACTGGGGAGCAGACTTCTGAATGGGACATTCCCCTGTCCTTCTCCTACTCTTTCTGCATCCATCAGCAGGGACATAGAGGCCTACTTCCTGTCTTGGTGATATTCCACCATGACAGTTGCTGGATTGCCCTAATTCCCTAGTATTGGGCATCAGGATCTCTCTCAGGTTTCTGTATTCCTGTATAAGCCCATTACTGTTGCTGTCATAAAATACTTGGAGCTAAGTGCTTACAAAAAAAAAAAAAAAAAAAAAAAAAAAAAAAAAAAAAAAAGAGGTTTGCTTTGCTTACAGTTGGGAACTTACAACATGGTACCAGCATCATGCGGGCTCAGGCCAGGGCCTCATGTCAAAGGTAGAAAGGAGCGTGTGAAGTGATCATACAGGAGCTGGGCCAGAGCCCAGACTTGTTCTTTAATCACATATGACACCTTCTGGAACTAACTTCTTAAAGACAGCACCAATCCATGCCAGGGCCAAGCCTCCGGTACCCTAACCACTGAGCCATCACGTGACTTCCACTACACTCTGCCTCTTAAAGTTCCTGGTTTCTTTCATACCTTCACCCTAGTGACAAAGCGTCCAGTACACGAACCCTGGGGGACAAACCACACGTAAAGGTTAACAGCCCCCTTGACACAAATACCTTGTCTCCATGCTCCTGGTACCATAGATGCTATAGACACAAGGGCTCTGGGCGCCTTCAAGGGGCTTTGGGCCCTGCCTGTGGAGAATGACATCAATAGCCAACATCTGACACTAATGGTTTCTAAGTACAGGGTGGTGTCATCCAACTTCAGTTTTAAGTGTGTCCCTTGAGTCACCTGGCAGAGGATGGATTGGTGGTGCTAGTGACGGGTGTATTACTTTTCTCCTTGCAGTGTCTAAATGCCTGGCAAAAAACAAGGAAGTGTCTTGGCTTGCTTTTTGTCAGTGTAATAAACACTATAACTTAAAAGAGCCTGGAGATTCTGGAAAGGGGTTTCTCGGCTTATACTTCCTAAGTCACAGTCCGTCAAGGGAAGTCAGAGCAGGAACTCACGGCAGGAATCTGGAGGCAGGAGCTGAAGTAGGCACCACAGAGGAACACTGCTTACTGGCTTACTCTCCAGGCTCCCACTCAGAAACCTTCTTTATACTGGTCAGAAGCACTAACCACGGTGAGCTGGGTCCCCTTCCACGGTGAGCTGGGTCCTGCCATCCCATTGTTCCTCAAGAAAATGCCCCCATAGACTTGCCTACAAGCAATGTGGTGGAGGCGTTTTCTCAATTGAGATTTCCTCTTCCTGGGAAAGAGGACTTTGTTCTAGCTCACACCCTGACTGTCCAGTTCATGATGGCTCCACAGCAGGAGCATGAAGATGTTGGTCACATCGTGTCTACAGTCAGGAAGCGGAGAGAGGTGGATGCTGAGGCTCCGCCCCGTTTCTCCTCTTCACTCAGTCCTGGACTCCAGCCTGGGGAAGGGTACTGCCCACATTCAGAATCAATCCTCTCTAAATTAATCCAGTCTAGAAACGCCAGCACGGACAGGCCCAGAGATACGTCTCCTGGGCGGTTCTAGATCTTGTTAATCTAGAATGTGTAGCAGGTGTAAGGAAGTCTGTGAAGAGGCAGTGGTCTACACCACACTAACAGGAAACTAGAGGTTGGACCTTATGGTAGCCATATGCCTACCAGGTTGTTTCTGTCGCTTGGTCTACCTCTGCCCTCGACTCCTCCCCACACCGTCTCTCCCCCAGTCATCTCAGACCACTCTAGTCAGGACTTGGTGAAGTTTAGCAGCTCTCATCTTTTGATTTCTCAAAAGGGCTTCTATAAGCCAGGTCTGGATATGGCTCCTTCTCTTACACGGAGCCACACAAGTCTGATGGGGGCTCTTGGGCTGCATAGCAGTGGAGCACTGTCAGGCCGCAGGGAGCACCACAGAGCCCACTTAACAAAATAAACTGTGTTTGAGCTCTCTTCCACATTCATTTGATGGAGATCATTAGTGTGCTAATTAAAATGGAGTCTTATCTGTTTGCTGAACGGGCCCGGCAGGACCTTATGTTGGCAAGATTGTACTGGCAACATTCTTACATTTCTTTGGTTATAGAAGAAGAAGACGCTTTGGTTTCAGCCCTTCATTTAATAATTCAGGCAACTACGGCATTCCGAGGCCCTTTATCCCAAGGGTTCTTGGTGGCACAGCTGGGAAACACATGGCAGCCAACACCCCCAGACCCAACTCCAGCAAACAGAATCTTGCAATCCTCCTCTCAGCCTGGCTGGGTTGGCTCCTGCCTGCCTTCATTAAGAGTTTGTTACTCAAATTAATAGTACAAACAAGATTGCAGAAAGGGGCTGTTTAACCTACTTAAGACAGCACACTGTTTTTAAGCAATTAGGACGGTTTGCACACGGTGAATGAGCTCACCAGCTAAGCTTCACTTCTGCCACTGGGACAGATCAGGCGATCAGGGCTCTGTAACGCTATGTGATGGCTCTAGAATGTGTAGCAGAGCCATTTACTGAAAGCAGTCTCCCATGGTTCAACTTCTCATTCATTCTCACCGGGCCTGAATTCAGCATCTATAAAATGGGGGCTGATCCTGTCTCACAGGGTCACTGGAAAGAGGTAATGGGTAAGTTTATATCCGTAAACAGGAGTTGGATTGACCCAGGCCTTGCCTCAAATTGGGTCAGATGAGAGGACAGACTTTCCAAGCTCAGCTGCTGATGGGGACAGCCAGGCACGGAACAGGAAGCCGCTGTGTTCCTGAAAGGAGACCAGCATCTGTCTGTCTTTGATCCGGATTCTACTCACAACATGGACAATGTGGGTCAAATTCTCTGCATTTTAAATGTGTCAGAAGCCGACTGCGTAAGCTTTGTGGCTTTAAGCTTCTTAAAAGTTAAGATGGGCATCATAAGATGGTCTAATAGTTGGGATTTGGTACTCTCCCTGCCATGGCCCAGGTTTTTCATTCTCAGTGAGGGAAGCCAGCCGCTCATCCTGGGCCTGAAAAGATGGCTCAGCCGTAAAGACCATTTGTTGCTCCAGCAGAGGACCCGAGTTTGGTTCCCAGCATCCATGATGGCCTGCTGACAACTGCCTGTAACTCCAGCTCAGGTGGATCTGGCGCCCTCTTCTGACATCTGAGAGTACGACTACACACACACACACACACACCAACCAAAATAAGATTCTTTAAACTTGTGTTTAAATTAGATAAATGTATTTGTATTCTACTAAGGGAGAAATGTTTTTCTTCTATTCTCTTAGGCTCAGTGTATGGAGCCTGCAAAATAAACTAATTTTAGGTTAGCTAAATGGCTAAGGATGCATCTCGCTTGGTTCAGTGCTTGCCTGGCATGTATAGAGCCTGAATTATAAAGCAGGTGTGGAGGCTCAAACCTTTTGATCCCAGCACCTGGGAGACAAAGGCAGGAGCAGTAGAAGTTCAAGGTCATCCTCCAATTTCCTAGTAAGTTCAAGGTCAGACCCTGTCTCAAAAAATGAAGGTACATAATAGTTACATCATATCATGTTTTCTATTTCTGTATTCATTTTCTTCCTTTCTAACTTCCTTCCTTATCTTTTTTGATTTTTGTCTTTGTCTTTTTATCCTGTGTGCATGGTGTGTGTTTGTGTGTGCTCACATGTGTGCATATGCATGTGCACATGTGTGTTTGTGTATAAGCATGCATTTGTGCATGCAACTGTAGGTATGGCCCTATACAAGCATAAGAGCATGTGTTTATGTGCGTATGTGTGTGCATGTGCGTGCATTCATGCATGTGTGTGTGCATATATGTTTGTGTGCATGTGCATGCGTGTGTGTAACCATGTACATGCATGGTGTATGTGTGTGTGCACACGCGCACATGTGCCAGAAGGCAGTTTTCATCTTTCTTTCTTGTTCTTGAGGCAGGGACACACTTGTATTTTGCCACTGAGCATGCCAGGCTAGTGGCCCGTGAGCTTCTGGGTGGTTCTTCTGTCTCCAGCTCTCAGCTGAGCACAGCGGTGTTGGAACTGAGGATGTACACCATTGCATGCAGCTTTCCCTGTGTTTCCTGGTATAAAACTTTGGTCATCAGGCTAGCCTGCAGGTGCCTTCACCCACTGAACCACCATCCCCCAGCCCAGTCACCTAGTGTCACCTGTGGATTACTTCTAGAACACTAAAATCTGAGGATGCATAAGTTCCCTGTGCATAAAGGTGAGGTGGCACTCATCTGCCACCCCAGCACTCTGGAGGCCAAAGCAGGAGAATTGCAACACATTTTCTGCTAACCTGGTCTACATAGTGAGTTTCAGGCCAGCATAGTTATTGTGGAAGACCCCATCTCTAAAGAAAAGCACTCCCCATCTAAGATGTCATGGCATCTGCCTGCAATCCTACATGTCCTCCTATGGGCCTTAATTGCCTCTAGATGTCATGGTACCCAAGAGAAGGTGTGTGCCTTCTCTGGCACGTTACACTGCGGGGAGTGATGTCAGGAGAGGAGAGGCACGTGCTCAGCACACAGCTCTTCTCTTGTATTTTGGATTCCCAGTTGATTGAATGCTGGGTAGGTTGGTCTCAGTTGGTCTGAGAGAGGCCAGGGGATGGCTAAGTGTACCTGTGAGTGCATCTGTGATGATGGAGACCACAGACCAGGGTCCAGGAAGTGACAAGACACTGTGCAGTCTGGTGAGCACAGACCAGGTGCTTGCCCTCCTTCTCTCTGAACTCTCCCCCTCCCCTGTCTCTTCCTTACTTTTATCTCTATCATTTTAAGTTTTTACTAGTTCTCTCAGACTCTGTCTCTTTGTTTCTGTCTTTACCTCTCTTAGCCTCTGTCTCCAGATCTGTTTCTAACTCTGTGTCTCTGTCTCTCTCTCTCTCTCTCTTTTCTCTCTCTCTCTCTCTCTCTCTCTCTCTCTCTCTCTCTCTCTCTCTCTCATCTCTTCCTATGCCCCACACCTCTGGTGGCTATGCTGTGAACTTGTCTGCTCCCCCAGAGCCTCCTTCTCATGACAGACTGAACCCTCAGAACCCAGAAGCTGAAATAAAGCTTCCCTCCTGTTCAATTGCACTCAAGGATATTTTATCACAGTGCGCAAGAGTCCAGCAAAAAAACCCAAGTCCAGTGCAAGGACAGGATGTGCTAGAAACACTCTTCCCTGCTTCAGACGCAATCAAGAAGGTGGAGGGGAAGCATTGTTACCAACTGACAAACAGGGATGGAGGGAGAGAGGCAGAGAAAGAATGAGAGAAGAGAGAGCAAGAGAAAGACATGGGAGACAGTGACAAAAGACAGCAACAGAGACGGAAGGGGGGATATGCTGACAGAAGTCTGGGACTGGGGAGCTGGCTCATAGGTAAAATGTGTTCTGTACAAATATGAGGACCTGGATTCAAATCCCCAGAATTCACATAAATCCAGATGTGGTCGCATGGACCTGTAATCCAGAGACTCTATGGAAAGAGGGGAGACAGGGGGACCCCTGGAGGCTCGTGGGCCAGCTAGCCTGGCACACACAGCACTGAGCAATGAAAGAGCCTATCTCAAACCCTGGAGTTGTCCTATTATGTAAGGACAACATTGTGAGAGTATAACTTAAATTTAAACTTTAAACTAAAAAGGAGGCAAGATTTATTTCCTGGGCTCCACATGTTTGCTATGGCATACATGAATAACACACACATACACACCACACACACACACACATGCACACACACACACATGCACAACACACATACATACCACACACATATACCACACACACATGTGTACACATCACACACACACCACACACATACAAACACACACATACCACACATACCACGCACAACACACATACATACCACACACACACCACATACCACACACACATGCGTACACATCACATACACACCACACACATACAAACACATACATACCACACACACATACCACACACACATACCACACACATGCACATACCACACACACCACATACCACACAGACACATGCATACACACACACATGCACACACCACACACACATACCACACATACATACCACACACACATGCACATACAACACACACACATGCACATACAACACACACACATGCACATACCACACACACATGCATACACACACATGCACACACCACACACACATACCACACACACATGCATACACACACACACACACACACACACACACACATGAACATGCACACACACATACCATATAACACTGCCTGAAAGGATAAAAAAAATCTAATGGCCAAAATATATCAAGATCCTTTATGACCCAACAGTAATACAGTAATAATAGCAACCCAACTTATAATAGGCAAGTAGTCTAAATAGGCAGATGCTCAAATGGCCAATAAGCTCACGAGAACACGCTTAGCATCATCAGTTACTAGGGAAATGCACTTGTGACCATGGGCCACCAGCCACCACTCAGGAGGACAGCTATCATGTGGAAATGAATAATGACAAGGCTTGGCAAGAATGAAGGGACAAGTGGGAGAGGTGGCTCTGTGATTAGGAGCACTGGCTGTTCTTGCCAAGGATCCAGGTCCCAGCACCCACGTGTTGGCTCACAACTGTCTATGACTATGGTCCCAAGGTATCCGACATCTTCTGGCCTCTGGGAACACTGCACGTGTGCACGGTGCACTAGCGTACATGCAGACAGCACCTATACACATGCAAAAAGAATGGAGTGCTAGTGGGTGTGTAAGATGGAGCCACTGGAGAGACTACGTGCTGCTCTGACAGCTCACCGTGACACTCACCAGAGGACTTACCAATTTAGAAACAGAGGTACAGCCGGGGAAATGCCCGAAAGAACCAAACCTCACTCACTCAAGAACTTGTGCAAAACGGCTCCTGGCAGCAGTGCTCATGAGAATCAGTGAAGATTGCCCAGATGACCATCAACTGATAAGGGCACGAACAACATGGTGTGACCATCACCATGAGTGAAAGTCCAGACTAAACCACACAGTGCGGACGCCTTGAAAATACTGCACTAAACAGAGGGAGCTGTGCACCGAGGACCGGAGGGTGAGATTCCATCTCCACAGCCTGTTCAGAATCCACAGAAACAGAGAAGATTAGTAGTTGCCAGGGGCTGGGACATTAAGGAGAATGGGGAGTGACTGCTCGTGTGTGCCAAGCCTCTTTGGGGGGCTGAGGAGAAGGTTCTAGAATTAAATAGTGGCAGTGGCTGCGTGACTCTGAGAATACACAAGAACCGGTGGGTGCGGAGTGGAAGATGGCTCAGAGTGAAGCACTGCATGAGAACCTGATCTCAAAGCCCAGGATCTATCTAGAAGCCGGTCATGGGGCACAGGTCTGCACCTGCAGCTCTGGGGAGGAGACAGAAAGGCCTCAGATGCTCCATCAGCTGCCAATCTAGCCCAAGGAAAAGCTCCAGGCTCAGTGGGAGATTGTGCCTCGAATGATAGGGTGGATGGAGAAGTGACCGAGGACACCCCACATTGACCTCTGACCTCCACCTGTGTCCACACAGGCAGGAACACACATGCGTATGCACAGAGAGACACGCAGAGACAGAGAGAGCATAAACAGAGAGAGAGACACAGAGAAAGACACAGAGACAGAGAGACACAGAGAGACACACAGAGACAGAGAATATTATGCACTTTAAGATAAAGAATTTAGAGGCTGGAGAGATGGCTCAGCAGTTAAGGGTGTGTGTTCATTTCCTGTTGTTGCTGTATCAAATAAGCATAAACTCTGTTATTTACAATAGCAGGCATGGCCGCAACGTCTAATCCCAGACATCTCAGGAGATTAAGGAAAGAAGATCACGAGTTCCAGGCCTGTCTGGGCTACAGATCAAGTTCAAGACCAGTCTGGGAAATGTATTGATATCCTGTCTCAAAATAAAGACTAGGGAGAAGGCAGAGACTATAGGTCAGTGGAAAGCAATAGCCTATAATGCATGAGACCCTAGAATCTCCAAAACAACAAAAGCATCACCACCGCCACCACCACCACCATCACCATCCCCATCCCCACCACCATCACCGTCATCACCATCCCCACCTCTGTCACCATCATTCCCTCCCAGACATGCCCAAGAGGGTTGTCTCCGCAGTGTCCTCAACCTAGTCAGGTGGACAATCAATGTAACCCTTTTATTCCCATGGCTAAAAGCTATTCCTTCCAGTGCTGTCTTCTGTTGCTTAGGGTGTTGAGAGTGGAGGTCCCTGGTCTGCGGTGCCTGCCAGGTGCAGGGTCCAGACCCACTATGAGACACCATGGTGCTACTTACACTGGCAGAGAAGGGCAAACAGTGCTTCTGGCAAATAGTGAGGCGGCACACACTCAGTACAGAGTGGCTTAGTATATAGAAGCCAGCACACACTGAGTCAACATACACCGAGTCAGTACACACTCACTCAGCACACACTGGGTCAGCACACACTAGGCTGTCACAAAGGGAGCCAACACATAGTAAAACAGCCCACACTGAGTCAGCATACATTGAGTCAGCCCACACTGAGCCAGCACTCACTGAGTCAGCACACACTGGGTCAGCACACACTGGGCTAGCAGATAGGGAACCAGCACATAGAGAACCAGCACACACTAAGCCAGAACATACTGGATCAGCACACACTGGACTAGCACATAGGAAACCAGCACATAGAGAACCAGCACACACTGAGCCAGAAAACACTGAGTCAGCCCACAATGGGTCAGCACACACTGGACTAGCACACACTGAGCCAGCACACACTGGGTCAGGATACACTGAGCCAGCACACACTGGGTCAGCATACACTGAGCCAGCACACACTAGGTCAGGACACACTGAGCCAACACACACTGAGCCAGCACTGAGTCAGGACACACTGGGTCAGCACACACTGGGCTAGCACACACTAGGTGAGGACACACTAGGTCAGCACACACTGAGTCAGCATGCAAACTTCAAATGAGTTCTGTTCACGGCAGGGTGTTAGGCTTGATAGAGAATGTTTCTAAATTTGAGGCTGAGATCTACGCCATGGACCACTGTGGAGCCCAAGAATCTAGCTTTGCTTTGGAATTTAAAGAGGGGCTTGGGCAAGCAAACCAGAGCCTTCCAAGACCACATCTCCCCGGCTCCTCCCTTCCAAGACACACCACATCTCCCCCTGCTTCTTGCTGAAGGGTGGGCACGAGGCTTCTCAGTAAGTAGACATCTCCCTGAGTGAGTGCCCTGGGCGCACCACTGGGACCTGCCCCATCCTCCACCTCCCAGGAGCAGCCCCGGCCCCACCCCAACCCGTGTGGCCTGTAGGAAAGTCCCTGCAACCAGATCCACCTGTGGCTCTAGCCACACCCTCCCTTCTGAATGCCACCTGTCTTGTCTGAGCAACCGTTGTCTGTCTGTTCAACCTCTTCCCTGAGACACACAGTTTGATTTTTCCTTCCAAAAAGCACCTGAATAGAAACAGCATGGATTTCCTGGTCATTAGAACAGAAAGCAGGAAGACGGTGGAGGAAGGAGGTGGATCCTATAACGAGAACTCAATCAGCCCTCCTCATCAAGTGGGCTCATCCCACTGGCTTGCTCCCCGTGGGCTCATCTGCTCTAGGGGACTCGATCCTTCCAACCCCGAACCATACAATAACCAGGACAGCATAGGCTCGGGAGAGAGACAGAGACAGACAGAGAGACAGAGAGAGAAACTCAAATACTGCAAATAGTGTGTTTAGCAATTTTCTCTGAATTTGAACATCCCATCCCAGAGAGAAAATACTCAGAAAGTCAACAAATCTCTCAAAGTCTGGGAGCTTAAGCTTACAGGACCCACAACGCCCCTCCCCAAGGTGATAGGAGCAGCAGATACTCCCCAACTCCCGTAAGTAAGACAGAGAGCACCAGGCTTGCAGCTTCTGTGACAAGGCACCAAGGCCAGGGTGATGCAGGTCTCTTGGAGTCCTCCTTGCTCTGTACGTAACCCCTCATCCATACCCCTGTCAGGAACCCCAACAAACTCATCCATTCACCAAGTTGGATGGGGATGAATTTATGATCTCCCGTGGGTTTCCCATCTGGTGAACTGATGTTTGTGTCATGTCTTCCCTGGAAAAGGCTCAGACGATGTCTTGACGTCACTGCTTTACGACTTCCAGAAAAGTCATCTTTGTCCCCAAGCCCTGGACATTGACCCTGGGCATACACAGAGATGGCCATAGCTGAGTCTGTGAGGCTCCTGTGATTTGAGGGAGATAACACACACGAGGAAGCCAACACCACAGGGCCTGCCCTGTCCACACAATAGCTGTTGGAACCGACAGGAATGGTTGGGACTCACTGGCCCCAAAGCGCCACATGCCTCTGCGCATGCGCAAGACTGAACCACTCTGCCCTAGGCAGCCGGCACAGGGTTCATCCAAACCGGCAAGTTCAGGTTGCCCTTGGCACCTAGCACAGGATTCACTTCACAGGGACCCTGACAAAGAACACATCCCCGATCCAATCAAGGGAGATGCTCGGATCTGGGCCAGCAGAGTGTCGACCGTTCCTTCTTTTATTAAGTGACTCTCGCAAACAAAGAGAGGGAACCATATTCAAAGTGACTTCTACGCAGCGGAGGCAGCTGGGATGCTGGCCAAATATTCTGGGCAACAGAAGAAACGAAAATCTTCCTCTCTTGTCTGTCAGAATCAGTCAGCCCTCTGGAGTGAAGGAGGTTACCATAGCGTCCTCAGCTTCTCAGTTTCCGGGAGTCTTGGTCGTAATCCCAACCCCTTTTCTCCAATGGTGTCGGCATTATTATCCATGCAAATGAAGTCTGATCTTATGTTTCTGATGAGATGGCTGGTTCTATGGGCGAGCAGCCTGGGGAACACTCCCACACGCTCTGACAGGCTGATGAGGAACGGAGGGTACAAGCCGGCAGAGACTGAACTTTCAAAACTCCTGTTAAGGAAAGAAGGATGAGTAACTGGTCCCTCCGTGTGGCTTTGGTGACTCTTGGTGACAGTAAGAGAAACTTTGAAAGGTGAAGACAGGAAGTGGTAGCTGAATCCTGTTAGATGTGACCTATTAGCAATGATTCAATAGTAGATCACCTGCCTAGCATCTACTAGTGAGAGGCTTGGGTGTGGCTCCTTGGTAGAGCACCTGCCTAGGATCCTATAGTGAGGGGTTGGTGTGTGGCTCAGAGGTAGACCTAGCCTACAATTCACCAGTGAGAGGTGAGAACATAGTTTAGTTGTACAGTGCCTGTCTAGACTCCCCTAGTGAGGGGGTTTTGGTAGAATATTGACCTAGAATCCACCAATAAGGAACAGGGGACATGAGTCCAGTGGTAGGACACCTGCCTAGAATCGACCAATCAGAGGCTGAAAGTATGACCTCTGGCCTCCAGATGCGTAAGCACACATGTACCTGTGAACCAACACACATGCACCTTCATGAGATTCACTCCAGAGACGATCTGTGGGGGGCTGGAGAGATGGCTCAGAGGTTAAGAGTACTGGCTGCTCTTCCAGAGGTCATGAGTTCGATTCCCAGCAATCACATGGTGGCTCACAACCATCCGTAATGGGATCTGATGCCCTCTTCTGGTATACATGAAATAAATAAATCTTTAAAAAATCATATATATATATATATATATATATATATACATATATATACACACATATATATGTGTGTGTATAATTTTTTTCATATATATGAGACCATCTATGAAGATACCTTCTTGAGGGACGATTTGTCTGCCTCCCTCAGATTCCAGGGTCACCACGCGGTTGACTACCGTCTTGTGGGAGTGTAGGAAGCTTGCAAGAAAGAGGACACTCAGCTTGGGGTGAGTTAGAGATGTCCCCGATGCCCTCTGCCTCCTGCTCCATTACTTTACCATGTCACCAGGGTAACCAATACCACAACCCTCCTCCCCAGCTCCCACAGCCTGAAGGTCAACGCTAATGAAAGATGCTATCCGGAAAACCAGCACCAGGCCGTGCTGACATAATTAGCTGTATTTGTGGTCCTTGAGGTTTGGCATGTGAGGATGGACTGGGATGAGAGCTGAGGAGGGGGGGGGACATCTTCCAAAGGCTTGGAACAAAGAGAGCAATTTGGATGGCTTCCAGTTAGCGATAGCATCTTTGAGAGTGGCTATCTAATTAGCGCCTGCCTGGTTTCCGAAAGACAGGCTGCACAGAGCAAACAAAATGGGAGTTTGGCTTCCCCTCAGCCCCAGCCCGTGACTGAAGGGGTGGAGATGTCAGATGCAGCCCTCATTGCGAGTCTTCAGATGCCAGAGGGTGTTTTATTCCCTCACCCCCAAAAAGAGTGATGTTCTCCACACTGGAGTTTGGAGTGCGGCTTAATAACACTGTTGACATCCCAAACCCCCCAGAGCCCTCAGTAGTCATTAGCTCTTGGAGGTTGATGCGGCGAGAGGAGACGTGTGTGCGGCAGCAAACACCCTTTTTATCTGGGCTTTAATTTTCCAGCGAGCCAAGTTTACTTCTTTTTAATTTCTTTGTATTTTTAATGGGCACATACTGTTTGTTCGTAGGTGCAGGATACTGTATTTGCCTCTCTTTCCCATCACTGAGAAAAAAAATGAAAACTTCAGGAAGGAAGGCTTGCTCTGGATCACAGCTTGAGGGTACCACTCATCATGGTTCGGAAGGCGCAGAGGCAGGAGCAGGAGGCAGCAGCTCATATCCGCTGTCGGAAACAGAGATGGATAGATGCTGGGCTTCAGCTCGGCTTCTCCTTTGCATTCAGCCTGGATCCCAGCTCACAGACTAGTGTCCCCTACACTCAGGGTGGTTCTTCCAACCTCACTTAACTCAGGTAGAAGATTCCTCACTGGTCAGACCTGCCCACACTCTCCGAGGTAGTTCTAAATTGTTTAATGCTTTTTAGCTGACAGTCAGTAGCGTTTAATCCTCACAGGTATATTAGGAGAAGCTGACATGTGGTAGTGCAAAATGACCTAAGGAGAGGAATTTGAGTCCCTCACCTTTGGCTCTTTATAATCTATGACGTTGAGTTTTTGTGGAATCTGCTGCCGTGGACCCCTAGACTGACTTTTGGTAGTCAAATCCTTTTCTCCCCCTGCTCCTTCCCTTGACTAGATTCTGGTGAACACAATCTACCCTCCTCTCCTCCCCTCCTTCCACCCCTCCCCTCTCCTCCTCCCCTCCCCTCCCCCCTCCCCTCCCCTTTTCTCCCCCTCCCCTCCCCTTTTCCCTCCCTCTCCTCCTACCCCACCCTCCCCTCCCCTCCCCCTTCCCCCTTCCCTCCCCTCCCCCTTCCCCCTTCCCTCCCCTCCCCCTCCCTTCCCCTCCCCTCCCCTCTCCCCTCCCCTCCTCTCCCCTCCTCCCCTCCCTCTTCCTCCTTCCCTCCCCTCCCCTCTCCCCTCCCCCCTTCCCCCTTCCGTCCCCTCCCCTCCCCTCCCCTCCCCTCCCCTCCCCTCCCCTCTCCTCTCCTCTCCTCTCCTCTCCTCAGTGTCTGGAGTACCCCAGACTGGTCTCAAACTTGCTGTGTAGTAGAGCTTTAACTGATCCTCCTGCCTCTGCTTCCTGAGGTCTGGGACTATAGGTATACAGCAACCACACCCAGTTTATATAGGTATACAGCAACCACACCCAGTTTATATAGGTATACAGCAACCACACCCAGTTTATATAGGTATACAGCAACCACACCCAGTTTATATAGGTATACAGCAACCACACCCACTTTATTGCATTCTGAGGATCAAACAGGGTCTTGTTTGTGCTTGGCAAACATTCTCCTAACGGAGCCACAACCTCAGCCCTCTGCCTCCTCTATGAGACTGGAAAGTACAGCGCTCTAAATAGATTCGAGCATGGTACGTCCCCAGGGGCGCTGTTTACCTCCCTGTCTCCATCTGATTTTAGGGCAGGCAGCAGGTGGCCAAGTTCACTTCCAAATGACCTCCAGCGAGTGGGCTGTCTTCACTTATCGTACCTTCATTTCCTCTTCTATGAAAGGACGTTATAATGACACATCCCCCAAAAGCCACTGTGAGGATGAATGCTAACTCATGTCTTTCTGTAGCTGCTTGAGAGATAAGACATGATGATAGTGACAGGGTGACATTGAAGATGCCAGGGTCACCTGCGACTTGGTGCTGCTGGAGCTGCTGCTGGTGCTGGTGCTGGTGCAGGTGCTGCTGAGGGTGATGGTGGTGGCTTATTTTCCCTCAGTGATCCTTCCCAGAGCAGGAAGAGTTCAGGGGACAGTCTCACAGGAGGAGAAGGGACTACTGATGGCTGAGCTTGCTTCACTCCATCCTCAAAAGGCTTCTGTATACTTAGTGGTGGCCCCGTGCCGTGGATCTGGAAGGGAGTTGCTGGTAACACACAAGCTAAGAACTGGAAAAGCATAAGGTGCCACCAACCATGAGCAGTTGGGGGGAGCCGACAGAAGGCAGCTATCATCCTTGCAACCATCTTGAGCCATATACCCTGACAAGAGACTTGATTACATCAGCCTACAACAGCTGAGCACACTCTGATAACATCTTGCGTTAGATACCCAGGATCTTCCCTTGGATGTGTGAGACTTAAAGCTGTGATTTAGAGCCAAGACTTAAGGGTGTGACTTAGAGATCAGATTTAGAGACAAGGCCTAAGGCATGACTTAGAGGTGTGGCTTAGAAGTGAGACATATAAAAGGCGAGAGACAGACAGAAGAAAACAACAGATTATTAAGCACTTGAGAGTACAACTTGGAACTAGGAAATAGGTTAGAGAGTACAACTTGGAGTACAACTTGGAGTAGGAATTAGGTATTGAAGAAGACACTTGGACTAGAGAACTCAGAAGAAGGATTATTAGGTATTAGGCACTAGGCACTTGGAGGAAGAACTTGGAATTAGACATTAGGCACTTAGCACTTGGAAGAAGTAACTTGGAACTTGGAGGCACTAGGGACTTGGAGAGAAGCAGAGAGGCTGAAGAATAAATGGGATTGAATCACACTCTGTCTGGTCTCCATTCTTCGAGTCCGTCCTCACTCTCTCTCTTGCTGAACCCAAACCCGAGGACCAGAGCAGCTTGGGGCAGTGCAGGCTCTAACAATTTAGCCCCCAAGGCTTTTGGCAGTGCAGGTTCTAACACTGACAGAGCGGTCCACAACATTTTGCCCCCCAAACGTAGGGCAGCTTGGGCCGCAATAAGCAGTGTCATCAGCAAGTCTCCAAGGTGGCTCAATCCTGGTTGACAGTGGCCTGAGCTCTCAGCTGCCCGACTCTGGTCTTCCTCTGTGTAGACTCTCCACCTGCTTGGGCTTCCTACAGCTGGGGAACCAGGTTCAAAAGACAATATCTCAAAAGTGAAGGTTATGGAATGGAGGGAAAAGAATTTGCCAACTTGCTTCAGACCTGGCCTTCGAGGCCCCGGAACACAGTGCCTTCTGAGTTCTGTTGACTGAAGAGCAAACATCACAGATACACCTTCACACTGTCTCTTGTTGGTGGCAGGGGGTCAAGACAAGGGTTGTGCTATGTAGCCCAGGCTAACTTGTGACTCAGAGAAATCCTCTATCTCAGCCTCCCTAGGGCTGGGATTACCACACCTGTTTTAAGCTCCACCTCTTGAAAGGAAAAGAACAGACACGAGCTATCTTTGTGGAGTAGGGAAAATTAACGACAGCTGTCACTGGTGACTATCTCAGCCTTAGAGACCTTTCTCATTAGTTTGATCAAATACCTGACAGAACTTGAGGAGAGATGCAGTCTACAGTGACTCAGGGGTTGGGGCACGAATACTCTCCAGTGCTCAGCTGACTGCCTCCTTTCCCTTATTCTTTCTGTCTGTGTCATCGACCACCATAGTAAGGCACACACACACACACACACACACACACACACACACCCCTCAGGTGCGCCTCAAGGTGTGCCTCACCAATCTCCTAGGAGAATCTAAATCCAGTCAAGTTGACAGTGAGGCTTAAGCATCACCAGATAAGCTGTCTGTCATCCCTAAGCTTGAGGTACTCTACGTTTGTTTTTTGTTTTGGGTTTTTTTTCTTTTTTTTTCTTTCTTTTCTTTCTTTCTTTCTTTTTTTTTTTTTGTGAGGAATTAATTACCAGCTGGAATAATAAAGCTTAGTGATAATTGTGACCTGCTGACAGGATGCTACGCGCCACATGGTTACATGTGCCATCCCCAGTCTTAGCACACCTTATTTCTGAAGAAAGAGTCTCTCGTTGAATCTGGAGCTCACTGATTTGGCTTAGACTGCCTGAGCAGGGAGGACCAGAGATCCATGTCCTAGTATTGGGGATTGCAGGTGTGTATCACCAGGCCTACCATGGTGCCAACCCAAACTCAGGGCCTGTGCCAGCTGAGGCATCTCCTCAGAGAACCCCACCTCTTGAGGTTTCCACTGATTCTTCATCACACCACTGTCTGGGAAAACCAAGCCCTGAACACGTGACTCTTAGCAGGAGAGGATCAGAACTGTGGTGTGTCGCTGGGTAATCGTGCCAGGACTTCCAAATTCTGCAGGATCCACTGATGTGGAAGGCTCTGGGATGGAGACCTAAGGACGACTTCAGCCAATCAAAGCCACTGAAAAACCCAGGACTCTAGACTCCAGACCTTCCAATGGCTGGCCTCTCCTTGTGTTAAGAGGGCTGTGGGAAGACCGACAGAGTCAACTAACCTGAACCTTTGGGGGTTCCCAGAGACTGAATTGCCAACCAAAGAGCAAGCATGGGCCGGACCTAGGGCCCCTCTCTGTGTGCATATATGTAGCAATATGTAACATGGTCTTCATGCAGGTCCCCCAAAAACTGGGGTGAGGATCTGTCCCTGAATCTGTTGCCTGCCTGTGGATTCCATTCCTTTAACTGAGCCACCTTGTCTGGCCTCAGTGGAAGAGGATGCACCTAGTCCTGCAGTGACTTGATGGGCCAGGTGGGGTGATACCCGGGGGGGGGGGGCTTCTCTTTTCAGACAAGGGGAAGGAGGAGTGGGGGGAAGGGCTGCATGAGGGAGGACTGGGAGGAGGGGGGCTGTGATCAGGATGTCAAGTGAATAAATAAATTAATGAAAAATAAAAGAAGTCTGTGTGAGCTGAGAGGCCAGCTGCACTGTGGTCAGGCAACCTTCAGGGTCAAAGAGCGGAACCAAATTTCAGTGCATTGCCTGTGGAGAGCAGACAAGGCCTTAGTCTGAGGCAGCTTCAGATGCCCCCTGGATCTCTGATGAGGCCCGGGTTAACCATCACATAGAACTGTGAGCTATGTCACACACTTGTGAATATGTGTGTGCTTCTTTCTATAGGTGTGAGGATGGGTGTGGCCAGGGCCACCTGTCTCTGCATCTACCGGCCATTCAGAGCTCTGGCTCAGGTGGCTGTGAAAGGGTACACTTCTCCATAAGTCAATACAGTGAAAAGGGAGTTTAGCAGGCCAGGGGTCAGGACACGTCCCTTCTATCGCCACTGCAGAGTATGATGTCATCAGCAAGGGTCGCACACATGTGGGAGTCAGAAGACAGGGTGTCAACTGTCACCTCCTCACCTTGCTTGAGAAGGTCTCTCTGCCAGTGTGTGTGTGCCAGGCTACTGGGAATTCCCCTGTGTCTGCTTCCCATTCCCTAGTAGGGATTACAGATGTTTGCACTGGTGCATCTAGCTTGTACCTGGGCTCTGGGGGTCTCCAGTCCTGAGCCATCTCCCCAGCCCCATCCTCCTCTCCCTTGCTCTTCCAACAAGCCTGTGGAAGTGGTCAGCTGGCTCTGAGTCTGATTCTCTCTGCTCTCAGGTCCTCCCTTCCGTTGAATGCACTGCGTAGATTTTCCCTGTTTTCTCAAATGCTGCGGTTAGAATCCAGGGCCTTGTGCCTAGGAGGCAAGCACTGCAACACGGAAACACTGCCCTCGATGGCTGGCTCTGAATCAGATCAGGAAACCAAGCACAGGCCACTGCATCTCGAAAACCCTTGAGACTGCATCGGAGATAATAGAAGGTGCCTCCGTAGTTTAAGCAGAAGGAGCTTTGCCTAGCAAGGGGCATTAGCAGGCCTCAAACCTTCGAGGCGGGGAGAGGCAGGCTGTGAGCTGAGCCTTAGGGAAAACCTCCAGTCCCCAGAATCCTTCTGGGTCTCCTCCACCGTTACCAAGGAAACCAACAAATCAGGACGCTCCTTAAGCATACCGCGCAAGTAAAAGAAGCGCTCACCCCATCTCTCTTCTCATTTAAACTCTTTCCAAAGCCGGTCCTGCTCGCCTGACGCTGGTTGGGGAAGGCTGAATCGCATCTGAAAGTCTTCCTTGCAAGAGGGTTATAGGGAAATTGGTTTTCTTTTCCTGGCTTCTTGGTATAAAAAGGCACGCGTGAAGGAGGTTGGAATAAATGTTGAACAAGCGAGTGTGAGGCGTCCTCCTCTCCGCTAATCTCTCCACATCTGAGCGGTTCTTTTCTTGAAAGCCTCAGTCAGAAACGGCCTTTGAGCTCCCTAAGAGGACGTTTGTCTGTTCAGCTCCACCGGGGGCTCACAGAGAGCGCTTGTTGGGCGGGTGGGGGCGGGGGCTGTTTAAAGCTGCCGACCCGAGATGAAGGAAGCTGGGCGAGCTTCCTGCTGGAGTTCCTGGGCTACAAAAAGACACAAATAAATAGAAAAGAAGCAAAGAAAACAGCAGGAGACGGTACTGTGGGAGGATGGGAGACAGCTCAGTGGGGGAAGTGCTTCCTACACAAGCCAGCCAGCGGGAGTGGAGTTCCCGAGCCCCAGCGCAAGAAGTGAAAAGCAGGGCGTGGCAGCATCAACTCAGTCCCAGCTCAGGGGAGGCTGATCCCTGGGGCCTAATGGGCATCCTGCCTAACCAAACAAGTGAGTTCCAGGTTGGGCGAAAGACCCTGTCTCAGAACTAGAGCTGGACAGATGACTCGGTGGTTAAGTGCCCTGGCTGCTCTTGTACCCAACTCAGGTTCAGTTCCCAGCACCCACAGGACAGCTCACAACCATCTGTAACTTTAGTTCCCGGGGAATCCAACGCCCTCTTCTGGCCTCCACAGGTACTGCACACACGTGGCACACAGATACCCAGGCCTGTCAAAACCCCACACGCACAAAGTAAAAAATTAAATCTTTATAAAAAGTAGAGACAATTGAAAAAAATATCTGGTGTAGGAGGGTTTAAGTCACTGGGAGGCCGGTCGTCTTGGCCGTCTCTCTTTTCTCTCTCACTTCCCAGCTACATCGACACTCAGATTCCTCCGCCTCCTGCTAGCACCATGATGCTTTGCCTCACATCAGGAGCCCAAAAGCAAGAAATCAGAGCCTTTTTTCCTTTTCCACTATTTGTTACAGACATAACACGCTGACTCATATGGACTGTAATTTAGCCTCCACAGCAGGAGTGTGGAGTACACAGTACACATGCATCCACGCATGTGTGTTCATGTACATGTGGGTGCATGTGTGTGTGTGTGTGCTCGTGTGCGAGCATGTGGAGCCCAGAGGTTGACATCAAGTGTCTTCCTCACTCTGGAAGGAAGTGAGACACTTTACTGAGACAGGGTCTCTCTTGCTGAACCTGAAGCTAACTGGCTCTCGTGGTCTAGATAGCCAGCCTGCTCCAGGGTTCCTGACCCCTTCTCCTGGCCACTGGGATGCCAGCCAGGCCTCCAGACATACATACTTTTACTTGAGTGTCGGGGATTCAAACTCTGGTCCCCACACTTGCACAGCGCACGCTTTATCCACTGAGCTCCCCCCCCCCCCCCATTTTTTTCCTTAACTCTGTCAGTCAGGATTGAACTTCTTCCGATGCCTCACAAGCAGGAAATACAGTCTCGGCTGTGGAGATCTCCAGTTTATTTCCAAGGTTTGAGAAGGGGTTTCAGGGTCTGAACAACCCAGACCACAGGGGCGGGTATGAGCCTCATCCGAGCCGGCATCCTGCCAAGTAAGGTAACGGCAGCGTTCCCAGGACACGCCCAGGTCATAGAGGGCAGGATTGCTGTCATTCCCCATAGGCCTGCCTCCTTGCTGAGGTAACTCAAGGGCTTGGGGTTCCCCGTTTGGCTTTGCACAACAGCTTCTTGTATCCCAGACTTGAGGGGGAAGTCCAGAGTCTCTTTGGCCGCTTCCACCTCATCCATCCAAGGTGCATCTGTCCTCTTTCTCTTCAGAGCCCCTGCAGAGTGGCTGTTCTCAGATGCTTAACTTGATGTTTTACTTTGTTTGGGAAGGGGACAGTGAACAAGTGTGTGTCTGTGTGTGTGTGTGTGTTTGTGTGTGTGTGTGTACACACGCACGTGTTTGGGCATGAGTGGACATTTGTGCATGAGTGTGTATGTGTGTCTGCGTGTGTTCATGTACATGCACATGTGAATGTGAGTGTGTGTGTATGTCTGTGTGTGCACGCACATGCGTGTGTGCTTGTGGGTTCACATGTGAGTGTGTGCATTCGAGTGTGCCTGTGTGACCATGTCTGTTTGTGTGTGTGTGTGTGTGTGTGTGTATACAGGTATGTTTGTTTGTGCAGGTATGTGCTTGTGTGTGTGCTTGAAAATCTGACTAGGCTGGCTGACCAGCAAGCCCCTGTCTCAGTATCTCCGGCATCAGGACTACAGGAGTGCACTGCCAGGCCCAGCATTCATGTGTGTGCTGAAGATCTGAACTCAGGTCCCCGTGGTTGCAAGGCAAGCACTTTACTGACAGAACCAGCTTCCGGCTGTTCCATTTTGTGTTGAGGCTGTATTAACTTGGACATCTAAACTAGACAAGGACAGTGAGAGATGCACATTTTAAATCAAGCTCACACTTCTATGTGGGTACCCAGTATTCTAAATAAAATATCAGCAAATTGAGGGCACTGAAGAAATGGCTCAGTTGGCGACATGCCTTTTGTATGGGAATGAGGGCCTGTGTTCCATCCCCAGGACTTACATAATAGTGCAAATGCACACACACACTCACACATCTACACACTCACACACACACACACTTCTGAAAAATAAAAATTAAATTGTATAAAGAAATAGGGTCAAACCAAACACAGACATATATTTGAGAGGGTAAGGCATCCTGACTGGGTAAGTTTTCTGCCTGGTTTCCACAGTCAGACTCCATTAAACTGTACAAGTTTTTTCCCCAGGCTCAGAACCCTGGGAACCTGCACTTGCAAACACAGAGGAGAGTCATGTATCCACCCTGGGAACTCACCTGGATGCTTCAGAGTTGGGTGACCCATTAGATTATCTGTCGTGGGGAACTGCTTCAGTAATCATGGGCTCGTCCCAGCAGATGCAGAGAACCATTGGGGAAAATCGTAAATTGGTTCATGACATTTTAAACAGAAAACATCGGTCCTGACTTCCAGGAGTTTGCTCCTCAGTGAACCAGTAAGTGTCCAGTCAGCATTTAAAATCAACTTTCTGAGTGTGATATGTAGCCAAAGGCCATATTCAAGCACACAGCTGAATCTTAGGACTGTCAGGGAGTGCTGGGGCATTTCCATGGTCCCTGGATTTTTTTGTTCTTTTCTTTTCTGGACTGTTAGCTTTGAAAGCCAAAAGACTCACTGTGGAGAAGCTGTGAGAACAGCAGCCACTGGGGACCCAGCCGGATGTAGACTCAAAGTCTGTCCCCAGAGAACTACCGTACTCATAACTGTCTGGAGCTCTCTGGAAAGTTCTACTGGCAAGACTTGTTGTCACTTAATCTGCTTCAGTCTTTGCTGTGTGGCAAAACCCAAAAGAGCATTTGCAATACGTTAACAAGAATAAAATGATAATAGTGACGGTGGTATGTAATTGTAACAATGTTAGCATCAGCCGGGCAGTGGTGGCGCACGCCTTTAATCCCAGCACTTGGGAGGCAGAGGCAGGCGGATTTCTGAGTTCGAGGCCAGCCTGGTCTACAGAGTGAGTTCCAGGACAGCCAGGGCTACACAGAGAAACCCTGTCTAAAAAAAAAAAAAAAAAAAAAAAAAAAAAAGTTAGCATCTTAGCCCAGGGCTGGCAACAGGGCTCAGAGAATAGAGGCCAAGACGGGCCACTTGAATTCAATCCTAGGAACCACACATGGGTATGTGACCTCCATGTGCATGCTCTATCATTCGTACACACACACAAGCACACAAGCTAGCTAAAAAATAATTTTAAAATGAAAAATTATATATAGAACAGTCCACAGGTAGCTTGGGAAGCCTCTGTCCTCCTGGAAAACTAGCTTCAGCTTACAGAGGTTTTAACTTCTCACCTCTGGGTGACCTTGAGATGCCACACATCATCAGAAAGTTAAAGCGCACACAGAAGCCTGTGGCCCCACAGCTTTGGAGGAAGTTGGTCATTCTTCATCGTGTGTAAGCAGAGACTTCGGATCTCGCACATAGCAGGAAACACAAGCTTGAGAGAATTAGTCCAGAAAGGTCACAAAACAAACCAACGAAGAGAAACAAATAAAAAACAATAAAATAAAAACACATTAGCAAATGTTGGGAAGCAGAGGGAGCAGAAATCCAGTTGTCACACTGTGTTCCTGAAGTGGCTCCAGTTCTTGTTTGGGGGTTTGGTTTGAGGTCTTTTGTTCTTGGTTTTTGGTCTGGTTTTCTGGAGACGGAGTCTGACTCTGTATTCCTGGTTGCCCTGAACTTGATACACACACCAGGCTGGCTTCGAACATAAAAAAATCAACCTCCAAAGCGCCGGAATCTGAGTCATGCACCACCCACCTGGCAAGATGTTCAGTTTTAGCAGACAATTTTCAGTCATGTAAAGAAATAAAAGGCACAGTCTCCACAAAGGAAAATCTTCTGTGGATGGAAACTGTCCTTGAAGGACTCCAGATCACATGCTGGGCTTATTAAAGAAGTCTGTCAACGAGTGCTAGGAATCTGTTCTACAGAATTTAAAGGAAAGTGGGCTAACTATGTTTCTTGAAGCAGAAAATACAGAGGGGCATGGATTTAAAAAAAAAAGAACAAAATGTAAATGTTGGTATTGAAATGTATAAGTGGAAGAGAGAATTCTCTGGAATGACTCCGTAGTCGTTCTGCATTGAGAGACAAATGAGCAAAGTTGAAGACAGGCCAAGTGTGGGCGGAAAGAGAAGTGCTGAGGAAGGAGCAGCTCCAGAGTCCTGCAGGGAGCCATCAGCCCACCAACTTCCTAGCAGCCAGCAGGCAAGGCAGTACCAATGGAGGCCAGAGGTGTCCCCTGGAGCTGGAGTTACAGGCAGTTGTGAGCTGAGTGGGCTATGATGAGCAATCAGAAGCCCATGCTCTTAGCCACTAAGCCATCTATCTATCCAGCCACCCAAATGACAAAAAAAAAAAAAACCCAACAAACAAACAAACAAACAAACAAACCACCAAACCTGCAATAACCTAGACATCCACAAAGTTTGGAGACTGCAGGGTGTGTGTGTGTGTGTGGGGGGGCAGTCTCAAAGGAGACTGAACGTTCTGGAGTGAGTGTCACAGCAGAGCGCTGGAGGGAGGGAGACAAACGAGGAGTCTTCAGAGATGCTGGAGAAGGAGAGGGCTCACTGGCAAAATAGCCTGCTTTGAAAGCTTAAAGACCTGGGAGTCTGGATCCCCAGAGCCCACGTGAGTGCCAGGTGGTGTGGCCTGCCTGTAATTCCAGCACGGGGGATGAAGCCAGTTATCTAACAACAGTTGATCATTCCTGAAATCATATAGACACAAGAAACATTATACGGACTAAGCGAGTTGTATTTTTATATTTAGAAATTCATACAAGCACGCATGAGCGTGTACACACATACACCCCGCCGCCGCCGCCGCTGCCACTGCCACCACCACAACAACAACTAAAGAAAAAGACCTTATGAACTTGAACGAGAGCACATGGGTGTGTGTGGAATGGTTTGGAGAAAGGAAAAAGGGTAAATGATACAATTATAATATGACCTCAAAAGATTAAAAAAAAAAAAAAAAAAAAAAAAGGTTCTAAAACTGACAGTCTTGCCATTAGCTCCATCTGTAGGAGCCACTGGAGGTGGACCTTACTGAGATAATGTTTCTAAGCAATGATACCTTTTGTCTGAAATTTAACAAGTGCTAAGGATTAGAACAGCTGAGAAGTGGGCCTCCCAGTCAGATGAAGGCAAGGTTTGAAAATTAAAACACTTCTTCAACTTGAAATTCCTCTGCTTCTGCCTTCTAAGTGGATGGAGGCCAGCCTTGGGGGAGCCTTGGGAAAGACCTCTTATAAAGAAAATTGGGACTGGAATGAAGTGGTAGGGTACTTGCCTGGCATCTGCAAGGCCCTGGGTTTGGTCCACAGCATATATATATATATATATATACATATATGTATACATCATATACATTATATACATCATATACATAATAAACATCATATACCTATACATACATATATCACATATTACAGGGCTCGAGAGATGGCTCAGAGGTTAGGAGCACTGACTGCTCTTCCAGAGGTCCTGAGTTCAATTCCCAGCAACCACTTAGTGGCTCACAACCCTCTGTAATGGGGATCCAATGCCCTCTTCTGGTATGCAGACAAACATGCAGATAGAACGTGTGTGTGTGTGTGTACATATAAACATGCATATATATGTATATAATCTTTAAACATATACATAGAGCACACTGCATTTTGTGGCATAGAGTGTTACCTGGTTCTGGAATAAAAGTAAAAGCACCTAGTGAATAAAAAGTAAGCAGTATACAACAGCGACTTTTCTGGGGAGCAGCTCTGCGTCTCGGCTGCCTGCTGAGGATACTCACAGTGGCCTGGAAGCGCTTCTGACTGATAGCATGGGGCGATCAATGAACTTAAGCCTCATAACACAATGGATAACAGATATTTAAAATGTAATTAAATCAAAATGAGGTAGGCTGAGGCAAGAGGATTGCCATGTTCAAGGCCAGCCTGGACTACAGGGTTAGTTCAAGGCCAGCCAAGGCAAATTATGAAGACCTTGTCTCAAAATATGAAGTTAGAGGAGGGGTACAGTTCTGGGGTAGAGCCTATGTATCTAGCATGCCCAGTGTCCTGGCTACGGCCTCTAGCAACCGCAATAGAAAGAGTAACAAATTGAAATGGAACCAGCCATCTGTCTCAGCTTTTTTATGCAGTCTTGTCCTAGAGACACCACATGGCAGAAAGATGGGGAGGTCAGCCAGAAGTGGGGGTGACCCTGCAGTCAGGAGGATGAAGGCAAAAGTGCAAGAGTTTGGGCTAGCCTAGGCTACATAGTAGGATCCTGACCCGAAGGAGGAAGGAGGGGAGGAGAGAAAGGAGAGGGGAAGGAGGGGAGAAAAAGGAAAAGAAAAAAGGGGGAGAGAGAAATAGAGGGAGGGAGGGAGAATATAATGCTAGTGCATACTGACTGCAGTTGTTTATGGACACAATCCAAGATCATGGACACACAAGTAGAACTAGTGAGAGCATCGGCAGAAGCTCCGGCGGACAAAGTCTGCTCACGTCCCCCGCGCCCACAGTAATCAGTCAGGAATCGTGAGTGAAAGGTAGTGTCCCATCATTAAAGCAAGAAAAACTGAGTTACCCATGAATAAATCCATTGAAAGATATCCCAGACCTTTATGGAGAGAATTATGAAAGTCACCGAGGACATCGGAGGAGACCCAGGAGGATGGAGAAATATTCCCCCTTCACGCTTGGGGAAGACGATCAGATTTAATCTATGAATTCACTGCTGTCTCAAGCCGGCAGGGCACTTTATGGCTTTGACAGACTGATTCTGATATTAATCACAAGTGGTTAGAGATAAGAACCTGCCCCACCAGATAGAAAGATGAACCATGAGGCTGGGGACGTGGCTCTGCAGGTGAAGTGATGGCTGGGAAATCGTGAGGAGCTGTTAGATTCCCCAAACCCAGCTTAGATGGCTGAGTGTGGCAGAGCACCCACACTACAAAGTTGTCCTCCGACCTCCACACGTGCTGGGTCGTGCACCAGCATAACAGGCACACCAGCATTTCCTAACACTGGGGAGGCTTGAGCAGAGCATTTAGCGTCTTCTTCTCAGCCCACATGGTAGCACACACTGTTAATCCCAGCCACCAAAAGGCAGAAGCAAACGGATCTCTGAGTTCAAGGCCAGCTTGGTCTACAGGTGAGTTCCAGGACAGCCAGGGCTACTGGAGAAAGGCAGAGATTGCTTTTCTCCCAGTCTCTGCCCCAATCTCTTGAGATAAGGTCTCTCACTGAACTAGAAGGCCAGCACTTAGGCTAGGCTGGCTGGCTAGCAAGCTCTTGGGATCCAGCTGCTAGGCTCCCTTGTCAGCCAAAGTAACGGTGGACACTCAGCTCTGAGTGAGCCGATGCAAGGAGCCAGCACCCCACAGAAGGCACCTTGGATGCCATCTGCCTGAAGACATCAGAACCCAGGGTTTGCCACAGCCCCTCTGAGGAAGAGCCCCGAGTCACAGGGGCAGCTGAATTGGGTACAGCTCCCCCAGTAGAAAGACCAGGATGGAAAGACACACTGCTCACAGGCTTCCTGTCCAGCCGGCTCAGGACCCACTGCTGGGATAAAAGCCTGTCTGCTGTTCATCATTACTGAACCGGTCCTACAAAGATGCGTCAGGCTCACCATATATCAAGTAAAACACTGCTGGAGGTAGAGAAAGGACCACAAGGTAACTTCTGTACAGAAATACATGCAGGGTTGTGGTGGTACACAACTGTAATCCCAGCACTTGGAGGCTAAGGCAGGAGGGTCAGGAGTTCAAGGTCATTCTTGGCTTCACAGCACGTTGGAGGCCAGCCAGAGCTACATGAAATATGTCTCAAAACAAAACACAGAAACAAATATTGTAACATGCTAAAAAAAAAAAAAATTTCTTTGGGGTCTGGGGAGATAGATCGGTGGGCAATGTACTTACTAAATATCTCAGTTCAGATCCTCAGGACCCAAGTAGAAAGCCAGACATGGTGATATGCACTTGTAATCTCAGTGCTGGGGAGGCAGAGACAGGAGGATTCTGGGAGCTTGCCGGCCAGCCAGTCAGTCTTGCCAATCAGGAGCTCCAGTTTTGCTAAAAGATCCTCTCTCAAAGCATAAAATGATAAAGACACCTGATGTCAACCTCCAGGTTCCACATGTGCATGCATGAGTATCAGTGCCAACACTTGTGTGTGCACACGCACGCACACACACACATACACACCGTTTTCTTCTGCCTAAAAATTTCCTTTTTTTTTCTAATTTTGAAATAAGTTAAATATTCTTATAGTAGATTAGTACTATACCTACTGTGCCTAATGGCTTAGTTAGCCTTGGGGACAAAACCCAGGACACCATGAAGGAGACATCACAACAGACACTGAGGTCGGTACTGATGCAGTTGCTATGGTGATGGAAAGCTGGGACAGACGAGGAAGGTGATAGGGAGTCAGGAGAGAAGAGAACTCTGCATTCCTCATGGAAAGGGAGGATGGACAGTGAGGGAGGACAAAAGGGCTGCAACGGGAGACATACCTCAGTCTCCACGCCTCATGCAGAATAAATCACCTCAGCCTCCGCACCTCATGCAGAATAAATGAAGGTCGAGATTCAGAAACTAATTGGAGCCATTTGCAGCCTAAACGGAGCTGCTTCCTCATCCCTCCAATGGGAGGACCCTGCTGGGGGAAGCGGGCATCCAGAACACTTAAGCTTCCAGGAGCTTGCTTCCTGCCAAGAACATTGCTGTTAAATGAGCTCCCAGGAGAGGTCCTCATGCCAGACTGGTGACAAAGGCATTCTGGAACTCCTGAGCTAGGCAGACAGAGGGAGCCAGCTCTTGAGATGCTCTCTATAGCTCTATCCACTGCAGGCAGGCTACCCGGATGTCATTGAATACCTGGGACAGGGTCCCCACACCTCAACTGGAGCAGGGACACTACCAGACCAGCGGTGGCTGTCAGTTCATCATTTCTCCAAAGATATGAGCCAGCAGCTAGGAAGAAAAGGGAGACAGTTCCCAATTAAAGACCCTGTCAGACTGCAGCAGCGTCACCGACTCTCTGTGAATGGCTACAGAGGCAAACACACTGCCCTTTCTCTTAGTCTTTCTTAGAAAGCTAGGTCAACATTCACGGCCTCCAGTCTGTCCTCAGCCCAGGGGCTCTGCTCCTTCCACAGCAGAAGAAAACAAAGATGTGGGCTTCCCACATCCTTCTCTGACAGATAAAGAATGCCTTCCATGAATCCTAGGCGATGATCTGAGCCTCTGTCCCTTCTGTTCCCCACAGAGGCCAGGTGCTTTGCTGGGATGCCCACTGTCCAGGTCTTGAACAGCCCATTCTCAACATCTCCTGGGGGATCTGGTAACCACACCTTCAGAACTTCTGACCATCAGGACCCTGCATCCCAGCATGTTCTGAGCTGATGCTGATGCTGGCTTGGGGGTCAAATGTGAAAACACTAAAATCCATACCCACCCTTGTCTGCCACTGACTTTCTGCCCATTACCCAAGTCCTCATATTTTTGCTGGCCCTTCTGTTTTTCCTGTCATCTAACCCAAATCCTTGTCTCCACTAGGCTGCATGCAGCCATGGGCCCGCGGCCCTCACCCCAGCCTAACAGCCCCTCACTCAGCTCCACTTACCTCTTACCTCATCAACAAGAGAGAACCACTCTCTCACGGATGCCAGGGGCCACTACCATACCAGATGCTCACCAGAACGGCCAGAGGGCACTTCTCTCCTGTCCAGTGAGGGACCGGTAGGATTGGAAGTCTCACGTACAACAGAAGCCGCATACACACATCAGGACCCGACCACCAGCATTGGGGCTTGGCTTTTTGTTTTGTCATTACTGTTGTTGGCTCCTTTATTTTACGACAGGGCCTTTCTATGTTACAAGCAGGCCTTGAACTTGTACAAACCCTCCAGTCTCAGCTTCCCGAGTTCAGGAATTATAGGCACGCACCACTATGCCCAGCCCCTTCTATTGTTATTACTTTTATTTTCTCAGAAGCCCTGAGGTGAGATTGTTGAGGGCTAACTCGCTGCTCCTGGAAGGATAAGTGGCCTCCAATTTTCTTTTGTCTGTCTTTACTTTTTTTTTTAATACAGTGTTATGTAGCACTGCTAGCCTAGAATTCACTATATGGCCAAGGCTTGAATTCTCAACCCTCCCATCCCCACCTTACAAGTATTGATGTTATCACCAAGCCCAGCTCTCTGCAATCCCTTGACTTTGATTTAGGGATCAGGGGAGAGCAGCCTCGGTTCAGACACCAGGGTCTGAGCGTAAGACAAATGTCAGAGTTGACGAGGGACAGGGCTTCTTTCCAGCGTGGCCTCCCCAAAAGATCTCTCTATTTCCTGTCACCCACTCCTGGACAGCACTAGGTGTCTGCTATCAGAAGAAAGACTGGAGACTGCTTAGGAGCAAGCCTTCAGGATGGTCGGCACTGCATCCTTCAGAAGGGATGCCCATGGGATTGTGGGAGAATCTCAGGGCCAACGAATGAGACCAGATTGGTTTACAGAGCAAGATCCTGTCCGTTGATAAAGTGCTTCTGAACAAGCATGAGGACACGAGTTCAAGTCCCCAGAACCCACATAAAACTGGGCATGTGGTGCAAGCTCACAATCCCAACACTGGGAGGCAGAGGCAGGAGGCTCCCTGGAGCTTGATGGGGCTTGATAGCCAGTCATCAGTGAGCCCCACATTCAGAGAGACAAAGTCTCAAGAAATGAGGTAGATAGTGACAGAAGAGCAACTTCAGCTTCCAGCCTTCACGCATGTGTGCACTCTCGTGTGCACACACACACATGCATATGTATGCACATGCATGCACAAACACGCACACACTGAAGCACACACATACACACGCTCCTGCTGAAGCACACATATGTGCACACATGCAAGTACACACACTCACGCACGCACACACACATACAGTGGCAGAGGGGACAGGTGTACGGATGTCACTAAGAGAAGCCTGAGCTCAGCAGCGTTCTCACACGGCATCGGAGCAAACAGGTCAGATCTCAGCACAGAAGAGAAAGGGCAAAAAGTCCTCATTAGCTGAGCTTCAGTCCCTTTGGAAGTCCTCTGTGAAGATTCAGCTTTAACCGGTGCTCTCCCCGAAACTGCTTCTGCAGCAGGACCGATGCCAGGGCTTCACAAAAACCTGCTCTTTAATCCCCAAGGGATTCCTGGGACTCTGGTGTCATGACCACCCCCACTTCTCAGAAAACGAAAGGAAGCCCACTCAGGGGACACATGTGAGCCGTGAGCCCCAGCGCTGGAGCCTGGCATTCACTACAGAGCCCTCTCGAGAGTTCTGCGCTGCAGGTGCCTGGGGGATCCCCGGAAACAATTGGGTTTGGAAATATTCCCGTTGGAGTAACAGTAAACAAACATGGGCTCTGCTTGTGTCTCTCTGGGGGAAGGGAGACACTCCAGAGTGGAGGAAGCTCCTACAGTCTGTACGTCTGGGGCACTTCGGGCAGATGGCTGGGGCCAGATGAAGCCCACGGTACCTTCATTTGTGACAATACTGTCATTTGAGCATCCTGTTGTGCTATGGAATCCCCTATGCCTTCCCTGGCACTTTCTCCGTACCAGGTCCTGAGCTGAGTCACCCTGGCAGATGCATTCCCAACTCAGTCAGCCCGGAGGGGCGAGGTCTAGGTCAAAAGTAGAAGCTGAGAATTTACAAGATTGGCTACAGAAGCCTAGAGAGGTGGATCTCACACAGCCTCAGTGGGGGAGAGGTCAAGGGAGGCCAGGGGGATACCGGGTGGGGAGCACTTGCTTAGGCCCATGCTGCCGATGCTTTGTGGGGGAGTGGGAGGATATCATGTATGTGTAGGTGTATGTACATGTATGTTCATGTGCATGTGGAGGCAAGGACAACCTCAGCTGTTGTTCCTCAGGTACCTTGGTCTTCTTATTGTTTGAGACAGAGTCTCTCAATGGCCTGGTGCCATCAATTAAGCCAAGCTGGCTGGCCAGTGAGCCCCACGGATCCACCTGCCTTTACTTCCCCACTGCTGAGCCTTGGTCCTGTGAGTTTTGGGGATCAAACTTGGGTCCTTCCCAGTCCACTGCAGATGGTTTTCTAATGTTTTATATCCCTCAAGACTCAAAAGGACCTAGCAAGGTCATCGAAACATCATTCCATCCCTGAAAGAGAAACTGAGGCACAGGGAAGTTCGAGAACCTGCTTCTGGGCATAGACATAATAAATGACAAAACCCAGCTTGGATTCCAACCCCTGGGCCCTTGATCTCTGTACCACACAGGCATGTCCCCAGTACCAGGGTAGCACGTGGAAAGGCCCTGGCGCCCAGCAATGGGGCTTTTTCAGGGACCAGCTACAGCTGTGAGTGGAAAGGATGCCCAGCCTGGCCTCTGCTCACCAAGGCAGTTCCTTGGCAGGTGAGTGCATGGTGCAGTGGGTAGCTCTGTCCTCATGCAATTGATTGGCAGCTGAGTGTACAGACTGCCTCTCAAAGGGTCACCCCTGATGGCAGCCCCAGATGAAAGTAGGGCTCTGGCCTTTGCCAAACCTTCTGAAGTGAACGAGGAAAGCAGAGGCCATGCAACCCACCAGACAAGTCCTGGCTACCAGGCTCCATAAGGCACCTGACCATCCAGGGTGTGTCCTTGAGGCAGCCTTCTTTGCATGGCCTCCAAGTCTGGCCAGTTACTAAAACCAGGACCAGCATGTAAAGTCTGCTGGCAGTAAAACCAGGGGCCAACTGCCCTTACAGGACATACCACCCAGCAGCATCCCACACAGAGTCTGCTCCCTCCACAGAGCCACACAGAACGTTCTATTTTTAAATCTATCCCCAGACTCTGGTTCTATTGATTCTTTTGACGTGTTTTTATATCCCCTGTCTTGTTCCACTACGTACACAGAGAAGCTCGAGGCAAGTTTCAAATGTGTAACCAGAGACGATGAATAGATCGGAGTGGGGATGCAGCGAAGTCGAAGATGAGAACAAAATGCCTTTTTACATCCCAGACGCCGGCTCTGTGCGGTTTGCTTGGCTTGGGCTGCTGGCTGGGTTTGAGCTTCCTAGTTGGCAAAGCAAGAAAGATTAAATGTGTCTATTGACCGGAGGCCTGGGGCTCGTGATGGGCAAAATCACTGTTATAAGAAAGAGGAGAAAGGTGGTAGGGAAGAGGAGGGAGAGGAAAAAGAGAAGGGTGGGGGGAGGAGGGAAAAGAGGGAAAAGAGGGAGAGGAGGAGGGAAAGGAGGAGGGAGAAGAGAGAAAAGAGAGGATAAGAGGGAGAAGATGAGAAGGAGGAGGAAGAGGAGGAGGGAGAAGAGGAGGAAGAGGAAGAAGGACAGGAGGAGGGAGAGGAGGCAGAGCCACAATAAAACAGCCAGGCCCACACCATGCCCCTCAATCCTTCCTGTAAGAGAAGAGATGCCCCACTTTTGGTTTTGCAGAAGCAAAAGCACAGAGAGGTAAATCCCTTTAATCCAGGTTGCCCAGTGAGAAAGTAGTCAAGCTGGGAATCCACCCAGTGTGCTTGCCTCCAAATCCAGGGCTTCCCCAGCTGCCCCCACAACACCCCTACCCCCTACCCCCTCATCCCCCATCCCTCCCTCATCCTATAACACAGAAAGCACCCAGGCAACCAGTCTCAGCCTGCCCTCTGGCCTCCAGCCATTCGTTCCATCCAAAAACAGTGAAGAATCCACCGAGCTAGCCCAAGCTACCTGAAGCCGGCTCATATCCATCGGACTTGGGGATCAATGGGCTGTTTTGAAAGTTTTGCGCTGGGATTATCACCATAAGTGCTAAACACTCAACCCTTCATTTCCCACACTAATGGGAGGGAGCAGCCGTGCGGGTAATTAAAAATGCATTTATATTTGGCTTCCGAATTTGGTTTTTTTTTTTGTTCTTCTGTTTGGGTCTGATGTTCCGGGAATTCAGAGTAACTTCATAATCCTTCTGGGCAAAGAGAAAAGGAGAAACAACCAATGCCCTCCTTGAGAACAACTAGGAAACTGTCCCTTGTTCCATCCCAACTTTGTCAATGATAGCCAATGTCACCTCCAAACTGCAGGCAAAAGGCGCCCAGCCCAACAGCTGCAGAATAGATGTTTTAACTTCTGTTTGGGGATGGTTGTTATGCAGCACTGGGAGGCTGATACACCCCCATCATGATTTTCAGAGGCCTATGCCCTTCCCAAGATTGCTGCAAAATTCTAGCCACTTAGCGGCCGCATTTGTGTGGGACTGGAATGCGCATGTGTGTTCATGAACATAAGACTTGACACACGTGTGTGTAGAGGCCAGAGATCAACTTCCTGTATTGTTCCTCAGGCATTGCACCCCTCTGTTTTTGAGACAATCTCTCTCTGAACCTGACAGTCACCAAGTAAGCCAGGGGTCCACCTGTCTCTGCATTCCCCACACAGAGATTACATGTGTGCCCCACCACGCTGGGCTTTTTATGCAGTGCTAGGGACCAAGCATTGGTCCTCATACTTACACAGCCTTCGTTTAACAAGCTGAGCCACCTCCTCAGCCCCTCTCCCTCCTGATCACTCCACCTGGTCCCATTCTCCCTCTAAATCATCCCCTTCCCCCAGACACAGCATCCCAAAGGGCTTACGCATCTTCACTGAAATAACAGAATGGACCAAAGATCTAGGGAGGGACAGGAGATGTGTGTGTGTGTGTGTGTGTGTGTGTGTGTGTGTGTGTGTGTGTGTTTGTGTGTACACACACGCAGTTTTGCATGCCTTTAATCCCAGTACTCAGGAGGAAGAGGCAGGCAGATCTTTGTGAGTTCAAGGCCAACCCTGGTCTACTAAGTGAGCTTCAGAACAATCAGGGCTATCACACAAAGAAACCCTGTCTCGAAACAACAACAAGCAAAAAAAAAAAAAAAAAAGACAAAACCAAAGTTTGCTCAGGCACCAGTGGAAGCAAGTCTTCCTTACTTCCCCCTCCCCCTCCCAGTTCACCTCCTCCCTGTCTTCTCCTCTCTCCCCGGCTCTCCCTCCCCACCCCCTTTCAGCTCTCCACACCTTCACAGACTCATGCTCACCCAGGCTGGTAGTTCGTCATATCTTGCCTTCACAGACCCGTCATGCTCTCTGGGTCTCATCTTCCGCTCATCGGAATATTTTCTGAAAAACAGCCTTCCCGAAAGGCCCCGACACCAGGTGCTAACTAACAGTCACACTTTGCAGTCCAGGGTGAGGGAGGAGGATGCTCCCTGTTCACTCCAGGTCCATTCTTTGCTTTGTCTCTCACACTAGTCCAATTCCAGCCTCCACCACAGATCCATCAGGTCCACTGTGGACCTGAGGCACTGTAGCCTTCGAGGTATGTATAGTGAAACAGAACCTACAGAATGAATGTATGTTACAAGGGGACTGTGGACAGTCCAACAATGGTTATTCACCAAAGAGGCTTGACAGCCTGGATGCCTCACTGGACCAAGCCTTCAGCATCTTCTCCCAGTCAGTTCCCCTTTCAGGAAATGCCCTCTCAGGCCCTCCCAGAAGCCTACCTCTAAGTTGATTCCAGATCCGGTCAGGTTAACAACCATACCGTCCCTACACTCCTGCTTCTTCTGGCCTTGGATGTTGATGCAATGTCTAGCAATGCAGCAGCCATCTTGTGCTCAAGAGCATGCACTCCGGGTAACTCCTTCCTGCCGCACCTGAACTGCTTAATTCTTGACTCCGTGCTCACTGCAAAAAATAACCTTGTTTGTTGGGTTTCTCGTCCCTGCATCCGGATGCAATCTTACCTGATTCAGTAGGCAATTACATTCTGATTTCAAAAAAACCTTTCCTAAGGTTTCTACTGCTGCTTCAGGTGAAAGGCTGCAGAGCCAGCCACAGGCTGGATACTAAACAAAGTAGCTAATATTGCCGATTAAAGAGCTCGTGTAATGTCACCTGCGCTGGAAAGGAACAGCTGGGGAGCCCATCTCATCCCAGAATAGAGCCTGCTCCAGACCTCCTGTGGGCAGACTTGGCATCCTGCTCTTGCCAGCATCCCCTCTGACTTATCGAGCACAGAGGGTACCTCCGGGCTCATAGCTGAACAAGCTTGTAGTGGCCACCCCAGTAGAGAGCCAGAGAACAGGCTCCCAGCTTGAGAGCCTGGCTTCATTCACTTCAAAGCGGCTGGCCCCAAGCAGATGGCTTCAGTGAAACGCTAGGCAGACCAGCAGATCTTCCTGGGGAAACAGTTTGAGACGTACCTAGCTCCCATCCCAGCTCAGTGTCACGTGACTTTTTCTGAGGACACACTAAGAAACATCTACTTACCCTAGTCAACTAAGAGGCATGGACAGAGAGGACACCCACGCACCAAAGAAAGACCCCACCCAAAACCTGTTTGATGAGTCATAAAACTTGTGGGGGGGGGGTCTTCACAGGAGTGGGGGGCTCCAGGCAGCTACCCCACCATAGGCCACACCCTCAAAACAACCAGCTCAGTGGCAGGTGGGCCACTGAAGGGTCTTCAGCCTCTCTCCTCAGGAGGGTCTGAGCCCTTGAAAGGACATTAAGTCAGCAGAGGGGGACCTGCAGGTGTCCCCAAAGCTTTGACACCATATAACAGTGATCTCGTCCAGCTGAAGAATACAGCTCTTCCACACTCAGTCCCTGAAGGTGTGACCTTGGATGGACTCTGAAGTCACTCTTCAAACCTCACCCTGCCAAGCAGACAGCATGCCCCCCCATTAGAAAAGCATCCCATGCTCCCAACCCAGGGAGGGAGCACAGAGCCTAGGGAGGATCCGAGTGAAGGAAGCTGCATAGGTGTTGGGGAGCTAACCAAAGCTTCTCACCCCTCCTCCCCCGGGATGCTCTCAGCAGCAGCAGACTGGACTTTCACCTTTGCACCGAGAGTCCAGCACATGGGACAACTACATCTGAGGGGATTGTCACGTTTCACCCTCCTGGTGCAAGTACCCCAAGTCTGCCAGGATCTCTAGTCTAGACCCAGGACCCTACTGGGCACAGCAGTCCTCATGAGAACTTGCCTGTGCCTGCCTGGCCCCCCACCTCTCATATCTCCAGGTCCCCCCCCCACCCCCCACCCCCGCTTTCCTCCCAGGACAGCAACCTACGCTGGCTCCCCATTCAGCCCTGGTGATTTGGGGTTTTGTGTTGTTTTCTTAAACAGCCCCGGGGAACCCACATAGTCTGATGTTACCATCATGAGACTGAAAACTCCTGCCTTACCTGCCCTGGGGGGAGTGGGAGGCTGCTATCCATGGCCAAGAAAGGGCTTTATCCACATACAAGAACCCCATAGCAGGTTGGCATGGCCTTAACCCAGTTCCAAGATCATCCAGCTAAGACCTGGCTTAGCCTGGGTATAGGCAGTGACCTTAGTCAGCTAAGAAGCCAGTTCTGCGGCCTCCTTTGGACCTGGCCAGCCCCCTTCTGACTCAGGACCTTGTTTGGAAACGCTTTCCTAAACATGCATGTTCTCCTCCCTTTGTTGTCTGCACAGAGAGAGCTCTGTGGAGCCTGAGGCTGTCAGAGGTGGTGGAGTCCAGACAGACAGACAGCAGGGTCCAGACAGACAGACAGCAGGGTCCAGACAGACAGCAGGGGTCCAGCCCTCCGGGCGGTTTTCATCCTCCTGCTTTGCTGTCTTGAAGGTGCAGTTTTCTACCCAAACTCTTTTTCTCGGGTGTTCAATATTTAATGAGCAGCTACTGAGTGCTGGACTCCCTTATCTAAGCCATTCTGGAAATGAAATAATAGCGTCAATATATTAGCCATAGGGAAACAACCAACAACCAAATGCATGCCACAGTACTAGGTGCCTTACCCTCTTCACCACGGCCACCATCAGTCTTCCAACAGCCAGGGTGCATGCTCCCTGCTCTCTAAAGCCTAGCTCTTGGTCCACCCAATAAGCTGCAAGGTGTCTTTGCATTGCAGATGGTGAAGTCACGTGACCTGCCCAAGGTCACTGCTTCCTGTGAAATGAAGCAGGAGTTTGCACCAGGGTTTTCCTGACTACTTAAGCCACATTTAGAGCCTCATCCCAGCCACCTGCCTCTAAAAGATGACCGTGTACTTGAAGGTGTGATAAAGAGACAGGCAGCCAATTACCACACAAAGGGAAGGCTCATCAAGGCGGCTGCAGTGGCGTGCCCAGCGGATGAGAACACATCTCTGCTCGCAGCCTCACAGTGTGTCTCTCTGCTTGGTGGCAATTTTACCTTTGGAGATTTATTTTATTTATGTGTATGTATGTATGTCTATGTGTGGGCATGCGCATGGCCTGAGGAAGCCAGAAAAGGGCACCAGGTCCCCTGGATCTGGGAGCCATCATGAGGAACCAAATTCCAGTCAGTCCTCTGAATGCTAAGCACTCTTGGCCGCTGGGGCATCTCTCTCTCCCTTTGGTGACAACTTTCATCTGAAAAAGTCACAAACCATTGTTTGTGGACTTGCCTGCTCCAAGGCAAGAGATTCTACAGCCTAGTCCCTGCAGGAGGCTCCTCATCCCTCAGACAGGGCCCTCCTCTTCCTCTTCACCTCCATAGACACTTAAACTCACACCCTTCCCTGGCCAGCCATCCCCAGAGCCAATTAGAAAGGCCAGGTGGCCCTGGGGGAACCCTTGGGGATGACGGAGTGAGGCATCGATCAGCTGGAGTAGCTAATGTCAAGTAGAACAGAAGAGTCAGCTCACCGCTCTCTCTTCCTCGGAGGGCAGCGGGGACACGGCGGCATCGGAGATGGAGCTGTATTTACTGTGATGGTAATTGAAAGGCAGCCGTGGCCACCCCACACTGTCCCCGCTGATACCTAATTGCTGGACCAAAATCTGCTGGAGAAGGGGACCGGAGGAGGGGAGGGGGGAAACGTGAATCTAGCCCGGGATCGATAGCAAAAGCTTTCACAGTGTCAAGCACAGCAAATGGAGCTGAACGGCTAGAAGCTGCTGGAAATTAGCCTTCAGGCTGACTGGATTTGAAAGCTCAGAATAAGAACAGAAGGGCTCGTCACTGGCTCTCTTATCAGCAGGCCTCTCAGCACCTGGCCAGCTCACACAGAAGTTGCTGGGAGGGTACCAGTGGGCTCTCATTGGCCACTGGGGTCTGAAAAGTTTGTGGTGGCCACAACTTGGCACCCTCCCCTCAACCCACAGACCTTGAGATTGCTCATTCTGCCCCTGCTCCATGTGCGTGTACATGTGCGCGTGTGCATGTGTGTGAGACTGTGTGTTTGTGCATATGTGTGTAAGTATGTATGTGTGTGCACATGTGCGCGTGCATGCGTGCATGCGTACATGTATGTGTGTGAGCATGTATGTGTGTGCATGTGTGTGTGTTCATGCATGTGTGTCTGTGTGTGCATGTGTGAGAGAGTGTATGTGTGTTCATGCATGTGCGTGTGCATGTTTACATGTATGTGTGTGAGCGTGTGTGTTCGTGCATGAGTGTGTGAGCGTACATGGATGTGTGTGCACGTGCATGTACACGTGTGCATGTATGTATGTGTGTGTGCGCACACACACATGCCTGTGTCTATGTGTATGTGTGCAAATAACACAAAAATAGGGACTGAGACAATAGCTTGGTGGGTGAGGACCTGAGTTTGGATTCCCAGTACACATGTAGAAAGCTGGGTTTGTAATCCCAGTGCTGGGGGTTGTGGCAGAGACAGGCTGATCCTGTCAGCTCACTGGCCAGCCAATCTAATCAAATTGGCAAGCTCTAGATTAAGTAAGAGACTGTCTCAAAAAAAAAAAAAAAAAAAAAAAAAAAAAAAAAAAGGTGGAGAGCCATAGAAGAAGGTACACCTGGTTTCAACCTCTGGCCATGCCAGGTGCACACATCTACTCACACATGTGACAAGACAGGTTTGTGTCCAGGACTACCATACCTCTCTCTGGGACCCTGATCACATGACTTAACTTCTTCTACAAGAGGGAAATGGTGGTGGCTGGTTGTGGTAGCTGAGAATGGTCCTCAAAGGGAGGCCCAGGCCTAGGACCTGAAACCTAGATTGTCACCTTCTGGGGAAAATGAACAGGAGCCCTTGGAGGTGGGATTTTGCAGAAGACACTGTGGTAAGGAGATATCCTGGACCATCTGGGAGACCTCAGGGCTGTCATGGATGCCCTTAGATAGAAGCAGTAGGAGACCCAAGAGATACACGGAGGAGAAGAGCGATGGAAGGTTCAACCAGTTGTGAAGTCTCAAGCCTCAGCTAGCCTGCCTGGTCTCCACAGAGCCTCCTCTCAGGCCAGGCTCATGCCACCGTGCATTGTCTGCCTCCAGGGCCCAGGAGTCTCCTGCTCAGCTTAAGCAATGAGTCTCCCGGTGCTTCCCTGGCTAAATCTAAATGCTCAACCAATAGGTTCTTAGCAGGTCTTGAACCCACAGCAATTGTCAAGGCCAGCTGCAGGCTCCTCCTACCTTCAGGACAGTCAGGACCAGTCCTAGAGGCCTTGCAGGAAACAGCCTGCAGCCTCTGCACCCACTTTGCCTTAGCCTTACCCTGGCTGCAGGGAGCCCAGGCTGGAGAATTCCAGGAAGTGAGAATTATGGGTGGGAGTCAAAAGACAAAGGAAGCCAGGCAGTGGTGGCGCAGCCTTTAATCCCAGCACTTGGGAGGCAGAGGCAGGTGGACTTCTGAGTTTGAGGCAAGCCTGGTGTACAGAGCGAGTTCCAGGACAGCCAGGACTACACAGAGAAACCCTGTGGGGGGGAGGGGGGGACAAAGGGGAAGCCCAGGAGTGGCTGCAGAAGACTCACACCTCTTCCCAGGTCCCTGCAGCTCCAGGCCCCATGGACAGGAGTTTATATCACAGGACTTGGCAGATGCTTAGAGTCTGAGCTCACCTCCCCACTGGTAAACGGGAAATTGAACCAGTGCAACAAACGGAAGGCCCACTTTGGAGACAAACCAAGTAGAGCTTTGCAAAGGAACCACACTGATATTCAAAATATGTGTACACACACACACAAGCACATGCATTTATTCTTTTCACACTCATATATATTCATGCAACCACACAGAGATTCATTCACTAACATGCAAGCAAATATAACGCACAAAACATTTTGCACATATATGCACACACATACAACTATGCATTGTTAAACATATGCATATAACACACATGCACTCACACATAAACACACAGACACACTAGCATGCATGCACAGGACATACAATGCAGTCACACTCACAGACGTTCACATCTGAAAGGTCTCAGATGGGGACATTCAAGAGGGACACCAGGATGGATTACGAGGAAGAAACAAGTTTATGTTAAAATGTACTAATGCTGTGGACAGACAGAAAGACAGACAGCAGTTTGGCCTGGGACACTGAGGAGAAGGACCACGCTCAAGTGGCAGAGGTGAAGATTCTTCTTACATTTTTCTGAGGATGGAGAGGTACATAAACCTGCAGCCAAGCCCTCTGGTCCCCAGGCAAGAGGCAGGAAAGGTATGTGGAGCACGGTGTGCGGCCACCAGTGGTTGTTTGAATAGGAATGGCCCCCATAGACTTATATGTTTGAGTACTTGGCCATAGGGAGTGGCACTTTCAGGAGGTGTGGCCTTGTTGGAGAAAGTGAAGTGCGTCACTATGGGGGTGGGCTTTGAGATCATATATGCCCAAGCTACACCCAGTGTGGCACACAGTCTCCTGCTCACTGCCGATCAAGATGTAGAACTCTCAGCTCCTCCAGCACCATGTCTGCCTGCACGCTGCCATGTTCCCACCATGATGATAATGGACTAAACCTCGGAACCTGTAAGCCAGCCACAATTAAATGTTTCCTTTATAAGAGTTGCCTTGGTCATGGTGACTCTTCACAGCAATAGAACCGTAACCAAGGTACCACCGATACCTGCTTTGATGTAAACCCACTTTCTGGGTGAAAGATCCTGGGGGGAGAGAGAGAGAGAGAGAGAGAGAGAGAGAGAGAGAGAGAGGAAGAAGAAGAAGAAGAAGAAGAAGAAGAAGAAGAAGAAGAAGAAGAAGAAAGAAGGAGGAGGAGGAAGAAGAAGGAAGAGGAGGAGGAGGAGGAAGAGGAGGAGGAGGAAGAAGAAGGAAGAGGAGGAGGAGGAAGAGGAGGAGGGAGAGGAGGAGGAGGGAGAGGAAGAGGAGGAGGAGGAAGAGGAAGAGGAAGAGGAAGAGGAAGAGGAAGAGGAAGAGGAAGAGGAAGAAGAAGAAGAAGAAGAAGAGCATTGTGTTGTGTGTTGAGCAGCAACTAAATTCCCAAATCACATTCTCACAACACTTACACACACACTCACACCCTGACATGTTCACGTTCACACAGCACACTGAGCACAGTCAGCCTGACCCCCACACTCAGACTGCCATCCAGCCTGGGGACGTCTGGGTTTAGAGTCCTTTGGAGAAGTTGATCTGGAGCTCTAATGGCCATCAACACAGAGACAGGATGTGCTGGGGCCAGGCCTCTCTCTCCCCAAAAGCAGCACATCCCTCATTCAGCTTCCTTAAGAGGGCTTCTTGGAACTCAAGCAGGGTGGTTTTCACAGGAAGGGCACAGTGGTGGGATTAAACAAGGGTTACTTCCCAACTTGGATGACAAAGGCAGAAGGATAAGAGTCCCACACCCCTCGCTGTACATTGTATCCCAGGAGCTTCATGGGGGTGTGGGGGCGCGTAGCACAATTCTCCCTGGTGACCCCTGTTATTGCTGTCTTCCAGATGAGAGCACTGGGCTGACAGCCGGCGGGAATCCATTCTTAAAGCTGCAGAGAAAGTTTGATGGTTCAGGGCCACATGTCTCCAAGACCTTTGTCCCAGGACAGAATCATGAAATCCAGCACAGTGGTTCTTCCCTCTGCAGGCCATGGAGGGGATAGACACATATACACACATACACACACACACACAGCACAGAGAGGGAGGGGGGGAGGGGGAAAGACAGACAGACAGACAGACAAAGAGAAAGACAAAGAGAGAGACAGAGAGACTGAAAGAGACAAAGAGACAGAGAGACAGACAGAGACAGAGAGACAGGCAGAGACAAAGAGAGAGACAGAGACAGACAAAGAGACAGAGAGACAGAGATAGAGTCAGAGACAGAGAGAAAGAGGGAGACGGACACAGACAGAGAGACAGAGAGAGACACAGAGACAGATACACAGAGACACAGAGAGAGAGAGACAGACAGACAGACAGAACTGCAGAAGCAGCAGTCTCTCCTTCTCCACCGACTGCCACCAGCCCTGGGCTAATTGTTGCTGTGTGGAACATCGTCTCCCACACAGCAGTGCACGTGGCCAAGCCTGATTACTGCAAGTTCCACTGGGCCCTGGGTCCCACTAATTGGCACCTTCTCATTAGAGCCCTTTGTGGAGACGAAACTCTGTATGTCGGGGGCGGGCGAAGCAGACGCAAAACTGGGATATCCACACACCCGTACCTGCTTCTTCAGGAAGCTGCTCACGGGGAAGAAGGCACCCAGACAGGGAGAGGAGGGTGGGGCAGTTCTGCTGAGTATCTTGACCAAGCCCCTGCTCTGATAAGAGGTGGAACTGGGGAGAAGGACTCAAACTTCCTCCCTCTGGAGAAAGAGAGGCTGAGAAGGGATGGCTCTGGCTCCCCAGACATTGTTGATTTTCCCTGTGTCGGGTGTTCCCACTGGCCACTGCCGCCAGCTTTGTGTCCTGCTCTTGGGGGACCACATGGGAAGAGCGGATGTGATTTTTTCATCTGTCAAGTTGGTGCAGAGTGAGGAGTGACTGGTGTGCCCTTTCCAGGTGTTTTGATTGAGAAGAAAAGGTGCAAAGTCCAGAGTCACACTGTCTCCGGAAGTGGGACAAGGCTGGCCAGCTGGAAAAGTGACAGCTTCAAGCCAGCCCTCCTGCTAATTGGCTCACATCCACCCCCCTGAATGGAAGAACAGCAGAGGCAATTACAGAGAAGCTTACCACCCTCAGGGCCTGCCCTGGCAACACGCTAACCCAGAGAAGGCCAGCTCCTGCACTCCTTGCCTGACACAGCCAGACCCCATGTTCTTAAGAAGACATGCTTGCGGTGTTTCCTAAAGGGTCTGTGTGCAGCCCTGGTCTCTTGCTGGGCACCTGGCGCCTCTGCCTCCTCCACCTACCACTTGTGTGGTTGCTGCTCCCAAATTGGAAATATCCAGTTAAAGCTCAGAAAGTTAAAGCAACTTGTGCGCCTCAGGAAGATCCTAAAGCTAACAGGATTCCCGAGGCCCCTCCCTAACCTGAAACAATGGTCTGGGAGAGGAGACTCTCTGACCTGCAGAACTGCCTTCAAGCCCCAGGAGCCCCAGGGATGAGGTTTCCTGAGCTCTGCCTGTGTTGGGGTGAGACATTCAATGATGTTGCTGCCTCTGGGCCACCCATGCTCCTGTGATAACCCAGCAATTGTCCTGAGCCTCTAAGCTACACTTGGGAGGATGCGTTTATCTAGTCTGTCATCAGTGTCCTGTCCAGAAGGAACAGACCATTGTGTCTCCCCAGGGAGAGTCACATGAAACCTGGGCAGCTTGTACCAGGCACTCAGTGGATGTCTTTGAATATGAGAATGATTCCTTTGTCTCAGGCTTCACAGATTCACTGCTGGTACATACACACACACATACACACAAGTGTGTGTGTGTGTATTATATATATATAATATATATATGTATAATATATATAACATATATATATATTATATATATAATATAATGTATATGTGTGTATATAATATATATACACATATGCACACAAGTACATACACTTGTGTACACACATAATTCAAGCATACAAACACTCGAACAAGTGAACACATACATATAACATACATATATGCACTTATCCACAATCCACATATATTGTCATATGTGCATACATACAAACACCTAGAAATACATACACACACATGCACACAAATTCATATACAGATACACACACATGTACATGCTGACATAAAAGCACACATGTACACGTGCCCACGTACACGTAACTACACAAATGGGTACACACTCAAACACACAGGGGTGTGTAAATAAACAGTTATTCGGGCCACACACAAACACACACACACACACACACACACACATGTACACACATATTACCATATATGCATACACAGTCCTGCACATGCATACAGACATGTACATACAGGCACACACACATATAGATGCAAACATAGGTACATGTATGGATACACATATACAATCACACATAGGCACACATACAAGTATACAGGTACCTGCAAATACACACATATATAAACATGTACATAAGTATACGTACGTGCACGCATCCACATTTATACACCTGTGTAGGCATACGTGTCTTGCAGCCTACTTTTAATAAGGGTTCAACCTCTCCTCTAGCCCAGCACCCAGCAGAGGTCGTGGAAGAGAAGAGTTATTAGGCTATGGGGGAAGTGGACCTGTTCAGCAATAGTTCCTTGGGAGCGAGCACAATCTTCTGAGCAATTCAGTCCCACAGCAAACAGCAAATACGACTCAGCAGCTTCAGACCAGTCCCCTAGGCAGGCAGACAGCAGACAGCTGTAGTTCAATCCTGAAGAAACCTCCAGGCTCACCAACCGGCCTGGGAAGCTGCAAGCTGCCACAGGAACTTCACGAGCAGTTCTTGGGCGAGTTTCTCTCAATGGCGGCGTTATCACAAGTTGAGATTAACAACGCTGTGTAAGGCGAATCAATACATGCGTGTTGTTAGTGAAGAATAATAGTGAGATGGAGCAAACCAAACCAATGCTCGGTGCTCGTCTCGCACTGCCTGTGGGGTCGCATTTATACTCCCTCATCAAGGGTCCCTTTACATGTTTGCTGCGTACAAACAGCCTTTCACCAGTGTCTGCTTCAGCAGTCTTGCATGCGTCTGCTTTAGCGAGGCATCCTTTCACCTGTGTGCCCCAGCCAAACATCACTTGACATAACTGACTTTCCAGAGAAACTAGAAGTCTCCACATCACACCTACCCACCACACACATGTACACACGAACCCATTCGTGAATAGACATGCGCACAAGCATGGATGTGTGTGAATACACACATGTACAGACTTATACAAATGTACAAGTACACGTATATACGCACGCACACACTCCTATGTACATGTACACATGTACACACATACACATCCATGCATTATACACACGTGTGTATATATGCATATACACATTTACATATAGGGTTGTTTGTTTGTTTGGGGTTTTTGAGACAGGGTTTCTCTGTGTAGCTGGAGCTGTTCAAGAACTCACTATTAGACCAGGTTAGCCTCGAACTCACAGAGATCTGCCTGCCTCTGCTCCCCAGGTGCTGGGATTAAAGGCATGGGCCACCATCAACTGGCCACACATAGGTTATCTGTCTGCCTCCACTCTGACAGCACTCCCATCTTGCAGACCAGGTGATTCAAACACTAAGCATGGTGCTCAAATCTGGTGAAGAAAGATCTAGAAGCAGCATCCTAGGTCACTAGCATTCATGCTGTGTCCCAGGGATCCCCAGACTTCACAGAGACGATGGAAAATCACCCAGAGAGGACAGGTACTTGAGGGACATTTCTGTCACCTGAAAGGTTGGCTCTCGTCTGCAGATAAACTGACACTGTATCAGATTTTATTTGAAGAAACAGCTCATTGCTTCTGGAAACATCCACACTTCTGCACAGCTGCTCCAGGGAGAGACCACTAGGGACTTGGAATGGCAGGTCGGAGAACACTGTTGCACCTCATGAAACTAACTACCAGAGAGACCCACACATGGCATGTCACACTCTGCCCAGAATCTCAGAGTTTCATTGGGTGCCTGTGCCTGCTGCACGCTCCTGATCCCTTGGCTGGCCCAGCATGCCCCAGTCAGAATCAGAGTAGAACGCAGCTGTGTGCCTTAAAATCTAATCACAAGACTTCCCACAACAGGAGCTCCCTGGTGCAGCAGTAACAGACTTGTGAGGATCCACTGATGGGCAGCTCTCAGCTCTGGGCTCCAACATTACTCCACAGTCTAGAGAGAGAGAGAGAGACAGAGAGAGAGAGAGAGAGAGAGAGAGAGAGAGAGACAGAGACAGAGACAGAGACAGAGACAGAGACAGAGAGACAGGAAGACAGAGACACAGAGACACATAGAGAGAGAAACAGAGAGAGAAAGAGAGAGGGGGGAAGAGAGAGAGGAGATGAACTGGACAAACTTAAAGCTCTCTAGGGGCTACCATGGAAAATCCACATCCCATGTGAGAGGTCTAGGCAGAAACTATCCCCATCCTATACCTAGGAAAACTGAGGCACAGGGGAGCACAGTGGCGTATGCCCAAGAATACAGCTGGGAAGCAGATGCTGGTCTGATCAACAAGCCCTATATGTTTGACCTCTGTGCCTCTGACCCTGTACCCCGACTTTGATAGCACCCTAACCTGTGGATACATTTCTCCCTTTGGCAGGTCAGCCATTGTGTCGGAAGCCACAGGCAGCAGCCAGACCCTGGATATCAAGTGTTGATCTCAGCATTGCTGGGGTATCCTGGGCTTACCAAAGGGGAAATTGAGGAAGAGGAAGGGGACAGGACTCCGTGCAGGCCAGTTGTTGCTACGACCTCCACTGGAGTTCAGCCTGTGCCTCAGTGTCCACCGCCACTGCAGGTCGCAGGTTTTGTCGCCCTGGGCTTGATTGGGTCTGCCCCTACTGAACTCACCCCCTGTTGCACTCAGGATGTCCACACTGTCCCCTGCCTACCCTGTGTCACCTCAAGCTGCAGGCTGCTGGTCAGGTGATGTGAAGTCTCCTGAGCAAGCTGAGTGTCTGCTGGTACAGGTGCCACACTCAGTGGTCTCCAACTGAGCCATTAATAGGCATCATGGGGAAGTAGCCATTGGTCAATGATGAGCTATTGGTGGTGGCTTTAAATGGAGAGATGAGAGAGAGAGAGAGAGAGAGAGAGAGAGAGAGAGAGAGAGAGATATCAGAGCTTAGCATGGGTGAAGCTAGAATGAACCAGAAGAGGCCACTGGAGATATGGAAAGAGGGAAAGGCAAAGAAAGCAGCCATTTTAAATCTATTTTCATGCAGGAGATATAGCTCAGAGCCCTCACCGGCACACACAGTGCCCTACGTTCCAGTCCCCAGCACCCAGGAAACATGGGCCCACTGTGATCCCAGTCTTGGGAGATGGAAACAGATACAGCCGAGATTCAAAGTCATCCTTAACTACAGGGTGAGTTCAGAGCCAGCCTGAGCTACACTACACTCTGTCTTGAAAGTAAGAATAGACAGACAAACAGACAGACAAGGATTTGCTCAGAAACACCACTCAGGATCTTGCTGTGATCCCATGGCCAAGTGGTAGTCTCCGAGGATGAGTTGGCAAGGCTCAAACAATCCCCTCTGAAACACAGCGGATGATAAATGCCACAATAAGGAAATCAAACCGAGTCAGATGGGTGATTCACACCTTTTATCCCAGCACTTTTATCCCACCAGAGGAGGCTGAGCCTTGAACACGTGGCTGAGGCCTGAGGATAGCCATGTGTTCAAGGACAGTTGTCTACTAAGTTCTAGGCTGGCCAGCACAAGCAATACAAGGAGACCTCATCTTGAAAAGAAGAAAGAGGACTAAAGGGAAGACAAAGAGGGAGGACTAAGAGAGTGAGGAGCATGAGAGCACCAGGGGGAGGAGGGAGAGGAGGTAGACAGGAAGGAAAGGGAGGAAAGCCATTTGCTGTCTGGCCTGGCCTCAGCCCTTACCAGTCTCACTGGCTGTTAGCCATTGTTCCTCATGGCTCCTGTGAAGTTTCTAAACCTAGAAAATCGCTACCCATTCCACCACACAGCCACTCTATGGCAGGGTCCACTGTTCTTCTTTTTCTCAGAGGCTCAGAAGTACACCACCATGGGTGATAGTGGCACATCCTTTTAATCCAGCACTTGGGAGGCAGAGGCAGATGGATCTCTGAGTTTAAGGGCAGCTTGTTCTACAGAAAGAGTCCCAGGACAGCTAGGGCTATAAGGAGAAACCTTGTCTCAAAAAAAAATCAAAAGAATGAAAAAGGATAAACAAGCAAATTTCTATTTGCCGATGCATAGTAGCAACACCTTTAATCCCAGCACTTTGGAGGCAGATGTATAGGAGGTGGATTTCTGTGAGTTCGAGGCCAGCCTGGTCTACAGAGCTAGTTCTAGAACAGCCAGAGCTTGAAGAAAAAAGAGTAATAAAAAGAAGAAAAAGAGGAGGAGCAGGAAGAAAGAAGGAAGAAGAAAAGGAAGGTGAAGAAAGAAGAAAAGAGGAGAGGGAGGAGAAATGGAAAGAGGGGGAGGAGGAGGGGAGGAGGAAGAAGAGGAGAGAGAGGAGGATGGGGAGGATGAGGAAGAAGAGGAAGAAAGAAGGAAGAAGAGAAGGAGGAAGGGAAGGAGGAGAGGGAGGAAGAAGGAAGAGGGGAGGAAAAAGAAGAGAAAGAGGAGAAGGAGAAGAGGAGGAGGAAGAGGAGGAGGAAGAGGAGAAAGAGGAGGAGGAACAAGAGGAGGAGGAGGAGGAGAGGGAGGAGGAGGGGAGCAACAGAGGGAGGAAGAAGGAGGAGGGGAGGAGAAAGAAGAGAAAGAGGAGAAGGAGAAGAGGAGGAGGAAGAGGAGGAGGAAGAAGAGAAAGAGGAGGAGAAGAAGAGGAAGAGGAGGAGAAGAAGAAAAACACAACATCCCTTGCCTAAGGCCACCCAGAGGATAAATGGCCAGGCCATGTAGAGCCCGAAGCGAAGCCCGGGTGACTCCAGACATCTCCCCTTCTGACCCAACCAGAGGATGAGAAATGACACCTCTTCCAGGAGATTCTCTTTGGTGGAAGATGCTGTGTTCGTAATGTATTATTTTTATATCCAAACAAATATGGGCTGGTGGCAGAAGGAAGGCTGAAACACTCAGAGGTTTTAAGGAGAAATCTCAAGGCCTTTGCCAAAATCTCTGGCCATTTAAGATTATATGAGAGCCACCTGCCCTTCCTGAGAGAGGCAAACAGAGGCCCAGAGAGCAAAACTGTCCAAGCTGTCAGCCTCCTGGGACAAAAGCTGGTCAGAGACAAACCCGAGACACGGGTAGGGAGACCCCCAAGACACAGCAATCCTGTTGGGTGGAGAATTGGACATAAATGGCAGACATCCCAGCTAGGATGTGTCTCTAGCTTTCAGGCACCAACACTGAGCCTGCACTAAACCCTTCAAGGACATGAGGTGCTTTCTCCCAGAAAGACTAAGCTGGCTTGCCTACAGCTGGGTGGCAAACGTGGGACCTGCCACTGGGAAAGAAATGCCCAGAAAAGAGCCATCACCAAGCCCATCTGCATAACCAGTAGGCAAGGGTACCCCAAAAGACAAGAAGAGAGCCCAGCCCAAACGTCAGTACCAGGGAGCAGAGGGATGGGTGGGAGCCTGGATAGGTGAGAGTCTGAGTCAAGAGACAGACATGGACTCCCCAAGACACGGCAATAGTTATACACCGTCTATCCGTACAAACACAGGTCTCTACCTAAAGGCTACATGTTTGCTTCATTTTGCTTTCTTGTGCTGGAGGTGGAACTCAGAGCTTTGTCCAGCCTAGGCAAGGGCTCTTACACTGAGCTGCAGCCCAGCCTTACATGGATGCATTCTGGAGATACACAGGTTCTGAGTTCAACAGAACAGAGAAGTTCATACCAGTAGCCGCTAATTCATGACATTAGAAACTGTTTGAAATCGGCCCCAGTGGAAGAATTTCTATCACAGTTAAGGACAGGGCTGCCCTTCAAGGTTTGCCACCTCACACTGATGGTGACCAGATCTACCACAGAGAGCCACTGTGTAGACGGCCCTGTGGCTGACTGCAACCCTCAGCTATCACAGTGACCCCACAGTGACCCCACAACTGTCTCAATGTGCACGAGGCTGTCCTGTGTTGCTCTCACAGCAGCAAAGTGGCCTAGCAAGGTGGAACTCGGAATGTTTCCCCTTCATTAAGTGACATGCACGGCTGTGTGTACCGTGCGTTCCTTAGAGAAATCTATACGCAATAGATAATATTTTGTTAACGAGGAGACAAATTACATATGCATGTGCTATATTAGATAGAATTTATGCCTGGCTGAACTTTACACAGTTGCTGTTTTTGAATTGTTTGGGACTACTAAGAAAAAGGTAAACCATTCCGTATGGTTAAATGTATGGGTAAGTTGTGTGTGTATGTGTGTGTGGTATTGTGTATGTGTTTGTATGTGTGTGTGTATACATATGTCTGTGGGCTTTTCTCTTGGAAAGAAGCATCCCCCCACCCCCACCCCCACCCCCGGTGCCTGCAGCTCCCCCATGGGCTCCAGTTCAGACAGGTGTCAACTGACAGATGTCTCTGCCCTGGCTAGGCTCTGCATCTGGCTGGAAAATGACCTGCTCAACCATCAGTCAATAGATAGTGACTGGCTCCTGTCCCTCTGAGGATTCATCACCAGCCCCTGGTCACTTGTCTCCCATGTCCCATGCAAACTCCTGGGAAAGGGGCCTTACAGAAGGAGTGGGCAGGCAACATACGAGGAGAGATCTGGTTCCCATGCTTCTAGGTGTCCCAGCCAGGCTGTGTCTGCTCTGGGCCTTGCCTTCCCTCCTATGTGTTTAGCTTAAAGATGTTCTTAAAGCCAACTGACACTAAGGAGGGAACATGACAGCCAAAGAGAGCGGCCTGGAGACCGGACTCACGCACAAGACTCTTGCACGGTTACCAGGCAACAAGTCCAGCCAGCAACAGCCAAACTACTGAAGCTTCTTCTCAGATACAGAGGGACTCACACCAGCCCCTGGGGCACCCATGAAGATCTTTTAAAAAGAAGAGAAAATACAGGAGGGCGAGCCCCATCTTTATAGGCAGATCTCTGAGTTCAAGGGCAGCCTGGTCTACAGAAAGAGTCCCAGGACACCCAGAACTATACAAAAAAAAACTTGTCTCAAAAAAAAAAAATCAAAAGAATGAAAAAGGAAAAACAAATTCCTATTTGCCGATGCATAGTAGCAACACCTTTAACCCCAGCACTTTGGAGGCAGAGGCATAGGCAGGTGGATTTCTGTGAGTTCAAGGCCAGCCTGGTCTACAGAGCTAGGTCTGGAACAGAGGAAGAAACTGAGGCTCAGAGAGATTGAGTGGCTTGCCCAAGGCAAATGGCAAACTCACAGTATGGCTTCAGTGTGGCTCATGAGTTCACCATAGGCCAGGCCTGGGAAAGGGCAATGCATGCACATAGTAGGTGCTTTGTCTCAGTCACCTATTAGAGACTCATTATTAACTTTTCACCCATTTTTACTAAGCTAAACAGACCCTCTGGGCTGGGTGGGCTTCCTGGATTAGTCTCTGTGCTTTGGATGAAGCTGGGGGGGGGGAGAAAGCGGTGGTGGTGGTGGTGGTGGTGGTGGTGTGTGTGTGTGTGTGTGTATGTATTGACAGAAGTTGATGAATAGAGGGGTGTCTTCCTGATGGCTTTCCCACTGTATTCTCTGAACCAGGGTTTCTCACTGAACCCAGAGCTCACCAAATGGCTAGGCAAGCAAGCTACAGGGATTCACCTGTCCCCTCCTCCTCCTGGTCACTGGGATTCCAGGCAGCCACAGGCCACTGCACCTAACTTTTATGTATCAGACTCAGGTCCTTGGGCTTGTGTGGCAAGCACTGTGCCTACTGAGCCATGTCTCCAGCCTCCGTGGCACCTTTGAAGGCAAACCCAAACCAGTACAGCTCAGCACCCTTCTCTGTGTGTGGACAGAGCTGTCTGGGGACCCAAGGGAGGAAGCTGAAAGGAGGTGGCACCAGGTCACAGGTGTGACTCAGCCTATAGGGGGACAAAGAGGGAGGAGCCTCCAAGGCAAATTAAGGCAGGAGAGAGAGAGAGAGAGAGAGAGAGAGAGAGAGAGAGAGAGAGAGAGAGAGAACACAAGTTCTGTCACATTTGGGAACCGAATATAACTTCTCCATTGGCCAGGACACCTTCTGTGTGACCTCAAGCAGGTGAGCTGACCTCTCTGGACCTAACTAGGGCTCTCATCTTTGAGGAGCTGCGATGCCCGAAAGCGCCTGGCACATAGCAGACGTTCCAGAACGGGTAACTGTCACCATTTATTATTTTGCTTGGGCAAGCTGCTGCTTCTCGGCCAATTACAGTCAACCTGTTTCAAACCCAGCAGCTGTCGGCCAAAAGCTGACTGGCTGATCGCAGCGTACCCAGCGGCTTTGGAGAGAGCTGGTTGAGTTTCTCTTGCTGGTTATTGGCATAGCGTCCGACTGCTCAAATCCAGTCTGGCCAGCAGGTTTGTCAAAGGACCCATCTCTGAACTGAACTGAACAGTACAGGCGTGCAGTGGCCAGTTGGCGGCTTCAGGCACGTCTGCAAACAGCCAGGTGCAGGGTGGCATTCAAGTTCTTTTCTTTGTCAACAGGGTCTGGCTTGGACTACACGTAGCTCCACTCCTGAGGTGGTTACATAGAGGCACTCAGAGAACTGAACACAACTTCTCCAATGGCCAGGATACCTTCTGTGTGACCTCAGGAAGGTGAGCTGACCTCTCTGGACCGAACTTTGACATCAGTAAACGAGGGTTTCAGTGCCAGCTTTGGGAAGCTGCAACACCTGAAACCACCTGGCACATAGCAGACATTCCATAAAGGACACCCAGCTCCAAGCCTGTCCCTGGAATAGAGACCCTGGTAGCATGATGTGGGGTCTGGGATGCTGCAACCCTGCCGGAATGTTCCCTGGGAGATGGAGGAACCTTGGGGGCTCTGGGGAAATTTCCAGAAAGGATCAAGTCTAGGAATAAGGAGCAGAGGAGACAAGGAGAGAAAGGAAGTCACGTGATCAAGCCTCCACCAACAAGCTCAGCAAGAGGCCTGGGGAGCAGCAAGGGGAAGGGGTTGTTTTGTTTTGTTTGCTCCTCCTTTGCTGTGTGACTTTGCACTTTCTGTTTACCCTCTCTGGGCCACTTTTGCCTAATCTGAGAAACAACAATGGCCATGAAGCAAGTAAGACCACTGACTGTGTCCGGCCTCAGAGACTCCTCTAAAGAGTTGGATGAATGAGTTCCCCCTCCTCTGTGGTGCCCTCTCATCCCCCCCCCCCCCCACTGTGGGTGAGAAGTGTTCTGAGTGGCTACAGAAAAAAAGCTGGTAGGAGTAACAGCCATTGTGTATCTGACTGTAAAGAGCATTGATCTCTAGCCTGTCCCTATCCTAATGAGGCAGAGGTGCAGTCAGAGGTGGCTCAGTAACCTTCACTGGACCTGCTCACTGCCCTGCGCAGCTGGTGGCCACGAAGGTAGCAGGATTAAAGACACTTGCAAGGTGGGTCAGGTGATGGGGGAGACAGGACCCACGAGGACAGCACCCTTCTCTTCCGAGAACATGGCCGACTGTGGCATGTTTTGTAAAGATGTGAATCTAGATGCTGGTGTGAACTCGGGATTTATAAGCAGAGATGACACAGTCAATCCAAAAAATGACAGGGGCCAGGGGAGGATAGCGATATTAAGCAGGCAGGATTTGGGGGTGCTCAGTGCAACAGGTGTTGCATAAGAAGCTGTTCAGAGGGAGGAGACCCAAATCTTTAATCTAAGGGATCCAGGAGTCTGATGGCAGAGGCATGGCTCTGCCCTCGGCAGTCTCCAGCCCTGCAGGAATAAAAATGGCTCACACTGTGCCCATCGATCTTTCAGAAGATGGAAACAATGTATCCTCCAATTTCCTCCATCTCCCCCAAAGAGAGAATTTCTCCAGCCTTCTTGCTTAAGAGAAAAAAACTCTCTGCCAGCTAGAGAGGAAAGCCCTCTGTCAGAGAGAGGCTCATCTCTGGAAGAATGGTTGCCTTTAAGATGGGAGGGTGGTAGGCGGGGCCATCTTGACCTGGACTGCATTCATCTCTTTCTCTGCTTCCTGACTGGATACAATGTGACCAGCTGCCTCACACTGCAGTGCCTCCCCCGCCATAAAGGACTGCATCCTCAGACTGTGAGCCAGAACAAACCTTCCTTTAAGTTAGTTTCTCAAGTATTTGTTTACAGCAGTGAGAAAAGTAACTGACACAGGAAATCAGTACCAGGAGCAGGGGTCATTGCCGTGGTGAGCCTGACCATGTGGTCCACAGGCTGCTGAACCAGGCTGCAGAAGGAATGTGGAAGATTCTGGAGCTGTAGCCCAGAGAAGCCCTGGAGCGTTGTGAGCAGAGTTTGATTAGCCAGTCTGGTGAAGTTCAGGAAACCAGTATATCAAGAGAAATGTAGAGAGGGGAGGCTCGTGGGCCTGGAGAGAAACAAGGACTCTCTTAGGAACAGCACCAAGAAGCCATGTAAAGAATCCAGCCCAATGATGCTTGTGTTCAGAGAACCTGAGTGAAGCCAAGTTTAAGAGCAGTGAGCTAAGGAGACAGCTCGGTGGGTAGAGTGTCTGCTGCACAAGTCTGAGGACTTGTCTCAGTCAGTGTTCTATTGCTGTGAGGGACACCATGACCAAGGCAACTTATAAAAGGAAGCATTTAATTGGAAGCTTGCTTAGAGTTGCAGAGGGTTAGTCCGTAATCACGGTGGGAAGCAGGCAGGCACATCAGGAGCAGGAGCTGAGAGCTTTACTTGCTAATCAGCAAGCAGGAGGCAGAGAGAAACACTGGGCACCCTGTGAGCTTTTAAAGCCTCAAAGCCCACCCTCACAGACACGCCTCCTCCAACACCACCACACCCCATAATCCTTCCCAAACAGCTCACCCACTAAGGAATTAGCACCCAAACAGATAAGCTGAGAGGACCGTTTTCGTTCAGACCAGCATAGGACCTAAGTTTGAACGCCCAGACCCCACATAAAGCTGGATGCTATAGTATGGATGCTGTGAGATAGGAGACAGAGACTGGAGAACCCCTGAAGTCTCTGATTTACACAGCAGTGATAGGAACCTGTCTCAAACAAGGTAGAAGGTAAGGACCAAGACCCAAGGTTATTCTTCATATTTCACATGTGTACCATGCATGTTCTCTCTCTCTCTCTCTCTCTCTCTCTCTCTCTCTCTCTCTCTCTCTCACACACACACACACACACACACACACACACACTGCATAGACACACATACAAAAATAAAAAGTAAGACTTTTTTTTTTCGAGACAGGATTTTTCTGTGTAGCCCTAGAACTCACTCTATAGACCAAGCTGGCCTTGAACTCAGAGATCCGCCTGCCTCTGCCTCCTGAGTTGTTTAGGAGTGCTGGTGTTTTTAAAAAGCAATGGACTGATTTGTTTGGAGGAAGGACTCTCAAGAAGAGATGTCTTTCAAATTTCTCACTGCTTTTACCAAGACCCTCAGTGAGGGCTGGAGAGATGGCTCAGCGGTTAAGAGCATTGACTGCTCTTCCAGAGGTCCTGAGTTCAATTCCCAGCAACTACATGGTGGGTCACAACCATCTGTAATGAGATCTGATGCCCTCTTCTGGTGTGTCTGAAGACAGTGGCAGTGTACTCGCATACATAAAATACAGCATGCTCATAGACATAAAATAAATAAATCTTTTTTAAAAAGATCTTCAGTGAGGGTGACGAATGAGACAGGAAGAGAGGGGGAGATGAGCCCATGCATGGTGACAGACACCTTTAATCCCAGCACATGGGAAACTGAAGCATCTTATATCAGCTTGACATACAACTAGCCAGGACAATTGACCCCTGGTCAACTTGACACACAGACTTATCACTGTTAAACCACAATCTTTCTTTTCTTGTTAATCCCAAAATCACACGAATATCAACATCACACTGAGAGCATTCCAAATTTTAAAACTCCCACTGCCTTTAAAAATTCAAATGCTTAGAAATTCAGTCTCCTTTAAAACCCCAAGTCTTTGTAAAATTTCAAAAATCTCTTTTAAAAGTTCAGAGTTGTGGGCTCCTGTTAAATCAAAAATAAGTCAAATAAAAAAAATGAAAATAAAAAAAAAACTAAGTCAAATACTTACTTATTTCAAGCGGGAAGAACCAGGACCCGGTCACTATCTGAACAAAGCAAAACAAAGCTCCAACAGTGTAAATAACTCAACGTCCAGTGTCTAGGATGCAACCACGGTCTTCTGGGCTCTCCCAAAGGGCTTGTGTCACTTCTCCAACTCCACGTCTGCAGCACACACAGCTTGTGATCCAAGCTCTGGCTGGCGCCACTCCACTGCTGCTACTGTCCTTGTCTGTCATTCCATGGTACTGACAGCACCAAAACGCTGGGCTCTTCTGCTGTAACTGAACTGCACTTTCCAATAGCCTCTCCTGGGCTTTCTCCATGATACTAAACTTCTCTGCATGACCCCTTTAATCCTGGGCCTTCAACTGCTACTAAGGTTGCCCCTGTACCAATGGCTTCTCTTGGCTTCTCACAGGGCTGAGCTCAGGCTTCTCTTGATGACCCCTTCATGCCTTCAAAACCAGTACCATCTGGGTGACTCTAACATTACCAGGTTCGGCTGCTAGATCAAGGTATAACGCTGGTTGCCTCTAGAACATGGCTTTCATGTGCTGACCTGGAAGGAACGCTTCCCAGAAGACTTCACCTTCATGATATTGTTTTTGTTTTGTTTTCGTTTTGTTTTTCAGGACAGGTTTTCTCTGTGAAAAGGTTTGGCTATCCTGGAACTCACTTTGTATTAAAAAATAAAAATAAAAATAAATTAAAAAAATAAAAAAAGGTATCCTTGAACTCACAGAGATCCATCCACCTGCCATAGCCTCCCAAATGCTGGAATCAAAGGCATGCGCCACCATATCCAGGAGAGACACTAGTTTCTTCTTAATCACAACTGATTCTTCAGCCCCATCTAACCAGAACTCAAATAGTAAATGACCTCAATAGTGTCATTAAACTGTTCTTGACTTCCCTCTAAAACTGGGGATGCTGCTTACTGGCTTGCTCCTCGTGGCTTGCTCAGCCTTTCTTATAGAACCCAGGACCACCTGTCCATGGATGGCCCCTCCCACAATGGGAAGCTCCTCCCCACCAATCACAAATGAAACAAATGCCCTACAGGCTTCCCTACTGCCTGGTCTTATGGAGGCATTTTCTCAATTCAGGTTTTCTCCTTTCCAATGACTACCCTGTGTCAAGTTGACAAAGGACAAGAGTTCAAAGCACTGGACAATCAGGTGACAACACAGGACTGATTGGTAGAAACTCCGCCTATTCTACACTGGGGTACCTGAGATCAAGACTCCATCTATCAACTATAAAAGACTTGTGAAAATACATGTTGGGGACCGCACTAGCCCCACGTTGGGCGCCAAAATAATGTTGGGGACCGCACTAGTCCCACGTTGGGGTGGCTAAAAAAAATGTCTCGGCCTGAGCAAAATGTTGAGACCCAGACCGACCCACGTTTGGGCGGCCACTGTATCCCGGCCCAAGCTGCTGCTCCGGTCTGCAGGTCGGGGTTCAGCAAGAGCGAGGGTGAGGGCAGATTCTACCTAATGTCTGATGTCTCCCTAATGTCTGATTCTGATCTGTTCTGTCTCTGCCTTTTATATGTCTCACTTCTAAGCCACACCTCTAAGTTACACCTTTAATCATGCCCTTAGGTCTTGTCTCTAACCCTGATCTCTATACTTCTTAAGTCACACACCATTAATCTCACACACCTTTAATCTCAAGGTATCTAAACCAAGATTATTGGAGTGTTCTCAGCTGTTGTAGGCTATTGCAATTTAAATCTTATGTCAGGGTATATGGCTCAAGATGGCTGCAAAGCTAATAGCTGCTTTCTGCTAAAAGTCGGCCCCCAACAAATACAAATGTGTATGAATGGAGAAATTTGTCATGAGGATTCCATGGATGAGGTCCGTTGCTCAGAAAATAAATGCCTAGGAAAGTGTTTTTAAAGATTCAGCCACCAAGATCTACAGAGGCCACTTTAGTTGTGGTCCAAGGATTCAAGCTATCTCTCAAGCTGGCAACAGAACTTGGCAGCATTACTCACGTGATACTACTTTTACATTAAAAGTGGGAGAGTTAGGGGTGGTTCACAGGGGCTTAGACCAAGATTCCAGAAAGCATCTGGTAATGTGTAGTCCCCGCATGGAGGCCATTGTGTGAATCTCTGAAGGTAATTCCCTAAGTTCCAGTGGAGACTCCACAATGTTGGGGATGCTGGGACCGTGGGTAACCTACAGCCATGGAATCATGCCAATTCTAGAGAGAAGCTGTGTGTTCCGCAGGCAGCAGAGGCAGAGGCAGGGGCCTACCAAAGTCCTTAGGAGCCCAGGTGATTCCATCATGAGTCTCAGATATCTGACACACAGCTGTAGGATTTGGTGTTTGTCCCACTGGGTTTCAGTCTTGCTGTGCCTGCCTTCTTCCTTGCTGGGATGGAAATGTCCCATTTTGCTGCATCGTTCATTAGAGATAGGTATTTGATTTACCAGGCTTTCACAGTGTTGAGAATTGCCTTGAGTCTCAGAAGAGACCTTGGATTTTGAACACTGTTAGAACTACTAAAGACAAAGAACACCTTTGATATTAGGATGAATGCATTCTGCATATGAAATGAACCCAGGCTTTGGAGAGAGGGGTGGAATAGTATTCACACTATTTTATTTTATTTTATTTTATTTTATTTTATTTTTTGGATATCAAGTTACAAGGGGGTGGGGTGGTGGTAGTTAATCACAGTTGTAGACTTGGTGGGATTTAGAAGCACCAGAAACATGCCTCCAGATGTGACTATGAAGTGCTTCCAAAAACTTAAAAAAGGCAAGGCCCGCCCTGCATGTGAATGGCACCATCCCATAGATTTGCACAAAGGGGAGAACTCATTAAGTACCCTTCACTTTCTGTCTCTTGACTGTGGTTACAATGTGACCAGTAATCACTGTTCATGCTTTCTGTCTCCTGACTGTGGATACAATGTGACCAGCTGCCACACATCCCCACCACTGTGACTTCCTCCCCATGATGGATTATATCCTGGAACCATGAGTCAGAATAAAGACTTCTCTGATGCTGTTTTTAATCAGGCAATTCGTCACAACAGGGAGAAAAGTCATTGCTACACTTTCTGCTCGGAAAGGTGGATGCAGGTGACAAGGACGTGGCCCAGGCAGCACGTGTAGCCAGTACAAAAGTTCAGTCATAACAGTGCAAAGGACACAGGGTACCAGAGGAGCAGGACAATACAGAGAGACCCAACCTTGGAGGGTGACACTCAGGGACCACCTGGGCCACTGCCCCAACCCATGGATGGGAAGGAGCTTAGTCAAGGTCATGTCCAGAACGTGAGGGTAGTTATGGGGTCCAGGCTGCTATGGGAGAGCTCCTGGGATCCACCCACAGGGGAGCCACTCTGGCGGCTTCTGATACTCTATATGGGCTGTCAGCTGAGTCAGGTGGAGGAGGTCATCTCCTGACCCTTTAAATTAACCTTGAGACTCACAGATGAATGGCGCCACCCTCCTGCCACTTGGTGTCCTGATGCAGCGGACAGTGGGTGTGGCCCAGAGGAGACAAGGGCGTCATTCCTGCTAGCTGGTGTCTCAGAGAAGACAGGATAGAGTAGGCCTTGCTGTCTACTCTGGAAATATGTACGACCTGTTCCAGGTAGGTCCGGTTCCTGGGAGCAGGGCTCCATGGGTGCCATATGTTCCCTCTCCACCCAGAGAGGCCAGGACTCACCATCTGTGTTACAGAACGACACAGGGACCTGTCCCAGCCATCGAGCCAAAGAGGGAGGCTCTAGAATGTCAACCATTCAAGACACAAAACAAAACTCAGGTGTTGTCTCCCTGGCCCTTCCCCCCCACCCCCACCAGAGCCGTTGCCAATCATCGTGTCTCTCACTTTGGATCCCAGCCATTTCCTGATCCCCAGCCTCACTCAGTGACTAGGCACTCTCTCTGTTCCTTCCTACCTTCAGTTACTCGCTCCCTATGCTGTCCAAACAGGGCCACGTGGGAGACTGCAATGTTCAGGGACAGAAGAGCCAGTGTATAGGGCTGAAGAGGGCCTGGGGCCAAGTATCTGGAAGAAGTGGGTGGGTGGGGGGCGGGGGGAGGGAAGACATAATCTGTGAGGCTAACGAAGGAAGTTTCTCTTTGTTACATCCTTTCAAATTATTTGAATTGGGGTAGAAAACACAGGAAAGTCACCACCCTTAAGCGACCGGCTCCACGGACTTATCAACTATCTCCATAATTCTTTCACCCATGTGGAGGCGCACATCCGTCCTGCACCTGGAGTTTCCCACAATCTGCCTATCAAAGGTGGCATGCCCCAACTGTGTGTGTGCATGTGCAAGTAGAAGTGTGTGTGTGCATGCCCCAACTGTGCATGCAAGTACATACACGAAGTAGCTGAGGGTGATCTTCAACTCCTGATCCTCCTGCCTCCACCTCCTGAATGCTAGCCTTACAGACACAGTCAGACATGACACTGGATCCATGATATTTTTTTTCCAGACGATGATCTTATTGCTGAAATTGACCACGAGAGGTGTTCACTCATGAGTAAGATGGTTCTGGGCACTCTCACCACACTTAGGCATGGCTATCCCCACCTGGACAAAAGTAGAGACTGAGACGCAAGAGGAGCCATACCTGTCTGGTGTGAGTGGCTGGAAGACAGTGACTCAGTGATTTTGCCCTGGCCAGGCCTTGCCTTCACTTTGGAGAGACTGCCTCGGCACAGTAGGGAGGTTACAGGAAGCTGGGGAGCAGGGATGCTGTGGTCCTTTAAGGACACAAGAGACAAACCTGTTCCTGGTCATCCAATGGGACCCTTGAGGTTAAGCAGCATACGGCTGCAAATTCCCATCTTCCTTGTGAGTCTTAGAATAAGGTGAGGGCTGGGACAGCCATGGCTGTTTTAAAGATGAGAGACTGCAGGCCTTGGGAGGCTGAGGTCACAGGCCTATCATGACTGAAATCTTCCCATGTCTCCCGTCCAAATTCTTTTCCTTTTGAAGTCCATTTATCCGACGCCAGCCTCCTGTATCCTGCAGTCCAAACTCTCCTAACCCCAGCCTTGTTACACCCCAGGTTTTCAGACTTCAAGGACACTGATAAGCATCTAGGACACTTCATGACTCTGTCATCCCAGAGAAGAACTTTGAGAGGGCCTTTCCTTGTCTTTCAGAGTTCAGAAAGAAGTAAAAATAGCTGAGGAATGACAGAGAAAAGACCATCTCCCTCCTCATCTCCTCTGGATCAGGACTTTTAATTCATCACGCTGTCACGTTCTGGAGGCTCTGGTGCCACCTTTTCCTGGCAACATGCAGGCAGCAGAAGTGACAGAAAGTGCTGGCACATTGGCCACCATAGCCAGGAGTGGTGTCCAGTAGCAAGGGTCCTATGTGGGGAACATGATAAACTTGCTCAATGAAAGAATCCCAAGGGGCCAGTGTGTCCTGTTGGGACTTCAGTCATGTACCACTACGTTCAGCTTGTGAAGTGCAGAGGATCACACCTTACACAGGATACGTGAGCACACTACCAACTGAGCCACACCCTAGCTCAGGTCTTTTTCTTTGTCTCACAGGCTGCAAGGTTCTGGATCTAGAATCGTCGTCATGGACTCAGGCTCCATCTTCGCATCAGTAGGCCTGACTCACAGGTGTTTTGCTCACCTCATTCTGCACCAGACATGCTGGAAAGAAATCCATTTTAAAACCACGTGCAATTTAAAGCGATTTAATCTGCATGTCTGGGGTTCATTAACACGTAGATCATCAAATTAGGGATGGCTCACAGCTGTTTGACATTCGAGCGGCCTTCTGAGTATCTTTAATAAGTGCCTTTAAATATCATTTTCTCTCGGATTTCTGGGCTGTGTTGCGAGCATGCTGTTCTCTGAATGGGAATGTGATTCGATTCAGTGGCCCCAACCTGCAGGAATGCTGCTAGCTTGGGAAAGTTGACATAGAACTTTTTCATGTTCCTCTTATCCCCGCTTCAGTGAGTAGCAGCTCCTGGCTGGCTCAAGCCACATGCTCAAGTGTTCCCTTGTCTGTGGCAGACATTGGCTGTTTGCACTCTGGCTCTATTGTGATTCTCTGGGGTAACCAGGATCCTGGTATCGCCCCCTTGCCCTGTTCCAGGGCTTCATGAGACTTGGCTGGACCACTTCAAGTGTGGTCTCTTGTTAGAGTGTTGGCCTCCGTGTGACTCTATAGCCCAGAAGGGGGCATGAAAGACTATAGGTTATGCAGTAAGGGATGGATTTTTCCTGTACCTGAGCCTGGAAGATCTGGGCTGGATCTGTATGTCTAAAGCGTTTTATCATCACTGGACCCTTTTATCATCACAGAGAGGGAAACAGAGGCAAGAGGCGCAGACAGGCAGTCGAGATCAGAGCTGGGCACCTAGAACTAACTGCAATTTAAACTGAGTCCCAACCTCTCACTCAGTCCTAAACTATTGGGACCTACGGTGTTATTTTCTTCAGACACAAGGTCACTATGGGTCGTGAGCCCAGACGAATGAGGTCACCTTGGAGTGGGCAGGCTGCTGATGCCCTGGGACTGAATCGTTAGAGAAAGGGACAATGATACAACCAGGCGGCTAGAGGTGACACAAAGACACAGAGAGATGCCAGCCAGTCATAAGCCAGGAACCTCAGACCTGGAGTCCAGTAACCTTGGCAATCCTTGGTATTGCATGTCTGTAGTCCAGAAATCTGAGGAGTCAATGCCTGTTTAAGCTGGTCATGTAAGCATGGATTTGGATCCCAGAACACACATACACACACACACACACACACACACACACACACACACACACAGAGAGAGAGAGAGAGAGAGAGAGAGAGAGAGAGAGAGAGATTGGTAGAACATGCTTGTAATTCCAGTGCTGGGCATGTAGGGATAATGGGATCCCTAGGGCTCGCTGGCTGTCCGGCCTAGCCTAATGGGTGAGCCTCAGGCCAGTGAGAGACCCTGTCTCAAAAGGCAAGGTGGGGGCCGGAGAGAGAGAGCTTAGTGCTAAGACCATGTGTTGTGCATGTAGAAGATCTTCAGTGCTCAGTGCCCGTTTAGCGGCTCCCATCTGCCTGTATCCCCAGTTTCAGATGGAAACTGATGCCCCCTTCTGTCCTCCGAGGGCACCTGCAGGCACAGACAGACAAGCAGACATACACACATGTACAGAAATCAAAAGCCCCAAACGAACAAAACCAGAAAAATAGTTAGGACTGCCCTGTGGCCTTTACATGCATGCACACACAGTTGTATGTGCACCTACACATATTTGGGGCATGCACACACACTTGTATGAGCACCTATACACACTTGGGGCATGGACACATACTTGTATGTGCACCTATACACACTTGGGGCATGAACACACACTTATGTGTGCACCTATACATACACTTATGTGTGCACCACACATACACGTATACACACACACACACACTCGGGGCATGCACACACACTTATGTGTGTACCAGCACACACACTTATGTGTGTACCAGCACACACACTTATGTGTGTACCAGCACACACCCTTGAGGGCATGCACACACTTGTATTTGCACTTGTACACACACTTGGGGCGTGGCAACTTGGATAGGCAGACTGTGGGAAACTCCAGAGTATGTGTCGCCACAGTGTGTGAGACCAGAATGGGCTCCACAAGGCATTCTCTCAAAAGAAAAAAAAAAAATAGTCACTGTTATCTTATAAACTTAGCCTGGAATGGGAGGCTTATGAGGCCCCTGAGTAGGACTGTGGGCCTCTAGTTAGACTAGGATGTCACAGGTGGCAGCTGGCAGGATGTATCCCATGCTGTGGGTACTGTGTGCATGGATGTTTCAGGTCCTTGTCATTACTTTGGGAGGGCCTGGGTACTGGCTCAGAGGGTCTGGGTCTGTCACTTGAGACCCTCAGCCTGCAAGTGGCAGAGCCCAGATCTGAAGCAGGTTTCTGGAGACTGGAAACTGAACTTAAAGCAAGGAGTCTGTTGCCTCTGGCACCTCCCTGGATGCTGGCTTCCTCTAGGAGTATGGAGGGGTGCTCTGGACTGGGTTCACTGCTGCTGCCTCCCTATCTGTGGTCCCTGACCTCTGGATTGTCTGGGTGAGTTCCCTTCCTACCTCATGGGGTGCTCTGGCCTGCCTTCTGACTATTTGCCCAGGGCCTAAGACAGGAACTGAGGCTAGGCTGCTGGTGAGTTGGCAACTAGGACTCAGTCACCTGCTGCCACCTGCTGGGGACAGAGGCATGGTGTCAGACTTACTCTGTGACTTGCCTCCTTTCCAACACCATGGAAAGGCAGAGGCCACCTGGCTTGGTTTTGTCTGTCCCTCTGGCAGGCAGGTAAAGTCACTGGAGCGGTCTGACCTTGTCACTAGATCCCAGTCACAGATCTGCACCTGCTAACTCATTCCGTATTTACTGAATAGAGGCTGGCTCAGCCAGTCAACACCAAGCACACAAAAAGAGCAGAGACACAGAACAGCTTCTGATTGGGACAGGAAGGAGTGGGGTGGGGGGTTGGTCTCTCAAGTTACCTCTGGGGAGTCTAGCCTGGAGCCTGCTAAAGGGATTGCTTTATGCAAACGTGTCCTGCTTACCTCTGGGAGAACTCTCTCCAAAGCTGCCCCACCCCCCAGAGGGAGGCAAGGCTGAGTCTTCTGAAGCTTCTTTGACTCCTGCGCTTATTGTCCCTTATTGCCAAGTGAAACAAGGGACAGACATGGGACAGAGCTAAGCTGAGACCCTGTATTGGCCAGTTACAACCACACTGTCAGGATGTCCCAAGTAGGGACATCTTGTTACGGACTCCCCAAGGTCAAGGAACTTGCTTGAGGCTGCAGAGGTGCAGGTGCAGGCCAGTTTCTGCCCCCAGTGCTGCAGGACTCTACTCCTCGGCATGCTGTGGACCCCACCCTTCTGTTCTTGACCTCTGCATCCTGACCGCGGCCCACCTGTTCCTAGACGTGCCCTCTCTACTCCCCTATGTTCCAAGACGGCTCCACCCTTCCCTCTGTCCTAGTTCCCTCTCCCTTCAGGGAACCCTTCCTTGAAGCAGCCTGTCATGAGGAGAGGCCAGGCCTATGTCACCCTACCTCTTGCCCTTCCCTTCTGTGTAGAAAAATAAATAAATAAAATAAAATAAAATAAAATAAATGAACCTGCTTCTTCAGGCCCACAGCAGTCCGGACCACTGTCATGGCAAACTCTTGGCATTTCCTCTCACTCTTGGCAAGGCAGCCTCCCTGCCACCCCCCACTCCCCACCCTCGACTTCCATCATTACCCATTTCTGTCATTAGCTCTGGCTCTTTGTATCTCTTGTTCTCTTGGCCCCAGCCATTTGCTTGGGCATGTCATAACTGAAGGCCTTGGTCACAGAGTACCTCAGAAGCAGCCCCTTCCCCCCATCACATGCCTCCTCACCTCGGCCTCTGTTCACACTGCCTCTGTCTTGTCACTACTATTTGTTGACTCTTTGGCTTCCTCTCTGACTGCGTCTCTGACACATGACCCACGGGGCACGGACTCGTCTCTCTCGTTTACTGCTCCCAGCTCCCAGCGAGCACTCAATAAATACATGGCAAATTAATGAGTAAGTCAACTAATCAATTGAGCAATCCATCACAACGTTGAGCTTTTTTTTTTTTAAAGCGTTCCTGAGCCCAGAGTTGCCACAAAAAAACCCAGTCTCAGTGTTCTACAAAGGGACCTCCCTGGCATTGCTTAGGTGGGTCAACAGACACTCCCAGGGACTGAGGATATACCTCACTCCACGATGAAGGTGGATGTCCACCTTGTCCCCTGAGCTTCTCGTCCTAAGAGATGTTTGTAGCGGTTGACAGAGCTACAGTTGTCCCCAGGCTCCACATGAACAGAACACCTCCACCGGTGCCGTTCTGCACAGCCTTCCCCAGGTGTGATGATTGCCACTAACCTTCAGCTTGACACAAGTTAAAAATCTCCTGGGTGTCACATCCTGGTGATGGCCCCCACCTCCTCACTCCTATCAGATTTCCATCCATTCTCATGGTCATCTGGGCATCTCTCCCAACACCTGATCCTGAACCCCCCCCCCCATTTCCCTCCTGATCCCCTCTCCCAACCACTTCCCTCCCTCCCTCTGGTTCTTATGACTATTTTACTCCCCCTTCTAAATGAGACTCAAACTTCGATACTTGGGCCTTCTTTCTTGTTTAGCTTCTTTGGTCTGTGGAGTATAGCATGGGTATCCTGTGTGTCATGGCTAATATCCACTTATGGGTATGTGACAGAGACCTGGGATAAGGGAGGGGTCCAAGAATCAATGGGGGTGACCTTAACTGTGACTCACAGCATTGGGGTGATGGAACCTGAAGAGGTCACCTCCTGTATCCAGGTAGGAGCCCCAGTGGAACCATATAGACACAAACCCACCCGTAAAACTTTTGACCCAAAATTTATTCTGCCTACAAGAAATGCAGGCAAGGGGGTGAATCAGAGACTGAAGGGATGGTCAACCAACTTGAGACCATTCCCACGGGCAAGCACCAGTCCCTAAGACTATCAATGGTACTCTGTTATGCTTGCAGACAGGAGCCTAGCATAACTGTCCTGTGAGAGGCTCCACCCGGCAGCTAACTCAGATGGACACACCCACCAAACAGTGGATGGAGCTTGGGGACTCTTATGGAAGAACAGGAGGATGGAGTGCAGTCCTGAAGGGGACAGAAACTCCACGGGAAGAACAACCGAGTCAACTAACCTGTGTGCTTGCGGTTCTCAGAGACCGAACCACCAACCAAAGAACATACACAGACTAGACCTAGGCCTCCCCACACATATGTAACAGATGTGCAACATGGTCTTCATGTGAGTCCTGAACAACTGGAGCTGGGGCTATCTCAAAAGCTGTTGCCTATATGTGGGATATGTTCTTCAAGATGGGCTTCAAGATGCCTTGTCTGGCCTCAGTGGGAGAGGATGTGCCTAGCCCAGCAAAAATTTGATGTGCCAGGGTTGGGGGATACCCAGGGACCTCCACCCAATCAGAGGAGAAGGAAGGAATGGAGAGAAGGATTGTGGGAGGGGATGACTAGGAGCTGGGCAGTGAGTGGGATGTTAACTAAATAAATTAAAAAAAAAAAAAATGTCCTGGGTGAAGGGCCTCTGGGGAATCTTTTGCCGGGGGTGGGGTTATCTTGATTATGTTCATTGAGGTGAGAAAACACGTCCACTGTGGGCGGTACCATTCCCTAGGCACAGAATCCTGGACTCTATTAAGGAAGGAAAGTGAGCTGAGCTCTAGCACTTGTTCTCTCTTCCTGTGACTGGGGATCAGGGTGACCAGCTGTTTCAACCTCCTGTTTCAGCCTCGACTTCCCAACCCTGATGGGCTGCACCTTGAACAGGGAGCTAAAATACGTAAAACCCCTTTCTCCTTTAAGTTGTTTTTGTCTTAGGTTTTGTTCTGTTGGAGACAGAGTCTCACTAGGCAACCCGGCTGGCCTAGAACTCACTTTATAGACCAGGATGGCCTCAAATTTATGGAGACTCACCTTCCTCTGCCTCCCAAGTGCTGGGATTAAAGGTGTGCACCACCACATTCAGCTTGTCAGAGTATTTTATCTCAGCAACGGAAAAAAAACAAAAAAACAAAAAAAACAAAAACGTAAGACACTAGGTTAGGGTCCTACTCATTCATTCATTTGCTCACTCACTCATTAATTCAGTTAACATTTATTTACTACAGAGTAGGAAAGCATTTAGTCCCCTGAACCTGGGTTCAGATCCTGCCTCTGCCACCAAGAACATCATGGCTGTCAGCCATCTGTCTAGGCCTCAAGGTCTCAGTTGCCCACCTGTAATTAGAGACAACAGTTTCATCTCATTTGTCAACCAGACTTGTCATGGTGCTTGGTACCTGCCATAAGAGATGGTCACTTCTGTCAAGATGTCTACAAGCTTCCTGGCTGGATCCTAGGGTGCGTCAGGACCCAGATAGTACCCACTCCCAGACATACACAGAACCATGGGACCAAGAAACAAATGTCACCAGATAGAAGTGCAGACAGCCTCAGGGAACAGTGGGCTTAGGACCCACCCTAGGACCACAGCTGGACTCCAGAGTCCCCATACCTGCTAATCCAAGTCAAATCATCCACCCATCTTATTTCTGATTCTAATACATACATGCATGCATATATACATACACACACATTCTAATATATATTACATGTGTACATGTGTGCACATATATGCACACACATACATATATGTATACACGCACACACATACACACACATACACAATTTTCTTGCGATTTTACGTAGCGATGAGGGCCTGGGTGGCTAGCTGGCTACTTCCCATTCCCAGTAGGCTCTGCGTTTTCATCCCCTGGCTCACAGGGAAGAAGACGTCAGCAAATGGAGGCTTCAGTCAGGAGCATAGACCTCCCTTGTCCAGCTGGCAGGCCCCAGAGAGATGCCAAGCCCTCTTCAGCCCAGAGCCTGAGGTCCCACATAAAGGACACTGACTCCAGGCCTGCAAGTGCAGAGACACCAGTCAGCCTTCCCTCCCTTCTGTAGGCGCCCTGCCCATTTCAGACGCCAATCAACTCCCTGATACAAACAGGGACACTGAGTCTCGGGAGGCCCAGGATCAGGGACTGGCCGAGATCACAGATGAGATGTGTACTGCAGTTTCCTGGGCCAGCCTGGTGATCGTGAGACCCCAGAAGAGAGGTGCCACAGCCCGGCCACACCAGAGCCTTGACTCTGCTGCCCTCTGGTGGCTACTGGCACCAGATTCCATTTGGAGGTCCCTAGCTGAACCTGGAACAAGGTTACTGAGAATGAGGCTGAGCCCAGGAGTGTTAACATGGGGAAAAGGCCACTTTCTCCAGAACAAACTGGAGGGAGACCCCAGGAAAAACCTTGGGGACTGGGCCGTGCAGAGTGGTAAGTGTGGAAAAGCCTTGGGCTTAGATACTCGGGCTCTGGCTGGACTCAGCGAAGCTATCTATAAAGGGTCCGTGAGCTCTGTGTTTCTCCTCAAAGGGCAAGCTACTCTTTCTTCATTTGCATCCGCCTGCCATGTTCTTGTCCTGACCCACAGAACACAGCGCTGCAACTTTGCACAGGTCCCATGGCTGGTCTTAGAGTGTCCACCAGTGCCTTGGCCTTCTAGGACAGTCACTAAGCTCGGCTGCCCTGTTACTTGGTCCAGACGCCACAGGTAGGTTGCTCCATCGGATACTGTGACCTCAGCTGGAGCCCAGAGCGGACAGGGTGCCAAGCCTCTGGGATGTATCAGCTTCAGCCACTGCCATGTGACCAGTCCTGGCAGAGAAAGGCCACAGGGCAGAACCCAGGCAGCCAGGCACTCCATGTCACGGCAATAGAGGTCAGGCCGGTCCATGAAATGTGGGCTAGCTAATTATGAGAAACGAGAAACTCAATAGGGTCTGCTCCTCAACGGCTGTGTGGCCATGGGCCGGTCACTTAGCGTCTCTGAATGTTTGTTTCTGTACAAGGTAGAACACTCAGCAAGAGGAGCCACGGGGTTTGCGTGAGGGATGGATGGTGTGTGACGCACTGCCTTCCCAGACCTGCTAGGAGCTGATGTGAGCTGAACCATGGATGGACACGCATGGAGGCGTATCCGCGCCATGCCCCTCCTTCCTTAGTCCCGTGCAGGTCTCATGTGGGGTCAGTACTCAGTTTTACAAGTGGAGTAGCAGTTTAAACAAAAAATAAAAAATAGTAAAAAATAAAACTCAAAACAAAGCAAACCTTCCCAAGCCACTGTGTAAGAAACCATAATGTAGAGAGGATAGAAGATAGGCGAATTTTTAGGTCACAACAGAGCTGGGATCTAAGTCTTGGGACAGAGATAGCATGCAATAAAAACTAACTCATCGTATCCACTATCATCGACATCCTTATCACCACCATCTCCATCATCATCACCACCATCTCCATCTTCTCCACCACCATCTCCACTATCCCCATCATCTCCATCACCATCTCCAGCATCATCACCACCATCTCCATCTCCATCTTCTCCACCACCATCTCCACTATCCCCATCATCTCCAGCATCATCACCTCCATTGCTGTCATCACAATCTTCCCCCTTTACTATTGTCACCGTGGACACTGTTATTATCCCCACCATCATCTCCTTCACCACTACCAGCCCGCCAGCACTATTACCATCTACAAGGTGCCCTGTGCCCACATAAAACTGACTGAGCCTCTCCGGGTCTGGAGAAGTCATGCGTTTGAAGCAGGCTGGCCTCTCGGTGGCAGATAGGAGGGACCCATGGCTGTCTTTGCCTCCACTTCTTTTCCACAGCTCGTCATGGAAACCCAACCATGGCGGATTCATTTCTTTATCAACCTGCCTAAACACGCCATCACCTCAGAGGCTCGGCACTCACCAGAAAGATGGCCCCACCCCTGCCTCCCTGTCTCCCTGACAAGCCCTGGTCATGGAATATGCCTGCCCATTCTGGTATCCATCCTTCACAGAGAGTGCCCAAGCCCCCACTGGCTCACCTACTGTGCACCTCCACACCTGCACACCTACTGTGCTAGCTCCACACTTGTACAGGCAGTAAGAGGAAACCAAGCTTTGGGATCAGGCCGGCCTGGACCACTGTCAGACCCCAGTTAAGGGGAGCATGTCACAGGCTAAGCCATTTGCCCATGTTGTGGTCGAGGATGAGACACCCTCGAGTTTCTCCCTGACACCCGCCCGGCACTGAGGGGCTAATGCCAGGACCCCATGATGAGTCCCAGCTTCGGCATCAGGGCTAACACAACACCTCCTGCCATGCTGGTCGTCCCCCAGTTCTCTGGGTCTGGCTTCCTCTTTCCTGGCTTCTGAGCTACAGAGAAGGGAATAGCTGTCCCTCGGGGGCCACAGAGAATGGACCCACCTGGGGCCTCGGTCGTGACCCACCCTCCGCACTGATCCTCTGCTCAGTGGCCAGGCTCAATGGTCACTGAAATCTCCCAGGCACCAGAGTGATGTGCCTGCCCCTGCGACTGCGCAAGGCGGGAGGCAGGAGGTGGAGGTGGGGGTGGGAATGTTTCTCATCTCCCCCGGAATACCTCCCACCTCCCACCTCTTGTCTCATTTTATCTCTGAGTTGAGGCTGGGCACCCATCTCCGTAGGGGAGTTAGAGGCCCAGATAGAGGGCATCTAAGGAGAAGCCTTCTTGCCCAGACCCCATAAAATGAGCCAGACCATGACCTGTTAACAGCCTGGAGCCCCCAGCAGCCAACCTCTGCAGTTTATAAACTCATAAAAAGACCAAGGTCATGGCCACCGAGACCAGCCTCCTTCAGCTGAGGATGAATGGGCTTGCCTGAAGACAGAAACTCCAGCTGAAAGGGGTGCGGTGAGCAGGGCGAGGGTAGGGGGAACGGTGAGCGGGCACATCACTTAGGGAACTGTGATTGGCTATTTCCTCCTTCACCCCTGGACCAGGTCCCAGGAGCTCTGCCCTCTCCTCCCTTTCTCTCCTAAACAGAGCTGGGGAAGGAAATGAACCGCTTTTGACCACCCAGCATCCCCCATGAGGTTGGCTCACAGCTCTCTCTGTTGGGCCAACTAAACCACAGCCCTAAAAGGCCCAGTCCCAGGTCACCTGAGAGGTGAAAGTCAAACCAGGAGAGCCAAGCTGGTGCCATCCAAAGTCAAGGAGCACCCCCACCTTGGTGGGTAAACCTGCTTGTGTGGACAGATGGATGTAGCAGGCCAGTGCTGACGTACAGACACCAGTATCCCTGACTGAACACCCTATAGGTGGAGCTCAGGGCGCTGCCTGCTGCCCACCCACCAGCCTGACTCCTCAAACGTCTTAATCCTTATCAACAGTGTCACCCCAGGCAACCATTTTATAAGGTGTCTGTCCCTTATCCCTACTTCTGCCTTGGCCCCAGGCATCTTTGAGAGATGTCTGACACCCTAGAGGCTCACCAGACCCCACATCACCCCAGGGAGCATGAGGTTTTGGAAAACATGGAAGTTCATGAGTTCAGCTATTTGTGACACAAAAGGAGAAACTGAGGCCAGCCTCTCAGCACCACAGACTTGGTACTAGAAAGAGCAATTACCCTTGGAGGATGTTCACCTGGCCAGGCCATCGCTGTGTCTTGGCTGGTGAAATGACTGTTGAACGGGGGACCCCAAGTTCCAGCCCCAACAAGTGACAGAATTTGGCAGTGTTGGTCACAAGGCTCTGGCTTTAGAGTCAAGGATGCAAAAAAAAAAAAAAAAAAAAAAAGAGAGGGAATTGTGCAACCTCTCTCCATAGCCACTGAGGCCAGGCATGTGACCAGGGTGTCCCTGCATGGAGACCTAGGGAGGACATTATGTGAAGTTGTGAAGGTGAAGCCTGGGTTGCCTTGGAGACCCCAAGATGTTGGAGATGCCAGAGCTGTGAGGTACCTGCTGAGGAAAGCTGTAGACTGGGTGTGGAACCAGCCCAGGAGAGAGAAGTGTGCTGCGGTCAACAAAGCTGAAAGGAGTTGGGGTCTGAAGAACACTTTCACATCAGACATGGAGATGCAAAGCTTGGAGTTTGCCCTGCTGGTTTTCGGTCTTGCTTTGGTCCGGTATCTCCTCTCGGTGCTCCCTTTCCTCCCTGCTGGGACAGTAATGATTATCCTGTGCCTTTATATATGATCTGCTCTTTGATTTTGATCTAACAGAAGATACATTTAAGATAATGATTCCCAGAAGACATTTTAAACGCTGGACTTTTAAACAGTGTTGAGGCTGTGATCGACTATGGAGAATTTTGAAGAATTTTGAAGTTGGACTGAATGCATTTTTTGCATTATGATACTGCTACAAGCCTGTGGGGGGCCAGCATGTGCTGGCTTGAATAAGAATGACACCCATAGGCTCATATTTTAATGTCCCATCACTAGGAAGCAGGGCTCTTTGACAGTGGTTAGAGGTGTGGCTTTCTTGAAGTGGGTGTGGCCTTGCTGGAGGAAGTGTGTTACTGAGGGTTGGCTTTGGGGTTTCAGAAGCTCATACCAGCCGGGCGGTGGTGGCACACGCCTTTAATCCCAGCACTTGGGAGGCAGAGGCAGGCGGATTTCTGAGTTTGAGGCCAGCCTGGTCTACAGAGTAAGTTCCAGGACAACCAGGGCTACACAGAGAAACCCTATCTCTAAAAAAAAAAAAAAAAAAAAAGAAGCTCACACTAGATCCTGCAAGCCAGGTCCTGTGTCTCTCTATTCCTGCTGCCTGCGGATCCAGATGTAGACCTCTCAGCTTCTTCTCCAGCACCCTGTGTCTGCCTGTGTGCCGACCGCGTGGACAGTGGCCGTGGCCTTACCATCTGAAACTTGACCATGCTTCCTTGCCACTGACTGTAAAGGACAAGGCAGACTCTTTTGCAGTGCTGTGAATGACTGTGGACCTGCTTCCCACCAGGCTCCTAACGAGCTAACCTCTGAAACTGTACGCAAACTCCAGTTAGAAGCTTTCCCATATGAGAGTCGCTGTGGTCATGGTGTCTCTTCATAGCAACAGACCAGTGACTAAGACAGGATGGGAAGTGGAGGAGGGGAGGAGCCTGTGTCAGAGCTCTGTGTAGTTCAGGGAGACTCTTTGGTGCCACATCCACAGGGATCTTCCTTCAGTCTGTAGAGAACAGGGCCACCAAGGCAGAGCCATTCCCAAGGGTCAGCAGAGGGACATGCCAGAAGGAAGTAGAGTATACGTCCTCTGGGCTTCACGTGGAATTTTAGTCCATCTCAAGTTGTGAAGAGCTACTGCATTCTCATAATCTCACGGCTCTTGGGATAGAGGCCAGAGGATCAGGGGTGCACAGACCATCTCAGCTACGGAGTAAGTTGGAGGCCAACCTGGGCTACATAAGATTCTGTCGCAAAAATGGAAAAATCAAAAACAGGGGCCTAGAAGCAGGAAAGAATATGGGCTGCTCTTGCAAAGGATCTTCCTCCCATTCCCAGCACAAATATGGCTGCTCACAGGGATTTGACACCCCCTCCTGACATCCATGGATCAGACACACATACACTCAGGGAAAACTCGCATCTACATCAATGAAATAAATCAATCTTAAAAAAATTTTTTTTAATGAAAAAATAAAACAGTTCAGCAGGCTTCCTGGTTTCCTCGTGTTGTTTTGTTGTGACCAAAAGCAACTCAGGGAAGAAAAGAGTTATTCCTGTTCATACTTCTGGGTCACATCATCGTACTGGCTAATTTTATGTCAACTGACAGAAGCTGAAGTCATCTGAGAGGAAGGAGCCTCATTTGAGAAAATGCCTCCAGAAGATTCTGCTGTAGGCAAGCCTGCAGGACGTTTTCTTAGTGATGGATGGGGAAAGGCCCAGCCCGTTGTAGTCTGGTGATCCTGGGTTCTATAAGAAAGCAGACTGACACACAGGCAGCCACCAGGAAGATCCGTCACTCCTGAGCTGACCAACTTGAAAGCCATCCGGCCTGAGACGTACACTTCAGGTCAGTCCACCTCAGCATCTACAGCTCCTACGAGCTGCTGGAGGGGGTGAAGGAGCCGATGCTGCACAACCAGACCCAGGAATAAACATCACCATTGAGGATGAAACCCTGGATTATGGCTGTGACTGAAGCAGACACCTGCCACCTCAGAACGGCTCCAAAGAGCCCCAGAGACCCGTGGAGATTCCAAAAGTTGATGAGGTGGTGACGGAGGAGTACCCAGAGCCCACAGTATTCCCAGAAAAACTAGAGAAGGTCAGGTCCATGGAACAATGCTTTTAAAAGGTGGAGTCCCTGGGCTGGAGAGATGGCTCAGTGGTTAAGAGCACTGACTGCTCTTCTAGAGGTCCTGAGTTCAATTCCCAGCACCCATGTGGTGGCTCACAACCATCCAATGAACTCTTCTGGTGTGTCTGAAGATGGTGACAGTGTACTCACATATATAAAATAAATCTTAAAAAGAAAAAAAATAAGTGGAGTCAGAAGATTAGAAGGAACAGAGCCGTGAGCAAGGGAGAAAGACAAAACTACACAAATTCACAAATTTCACGGTGACGCTGTGGTCCACGCTGTAGCCAGAAACCATGTGGAAGTCCGTGATCCATGCTGACCCTGACTATAAAAGGACAGGAAGCTTCTCTCACAGTGATATGGGTGGCTGCCGTCTCACAGTTGAGAATGAGAGACATCGAAGGTTTCTGTGACAACCTCTCTCCCCTGCCCCTCACTCCCAAAAAGAAACAGTACAGTCCAGACTGGAAGCCATTGAAGAGAAGTCTTAAAAATTGTGGCAGGGATGCTGAAGTGTAGCTCGCCAGAGTTGACGGCTTCTGGTGGGGGTGGGGAAGGAGACGGGTCAGTTGTCTTTAAAGGGCTGGACAGTGGGATTTTTCCCATGCTCCAGTGAGTCCATGGGCAATACAAGTTGGACTTGGTATTTTTCTTCTTTCTTTTCTCCTTTTGTTTTGAGGGGTGGTCATTAAGATGGGGGTGGGCCTCGTAGGACTGGAAACCAGATGGGATCAGGGTTCGTTATGTGAAATTTCCAAATAATCAATAAAAACCTTAAGTTGAAGGAAAGAGAAGACAGAGCGAGAGTGAGTGAGAGAGAGAGAGAGAGAGAGAGAGAGAGAGAGAGAGAGAGAGAGAGAAACAGGTTGAGGGAAGACAGCAAGCCAGTAAGCAGCGCCCTCTGTGGCCTCTGCATCAGCTCCTGCCTCCAGGTTCCCATCTGGTTTGAGCTCTAGCCTTGGCTTCCCTCAGCGGGATTCTGATTCAGGATACTTAAGCCAGATTAACCCTTTCCTCCCCATGTTGCTTTGGTTGTGGTGTTTCACCACAGCAATAGAAACACTAATACAACAATCACCGAGGGGAGTTAAGGCAAGAACTCAATCACTCAATCAGAAACTGAGGCAGACACTATAGAGGAATGCTGAGTGTTGTCTGGCGCACTCCCTCAACTGACTTTCTTATACAGCCTACACCCACCTGCCTAGGGATGGCGCCGCCCACAGTAGGCGCACCCTTAATCCCAGCCCTGAAAGGGCAGAAGCAGAAGGATTAAGAGTTCAAGGCCAGTCTGGGCTGCATGTTGAGAAACTGTCTCAAAACAAACAGGGGCTGGAGAGATGTCTTAGCAGTTAAGAGCACTTGCTGTTCTCACAGAGGATCAAGCCCATTTCCCAGCATCCACACGACGGCTCACGACCATCCCTCTGCTGGCCTTCTCATGCACCAGGTACACACATGGTACATATACACACATGCAGGTAAAAATCTCAAACATATCAAGTGAAAGCATATAAACCTTTTTTTTTTAAGTCAGCACCAGAAATGAATTTAAATAAACAAACAACTCTATTGTTTAACAGCAGCAAAACTGTTGCTATCCACCCAGGCGTGGGCAAGCGAGAACAGTCAATACCTGTGTGCATACAGGACGCTCTAATTGGATTCAGCTTTATCGAAAGAAAAAACCAAGGAGAATATGAGGTTGGAAGGGAGCTGGGATAGAAAGTTCTAAGGAATTGGAAGGAGGCAACCGTAAAGGAAAATTACCAAAATACATTGTATAAAGGTATTTAATATTCAAAGAGTAAATTAAAAACAGTAACAAACTAAAAACAAAAAGAATCCAACCCCATTACTGGGGTGTGTACGTGTATGTCTGTGTGTGTGCATGCATTGTGCACGCATGTGCTCATGTGTGCATGTGCGTGTGTGTGCATGAGTGTGCTTACCTGTGTGTGCATGTGTATGTGCGTGTGTGTGCTCACGTGGGCACGTGCACGAGTGTATGTGTGCACGTGTGTGTATGTGCATGCATGTGTGTGCATGTGTGTGTGCATGAGTGTGCTTACCTGTGTGTGTGCACGTGCATGCATGTACCTCTTCCGTGTGTTTGTAGGTGGGCTTGCACCATTGTGCATAGTTGGGGACAGGGGACAACCTCAGGTGTTATTGCCCGGGTGCCATCCATCTTGGTCTTTTTGAGACAGAGTTTTCCATGGGCCTGTAGCCCAGAGTTGGTGAAGCTGGCTGGCCAGTAACCCCCAGGGATCCGCCCGTCTCCAGCTCCCCAGAGCTGGGATTACAAACACAGATTCCCGTGGGTTCTGGGCTCACAGACACAGGTCTTTGTGCCTGCAAGGCAAGCCTTTAACTGACTGCTCCATCTCCCCAGCATGGCTGTTGTCACGATCAGAACCAAAGTGTATTTGTCAATTAGCGCAGAGATAATTACAATGACATGGTTCTGAGCCTCCTTCCTGGAATTCAGGAGCATCTTGCCGCTCTTGTTCTTCTCCTTTGTTTTCTGCTAGTTTTGTTAATTAAAATAGGTCTTGAAACAGAACACATGTATAGAAAAGTCACAATTCATTCAGGGCTGACATGATAGCTTTCTACCCAATGAAGCAGCCACGCCCACTGAAAGCCAGACATGACCTGCAGCCTGGAAGCCCTTGTCACACCCGAACCAGACACTGCTCTTTGACTCTTATCCTCAGTGTTGTCTGCTTTTAATCATTGATATTGTTTGAGTCACAGGTCCCCTATAGCCCAGGCTAGCCTCAAACTTACTAAGTAATGAAGGACGACCTTGAACTCCTGATCCTCCTGTCTCCACCTCCTCAGTACCGGACTTTCAGGTATGTACCACAGTGCCCAGTCTCTACTGTAGACTGAAGACAGGAGGTCTTCATGCAAGCTAGGCAAGCACTCTCCAGCCTTGCATTCATTGTCTGCATATAAACATGAGACTTGTCTTTCCTCTGCCCCTGGGCTGCACCCCTCTGACTTTTAATCAAGTAGGTGCCCTGGGGTCTGGCTACCAGTACACCATGCAGGGTGAGAGCTGCCCATGCCCTGAGGCAGTGGCCCTTCATCCGTCTTCTGCGAGCTCCATCAGCTGACAGCATTGGAGTGCACCTGGGCATTTTCCCTCTCATGGGTGTTCGGGATACTGGGACTAGTGCACACTCTTGGGAATGCTGCTGGAACTTTAAAACAGGTCTTAACAACAGCAACAGATGACAGGATCAGGAACAGAACCTCCTGATCCATATCTGCAGCTCACATTGGATGACTCCCTCGTAAGTCTGCTCACTTCAGATAGGACAAACCAAAGACACGATGCCACCCAAGGCTAGCCTGGTAAACCAACGAGTTTATTGAGGTTACTTACAGGAGCGTGGGTGACCCCTAAACACTCACATCACTGAGGGGTCCATCTCCAACATGAATGGCAGCCCCAGATGTGTCTATGGAGTTCCCACCTCATCGACAATTCATATTTCCAGAGCTGAGGCAGAACTACATACCGCTGCGAGAGACATGTGCCCTTAACTCCTCTATGGGCACTGCCAACAGGCCTGAGCTTGTCTAAGGTCCTTTTTGAGGAGTCACATTATAATGATTAAGATGACCGAGCTGCAGTGTCCAACAGGACAGTGCCCTGACACCCTGGATCATAGATGTCTAGGAGCTGAGGCAGATGCCACCAGTTTTCTGAAGGTTGACTGCTCTTTTCCTCTGCCTGTATGTGACTACTTTTCTTCTTACTATGACAAGCACCGGACAGAAACATACCCTCCCTCTCTGTGTGTTGTATGCATATATGATGCATGTGTATTGAGTGTGCAGGGTTGCTCACCTCAACCTGACCATGCATGAGTGTGCAGGGGTGCTCACCTAGGCCTGACCATGTATGAGTGTGCAGGGGTGCTCACCTCGGCCTGACCATGCATGAGTGTGCAGGGGTGCTCACCTCGGCCTGACCATGCATGAGTGTGCAGGGGTGCTCACCTAGGCCTGCCTATGTGGAGGCCGGAGGTCAACATGACTTTTCCTCCTCCGTTGCTCCCTATTTTATTTTGGGGGGACAGGGTGTAGTGTTTGAATGAGAAGTGTGCCCCAGAGGCTCCTGCATTGGGGAAACTATGGATCCTTTCAGAGGTGAAGGGTTGCTGGAGGAAATGGGTCGCTAGTGGTGGGGTTTGAGGACTCACAGCCTCACCCTACTTCCAGTCCGCCGTCCCTGCTTTCCGCGAGCGGCTGGAGAAGTGTTCTCTCTGCTTCCTGCTCTGGCTGCCTGCTGTCATGCCTTCCCCGCCATCCTGGGCTCTCCAGATTCTGAAAGCATAAACCAAAACCAACTCTTTCTTCCATAAGTCACTTCAGGTCACAGTGTTCTATCACAGCAACAGAGAAGTAACCAATCAACAGGTTTTCTGTCTGAAGTGGACACTGGCTGTTTCAGTGGACTGGCCAGCCATCAAGCCCCCAGGATCCACCTGTCTCTGCCCCTGTGAAGCTTACAGACCCATGCCCCCATGTGTGTGGCTTTTATTTGGGTGTCGGGATTTGAACTCAGGTCCTCAGGCTTGCATGGTGAGCACTTTGCCCACTTTACTCCTGCCCTCACTGCCCCCAGCAACTCCTGACAGAAACATCTTTTTAAAAAAAAAAGATTTTTTTTTGTTTATTTTATGTATCTGAGTGCTCTATCTGCAGGCCAGAAGAGGGCATCAGATCCCATTACAGATGGTTGTGTTGCACCATGTAGTGGTTGGGAATTGAACTCAAGTCAGTGCTCAAGTCATTACTGTCCCCCGACTCCATCACTACTGTCCCACGACTCCATCAAGCCATCTCTCCAGCCCCCACAGAAACATCTTAAAGGGTGGGAGGAGTTCTTCTGGCTCCTGGCTTTGGAGGGTCCTGACTACAGGAACAGAGCATCCTGGGAGCACGTGGTGGACTAGCTGCTTTATCTCAAAGTCAACTAGACGCAGAGGAAGAGACTAGGACAGTAGACAGCAACCAAGAACTTCCTCCAGCTGTAGCCCACCCCCACCTCGACCTCTGCTCCATAATGCTACTGTCCCCCAATTTCATCACTACTGTCCCCTGACTCCATCGCTACTGTCCCCCAATTTCATCACTACTGTCCCCCGACTCCATCGCTACTGTCCCACGACTCCATCACTACTGTCCCCCGACTCCATCGCTACTGTCCCCCGACTCCATCGCTACTGTCCCCAACTCCATCACTACTGTCCCCCGACTCCATCATTACTGTCCCCCGACTCCATCATTACTGTCCCCCGACTCCATCATTACTGTCCCACGACTCCATCACTACTGTCCCACGACTCTATCGCTACTGTCCCCCGACTCCATCACTACTGTCCCCCGACTCCATCATTACTGTCCCCCGACTCCATCACTACTGTCCCCCGACTCCATCACTACTGTCCCACGACTCTATCGCTACTGTCCCATGACTCCATCATTACTGTCCCACGACTCCATCACTACTGTCCCCCGACTCCATCATTACTGTCCCCCGACTCCATCACTACTGTCCCACAACTCCATCACTACTGTCCCCCGACTCCATCATTACTGTCCCACGACTCCATCACTACTGTCCCACGACTCTATCGCTACTGTCCCCCGACTCCATCACTACTGTCCCCCGACTCCATCACTACTGTCCCCCGACTCCATCATTACTGTCCCCCGACTCCATCATTACTGTCCCACGACTCCATCACTACTGTCCCACGACTCTATTGCTACTGTCCCCCGACTCCATCACTACTGTCCCCCGACTCCATCATTACTGTCCCCCGACTCCATCACTACTGTCCCACAACTCCATCACTACTGTCCCCCGACTCCATCATTACTGTCCCCCGACTCCATCACTACTGTCCCACAACTCCATCACTACTGTCCCCCGACTCCATCATTACTGTCCCACGACTCCATCACTACTGTCCCCCGACTCCATCATTACTGTCCCACGACTCCATCACTACTGTCCCACGACTCCATCACTACTGTCCCACGACTCCATCACTACTGTCCCACGACTCTATCGCTACTGTCCCATGACTCCATCGCTACTGTCCCCCGACTCCATCGCTACTGTCCCATGACTCCATCACTACTGTCCCCCGACTCCATCATTACTCTCCCCCGACTCCATCATTACTGTCCCCCGACTCCATCATTACTGTCCCACGACTCCATCACTACTGTCCCACGACTCTATCGCTACTGTCCCACGACTCCATCACTACTGTCCCCCGACTCCATCATTACTGTCCCCCGACTCCATCACTACTGTCCCACAACTCCATCACTACTGTCCCCCGACTCCATCATTACTGTCCCCCGACTCCATCACTACTGTCCCACGACTCTATCGCTACTGTCCCCCGACTCCATCACTACTGTCCCCCGACTCCATCATTACTGTCCCCCGACTCCATCACTACTGTCCCCCGACTCCATCATTACTGTCCCCCGACTCCATCACTACTGTCCCCCGACTCCATCATTACTGTCCCCCGACTCCATCACTACTGTCCCACAACTCCATCAAAGGGGAAATCTTCTCATTCAACGAACGCCCTTCAGATCTGATTGTCTCTGTTTGTAAAGCTTTCCTTCACAGACACATTCAGAGGGCTGTGTCACTAGACTCCAAGGTTGGAGCATTCTTTTATTTATTTTTGAGACAGGGCCTCATCTCGTATTTCAGAATGGCCTTGAGTTTGAAGCAATCCTCCTGCCTCAGTCAACAGAGTGTTGGGATTAGAGCTGTACAAGGTGAAGCCTGGCTTCTTTCTAGACTCCTCTGTGTGTGTGTGTGTGTGTGTGTGTGTGTGTGTGTGTGTGTGTGTGTGTGTACATATAGGCAGAAGCCAGAGGTGTGTATTTTCTCTGAAACTTCATGACCCAGTATCTAATGGTAGTGCCCAGTGGGAGGGGGAGGGACTTGCAGCCTCATTGTGTATGGATGGAGACTTCTGCTTCCTGAAGGCCTTTGTGGAGTAGAGACGCCCACCAGCCAAGCAAGTCCAGATGTCCAAAGCTCGGCCCCTGGAATGGCCTTATTGGGAAGTTGCATCCATTACCTTTCTCATTGCTGTGACTGAAATCTGACAAAAGCAACTTAAAGACAAGAAGGTTCGTTCTGGCTCGATTTGAGAGGCCAGCCCATAATAGTAAGTCACAGAGGAGGACACGTGAGGCAGCTGGCCACGCTGCAGTCACAGTCAGGAAGCAGACCGAGATGGGTGCGGGAACCCAGCTCACTTTCTCCTTTGTGTTTGGTCGAGGTCTCAGCCCATGGACAGTGACAACCATGTGAAGGACAGTTCCCCCCTCCATAATGAACCCAACCTAGAAACTTCCTCAGAGACACGCCCAGAGGTGTCTCTCAGGTGATTTTAGATCTGGCCAAGCTGACCTTCGTATCAACAACGCGGGTCCACCGCTTGCCAATTTGACAACTACACATGACTGATCACTTTAAGCCACAGCCTACTTAGTCCACAGCTTTTGACCATCCAATAATGCAAAGCGCATTCGGTCCAACCTCAGATTTCCCCATAATCATTCACAATTCCAATACTGGCCAGAGTCTCTTCTGAGACTCTCTTAGCTGTGAGAGCCTATAACAGCAAAACAATTTACATGGTTCCAATATGCAATGGCACAAAATGAACATTCCCAAACAGGATGAGGGGGGCATATCAAAAAAAAAAAAAAATCAGATCAGAGCAGGACTGAAGCCCAACAGGACAAACACCACATCCTGCAACTGTTCGCCATCATCTACGGCTCATGATGGAACCGTCTGGGCTCCAATGGCTTTTGTAGCGATTGTTCGTCCCTTCAGCTCGGTTGCCTGCAGCAAACACAGCTTCCTCCTTGGGCCAGCACCAGGGCCCCTCTGCAGCTTATTTCAGTAGATGTCCCAGTAGATGTCCCATGATCCTGGAATCTCCACTATAGCACGGGCTTCTTGTCAGCTTCATGGAGCTGCCTCTCAGTGTCTGTGTGCAGGGATTTCAATCCACCACCGTTGTCTGTCCTCAGTAGCTTTCCGGAATCTTGGGTCAAGCCTCCATGACACCCTCCGAGCCTCTCTCTCTCTCCCCCTTTTCATGCCTGTAAAACCATTATCACATAGACAACGCTATCAAGTTCTGCTGCCGGCTTGAGACGTAGCTTGAACCCTTGGACCACAGCGATGGTGGTCTCGGTATTTCTTGGTAGCTTAATTGGTGGAAATAACTTTTCCTCCTTCTGAGGAATCTCAATACAATTTCTCTCCATTCAAACAGATTTTCATTTGCACCGGTGGGAGCCTTCTGTGGGGGAGGTCTTGACCTTGGGCTTCTTTTCTGTTGTTCAGCGTAGAGTCCAGTTTCTCTGTAACAGGCTCGACTCTTAAATAATTCAGCTGCTTTCTCTGCACTCCCCTCATCTGTAGCTGTATATTTGTCCATACCCTTCTCAAACTGCATGTTTTTGATACTTTCTCTCTCTCTCTCTCTCTCTCTCTCTCTCTCTCTCTCTCTCTCTCACACACACACACACACACACACACACACACACAGTAGATCTGACTAAGAACAGTGAGCAGAAACCATTCCACAGCCTGAATGCCATCCCATCATGAAATTTCCTCTTGAATTCTGCCTCACCCGAGTCCTCAGGATTCGGGAAAAATGCAGATTCCTTGCCAGAATATAGCTCGGATTTCTAGATCAGTTCTTGATAAAACTCCTGAAATGTCATGAGCCTGTTGGTCCTCCACTGCCTCTCTCTCTCTCTCTCTCTCTCTCTCTCTCTCTCTCTCTCTCTCTCTGTTTTTCTCTCTCTTTCTCTCTCTCTCTCTCTCTCTCCCTTCCTCCCTCCCTCCCTCCTTCTCAGCATTTTGGTCTTCTAAATACCCACTAGAGCTTCTCATTAAGTTCTTCTTAGAAGCAGTCTAAGGCTTCTCTGTCCCACAGTTCCAAACTCTCCCACATTTCTCCCACAAACCAGTTCCAACCACCCATAAAGCACAGAGTCAGCTTACACAGCACTGAGCCCCGTTTCTCAATGCTGAGTTTCTTGGTTACATTTTTGCTATGAGAAAATAACTTAACGTGGGAGGGCTTATTTCAGCTCACGGTTTAAGGACGCACAGTCCATCACGGTGGGGAAGACACCGAGGCAGGAACAGGAGGCAGCTGCTCACGCTGGATCCACAGCCAGGAAGCAGAGAGAGACGGATGCTGGCACTCAGCTAGCTGTCTCCTTGTTACTCACTCCAGGACCCCAGCCTAGGGGATGGTGCCGCCCACATTCAGGATGGGTCTCCCCTCCTCAGTTAACCCAGGCTAGAAACTCCCTTGAAGTGGTTGGTAACTTCTAGTTTCTCTGGAAAGTCAGTTATGTCAAATGTTGTTTTGCTGGGGCACACAGATGAAAGGATGTCTTGCTAAAGCAGAGACTAGAAAGAATGTTTTCCTGAAGCAGACACGGGTGAAAGGCTGTTTTGATATAGCGAACACATAAAAAGACCTGCAATGAAGGGAGTATAAATATGACCCCACAGACAGTGAGAGATGAGCACTGAGCACTGGCGTGGTCTCTTCCACCTTGCTATTCTTTGAAAGACACGTATGTACAGGTTTGCCTTCCACGGCATTGTTGAGCTCAGCTTGTGATAACACTGACATTGAGAGAAACTCGCCCAAGAACTGCTTGTAAGTCTCCTGTGGCAGCTTGCAGCTCCTGCGGCCTCACCTCAAGCTGGTTGGTGTCTGCGCCTGCTGTCTGCCTACCTAGAGGACTGGACTGAAGCTTCTGATTTTTGTGTGCTGTCTGCCGGCCTAGGGGACTGGTCTGAAGCTGCTGAGTCGTATTTGGTGTTTGCTGTGGGACTGAACTGCTGCCAAAGATTGAGCTCGCTCCCAAAGAACTATTGCTGAACAGATCCACTTCCCCCGTAGCCTAATAACTCTTCTCTTCCACGACCTCTGCTGGGTGGTGGGCTAGCAGAGAGGTTAAACCCTTATTAAAAATAGGTTGCAAAAAAAAAATATGCCTACATTCCATCACAGATCTTCCCAAATGTTTGTCACAGAGATGGTGGATCTTTTTCCGGTGGGAAGTCCTTAGGTCAGTGGTGTCCCCTTGAAGGGAGGAGCTGTGGAGCCAGCATCTCTTCATCCTTTTCACTTCAGGTCATAAAGTAAACAAACTGTCTGCACTTGAAAGTTCACCTTCTCTGTCGGTGTGGTACAGCATCTTTCCCTTGCAAGAGTTATCAGTGTCGTCAGTAATGTTGAAACTAATACCAGGAGTGGGGTGGTATCACCTGACCAGCAGGTGAGAATCACTGGCTGTGGGATGGATATTTTCTACATCCCTTACCTATCAAAGAACAAGGAAAGCTGGTTAAAGTGTGTCTCCCCATATCCCACATGGCTGCCCTTTGGACCTGCACCTGCTATATGATTTAATACATAGATGTTCCTGGCTCCTATATTGACATTGATCACGTACCTGTACATTACAGATTTCCTCTCTTGGCCTTACTCCTGAGCTCTGTGTGATCTAGGTTTCCATGACTATAAAGAAACACTCAAGACAATCAATTTATAAAGGGAAAACGCTGAAGGTGGCTCACAGTCCTCAGCTATGGTTGGCTGGATCTGCAGTGAGGTTGCACACCATGGAGGAGCTTGTGGTAGAGAAAGCTGTTCCTCTCCTGTCTGGGAACAAAAGCGAGAAGAAGGAAGGAGATCGTCAAAGCTTTGCCCGTGTTTGCCTAGCATGCCTCGGCCCAGGGTTTAAGACTAGGTACCTTGAATTATAGTGGTTTGGATGACCTGGTGTGGGGAGCAGGATTTGTTTTCCTGATCCAACCTGAATTTTTTTTTCCTTTGACTAAGCAAACTAAGCTATTTATTTATACTTCCTGGTATTTCTATTGTCTGTTTCTTATTATTTTTGTGATGAGGACAGGTTCCAGAGAAGGCCTATAGACCCCCTTTCTTCTTCTCTTTTGCTTCCTGGCTGTGAGGTGCATGGCTTTCGTCCTATCAGAAGCTCATGTGTGGTTGACAGCCTCACCACAAACCCAGAGCTGTGTGGCCACTCCAGAACTACAAACCAGTATAAAACTTTCCTGTTTATACGTTGATTGTCTCAGGTATTTTGTTACAGTAATGAAAATCTGATCAGTATATGCCCACAGGCCAACCAGATCCAAGTACTCCCTGATGGACACTTTTCTCGGGCCATACTGAATTTTGTCAAATTGACAGAACACATTTGTTGTACTGGCAAGATGGCTCAATGGGTAGAGGTGCTTACCACCAAGCCTGTGGCAGCGCTAAAAAGCCACATCCGAGAAAAACAGTAAACCAAGCTGAATAAAACAGTACAAGCCTGTGATCCCAGCCCTCAAGAGGCTGAGGCAGGAGAATCACAAGATAGAGGCCACTCTGGAATACATAGTAAGACCTTGACTCAAAAAGAATTCATTAAGAATTGAGCTGGCAAGTAGTACAGTAAGTAAAGGGGCTTACTACCAAGCCAGAAGACCTGAATTTGATACCCAGGACCTACATGGCGGAAGACAAGAACCAACTTCTGAAAGTCGTTGCTCTCTGGAAATGTATGTGGCTGTGATGTACACACAGATGCATGGGTGAGGATATGTGTGCATGTGCACACACATGTACATGCACACAAATAAGTAAATAAATAAATGTAATTAAGAATAATTAAAGCGCTAGTCATAGGCCAAAGGGCAGATCTCTTGCTTAGCCTGCCCAGGGGTCTGGGTTCCTTCCTCAATACTGAGAGGGGAAACAGAGAAGAAAAGAGAAAAGCAAGAAGGGCCAAGTGTGTGCAGAGAGACTTGTTTGTAGACTCAGGAGTCCTGGCAGGTGTGATGGCGCATGCCTTCCATCCCAGCACTTGAGGCAGAAGCATGTGACCTCTGTAAATTCAAGGGCCAGCCTGGTCTACACAGTGAGCTCCAGGACAGCCAGAGCTACTTAGTGGGAGCTTGTCTGAATGACAGCCGCCCCGAACAGAGTTACAGAACACCATTGTTATGCTAGTTAGTATTAGCTCTCAGTTTGATGCCTGTGTTAGGTTTCTCTAGAGCAGTGGTTCCCAGCCTTCCCAACGCTGCGACCCTTTAACACGGTTCCTCACGTTGTGCTGACCCCCAACCATAAGATTATTTTCATTGCTCCTTTATAACTGTCATTTTTGCTATGGTTATGAATGGTAATGTAAATATTTCTGGTTTCTCAAGGAGTCCAGCTAATCTAACAATGGTTTGCTGTGAACAGAAAGTCCAAGAATCCAGCCTCGTGGACTGAGCAACTTCTGGATTCTTGGACTTTCTGTTCATTAGATAGTGAAACCTTGAAGAAGTAGGCTGTAATGCAGTGAAGGAATGGACTTGCTGGCGAGGCAAGAGGAAGACAGTGAAGAGCAAAAGCTTCCTTCTTCTGTGTCCTTATAGAAATTTCCAGCAGAAGGGGTGGCCAGATTCAAGGTGTGTCTTCCTGCCTCAAGATCCAGAATAAAGATCTGAGGTCTTCCTACCTCAAAGATTGGGACTAAAAGAGGATCCACCAACTTCAAACCAACCCCCACCCCAGCCAAAATCTCTCACAGGTGTGCCCTCCATTTCTGGATTCTAGTTCATTCCAGATATAGTCAAACTGACAACCAGTAAGAACAAGCCTTCACCCATGGTCATTTGCCCATGGTCAAACAACACCATGGGGTCAGGATAGACCCCACCACTAAGCTGTACACGACGATGTACAGCGGGGATTCCAGAAGGGAATGGTGAGTTCGGCCACTAGGTGGCAGCATTGCCCCGCAGAGAAGGCAGCAGACGCCATGGTGTGCTGTCCAGGCTCCTCAGAGAGGAGACTTAGTGAGTCTTTTCCTTCCCTGGCCCCTTGTTGTCACTGATGAGACAGATATAATGGTGACTCCATGACTGCCTTCAGCAAATCCTATGAGCTGGCATCCATGGGACATAGGATCCAAGGTTCACTCAGACCTATAAATAGGCACAGGCCTCGGTAGGCTCAGATGCTCCAGTAGTAAAGATGGGGGTTCTTACCCACTGGTTCATGCCTTCCAGAATCTAACACACTCGGGTGCAGAGCTCTCTGAACAGGGGGTGCTGGGCAGAGAGCCACTCTTGCCTGAGGAACCCTGAAAGAGGGGCTGGAACTCTGTCTCCATCAGCAGAGGCTTGTTGTAGAAATTATTTAATCTTGGCCAGGGGTTTCTACCCTGCCTTAGATCATTCAGTTCCCAGATAAAAGACACAAAACTTGTATATTTTGGTAAGCCTTAATCAGGCCTAGAGCACATGTCTACCCTTGTCTACCCTCTAAGCTACTAGGAAATACCTACTTGTCTGTCAATAACCCAGAAATATGACTTACCATGCTCTGCTCTTACTCCAACTGGCCAGTCCTCATGCCCAGTTCTCACGATCCCTTATCCCATGGTGTCTCTTCTCTCAACCTTCTCCCTCTTCTCATGATTTCTCCTCAAACCCCAAGCCTGGGAATGGAAACTGTCTACCTCTCTTCTGCCCAGCTATAGGCTGTAGGCATCTCTATTCAACCAATAGGTTTACATTAAGGACCGAGGTCCCATAGCTTCACTTGGTGTACGTGAGGATTTCCTTGTCCCTAGGGACAACCAGATCTTGGGGGCCAGTATTTAGCCTCACAATACATAGTAACAGACCAAACCTCAAACAGGGGAAGAAGCCCAGAGTGAGCCTGGGGTAAATGAAGATGAAATGGGGTGTCAGTGGAGCCCTTGTCTGTCCTTACAGCACTTGGAGGCTGAGGTAAGAGGATTGTGGGTTCGTAAGGAGCCTGATCTGCACAGCAAGTCTGTCAGAAGAAAAGGGAAGGAAAAAAAAAAGCAGGCAGGCACCAGCAGAGGAAAATCATACTGTAATCGCCTGTCTTTATGAACAAACCCTCAGTCGATGGAGCCGTCCTTGCTCCTACTTAGAAAAATACAGTGCTGGGGCCTGCGAGATGGCTCTGCAGGTAAAGATGCCTGCCAGGAATCTTGGCCACCTGAGTAGAACCAGCGTGTGGGAGGAAGAGCACTGACAAGTTAGCCTCTGACCTTCACAGGCACTGCAGTAGCACCACTCAAAGGCAGGCACACACATAATAAATTAATAAATGTGAAAATAGAATGCCTTCTAAGAAAGGTAGTGCTTCCGTCTCTGCCACCCACCCCAGACCAACAAGTACCAGCAGACCGGTTCTTCAAGCACTCAACAATCTCGATCTCCGGGGATTCTTAGAGCCCCACGCTCTCCGGGCAGTCAGTGCCAAGAAGAGTCCATTTCTGCTCAGTGCCATGTTCTTATTCTCCAGAATACGCTAAGTATACGGTGGGGGTGGACACTAGTGAATGAGTGGGTGGGTGGATGGATGATGAGTGGGTGGATGGATGATGGATGGATGGGTGGATGGGTGGGTGGATGGACAGATAATAAGTGCTCTGACTAGTTCCTATGACCTCCGATTAATCCTCCTGCCTCAGTTCTGCCAAACTGATAAGTGTAAGATGGTAGTCACCTCCCCGGGAAGTGTTCTGTCATCTCTGGTTGAGGCAACCTTTGAAGGCTTCCAAGGGCTTCACACTCCTGACTGTGTTGGGTAAGGGGATTTCTATCTCACACAGGAACACTGAGGTTCAGAGGAGGTCACCTTGTCTGGGCATCTTTTCTGCTCCACCCAGTAAACAGGCCTTGCCAGATAAGACACAGGACAAAGGTTGGGGCACACTTATGCTAAAAATGTATTTGCCATTCACCCAAAATTCACATGGCAATTTGATCTGCTCCATCTGTGATGTGGTCTGCTAAACCTGCATATTTTTTGTTATGTTTTGTTTGCTGAATCTGGCCGTCCCTCTTGAGACATGCCTGCTTCCCCCTTGATGCGCCTCCCCCATTACCTCTGTCCTTAAGACTCGGAGCAGGTGGGACAGGATGACACACGCCCAGTGTCTGTGTCTGTTCATTCCCAGTCTGAATGGTACTGGCCTGGACCCCGGGCTGCGCTCTGAGCAGCTGTGAACACACATTTGAACAAAGATCCAGGAAACCAGAGCCGGGAGCCCTTGCCTAGCTCAAGGCCCTGATTTCCAAGGCCGGTGGCACCACAGGAAAAAACAAAAACAAGAAAACCAAAAATCTCTGAGAAATAGTCTCTTCCCACAAAGCTTCCCTGAAGTGTCTCTCTCTGCACTGTGCTCCCAGCGCTCTGGATCCTCCAAGGGGAGTCCCCATGTTGGAGCAGTTTGTGTACTCTCCAGTTGGAGAGTCTAGTACAGGCCTGGGGTGTGGCCTCGGGTGAATTCTCCCATGTCTTTGGGCCTCAGTTTCTACATCTGTGTGATGGGAACTGCCCTAGTCCAGGAGGCAGAGCTCAGAAACACCTACCCCCCCCAAACCTGCAGGATCCCGGGGTGGGTCTGTGTGATGGGCAGGCAGCTTTAGTCTGGCTCTCTAGTGAGCAGGTGGACTTTGATGGTCACTAGTGAAGGACCTGCCTGTCACAGACCTCAGCATGGCACCAGCATGGTAAAATCTCTCTTATGTGACTGAACTCGGACCCTGGCCGAGCTCCCTCTAAGGAGCCCTGTCTCTGGGTGAATCCCAGCAGACACCACACACACTCACACACACACACATATACACACATACACACATATACACATACACACATATACACATACACACACATACACACACATATACACACACATACACACACACATATATATACACATACAAACATATACACATACACACATACACACACATATATACACATACACACACATACACACACATATATACACATACACATATACACACACACATATATACACACATACACATAATACATATACACACACATGAATGCACACACACACACGCACACTCACAATCCTACCTGCTGCTGACTGCCAGACCCCACTGCGAGACTACTGTACATTGATAGTGTCACTGCCATTACACTCACGGCTCGTTCCTTCCTCCTGTGACTTCAGATGAGTCCCATTTCTCTGTGAGACACCAGGTTATAGAACTAAAACAGCACACGGCTAACCAACCCTCAGTATTGCGCTGACCGCTAGGCCCTGAAACTGTGGACTGGATCCGGGCTGGGATCAGCCGACAGGACCATCCCCTTAGCTTCTGGACCTCCAACTATAACTCTCCAGGAACACAGGGGTGCCCGGCAATGTGGAGCCCACCTGGAATCTCTCAGAAGCTAAATCAGAGGGATATAATTGAGGTTAATTCCTGGCCTGTGCTTACACCACCAGCTCTTCTCCCAGCAGGCCTGAGGATTTATGAATTGATGGTGGCATTGTCATGTAAAGGCCTGGGGATCCTTAGAGAGGTCTGTTAGGATGGGAGAGGAGGCCTGTGGCCTGCGTTTGTACCCAGTGGCTCTCCCTCACCCCCACACCCCTCCCCGCTCATGAAGACACTCACAATCATATTCCAGCCACCTCTCTTCTGTCCCCCAAGAGCCAGGCTGGGGCTAGTAACCCTCTACTCAAGAACAGTCTTTCCAAATGCTGTGTGGCCTTCGGTGACTCACATGCCTCTCTGGGCATCTGGCCTCATGAGTTGTCAGCTTATTCAAGGGCCAGGCCCAACACCCCAATGTGACCCCATGGTTGTGTGATTGGGAGGAGCAAGAGTGCTCTCGGCTTGCCCAAGCTCCTTCCCCATCTCTCACCTTAACCTCCAGGAGGACAAATGCTGCTGACTGAAGTTCCAGAATGTTCCATAGTAACGCATTTAATTCTGGACAACCCTATACAAAGCCGCTACTGTCTGTCACCATACTGAATCTGTGAATGAGGAAATTGAGGCAGGTGAGCAAGGCCTCATGGGGGAAGCTGTAAGCAGCAAGCCAGAGGACTCTGCAGACCCTCCTCCCCTTGGGAACCCTTCCCAGTGCTGCGGACGCTCACGGTCTTCGGAGGACCCTAGCTGACAGTAAAGGCCGAGGGGAGCTGGGGTGCCCTTTGCAATAGAGCAGTTCCATGCCAAGCAACCTCACTCCTGGGGAGCACAACGGTGTAACCCCATTCCTGTAAAATAAAAGTAGAGGTAGGGCTAGGTGGGTGGCACTGGAGTGGGAGGCAGAAGCAAATGAACCTCTGGAAATCTGAGGCCAACCTGGTCTACATAGCAAACTCCAGGGCAGCCAGGGCTACAGAGTGAGACCCTATATCAAAAGACAAACAGAATGGAGTTGAGGGTTGAGATTAGCTGAGTTCTCACAGCTAAAACCCAGTCACCAGTTGCCTGCTCCGTTTGAGAAGAAGCCCAGGTTGGCTTTGAACTCATGACTCTCCCATCTCATCCTCTCCATGAATTGCCCTCTGGCACAGGCCGCCACTAATGGCAGCTTTCATGTTCCCTGGAACATTCCTTGTTTTCTGTATCCATCAGTCCTGTTCCTGCCCTCTGGTTTGACCTGGCTCTGTGGATATCTGGTTCACGCTCTTCCACACTGGGCCCCCAGAGCTTGAAACAGGCACATAGCAAGTGTGAGGGTGGGTTAGAAAGAGTGCGTGGCAGGCTATGGGGTCTTCTGCACAGGAGTGGGGACCTCAGGAGAAGCGAGGTGATGAAGCCCAGATGTCAGGGATAGACTCCCTCAAGCCAGGCCTCTAGGAAGCCAATACTGTGCAGCTGCTGCTTGGGACAGTCAGGACCCAAAAGAACTCAGACACCTCCCCTTAGGCATCTTTGGGTATCTGAGCTTTTCCCATTCATTGTGCCCCCTTTTACAGACACACACACCACACAGAGAGACACACAGAGACATGCATACAACACCACACACACATACACACCATACACACAAACAACACACACCACACAACACAGAGACAGCACACACAGAGAAAACATATACAACACACTACATATGACAACACAGATGCACAACATATACACAGCATGTACACACACAGAGAGACACAAAACACAATACAACAACACACACAATACACATACAACCAACACACACACCATACCACACACATACACATGCACACACACACACACAATCAACACACCATACACATACACATTCAGAGACACACTACATACACCATGCCACAACACACAACACACCACAACACAACACACATGCAATCAACACACAACACCATACCACATGCAGACACACACACACACACATACACACACACACACACACACTTCCCAGTAGAGCTACATAGTCCCCGAGGCTCCAGCTCTGTCTTCAGAGCCTGAAGCGTACCCTCTTTATGACTGCCCAGGCCCTCCTCCCACTCAGTCACCCTTTGCCACCTTCTTCACCCATCCAAAGTTAATTCCTGAGAAACTTTCCTTAGGAGTGATTTTCACTTCTTATTATGCCCGCTGTGCCAGCCCTACTCCGTGCTATCTGGCTCCTTCAGCAGGGAAGCCGGTGTGACACTTGCCTGGAACAGCAGAGGTGACTGATGGGGGTTGGGGGGGTGGCTGTCTCCTGGGATTATGATAAGGGCTGGCGGGCTCTTGGTATGCTGGCCAGTCCTCGCCTTCCCCTCCGCACTGGCTGATAGGGGTAATTTTCCATGCTGGCCCTATCTGCTATCGAGGGAGAACATTCAAACTCAGCCCTCCGCTTCCGATGCCACAGCACCCTGCAAGACGCCACCCCCCCCCAAGGAAATAGAACCTCGTGATTTGAAAGGGAAAAAAAATTTAATTGAAGTAGCCAGGTCATTCCTTCCCTATCGACTCCCAGATTTAATGGAAAACTCCAGACGTGGGTTTTTTTTTTTTTTTTTTTTTTTTTTTTTTTTTTTTTTTTGAAGCCACGTGTGAATGTGGGGTGCTGGAAGACAGGCTGGAGGATGGGATGGAAAGGAGAGCTCAGGTGCTCTCCTGACTCCAGGACTGTTGTGACCTCATGCAGACACAGGGAGGTGCCCTAACCCAAGACTGAGGCTCCGGTGTGGAAGGGACGGTGGGCTGTGGGGAGTCCTGAGGAGCCATGGGGACAGGGAGCTGGCTTCATTTTCTATGTGCATAAAATTCTACCAAAGGAGAAAGAGGTATTTGGAAGGTCCTCGTTCTTGCATTATTGTTTTTATTGTTATTATTGGAGGGCTAGGGATTGTTTTCTAGGTTCGGGACTGTCAGCAGAATATTTACTGTATTGCACGGTGCGTTAGTAACTAGATTGCCTCCGTCTCCTCCTCCCACTCCAAGCCCCGTCTCCCTTAGGCAGGAGGAGCGTTCCCTTTTTGCCAAAGTCAGCAGCCAGGGTCCCGGAACTCCGGGCTGGCTTCCGTGGCATCGCCCCAGGGGCCTCAGGCAGGGAGGGGAGGCTGCCTGGCTGTAGGACCCATGCCCCTGCTCAGCCTAGAGCTGGCTGCACCCCCTGTGCACCCCCTGTCTCAGAGATGCCCCTGACACCTCTTTGGCAGGACACCACACCCGGAACAGCCTTCAATAGCCACAAATGACAGCCTAGACAGCCAAGGGTGGCTGGCCGCAGGGAAGGGCTGGGCCAAGATGGGATGCGCCACCAACCCCCTCCCACAGGAGCTGGGGGACAAAGGGGCCAAGAGAGGCTGCCCGGCCCACTGCAGCTTCCCATACAGGTTTAGCAGGTCTGTCCCAAGGAGACCTGGCCACAAGCCGTTCATTACAGATTGGTTCAGGGGGAGAGGGCTTCTGTAGACAGCCCAACTCAAGACTTCCGGCTCTTCCGGCTGCCTCTCCTCCTGTAAAGTGCTCAGCCTTCTCTCCACATCCGGCCTCACTTGTCCTCACCTATCACGATGGACTAGATTTGATCATCTCTTGGGCCTCCTAACTCTGAATGTAAGAACTGAGCAGTGGAGCTGGGAGTGTAGTCTTAGTTGGTAAGGGTGCTTGTTGAGCCTGCACAAGGCCTGGGTTCAACCCCAGCCCCACACGAACCAAAAGTGTGATCCCAGCACTAGGGAGGCAGGAGGATCAGAAGTTGAAGGTCATCCTCGGCTACAAGTTGATTTAAGGATAACCTGAGCTACGTGAGACCCTGTCTGAAAAATAAGAAAGACCAGGTCAGGCTCTGTGACATACAGCGTCTCAGAGCTCTCCCCCACAGCATTCAGGAGGGGTGGCGCTGTTCTATCCTTACTGCAGACGAGAAAGTTGGAGGGGGGTGAGGAGAGCTGGTAGGGAATGGGAGGGTAGTGTGACTTGTCCTCCCCTGAGTGTCTGCGGTGCCCACTCCAAATCCCTCCTGGTCACAAGGCACCGGCACCCACGATGGTTCTGTGAGTCTAGGATTAAACCTTCATCATCCAACTTCTCATTGACCTAAAATAAATACAAATGTGTGCCTCGAATCTTAAAGCTCCGTGCCGTTCCCAGCCGCAGGAACAGGGCAGACATCCACGAGCTGTGGGGAGATCGCAGGCTTTTCCTCTCAGAGCTGGACAGGGAGTGCATATGGCTGCCAAGCCCAGCGACACCGGAGCACAGCACCGTATCTTGGTCTGATTTCTGTGGCTGTAACAAGATGCCTCGTTTGTGGTGTGTCGTGAAGAAAAGAGGATTCTCTAATCCACAGTCTGGAGACTGCAGGGCGTGGTGCCAGCGACTGGGGTGGGGCCTGGCTGCATGGGAACATGGCAAGACATCCTGGTGCGAGCCAAGGGACTGGGAGAAGGCACCTGGCGAGAGAGGAGGCCGGAAAGATTGATGGACAGGTTCATTGCTTTCCAGCAGCGCTCCTGCGGGAACTAACCAGGGTCCTGAGAAACCCTAGTGGACCTCTGCAGTGACCTAACCGCCTCCCGTTAGGCCCCGCCTCTTAAAGAGCCCATCACGTATCCACAACTGTGTAACCGAGCTCTCTTCCAGCAGGGTACTCGGACAGAAATCCTTAAATCATACCCAAACCATAGTTCACCATTTTCCCAGCATCCTCTCAGCTCCACCACAGCTCCCCACCCCAGCAGGCCTGCTCCTCTCTCTCCAGATCACTGTCCAGAGAGGAGACTTCCCGCTTCTCCACCACTACCATCTCAGGTGGGATATTCAGTCGCTACCCAGCAGGTACCTGTGGAGCCCTGCCCCCTCCAGTTATGACAGCAAATTCATCTACATATTTCCTGCTCACTGGAAACTATTGCTCAATCAAGAGAAAACTGGCCTACTAAGAAATACAGGATCTAGCAGTTAAAGCCACTGGAGTAGATTTAGCCAGTGGCTTTAACCTCTCTGACCTTCAGTCTTCCCATCTGTGAAATGGGATCATCAGGATTCTAATAATGCACGTTCTGGGGGTCCCGGGACATAATGTTTCAGAACCACACTCGAAATACTTAGCCCAAGGTAAGGAAGTGGCATGATACAGGAAAAGCAAGTGGGGGGTCATCTAGAGGAGCTCATGACTTCCCAAATGGGACACAGTGTCCTGGGGTCTCGCGGCCCTGTCCTTTATTCTCAATCCTCACATAGAGGTTTACTTCCTGGTAGCCAGTCTCCACCAGAAGTGTAGAAAAAAATGTGCCCATATCACGTGACTGCATCACGTGAACGCATCATGTGAACACATCATAGCTGGGAGGGGGAGCTACCTGTGCCTCATTGTCTGATGGGCAAGCAGATACCAGGGAAACTGCTGAACACTTTACTTTATTACTATTTTGATTTATTTTTTTTTTACGTACTCACTTTACATCCTGCTCACTGCCCCCCTTCCCAGTCACTCCTCCCATAATTCTTTCCCTCATCCCCCTCCCCTTCTCCTCTGAGCAGGAGGGGGGCCCTGGGTATCCCCCCCAACCCTGGCACATCAAATCTCTGCAAGGCTAGGCGCATCCTCTCCCACTGAGGCCAGACAAGGCAGCCCAACTAGAAGAACATATCCCACTTACTGGCAACGACTTTTGGGATAGCCCGGCGCCCCCTCCCCCCTCTCCAGTTGTTCAAGACCCACATGAAGCTGCACATCTGCTGCATATGTGTGACCATATGGACCTAGGTCCAGCCCATATATGTTCTTTGGTTGGTTATTTTATAATTTTATGTGTATGCATGTTTTGCCTGCATGCCTCGTGCCGGAGGAGGCCAGAAGACAGCATCAGATCCTCCGGAACTGGAGTTACAGATGGTTGTGAGCTGCCACGTAGGTGCTGGGAATCGAACCTGGGTCTTCTGCAGGAGTTAAATGCTGTCCAGACCTAAGTTTCTTATTTTAACTCTTTGTCTCCCAACTATCCTGTTCAATGATTCTCTCCTTCTCTTCTTTCAATAGGACTTTAGGACTTTTTTTTTCGTGCACATGTATGTATGTTTACATGATGTGTACATGTATGTATGTTCATGTGGTATGTGTGTGTGTGTGAACCTGGAACTTGCTAATTCAGCTAGGCTGGCTGGCCAGCAAGTTCCCCAAATTCCAGGCTCCTCCTCTCCAGCACTGGGATTAGAGACGTATCTAACCACACTCAGCATTTTGGGTGGGTTCTGGGGACAGAACTCAGGTCCTTGTGTGACAAGCACATTATTGACTGAGCCATGCCCCCTCCCAACTGAGCCATCCCCCAGCCTGACATGCAGTTCTTGTTGTGAATTATCTCACATCTTAAAGGCCACATAGCCAGGAGATGGTGGTGCACACCTTTAATCCCAGCATGCAGGAGGCAGAAGCAGGCAGCTATCTGATGTCGAGGCCAGCTTGGTCTTCAGATTGAGTTCAAGGACAGGCAGGGCTCCACAGAGAAACCCTGTCTCGGGGGTTGGCAGGAAGCCTCATGAAGCAAGCAGGTGGGGAAACTGAGGCACTTCCAGAAGGTTCAGTGAGTGACCAGCTGAGACTGGAGAATCAGAGGGAACTGCAGAGACCAGGGTGATCTGTGTCATGCACTTGGGCAATGAGAGTGGTCGTGACAGGGCTTCACATACGCTCCAGGGCCAGTCATCCTCACAATGCCCGCTGAAAGCTTGGCTTATTTCCTTTAACTGACAAGAAAAGGCAGCATCTCCAGCTAGCCCGGCCAGCCAAACTAGACCACCTCATCCCAAAGCAAGACCCAAAGCAGGCTGAAACAGGTCCTCGGACCTCATGTGCCCAGCCAGCCAACCACTGTCTCTTCCTGTACCCTCGAACAGCTGCCTGGTGTACCCCCGAACTCTAAAGGATAGAAGTATCTGCACTTTGGAATATTATTCAGCCACAAAAAGAAGCACAGGAACCGACAGGGTGAGCCTGGAACGGTGCTGAGGGGAAGAAGCCAGACTCCCAGGACACACACTGCAACTCCACAGTAGGAAACGCACACAGAGGGCTCTCCTGAGACAGGAAATTATCCAAGGCTGTGTCAAGGCCAGACTGAGGGGACATCGGCACCAGCTACAGTCGGTCACCTTCCAACCCCCACCCCAGCCCCTAAAACACCAACAGCCTAGACAGAAAGCCATCAAAGAGAACTCCAAAATCAGTGATAAGCCTGTGGAAGTGTTCTCCACAATGGATGGCTTCTGGTGGGGGTTGGGTGTGAAAGGACTCAGTTTTCTTTAAAAGGCTGGCCACCGGGAGTTTGACCACGCTCCAGCGAGTATGTGGGCAACAAGACCTGCTTCTTTTTCTTTCTTTCTTTCTTTTTCTTTTTCTTTTTTTTTTTTTTGTGGGGTATGGACCTGCGAGGACTGGGAAATGGGGGTTCATGATGTGAAATTTCCAAATACTATAAAAAGAAGTTATTCTTCCCATCATCACTTGATACGGTTTCACTTTGTAGTCCAAGCTGGTCTTGCACTCTGGATACAGATCCAGGCTGAGGAGTGCAGCCTCCTCAGCAGTTAGGGATGGCTTGAGCAAGGCTTGTAGTATGTATGTTTTGACACACATATGTGTGTGTGTCTGTGTTTATATGTATATTTACACATAAAGGTATATATGTATATACATGTTTGCATATATAAACACATATGTTTATATATACACATATATGTACACACATATATATGCACATATAAAATGTTATATATGTGATGTATATAATATATATGATATATATGACACACACACACACACACACACACACACACACATATATATATATATATATATATATATATATATATATATATATAACATATATATAAACAATTGGATGTGATGGCGCATGGCTGCGATTCTGACACTCAGGAGGAAGACAAAGTCACTCTCTACATAGCAAGTCCCAGACCAGACTTAAGCATATGAGACCCTATGGGAGATGGAGCACTGAAGGGGGAACACCGTATCAGGGAGCACCAATGATCGGTATGTCCCTTACTTTTGCATGTCTGTCTGTCTGAGAAAAACAACACAAAATAGGTTGGGCAGCTGCAGTCCAGCTGCAGGCTCACAGGCTTCTTCTCAAATCTACCTGAAGTTGTTCCTCCTTCTCCTTAGGGTTTATTTTCTTTTTCCAAACCCTGATCCAAAGCAGCAGTGTTCTGCTAAGTGCATACAGCAGCTCCGTTTGCCCCTCCCAGCTGGGACCCCGGGTGGCCCCACTCTCCACCGCACCCACCCCAGCCCGGGGGTAAACAGTGACACCCCACACACACACCTGTTACTCACCCCTCCCAGTAGGAGAGGCTCCAGACCTCCCTGTTTCATCATTTCTCCCTGGCTTGGAGTGAGACCAAAACTCACTTTGGCTCCGACTGCCTGAGGGCCATCCCCTTCAAAGATCAGCCCCGGCCTTCTCCTATTAACAAGCCAATTTGGATCCCTGGTCTTGAGTGAAAATATTATTTTTCCCCAGTCAAGCTCAAATTGCTCGTTCATGAAGTTAAAGTGGGCCGTCCGAGCGAGGGAAAAGAAAACAAAAAATCGGAGCTTTGAACCAGCTGCACAGTGTCGTGTAGACAAAATATCCCTCTGACCGGTGTCCCAGGCAGCCTGGGACTCTCAGCTCCACCTTCCAGCTCCACATCCGGTTTCTCACATGCCTCTGCTCCGTGTGGGTTTGTGATTACAGACAAGATCCCAATATTCCTGAGGTAGACCAGAAAGGGCACAGTCTCTTCACTGGCTCCTGGCTTTCTCGGGTTCCCATCACTTAAGACGGATCTAGGGCCTGGTAGATACCAGCCAACCACCCAACCACATTCCCAGACTACGTTTGTGATTCTTTACTTACTTACTTTTATGAGCTGGCCTTGAACTCGTGGTAGGAACAAGCGGGCCTTTAGAGTTCTTGAGCCTCATGCCTCCACCTCTGGAATGCTGGGATTACAGGTGTGCTCCACCAGGCACAGTTTATGGGGTTGAACACATGCATGCATGCACACACACCCATGCACACACACACCCATGCACACCATGCATACATATGCATACGAGCACACACACACACACATGCACACACGTGCATATATGCACACAAGCACACATGCACGTGCACACACGCACATGTGCACACTGAGCAGGCACACTAAGCAGCATCCCCACCCTCCATGAACACACATGTGCACATATGCGCACAAGCACACATGCACATGCACACACGCACTCACGTGCGCACACACACACCCATGCACACACATGTACAACATGTACACACATGCACACAAGCACACGTGCACACACATGTACACACATGCACACATGCATACACACATGCACACCATGTACACATATGCACACATGCACGTGCACACTCACATACATGCTCACACTAAGCAGCATCCCCAGCCTCCATGCACACACACACGTGCACATATGCACATGTGCGCACACACACGCACATGCACACACTGAACAGACACACTAAGCAGCATTCCCAGCCTCCAGGGATTCCTTCATTCCCTGACTGCAAAGAATGAGTCTGCTTTTCTTGTGGAGATTTTTTTTGTATGCATATGGATATTCTGCCTTCATGTATGTATTCTGCCTTCATGTATGCATGTACACCCTGTGTGTGCAGTGCCCGAGGAGGCCGTAAGAGGACCTTGGAGCCCCTGGAACTTGAGATGGTTGTAAACAGCTATGAAGATGCTGGGAATACAGCCCAGGGCACTGAGACAGCAGCCAGTACTCTCAGCTATCTCAATGGCTGGGCCATTTTCTCATCCCAGTATTGCTTTTAAATCCAAAACAATTTCCCCGCTAGAAAAGTCCAGGAACGATGAAGGAACCGCCTCCTTAGACAGTGCTGTCGGCTTGCAAATGGCTCACACTCTTTTTCACTGCCTTGTTGTGGCTGAATCCATTTGGGAATTCTCATGACAGGAAGGGAGCAGCTGCAGGTGGCTGAGGCCTCCCAGTGCTGTGGCTGCTCTCTGCAGAGAGGAATCTAGAAGTACAGCCCCTCAGGGCTGGAGAGATGGCTCAGCGATTCAGAGCACTGGCTGCTCTTCCAGAGGTCCTGAGATCAAATCCCAGCAACCATATGGCAGCTCACAACTGTCTGTAACTTCTGTTCCAGTGGATCCAACATTGCTCACACAGACATACATGCAGTCAAATCACCAATGTACATGAAATAAAAGGGAAATTAATTAAAAAGAAGAAGTGCAGCCCAAAAGGGACCAGAAGGCTTTGGGGGAAACACACCACCCTCAAACACACGCACACAACACACTCAGATGCCCACACACTCACACAAAGTCTCAAACATACTTACATGTATTCACACACACACACACCCTACTCTCTCACACAAGAGAACGCACCAGAATATGAACACACACTCAATCAACACATAAACTACCATCAAACACACTCACACATGCACACCCTCTCTCACACACACACGCACACTAAGCAATCGCTCAATGGATTCTGGATCAGAATCCTCTGCCTCTGTTGTTAAATCAAGGGACAAGGAGGCCAGGGGAAAATGTAACCCACTGCTGGACATGGTGATTCACACCTTTAATCCTAGTACTGGAGAGGCAGAGGCAGGAGGATCTCTGTGAGCCTGAGACCAGCCTGGTCTACAGAGTGAGTTCCAAGCTACACAGTTAGACTCTGTCTAAAGGGGAAAGGGATCTGGGGGGCAGGAGATGGAAGTACAGGAGGAGGGAAGGAAGGAGAGAGGGACAGAGGGAAGGAGGGAGGGAGGGAGGGAGGGAGGGAGGGAGGAAGGGAGGGGGGGGAAGGCACAAGGTCATTTCAGTAGTTTATGTTGGCTGGAGTGGGTGCCCAAACTAGTGACCCCGGAGACAATTATAGGGAGAGGAGCTTAGGGATGAGGTCATGGCTAGGGAGACAGCTCAGTGGATAACATAGCTTGCATGAGGACCTGAATTCAGATCCTAGAATCCTCTCAAAGCCAGATGAGGCAGTAATCCCAGCATGCCTATGGTAAGACAGAGACCACCCAGAAGCTCCGAGGCCTGCCAGCTTGGGGCTCTCCAGAGATGCTCCTCTGACCTCTACATAGGAGTTATGTACATGAACACCCACACTACACTTAAATACACACAAACACAATGTATTAAGAAGAAAAGGAGGAGGAAAAAGAGGAAGAGGAGGAAGAGGAAGAGGAGGAAGAGAAGAAGAGGAGGGGGAAGAAGAAGAGGAGGAGGAGGAAGAGGAGTATGAGAAGAAGAGGAGGAGGGGAAGAGGAAGAGGAGGAGGAGGAGGAAAACACAGCATGGCTGGAAAGATGGCTCAGTGGTTAAGGATACTAGCTGCTCTTGCAGAGGTCCTGGGTTCAATTCCTAGCACCCACATGGCAGCTCACAACTGGAGTTACAGACCCCATTTCTGGCCTCCAGGGGCATCAGTCACTCACATACACTCAAGCAAAACACTCATACACATAAAATAAAAATAAATAATAACAAAAATGTGAAAAGAATTGAGGACACTGTCGAAGTCACAAAGAAACAAATGATGTTTCCTTCCCTCCCCGAGGAGAGCCACGGAGGGAATTTCTGCAGACACCAGCAACACAGGGACTTCTCAAAGACTTTCTTGGCTTAATGTACGTTGGGAGATCTTTGGGGAATCTTTCCCATTAATCAACTGTCTCTGTGTGCTGAGAGGGAGGGCTGGCGGAGACACTAACTCATTTACCAGAGCCTGGCTTCCCAATCTCAGAAATGAGTTTAGCAGAGCCAGCCACTCTGGGAGCATTCGAGAAGATGGGAAGAGTCCATGTCCTCTTGGACACCCAGGTCCTGTGTATACTGGGCTCTCAGCATCAGTGAGTCTCTATATGCGTGTGTCTTGGAATCTTCCAGAAGGCTGTGGAAGCAGAGATTGCTGCCTCGGAGACTTGCCTCTTCCCACTCTTCAGAGCTCTGACTCAGCTCCCTGTTGGGGGCGGCAAAGGGTGGTATGGGAGTCTGTTGGGAGGTAGGTATGGGGTCTGGAAGGGGTGGGGTCTATGGGAGTGAGAGGTGGGGTCTGTTGGGGTGGGGTGGAGTCTATTGGGGGGTAGGAGTGGGATCTAGTGGGGTGGGGTTTGATGGGATAGGGGTGGGGTCTTTTGGGGTAAGGGTGGGTGGGGTCTGCTTGGGTAGGGCGAGGTCTGAGAAGCTCCATTCTCCACAGACTCCCAGAAGATGTTGAGAGGTTGCTTGACTGTGGCCCACTCCTCAAGATTCGTCAGCACAGATCCTAAATGCTACAAAGGTGGTTCAGACAGAACAGTAAATCAGCAGCGTTCTCCACCTGGAACCGAAGGGTGTATTGCTTTGGGAAGCCAAGCCAAGCAGGCACTGGGGAGGGGGCTCGGCGCCTTCCATGAAAGTGGGGGGGACCTGAGTTCGGATACCCAGCACACGTTTAACACATCAGCACACACCTGAAGCGTCAGCAGTGTGGAAGTGGAGACAGAAGGATCCTTTGAGGTTCGTCAGCCGGCCAAGCTAACCTAATTAATGAACCCCAAGTTCAGAAGGAGACACTCTCAACCCCCAAAAATATAGGATGAAGAGTGGTTGAGGAAGACACCAGACATCAACCTCTGGCCTCCACAGGCACGCACGCACATGCATGCTGCCACCTGCATGGTCTCATGAACACATACACATGCGCATGCGCAGGGTCATACAGCCACAACGGTTCTGGAGGTCTGCACAGACTCGGAGTTTTAGCCCCAGTGGCCATCCCTCAGCAAGGATGCATCCACGCTGTCTCTGCTTTGTTGTCTTTGGTGAAAGGGACAGAGTCCTGAGAGGAGAGGGACAGAGGACGGGCATAGGGTCTCCGGTGGGGTGGGGACATCTCTGGTGACATACTTTCATTTATTTCTCCGCCTTATATTGGGTTGGATGAGTTGCATGCTGGGAACGGAACAAAGGCAGGCTCTCTCCATCAGAATGGTTTTCACACGCCTGGGTTGGATTTGGTGTTTGCTTTGTTTTGCTAGTTTGCCATGCTGGGGTTAGGAGGAAGAAGAAGAGGAAGAGGAGGAGGAAGAGAAGAAGGGGATGGGACGGAGGTGGGTGCACCACGGACCCACTTCTCCAGCACAGAGGTGCTGTTAGTACTTACAAGCTGTGAGAACGACATGAGCTAATCCACGTACAGACGGTTGCCAGGGCGGAGCAGAAGAAACACAGTTGCTCATCGTCTTGTGGGTCTGCACAGTGCTTCCAGAACATTCCATGAGAGGGTTGTTTCCTGCTGTCTCTGTCAGAATCCTATCATTACGAGTTTTGGTCCCATCCTACGTCCCCATTGTGGGAATGTTGGGATGTTCTTATGTCTCAGCACACATGCGTGACAAACCCCAGACACACGAACGATATGCCAAGGATGGCGCTAAACACCGCTACAGCTTTTCCGACTTTCCAAACTGTGCCTCAGCAAGCTGGTATCAATTTACTAAAAGTTTCCACGGAAGCAGCCCCAATAGCATCATCTCCTCATGGCTGCCACTTTGATGGGTGAGCATGGCATCTTGTTACTCTCATTTCTTTTTTCTTGGATATTTGGTGAGACTGATGATTTTTCACACCCTTGCTGCCCCTAGGTGTGTCTTTCATAAACTGCCAGTCTGTATCCTTGGCCCAGAACTTATTTATCATTGTTATTGATTTGCAAAAGCTCTTTATGTAGCAAAGACATCAGCCCTCTAAAGCAGAGACCTTAATGGTATCTTCTCTGGCTTGTCATTTCTTTGTTTTTTTATGTTATTTTATTTCATTTGCTGTGTGTGTGTGTGTGTGTGTGTGTGTGTGTGTGTGTGATGCATGTAAGCATGCACCCATATTGGCTTGACCCAGGGGTCTGCTTGTCTTCCAATTATGAAGTTACAAACACATACTGATAATTTTTCCCATGGGTGCTGGAGATTCAAACTCAGGACCTCATGTCCGAATGGCAAGCACTCTTACTCCTGAGCCGGCCTGGCCTCCCACTTTGTCTGCCTTATTTCTGTTGGGCTCTCTCCTCCAGGAGTTCCTCTGTTCCTCCGAGATTCGCTTGGTCGCCAGGCAGGGGGCCCCCTTGTCCATCAGCCCTGCCCACCCCACCAGCCCTGGCCCTCTCTCCAGCTTACAGCCTGGGGCAGTTTCTTTGATTTGCTACATAATGAAAAGGCCCTCAAAGCCCTGGTTGGAAGTGGCTCATCAGGTTCTTCCAGAATTCCAAAATGACCCCAACCCAATAGGCTCCTACCCCTGCTGCCTGGGGTCATAGGTCACAGGTCATCACGCCCCAGTGACTCCCAAATAGGGATGACTCCAACCCCCTGGTGATAACAGCTGATGCCAGCGGACTGCTTTGGCTGCTGTTGGAGTGTGGGTTACCACATAGGACCGGGAGACTATGAACTCAGCTGAGTGTACGTGGAGCGAGCTACCATGCTCTGCCTGGCCTGAGGCTCCATACTCTGAGGCTGCTGTGTTTTTTCCCTTCAGAGATGAGTGCTATGTGACATTCCTTGGGGACATGAAACCAAGACTGCGTTTAGTTCAGAGGCTGTGACGCCTGCTCTGCTCACCAAGCCGTTCTCTGTGCTGAGCTCGTTCGGTGACACCAGAAAACCACTCCGTGACATCAACAGCCTCCGTGTTCCATGGGGTGAGAGTCCAGCTGTATGCCACCCTGGAGAGCTGTTAGGAGACAGCAGGAAAGGGGCTGGAGAGGGACCTGCAGGAGCACTATGAAAACCACTGGCTGCTCTTTCTTTCTTTCTTTCTTTCTTTCTTTCTTTCTCTCTCTCTTTCTTTCCTTCTTTCTTTTTTTTTAGATTTATTTATTTATTTTATTTATTAGTACCCTGTAGCTGTCTTCAGACATGCCAGAAGAAAGGCATCTAATCTCATGTGGTTGCTGGGATTTGAACTCAGGATCTCTGGAAGAGCAGTCAGTGCTCTTAACCGCTGAGCCATCTCTCCAGCCCCCTTGCTGCTCTTTCAAAAGATCTAAGTTCAGTTCCCAGAACCCACAAACACAGTTTACAGCCATCTGTTACACTGGCTTCAAGACTAGAATATCCTCTCCTAGCCTCTGAGGGCAACACACACAAATATACTGACACACACACACAGATATACTAAGACACACACATAGACACACAGACACACATAGATATACTGACACACAGACACACACAGATATACTGACACAACATAGACACACACAGACACACAGAGATAGACTGACACACACATAAACACACACAGATATACTGACACACACATAGACACACACAGATATACTGACACACACAGATAGACACACACAGAAACACAGACATACTGACACACAGACACACATAGACACACACAGATACACACAGACATACACAGACACACAGAGAAACACACACAGATATACTGACACATACACACACAGAGACACACACAGAGAGACACACAGAGACACATACACAGACATACACACACACACACTTTTTAAAAGGAGAGAAGATAAACACACACACACAAAAACAGTAAACCATAATGAGTTTAACTAACATTGTCACCTACTTAGGTAAATAACAGCTATGATTCATTCTAACCACACACAACCAGGTGCTAAACTAAAAAGAACAGGCCACCAGGCTACACGCGCGCACACACACACACACACACACACACACACACACTTGCTTAACAGACATTCATCCATTGCATTCCAGGTCCAGGACTTCAGGGAATTCACACCAATGTACACATGTACATACCTGTAGACAACATGCATATATGTGAACATGATGTACCCACTGCAAATACATGCCCACAGACACACACACACACACAAACACACACTTTTTTCTTTCATGTGTATGAATGCTTGTTTCTGTCTCTATAACATGGGTGCAATACCCATAGAAGCCAGAAGAGGGCGTCATATCCCTGGAACTAGAGTTACAGCCAGTTATGAGCCTCCTGAGATGGGTGCTGGGAACCAAACTCAGGCCCTTTGCAAGAGCAACACTGCTGAGCCATCTCTAGTCCTCCCACGCCATTAAAGATAAAAATAATTAAGCCAAGCCGCCTCCAGCATCCAAGCTCTGTGACCCTCATGGAATTCACCTCACATCTCTGAGCCTTTGTCTCTTCATCTCCAGGGTGAGCCTACTGTTGCCCACTGCCTGCCCCTGCGTGAGGACCAAATGGTGTAGACCACGGCTACTACACGGCTGTGGTCCTTCCTGCCCCCCCCCACCCCCCACCACGCACCCTGCCGCAGGCCATCCGGGTCTTGAAGTCCATTTCAGGCTCTTTGGCCCTGGTTTCCGAACCGCGGCCTCGGTGGGGGCGGGGCGGGCGCAGGGAGCCGACAGCCACTGTAGTGGAAGGAGCCTCTGCCCGGGCACTTTTTTGATCTGCTCTAACTGCCGCTATAGAAAATTAGATAGAATTCATTTCTGTGATGAAGGAATTAATGGGTATGGAGAGAATCGAGTTCGGGTGGAAGGCTTGAATCCAAGGAAGGGAATAAAGGCTTGAAATTCAAATGAAAAATTACGGTATAAGCATAAAGGAACCCTATTTTACACCTGTAAGACCAAATGTATAAATATGAACCAACTGCTCCCTCTGGGAGACGGGGGATTGTGCTTCTAATTCACCTAGACAAATAAGGCATGCATCCCTTCCACCCACACATTCCAATGAAGGCCGGGCACCAGGCGGCCCCAGAGGCCCACACTGGCTGCCTCCTTCCTCTGCTGGGCATCTGCCAGTCAGGTCAAAGCCATTCTGGATGCCCGAGCCTCCAGAAACTGCAAATGTCTTGTACAAGGTCATCCGTCCCCAGGCTTCCTCCTGAGCACTTCAAGTCCCCAACTCCCACAAGGCTCCAGGGCATAAAATCTCATCATCAGGTTACTAAGTTCCTTCCTTCCTTCCTTCCTTCCTTCCTTCCTTCCTTCCTTCCTTCCTTCCTTCCCTCATTGGAGTGTCCCCTTCAGTCCTGTAAGCCACAGGTTTTTGGAATCAGGAAAGTCTAAGTTCAAATCCTTTCCCACTGTAACCTTGAGTCAGGACGTAGCCTGTTCCTCACTGGGGAATGCCCAGGGCAGAACTGGTATATCCAAAGGTCTGGGACAATTCATCATCTTTCTGTTTTTCTAGATTGAGCATAGCCCAGGCATAGAGGTAGAGATGGGCCCCAATCCCCAACTGTCAGGGGAAGCTGCAAGCAGAAGGTAGCATGCACTGAGTGCCAACTGTAAGCCTGGAACCAGGCTCCAGCCCTGCCACCAAGCTCAGGACTGGCAGGCTGTGTCCTGGCTTCACTGTGTGCAAAGGGACTCATACCTTCCCGCTGCTGCACCTGGGGTCCAGCCACAGAGAATACGGGAAGGTTCAAAGGCTCAAAGCCAATCACTGACCCCTCCGCTGTTTCTTGAGCCCAGACAGCCTGCCTGTGTTAGAATCATTCGTTCACTCGGTGAGAATGCACTGAGCATCAACACTGCAACTGGAAGACAGCAATCAAGAGAATAATGCCCTCCCTCTGATAGAGCTTCCAGAAGCTTCCAAGACCTTTGTTCTAGCTGACAAGAGTGCTGAGACACCTCCTTCTCCCCAGTGAACCAGTTTGGAAACAGGAAGAAGCAGGAACTCCAGAAACTCCAGAGGCCTAGGGAGCCCAATTTCATTGGCTCCCCTTGGCGACTGGCCAATCCGAGGTGGAGAACAGGAAGTGTTTGATCTTTTCATTCCCATTCTTGGGCTTCCTGGTGCCCCCTAAAAAGCCTGTGGGGCTGAGGGAAAGTTTTCCTGGGCTTGAGGCCTTCCCTGGCACCAACTCACAGCCCAGGCTGCAGGTCAGACTACGCTGGGCTCACCACACCCTTTGATTTGTTTAATGAAAACGCTTTGCGGGGTGCCATAGATGCTCGGCCCGGATAAGGTAATTATCCAAGGGTAAGGTCTATCTACAACCCATTAACACCCAGACTTGGTGCAAACTGAACTTGGGGGAGGGATCTAAAGGGGTCAGAGCCAGCAGCCTGGTGCCATCTGACACTTGGTCTTTTGTCTGAGCTGCTGGGAGTCCAGAGAAGGCACTTGTGCACCAACGCAGGCTGTGCTCACAGGCTCTTGTACATGTGTGCGCACACACGCTCCCAGCCACACACAGTGAGCACGCATAGTCCATACACACAGTCACCCAATCCCACTCAGCTGGATTGGGGGAGGGGCGGCTCCCAGTCCTGGCAAGGCTCTTTCTCAGTCCACAGTCAAAGGGAAAGAGAAGAGATAACGGAAGAAAGGATGTTCCAGATCCTAGTGACAGCCTTGGTTGTATCGCTAGAGGCCAACGGGAAAGCAGAGGGCAGGCGGGGTTCATCTGGACAAGGAGGAGGAAGAAGGGGCCAGCCATCTTCAATGTCAAAGACAGCTGGTGCCATCCTGGCACCTCCTGGGTCACTCTCTCCCGGCTTCATCCTTCTGTTACTCATTCCTAGAACCCGAGGAGGGGCAGCCTCTGAGAACCGGCCTGAGCGAAAGGCAGAAGAGGAAGAAATAGAAAAGAAAGGAGAGGCGGTGGGGAGAAGAGAGGAGGAAAGAGGGAAGGGGGAAGAGGGAGGGGAAGATGGGAAGAGAGAGAAATGAGGAAAAAGGAAGAGAAGTGGTCAGGAAGCCAGCGGAGGAGCACTCAGACCCTACCCTGAGGCATCTGGCTCTCAGTACGAGGTTCTCTGCCTGGAGAACAGCAATCTCTATGCAAATTGATTTTATTTTTCGGGGTGGGGTGGGGGATTAAAATGTAAGATACGGAAACAATTGGGTCTCATTCTCTTTCCTGGTCCCGCCTGGATGGGCACTTTACTGTGTCACCCAGCAAAGGGTCATACTCCCTAAAACAGAGGGTAGGGCTGAGTCCCCAGGGAGCCCTTTCCCAGCCCTGCTCCAGAGTCCCACCTAGTGGTCCCAGGAACGTCAGAGTCCTTTGTTCCAGGCCTTTGCCTGTCCCTTTCCCACACGGACCCTCTGGTCTCAACCAGCAGAGGCATTCCAGGTGGTGGCTCTGGCCCCTCTCAGCCCAGCTGAGGTGTCAGGAACCTCAGGAAATATCAAAGGCCCCCACATCAAAAGCTCCATTTTTAGGGTGTCTTTAGCACCCCGTAAAGAAAGATGCCACGTTAGATAATCACTTTCCGAAAATGCTCACTGGATCCTGAGCTGAAGTAAACAGTATCTGCTTCCGAGAGCTGGGCACCAGCAGTGGACAGTGGCTGAGGGTCCAGGCCTCCGTGGGCTGTACTCTCAATTTTCTATCTGTCCTGTGAAGATCTGAGCACCGTCCCCCCAGTTGTCCCCCAGCTCTTCAAACAGTCCACAGTGCCCCCTCCCATTTCTTTCTCCCCTGCTTAATGCGCTGTGGAGGACTCTGCTAGAAACTTGAAAGGAAGACGGTTGGTGTAGCTGCAGCCTTTTAAAAGAGAGAGAATTTGTGTGCAGAGATTCCAGTCGAGGCTGGGAGAGGTAGACTTAGGAGACAGCTGCCCAACAGGGACAGCACTGGAACAGAAGTGGTGGAGGGGAGTGGGAGCAGGGGGATGCCCTATATCGTGAGACCAAAGAGGCCAAAGTGGAGAAGAGGAAAGATGTTGGAGAGGAGAGGAAGGAGAGACAAGGAGACGGGAAAGAAAAGGGGAAGGGGGAAGGGGGGAAGGGAAAGGGGGAGAGGAGAGGAGGCAGGAGATGGGGAGGAGGAGGGAAGAAGGAAGGTAGGAAGAGAAAGGGAAGAAAAGAGAACAAGAAAATGGGGGAGGAGGAAAAGAGGAGGGGAGGGAAGAAGGGAGGGAGGGAGAGAGGGAGGAGGGAAGGGAGGAGGGAGAAGGGGAGGGGGAGGGAGGGAGAGAGAAGAGTCTCTTCCCCAAGGTCCAGCCCCATCTGGACCAAAGGATTCTGGTCTGAGTTCCAGCCCACAGAGCAGTGGAGGCCGGTCATACTTCTGGAAACCATGGAGATGGGGAGGCGGGAGGCCCAGACCGCAGAGTCGGGCAGAGGAAACCCGCTGGGGAGGAGTCAGCAAAGCAAAGAGGAAGAGAGAGGGACCCTCAGCACAAAGCAGCCCAGAGGAGAGAGGAGACAGATGGTGGGGTTCGAGGGGAGGCAAGGACAGAAAAAGTGGGGGGGGGGAGTAAGGAGAGGTAAGGAGGGAGAAGAGGGAGACGGACAGTGAGGACAGACTGAGAGAGAGAGAGAGAGAGAGAGAGAGAGAGAGAGAGAGAGAGAGAGAGAGAGAGAGAGCGCTAGCTGGGCAGGGCACGTGCTGGTTGGAGCTCACAGCTGGAGCTGGAGTCCTGGAACCTCTGAGGCACCGGAGGCCTTGGGAGTTGATTGATGACTTGGGAGGGGGTACTCTGGGACAAGGAGGCTAGCCAGGGGGACCGGCCAAGCAGGAGACTTTCTCCCCTACCCCAGCTGCAGCCACCCATCCCCAGGTGAACCCCCCTTTCTCCTGCTGGATGTGAAATTGCCATTTCACCCCACCACACTTCTTAATTGTTGCAAAAATCATTTGTGAAATTGCTCTCCAACAGGCGAGAATGGCCACCCTCCTTCTGACAGACAACCCCTCTTCCTCCCCTCTGGTGTCTGCCCTGCCTGGCCTCCAGGGATCCCCAGCAGCCGTGTGTCCAGTGCAGGGCCTGGGTAGTGAGCCACAGCCTCTGTGTCTTCCTCCCTGGAGGATAGAGATCGGAAGATCGTCTCAAGGACGTGGTGGCCACCAACCACAGGTCTGAGGGTCCCAGTGGCAGCCTCCCTGCACCAAGGTTACCAGCTGGGTGTCTGCCCCACTCCAGCGGCCTCCAGTTACAGGGTTGGTAAGAGAAACTGGGCCTGACAGTTCAGGAGCCAGGCATTTCCAGAAGGGGAGCCAATCAAAATATAGATGGCACCCCTTCTCAAACTTTGCTTCCAGCTATACTAAGACAACACTATACCCCAACTGAAGGACCCACACTTAATTACCCAAGATTGACCCAAGACAGGCCTACACAGACCCCACCCGAACATAAAACCCCAAAGACGTCAGTGAAAGCTAAGACCACACCACCATACAAAGGAGGGTACCTAAAAATCTGCCATGCTGGGGGTGGGGGCTGGGGGGGAGGTAGAGGGATGGACAGATGAAAGACTGAAGGAGAACATATAAAATGTGTGTATTATATGTTTATAGAAAGACACATGGACATGTTTGTATCCACCTCAGGGGTCAAAGCAGGCTAGGCTCGCCAGGAATTTAGCCCCCTCCCCCCCCCACACACACACACAACCTACAGGCCAAAAACTCTGTCTCCCCACCTGGCTGGCGAGGGTGCCTATGGCTCAGGCCACAGAGTCTAAAACTACTTGGCCTCTCCCCTCTCCCCATTCAACCCTGCAAGCATATATTTAACAAGCTTTTCCACAGGGCTCCCATCCCCGGAAGCCCCCCCCCCCAAGAAGTTGGATGAACCCCTCACGTTAGGAGAAAGGTCAGTAACATGCAGAGAGGGGCAAAGGTCACAGGTGAGGAGGAGGGGAAGAGAGAGGACACACTGAGGCCAGCCCCGGCAGAGAGCACCCCCAGGCCAAGACCAGACTGACCCCCTCCACCACCAGGAGAAGGCTGGGCAGGGGGTGAGCTGGAGGGTTAGAATTATTTTATTGTATTTTACCTCCAGGGCTGGGCCAGAGAGGCCTTTTCCTGGAGTGCTAGGGATGTGTGAGAGGAGACACAAAAGGCCTATAATGGTGGCGTCTTACCCTGCTGGGAGGGCTTTCACCCTTAGGAATCTATGTCCTGAGGCAGAGACCACTGGTTCCTCTGGCTTCAGAGAACAGAGAATTGTAGGATCTCTGACCAAACACACACAGACACACACACACACACACACACACACACACACACACACACACACACACACACACGACCACACCAGTCCTCCAGTGGAGTTGAGTTGGTACCAAGCTCCATCCTTCTGTCACCCACTCATCTCCCATCTGACTCCCAGATCCTCACTCAGCCTTGCTGATGTAGTCTCCGGGACACCCTGAGTCCACTAGAAAGGGTTCCTAGGTGGTGGCCTAGGAACTGGAGGAGGAGCTGGAAAGAAAGTTGTTCCCAAGGGTTTGGCAGACACTTTACCAGCATCCGGGGATTTGCCAGCATCAGGGGATGTATATATCGCTGCGTTTCTCCGAGCCGGAGGAGGCCAGGCGAGACGCGAGCACTAGAGCCCTGACGGGTATCAGAGAAGTCAAAATTCTTCCAGGGATGTCACCCTACTCTGTTCCGCCCAGGGTGGGAGTCGTTGTCAAGGAAAGTTCAGAGCTAGTGAGCTAAGAAGAGAAGGGACACGGTGGGTCCTAATCCAGGAGGCCAGAGACAGCCGGAGAACACCGAAGCGTCCAGCCTAAGGCCGGCTTTCCTTACACAGCGAGCAGACCGCTGAGAGCAGTCCTGAGGACCCGGGCTGGGGAGCACAGACCCTCGGGTTCATCTCTGGACAACACTTAAAAAAAGTTACCCGTCCCTCTCTCCGAGTACCCCCAGCCCACGGCATCCCTAGACTCAGAGTTTCAAATTATCTTCCTCCCCCGCCAACCCCTGGGGGGGAAAAAGAAAGAAAGGAAAAGAAAAAAAAACCGAGGTCGAGTGGGCGATCAGAAAGGAAGGGGGAAATATTCGTTGGCGACTTCTTTTCGATACCCGTCCCCTCTCCCTCCCGAACTGGCCCCCTTTCCTCCTCATGAATAAAAGAAAAGTCCGAACCTATCAGATCTCTCTGGCTACAGTCTGCTCCCTCCCCTCCCCTGCGCTTGAGCACTTTTGCACAACTTACCCAGCTGAGCGCTCGCGCCCCCTCGCTTTTCCTCCTGTGTTCCCCAACCCTGTCGCTCCGGTCGCCTCCCCTCCAGTCCGAAACCCGAGCAGGCGCGCGTCCCCCGCTCCAGTCCTCCGAGGGGACAGGGTGTGAGGGCGAGCAGAAAGAGGCGTGGAGAGGAGGGATCGAGGGGAGGAGGGAGTCCGAGCCAGAGAATAAATATATAAATAAAGACCCAAAGAAATCCACTCCGCAGCCTCTGGGCTCAAGAACTTCGGCCGGGAGCGCGGGAGCGGGTGGCCCTCAAGGCGCAGCTGGGGACGGGGAGTCCGGCCTGCTCGGCCCACGGCTGCCGGTGTCATTCGGCTTAACTTCTGGCCGAGCCTAGCGGGTGGAGGCGGACTTGGGGTTGGAGTGTTTGTTTGTTTGAACTTCCTTGTCGCCACCTTCCACTCCCCCCGCCCCCACCTCACCCTCTCCCCGCCCAGCTTCTGGAAGGGGCGAGTCTGCAGCCGGGTGGGGGGGGGGGAGTGTGCAGAAGGGAGGGGGAAGAGGTTGGGGGGGGGAAGAGAAGAAGAGGAGGATCGCAGCAGGGGTGAAAGGAAGAGACGCCAAGAGGTTTACCCAGCCGACTCTGGATTCGTCTCCGGCGTGCGCAGGAATGGCGGCGCTGCCCGGCGCGGTCCCCAGGATGATGAGACCCGGCCCGGGGCAGAACTACCCGCGCACCGGCTTCCCCCTGGAAGGTAAGAGCTCGCAAGAGGCCTTCACAGGGTCCCCCGAGGGCCTCGGAGGTGGCATCCTCCAGGGGAGCGAGCAGCGGGGTATCTGGGGCTCTGCTGGGTCCCAGTCTCCGCGTGCGACCCGGGGAAGTTTCCAGAGCGGACACTTGTCAGTTTCTGCGTGGACTCTGTTGACCCTCGGCCTCCGCTCGGTGGGTCACCGGCTGCCGGCCTTTCGCCGCAGGATGCGACTCCCCAGGGAGTTCGCATCTGGTTCGTTTTGCGCTCCCGTAAATTTCAGGGTTCCCCACTGTTCTCTGACACTGCGGAGTTCCCGGGTCTCTGCGCAGCGCCGCCGGCTTTCTTCTCTAGTTTTGAATCCGTCCCTCAAAGTCGGGATGGGGTCCCAACCTCTTTTATTTCCAAATACCAACAAGCGGTACTCTTTTACTAATCTACCAGTCTGTCGGCTTCCTTCAAAGCAACTTACTAACTGGCTTGTTTTTGTTTGTTTGTTTGTTTGTTTTTGTTTTCCGGCCCCGACACAAGCTAATTGAAAACAACACCTAGTGCTGTGTTTCCCGCAAAAACAAAAACAAAAATTCGAAACACAACTTTTTACTCCGTCTTTCTAAAGTCTGCAAATGTCCGGGGAGAGAAACTCAAAACCGAGAGAGGATACAGCAATCCAGGGGAATTGTTTTGGGTGTTTTGAAATGTATTCAGACAAATTCTTTAGCCACTCGGGGAAGCAGAGGGGACCGGCCGGCGGCGATCGGCCGCGAAGAGACCGGGCCCCTTTGCGAGAGCCCTCCCTTTTCTATTTAAACCGATGGAAGGTTTTCAGCCAGCCACAGAAGGGTCTTCTAGCTTCCTCCGCTCAGACAGCCCAGGGTGTCACAGGAGCAGTTAGAAATGGCGTACCAATTTTAATTTTTAGACGCCCCTCTTGTCATTATGTGGGCCCCACTTGTGAATGCGGGAGGATGGGGAGAGAAGAAGAGAAGGGGCGGTCTGGCAGCCGGCGATCTAGGGAGGGAGCCCCCCTCTCGGGCAGCGAGAAGCCGCCGGGTCCCCGAATTAGACAGAGGCGAAGTGAGCGGGCTGCGTGATCAAGTGTGCGCGAGCGGCCACGCAGGCGGGAGAGCGCGGCAGCCGGGGATTTGCTGGAGTCCTCTCCTGGAACCAATGCAAGCAAAACAGGCGGCTGAGGACGCGCGAAGGATTAGGACAATATTTGCCCAACATGACGCAGAATACTGAGGAGAGCCGAGTGCCGGTCGCTAAAGAGGCTCTTGAATATGAAGTTGGGCGTTCAAGAGCTCTCCAGCGCTAATGGCGTATCCCGCCACGGAGACCGAGTGACTCTGGCTCGGCGACGCACGATTTCTGATTAAATCTGAGAGTGGTTTCAGATACCTACTTTTACAAAGAAAAATTGGTGAGGGAGGGGGGAGCGGGAAAGTAAGGAGGGGGCGGTAGGAACAGCTCAGCAGACCGAGTCTCTTCTACCCTCCTCCTTTCCAATTATTCCGTCTGCTTCCTCCGCTTGGGCCGCTGTGAAATCGTTGTAATCTTCCAGATCTCTGCAGCCGCGAGTCCCCAAATTGGGGGGATCGAGGCTGGATTAGTGCACCGGGTGTCCCCCCAGCCTTCTCTCAGAAAATTGTGTAGACTTTGCATTAAGGCCTGCCTAAGTTCTCCATTCTCCCTTCCGCTGAGCACACCTGGTGTGTACACACACACACACACACACACACACACACTGACTCATCTTCGTTGCAGCAAAGACTGCTGGGACAATTACTGCATTTCTGAGACCAAGTCGGGGTATTTTGGAATTGGGGGTCATTGTGGAGTGTGCCCTCGATTTGTCCCCAAACGAAATGAGAACTTTTAAGGTGTTTAAAAGCGAAGGGAATCTGCCAAGGGATGGTTTGTGCTTGTAGAGTCTACACAGACAGCTTTATGTCACCAGTCCTTAAGCTCTGCAGACTCAGCTGCCACAATCCTGGTTGCTCAAGCCAGAGCTATAAATGAGGGGAGTCAAGCAGCCCCGTAACTAACTGATCGAATAGTTGAGTCCTAACGGCCAGAGGTGTGGGACTGACCTGGTGGGCTACATCCCCCTGGCTGTCAACCTCTTCCAGCCTCTTGGGGCCTGTGACCACAAGCTAGGGTCTCAGAACCATTTGCAGCTGCTCTTAGGATCTCTCTTCTCCACCAGGCTCTCCTCTGTCCTTTCTGGCATTCAGATCACTCAAAGGTGTATCTTCATTTCCTGCAGTGTAGACGGACTGGGGTGGGGGGCAAACAAGCCAAGGACCTGAAGGACTCTTTCTCCCTGTTGGAGCCTCCCAGGGCTTCATGAAGACCTAGGAGATCAGCTGTTAGGAGTCTTAGGTCCCCCTCCCCCACACTAACTGTATTTCGTCTTATACATACTCACTATCTTCCCTCCCTCCCCCAGTGTCCACCCCTCTTGGCCAAGGCCGGGTCAATCAGCTTGGTGGGGTCTTCATCAACGGGCGACCCCTGCCGAACCATATCCGTCACAAGATAGTGGAGATGGCCCACCACGGCATCCGGCCCTGCGTCATCTCCCGTCAGCTCCGTGTTTCCCATGGCTGTGTCTCCAAGATTCTGTGCCGGTACCAGGAGACTGGGTCCATCCGGCCCGGGGCTATCGGTGGCAGCAAGCCCAGAGTGAGTGTCTTTGCCTCTAAGGCTGGCAGCAGGCCTTCTCTAGTACACGGACCTTGGTTGTCACCTCTCTAGATATCCCGTGTCACCCAGCAGCCCTGGATGTCTGGAAGCTTCCTACAAAAAAAGCTTGTAGGAGCTTTTCCTTAGCACTCAGATACTGTCCCATTATTTGAAATTTTGAAGAATTTGTTAGCTGGGCTCTAGATTGTCCAAGACTTTGAAGCCTCATTGGAATGTCCTTACATCTGCCCACAACCCCAAATCTCCACCCTAGCCAGAGAAAATCTCCCTTCGGTGTTGCCTGAGGTGGTGAGGGGGGACCACAGAGATACGAATTAAATTTTGTTTTCTTATTGCTGCCCCCACTGATGTCATCCTGGAGACCTTGAAAACCCAAAGCCCATCTTAGGACGAAGGGAATGGCCACCGGAGGGTCCGGCCTGGCTGGAAGCTTTTGGGAGGTTGATACTAAAACTATTTCCCTTCCCCCACCCCATCTCTCCATTCCTGCTCTCCCACCTCCACCTCTGAAGCAGGTGGCCACTCCGGATGTGGAGAAAAAGATTGAGGAGTATAAGAGAGAGAACCCGGGAATGTTCAGCTGGGAAATCCGGGACCGGCTGCTGAAGGACGGCCACTGTGACCGAAGCACAGTGCCCTCAGGTGAGAAGGTAGCTGAGCCAGTGGCCGAGCTGGCCAGGAGTCTCGCTGGAGATTCAGAATGTAGGCCTGGGGTGGGGGGGGGGGGTGTTGGACAGAAAAAGATGAGTGGGTGACGGGGGATACAGGCATCACGGTGAAGCAAAAGGTGGAAGGATGGAAGGGAGAAGGGAAGAAAGAGTTGCAAAGGGAGAGGTTCGGTTTGGAAGAAGGAACGGAGGTGGGAAAGAAGGAGAGAGGTAGGGGGGTGCCGATTCGAGAGTGATTGACAGGGAGGTTAACCTTGAAGGTGGGGTTCTTTTGAGCTTTGGGGAAAGTGATCTGGAGGAAGACCTGTCCCAGGACGGCTGGTGTACCTTGGCTCCTATCCCCCCTATTTCAAATTGCAGTCTTCAGACCATGCTGTGGGAAGGTGGGGGAAGCTACCAGATTTGTGTCTGACTGTACAGGTGTGTGCAGGCATGCAGGGCCAGGACACACCTGCCTGGCTGCAGCAAGGGCCGAGCAATGCTAGGATTGTAGGTTGTGAATGCACATAGGGCACAAGGTAGGGTCCGGAAGCTGGTGGATGCCCAAGGATGTACACTGAGAAGCACGTGGTGGCTGCCTCTGCAGGCTTACCTGGACATCCATGCTCCAGAAGTAACCGGGGGTTTCTTAAGCCGTTGCTGGAGTAAATGCAAATCAAAAGTGTTTGGATGGCAGGGAGCTGAGACTGGGGGTTGTCTGATTTTTCTGCCTCTCATTCCTCAGCCCCAACAACTTATACTCTCTCTTTTACCTTTAATTTCTGAGGTTTAGTGAGTTCGATTAGCCGAGTGCTCAGAATCAAGTTCGGGAAGAAAGAGGAGGATGAGGAAGGAGACAAGAAGGAAGAAGATGGTGAGAAGAAAGCCAAACACAGCATCGACGGCATCCTGGGCGACAAAGGTAAGAACCTCCCGTGGCCTGTGACGCCGGAGACCACGTTTTCCCACGCTTTCCCACGCTTCTGGTGAGAACGTGTGCGGATTAACCTCTGCCACAGCTGGGTCGGTCGGGGAGTGGGGGGAAAAAAGTCCCAGATCGCTGGCGGCCGGGATTTTGAAGGCGTTAGAGTGCACGGGTCTATTCCTCCCCACCACGCAAGTCCTGGGAGCGCGGCTGCGGGGTAGCACAATCCTGCGCCTCAGCTGTCACCCCCCCTCTCCCCACCGCGCGCGCACGGGTCCACAGCCTGTGCAACCTCTGGAGCTGGCATTTTGGCGTCGATCAGTTATTTATAGAAAACTTGAGCAAGCGTGCGGGAGATAGGGAGGAGGGCGAGGAAGGAGAAGCCCGCCCGGGGCTCCCTAAATGAATTTGTTAACCAGCCCCGCACACGCTTTCTAAACGGTCCCTTGAAACCCCGCCTGACAGCTGACTGACCGCTGCAATCAATAAAAATTAGTCGGAGCCGCGCAGGCTGTCTCTCAGTCCCGCATGGCCAGGGAGGAGTGGAGGCACACGGGTGCTTTCATCTTGGCAAGCACTGTGTGTCCGGGGCTGGAGGCCAAGTTCCCAAATGCCAAAGGGGGGATTCACCCAACACCCTCTGTCCAACCGTAACTCGGCTTCCTGCACAGACCCCAGTGCTCAGCTTTCTCTCTGGAGCCTTTAAGGCTGAAGTTTATCTTTCAAGCGCCTGCACCCGGGCTTGGAGAACCGGGATGCGTTTCCGTTTCTAAATGGGGAAGTAAGTGTTCTTTTGTCACCCGTCCTGCCGAAGTAAAAAGAAAGTGGGGTCCTAAGGGGGCGCGGGGATGGATATGAAAATTTCAGAGTCACAAAGACTGACCCGGGACAAGAGAGCGCCTGGAACACCCGCGCCAGGGAAACAAATGAATCAGAAAGTTTCTTTGGAGAACGTGTAGGACGTTTACTAAAAACCCCTTGTGGTCCGCAATTCTTCCAGAGGTTTCTGCAGAGTCCTTTCTCAGCACCTCCAGTCTAGGTCTCTCTCTGGTTCTCTGGAGTGACTCCCAACCTTGAGGATGAACTTCACAGACAAAATCCCACTTCTAAAGACAACATCCAGAGATGGAGGCCCAGCCCCCCACCAGCCCAGGTCAACCGAAGGGATTGAGGAGGGGGCAAGTGGCAGGTTGTTGATATTCTCTGGACTCTACAAGGGCTGCTGTCCCTCCAGGGACAAAAGCATTGGGGGGGGGGGTTATCCCGCTGTGGCAGGCCAGCCAGAGGGGGTCTAGGCTCTGCTGCAGTAGATAGCCTCTGGTCACAGCCTTGACCATTCTGTCCAAAGCCCTGGGACTCTTTCCTGGAAACCCAGGGTTTATCTCAGTTTATCAGAAAGACAAATTAGTCATAAAAAAAAAATCAGAGTACAACCGGTGGATCCTGAATTTGAATAATCTTTCTAAGGTTATATGATACACACCAAACACCTCTAAGAGTTACCTGCAGGAAGCAGTTAGGATATTTGGGTTTGGTTAGAGATTGCTTGCGCCGTGTGCACAAGAGGGGATGTGTCTAATTCAGTGTGAGGTGAACAGCAAGAGGTCAGTGGCCTCTGAGAAAAAGAAGGGATATGGGGGGGGGGGGGACAGAAAAAAGATTGTGTCTTGTGGGATCCCTCTGCCTTGGAGAACTCAGAGACCTCACAAAACCAGTGATCCAGAGGCTTCGCAGGAGAGAGGTTTTCCCTGCAAGAAACAGTCCGCTCCAAGTCTCCAGGGGTTTAGAGACCAGGTCTGGCCTGTCCAGATGACGCCAGCTGTTGAATGTACAAACCTGTAAGAATAAAATGTTTTGCAGGGAGCTGGCGTCCTGACAGATGCCTGGGTTTCCAGTTGCTGTCGGGGTGTGAGTGGTACTCTGGGGCTCCGGGTGGCCTTGTGAGTTCCGGAATCTTTCAGGTGGCTGTGGGCCTACCCACCAGACTTTGGATCCGGGGTTTGCAGCCTGACCATAGACCATAGGCAGTTGTGGAAGGGCAGTGGCGATTCAAATAAGAGAAGGGTTTGATTGTGGGCAGATTTGGTGTCCAGCATGAGGCCTGCCCTGTGGGTTGGCAGGCATGTGGGGTTCTCTCTCTCTCTCTCTCTCTCTCTCTCTCTCTCTCTCTCTCTCTCTCTCGCCCTAGACATCAGTTTCACAGTCAGTCAAATTAAAGCTGAAAAGCCCTCATCCGGGGTTGAGTTCAGAGCCCGCCCAGATGCCCACCTCCCCCCCCCCATGGGTAGAGCAAGGGGAGGGGTACACACTCCCAACTTTGTTTTGGCTTCTTGCTTTTTTGACAAATGCATTCTCCCAGGGTCGCCCTTCTCGTGGCGGGGAGCCACCAAAGAGGGGTTTAAGAGGGCTCCTCTTTAAGCGCTAAAGAGAGCTCCCTCCCTGAGTCCGTTTCTTCCTATCGTCCGCTTGGCATTTAATAATGTTAAGACTTATTAGAGCTAGTAATGAAAACTGAGGCTTCTGAATAGGAGTATGTGTCGGAGAGGGGTGTAATAGCTTCCAGGCATGGTAAGAAACTATTTATCCGCAATCAGTCTTCACTCTCAGAGTTTGAAGCACAAACGTTAAGTTGAAGGGTTTTAAAGCAGATTAAATTGAGCTTTTATTTCTCCGCACTTTCATCTCTGAACGGCTCACTCCTGCTTCCCTTGGGCTGATATTCATGAGACTGTGGGCTTTTTTTTTTTTTTTTCTTCCTCTCTCCCTCTTATCCTAGTTAAGACTGAGTTATTAGGATTTGTTGCTTGTGAGAATTCTCAGGACTGCCGCTGATAGGGGCCGCAGCCCAAGCTCAGTTTACCTGAGGAAGGAAGGGAACAGTTTGTACCCGTGGTGGGTTAGACCCTCTCCTCTTCATCCGTCTCCCTAAGAGTCAGGAGACGGGTAGAGCTGGCTGCTATAGATCTGAAGAGAGAAAGAGAAAGAGATTCCTTCTAGAAACTGGTAAGAGCATGCAAAGAAAGGTAGAGCCGTTCTTCCATAGTCTCAGAGACAGGCAGGATGGAGAGAATGACAATAGGTGAAGTAACACTCAAGCAGCAACCAAAGCCTCCGGCATCCGACTGTGCCCAAGTTGAAGCCGAGGCTGAACACATCAGACACAGACCCGGACTGGTTGGTTGGTCGGTCCTAGGGTACAAAGCCCAGTGGGGTTGTTATTAATATGAAACACTCAAAAAGTTACCAGGAGGGATGAGAAGTTGTTTTCCTGCGCAGCCAGAAATACGCATGGGTGTCGGGAGTCCAGTGGGAGAAGAGAGCTCAGGGGTGTGAAAGGCTGTCGAGGGCTACAAGGAAGGGGCTAGGACTTCATTTTTCCTTAGAGAGGATTGAACCAGAGTCTGGCACAGGCCAAGCGAGTACACTCCCCCACTGAGCTACACAGCTCAGGCCGTAGGTTTGTTTTCTTTGCATTTTCCCCTTAATTTATTTGAAGAAAGGTAAACTTACAGGTGTGGACTGGAATACCAACCGGGAGGGATCGGAGAGGGAAGGGGGCGGGGGAGCCCGAAGTGTCGGTTTTAGACACTTGTAAAAGGAGGTGGGGAACAATTTAATTTGGCAGCGGCGATGGCTGCTAATGCGGTTTTCGGTCGTTTGCCGCACCGGAGGAAGCTGTTTTGATTGTGTGTACAAGGACCTGCCAAATTTAATTAGGCTCCGGGGGAGCGAATGAATAGGGAAAGGGGGGCAGGGCTCCTCACAGCCCGCACTTTTTCTTAGTGTTTCTTCCCCCTCCCTGGAGACTTCACACCTGGAAGGGTCAGTGTTTGGGGGGGAGGGATAGGTAAGAAGAGACCTGGGTGGGGCCTTGGAGAAGAGGGCTGGGCCGAGAGGGTACCAAGACCGTCCATTTATCAGGAGGAGATCTGCATTGGCTTAAACCTACAACTTCCCTCCTCTGTAAATGTGTGTTTAGAGAAAGGTAATTGACACTCCACCAAATCAAAGGATTACCCCGGGTTGGCAATCTAATCAAACAAAGTCCAGGCGGGATTTGAGTCTGTTCAGAGGAGGATCAGCTTCGCATAATGGGGGCTCCGAGGAAGATAGGGGGTGTCAGGCAATTCCTCGGCTTTAGGCAGCGCTCCGCTTTGGATGTGGAAGGAACAGAGCGAGCGTAGGAGGGGGCCTGGGAGGCCCCTACGGTCCGGTGGGGGATGGGACGCGGAAGGTCGGGGGGGGGGGAGGGAGCTCCTAGCGAGGGGGCGAGCCCAAACTGAGCTGACAAGACTCCCTCCCCCCCAGTCCTCCCGAACCCAAGACTAGAGTGAGGAGGAGGGAGCTGAGACTAAGCGACACCACAATGAGGCGATAACTATTACAAAGGCGAACACGCGCTCGCACGCTCGCAGCCCCGCATCCCAGGGTAAATAAAGTCTGCAAACGGCGCTTCAGATAAACGGGTGCCTAAATCTAGTGTGACGGACCAGGAGAGAAGAGACAGAAGGAGATAAGGTTGGGGAGGGGCGATGAAGGAGCGTAATCTAATAGAAGACATTCAGAAGACAAACTTTATAAACGAGAGAATCAGCGAGCGCAGAGAGCGTAAGACGTGCAGGGCCGTTGCGGGCCGCGGGGCCTGGATGCTGGGGGTGCCGCCGGGATATTGGGAATGCAGAAGCCAGGCCCCGGCGGCGAGCAAGGGAGACGCCTGGGCGTATAGAAGTTGCTGGAGTCTAGCAAGTGGGGTCCCCCGCTGAGCGAACGCGCGCGTTCCGTGTTCACCTCCGGGCACGCACCCGCCGCGCGGCGGCCGTTTCAAGGCGTCTGTACCTAAAAGATTCGCGTGCACCGAGCGGCAGTTAAAGGAATTAGATATTTACCAGTTTGAAATAAGCCTAGCTAAGAAGAAGGGAGAAGAGAGAGAGGGAGAGAGACAGACACACACACATTGAAAAGATGAGACTGGGGGAAGACTTCAAACGAATTCATCATTTGGAACGGTGAAGGGAGATTTACCAGACAGTATTGGGAAGTTATTTAGATATTAATAACACATTTTCCTGAGGCACGACCACGGCAGCCGTCTGCGCGGCTCTCCAAGCTATTTGGCTGGGTAAAATATGGGCGTCTCAAATGTTGAGAGGCGATAAGGCAATCGGGCCAACCCTGGTCCTGAGTCTGCAACGCAGGAGCGTTAAACCCGGATTAACCTCCCCCACCCGCCACCCCTCCCCTTTCACAGCTTTCCAAATTTTTGAGTGGAATTTACATGGAAGGGTTTTAAAGCACACATAACAGTAGCCACGAGGCAGCGAGGTGCTTTTTGAGACTTATTTTTATTAAGGAGCCTTTTTCTTTTTCTGAAAACAGTTGTTACTCATTACGTTGCATTTCAGTGTTACATGATGCACAGAGAAGGCTCAGCAAATGATGCTTTTCGTAAACTTGCGGTTAGTCTACGGCCATCAACGAAGTTAAGGCGACCTCTCTGTCAACAACCCCAGTTGGGGTATCTAAGGATATAAACCCGTAAACTAACAGCCTAAAGACGGCTTGAGAAGAGGTCTCTAGCTTTGAAACCCCAAAGGGAAGGTTCTCTCTGGGGCCTCGAAGGCCTGACTGGGGGCGGCGGCGCGCGGAGGGGGGGGGTGTGCATTCCGGGAATTCCTGAAAAATAGCCGCATCCCCACCCACTCCACTAATGGGGTAATTAGGAAACCCAGTTGGGGACCCTGGGTTATTGGAAGACGGGGATGCCCCCTAAGTTTCTATTACCTTGGGCCCTCCCTCTATTTTTCCCTACCCCTAACTCCTGCTGACCACGGGGAGAGGGTGGAAATGGGGTCAGCACTTTCTGACCCGCTCGGTTGGGACTGGCCCCACTGGGGTCAGGACGCGGGAGGGAGGAAACTCGCCTTCCCAAATCTAATCAAGGCAGAACGGCGACCTAAGGGGGAAGCTGCGCCATTTGTAGCTAGATCTCTCCATAACTTCAAACAAAGTGGGGCTGGGGAGGGGCGAGACCGGGATTCCAAGAGGGAAAGAGCTTAGAGGAGAAGGGGGGGGGAGCTCAACATGAGAAGGGGAGGGGTCTGCAGGAGGAAGAGAAGGGGTCGAGGGCAAAGGGGAGGTGGGGGCCAAGTGAAGGGATATGGGGGGAGAAATGTGAAAGCCGGGTCAACAACTTAAGCCTGGGAGGAGAGGGCAGACCCCAGCACCCTCGGGAGGGGTGAAGGGAAATTGTGTGAGCCCCAAATCCAGTTTCCAAGCGCCCCAGAGCATGTGTCTAGTCCTTTGGTGCAAGAGCAGAGTTGAGCTCCGGTGGATTTCCAGGGACCAGGAGGCCGCTGCAGGTCTCTGAAAGTGCAGGGCTGCGGCGAATTGGCCTAGCGCGCACGAGGTCTAGGGTCAGCTCCCTGGCTCGGTTTCCAAGCCTTGGAAGCGAGCGATGCCTGACTTTGAGTTAGGCAGCAGTGGGGTGGGACCGGGAGCCGAAGACAAGGAGTGAGAAAGAAAGTCGGAGAGCGTCTGCACATTGGAAGGGCACGATCGTGGAGAAGCATGCAGGAGAGATGACAGGGAGTGGCGTGTGGAGACGCTAAGCAGCGCCAAGAGTAAAAGGGGGGAGCCGGGCTGCAGCGGGAAAGACAAAGGGACGCAGTCGCCGAGAGGCTGTCCCGGACCGCGATCGCGGCGGGCTGCAGAGCAAGCGGGGCCGGGCGGCGGGTCGCAGCGCTTTTGATGCTCGGCGTTGGGTGACATCAGTACAAAGGCGGCTCATCGTATTACCGCGCGGCCCGGCGGCTCCCCGGGATCCAGCCGCTTAATTAGAGGCGAGCGCGCCGAGCGGGTGGGGCGGGGACCCGGGCGGCGCGCTGTGACCCAGCGCTGGGCCTCGGCCAGCGGCGCAGCGGAGCGCGATCCCCCGCCTCCAGCCGGGTGCAGGGTTCGCGCCTTCTAGCTTAGCTGTCTCGGGGCGAAGTTCCTGGGTTTGAGAGGCGACAGTGCCCGAGTCCTCTGCTCCAGGTTTTGTCCTCAGAGCCAGGGGGGATGGGGAACGGGGAGCATTGGAAGGCGAGATTGCTCTGAGCGAATAGGCAAAGTGCTGTCTCGGGTCTTGTTCCACCCGCCGGTCCTCCTCGGCTTAGTGAGATTATCCGTCGGCTTGTGCTCCTACCCCGGGCAGCTCCGGGTGACCGAGGCTGGAGCACCAGGGATGGGCAGAACGCACCAGTCGCCAACACACTAGCCTTGCAACTTGGGACGCGTCGATGAATGTCTCTGCGCCTCGATTTCCCACGGATAGAGATTTACACAAAGGTTCTTATCCTTCGGATGGGATTCCAGACCCATTTGAAAGTCAGGTATAAGCTAAATAAAACCAATAAACAAAAGCACAACTCTTTGCTGGAGTCCATAGGCGCAGAATTTTAAATACTGTGTAAAGAGATGCCTCCCTCCCGAGGGAACACCCTGCTCAGACCCCCGCAGCTGCGTTTTTGACAGTCCCAATAGTCTCTGAAGGGCCCCAGCGTCCCGGAGTGGAGCCCAGAATGAAGGAATTTAAATGAGGGGGGCGGGTGGGAAACAAGTGCTAGCTGTCTGGCCTCACTGCGATCCTCCTCCTCCTCCTCCTCCTCCTCCTCCTCCTCCTCCTCCTCCTCTTCCTCTTCTTCCTCTCCTTCCTTCTCCCTCTCTCCCCCTCTGTCTTTCTGTCTCTCTCACTCATGTGATCTGAAAAACAAGTAGTTCCTCACTAGTCTGACTTCAAAACAGAGGCAGCCTCCCAGTTTCCTAATTGGAAGGGCCCTTTCCCAGACGTTAAAAAAATACAATATGTTTAGCTTATTTACTTATTATTTACTTGTTTTATTGTCTGGGACCGTGTATGCACGTGCAGATCAGAGGACAACTCGCAGGAGTCATTTCTCACTTTCCACTACTGTGCAGACCTGAGATCACACTCAGGTCATCCGGCTTGAAGCATTTTTACTGGCTGGTCCCTCACTAGTCCCCTCACAGATAAGTGCAAGTGTGCCTCCCCTTTGGTCCTAGATCACTAAAAGAAAAAGAGGATAGAAAAGAGAAAATCTCCCCGGAGGGAAGTAAATGTTTGTGAATCTTTTTATCCGTTCTTTAGAACTTCTCTTGAGTGCATATGTTAAGTGTTGAACGCCTAAATCATATGGTGGATATCAGGACGCTCTCTCCCGTTGCTATGAAGTTCTGGTCTGGTACTGAAAACAGATGAAACAGACCCTTTTTCCCAGAGTGCATCTATGTTCACCTGGGTCTCTGGGAGTGAAGTATGTGTAGGTATTTGTGGATAGTGTGTGTGTGTGTGTGTGTGTGTGTGTGTGTGTGTGTGTTCAAGTCAGCCTGGGAGCACACAGTGGGGTGTACTTGGGGCAGCCACTGAAAGCTGCAAGCAGCCCCCAAACTGACCTTTGGAGACACAGGCATGGATGCCTGGCTTCCCTGCATTGAGGGTTCAAGGCAGTGGTGGGGGGAGGGCAGAGCCCCTCGCCTTCGCAGAACTCTTTGTCTGAGGGGCCAAAAGACCTGAGATCAAAGAAGGCCCTGCAGGACAGAAAAGTGGGTGGGACCAAGAGTAGTAGCTTAGAAAACTCTAACCTGAATCTTCCTGGGTTCCTTTTGGGGGAAGCCCCAGCAAGTGGGCTGGGGCCTTTCTCTGGGTTCCTCTCCAAGGTCCCAAGCCTCAGCAAGGATGACAGGTGATCAGCCACGCCTCCGGATGTGGGTTTAACTTCAGACACCAGGTCTTTAGGTGCCAGGGAGAATAGAGTCCAGCTTGCCAGTGGTATTCTGTGGGAGGTGTGGAGGTGTTTAGGGAGTGTGGTGTGGAGACTGGGGATGGGGGTGGGGGAGTGGGATCTGGGTTCAAGTTTCCTGGCGCTCAGGAAGCTTGTCTTGAAATCGACCCTGCATTTATGTGATCCATGTAGGCATGGAAATCAAAGCTGGAATTTGGTTCCTAGGAGAGTTTTGGGATTGATAGGGATCAATGGTAGTTTTAAGGAAAGTTTTGCACCCTCTGCTTCCTAATGGAAGCTTCCAGAAGTACCTCTGTCTCCTGTCTTCTCTTGAGGGGAGACCCTCTGCCTGGCCTTTAACTTCCTGCACCCCATCTATTCTTGTAATTTCCTTCCTCAGCAGGATTTCAGGGATTTGCCCTTTCCAAGGCCCAAAAGTCAGTTAAGGAGAGAGAGAGAGAGAGAGAGAGAGAGAGAGAGAGAGAGAGAGAGAGAGAGACTGGAGACTGCAGCTGAAAGGCACCTTGGCTTCAGTTTTCGCCCTCCCTGGCCTAGGGGGTCAATGTTCTTTCTCTCATCTTCTTCCTGGCATCCAAAAATGAACAGGGAATGCCCACACCCCTCTTTTGTCAGATATGGGGAAAGGTTATTAATTATTACATAATCTCCGTATTCCACACCTTTATTAGTGGGGCTTTAACAGGACGCTAAGAAAAGAGGCACTGGAACTTTCTTGAAAAGCGGAAGGCTCCCAGTGTGTTCCGTTTGGAACATTCCCTCCCATAACCAGTTGGGGACATACTGAGGTCCCATCAGAGAGTGCCCTAAGCCAGGCTACAAATGGCCTTTTGCTCAGCCCCGCCAGTGGTTTTCCCCTCTCTGCTATTTGGTGGGTTCTGATCCTGAAGTCTAACCCCTGGCAGGAAGCCTTCAACAACAGTGACTTTCCAACTACCCACAGCCTCAGGTTCTTCATTTGGCGAGTGCTGTGGGGAGATGCACGGGGCTGGAGGAAAGACGGGTTGGTAAGGGGAACGAACTGCTCCCTGAAGCCTGGTAGGGAGTCTCAGGCTGGAGTGAGGCCCTGGCTCCTCCCCTCAGTCTCGGCCTGCTCTCGGCCTCAATGGCCACTTTAGAAATACAAACAACTTTAGAAATAAAGTAACCAAACCCCCAAGGGGCTTTGAGGGAGCGAAGCCTGGTGGCGCTTTGCTATGGTGTGGGCCAGGCCCTGGCCTAATCTTGCTTTTATTTCCACCGATTGCTGCCGGGGAAGCGCTCCCGGCCTCCCGGCCCCTCAGGAGGCTGATTAGGCTACAAAGAGACCCCATTATCCCGAGAAGAAAACTGGGGGGGGGGGGGGAGTTGCGGTAGCAAGGAAGGAGAGGCCTCTGAGCCAGTCTATTGACTTATAGAAGTCAAGAGTCTTGCACACGTGCGTGAGGCACGTCCACAAAACTCCCAACAGAAAAAAAAAAAAAAAAAAAAAACCGCGAACAGCCCTCCCCTGGTACAGGGATTGCTGTGCTGAGTTGCTACAGGGAGACTGCCCAGGCGGACCATGGAGGGCATACGACAGTGGGCCCCAACACTATAGACCTTGACTTGATGGGCGAGGTGGGGCTGATGCGGTACACTGCTCTGCCTCCAGAAGGCCCCTCCTTTGTGAGTAGTGAGTCTTGGAAGCTGGTGTATCCAGAAGTCATCAGAGCAGCCTCCTTGGCTCTCAGAGGCCACCACTCCGATGCTGAAGAGATGGTGGAAACAGAAGCCTAGGTGAATGTGGGGAAGGAGAGGATGGATGGTAGGGCCTGAAAGATCCTGGTAACTCAAGAGTGCACTCTTGACAAATGGTAGGTGGGCTTGGTATCAGAGGATGCTGGGAAGAGGAAAAGATGACACGGTACAAAACCAGAGCAAACCACAGGCTAGGTAAATGTCACCCCCACAGCTGCCCCAGCATCCTCTATGGCCTCGGCATGTGGTGTGACTCCACAACCATTTTGTAAGGTGAGTGGGGTGGAGGCAGACCCTGTAGGGATGGCCGCATCCTTCCCACCAACAACCCTGATCCAGGGAACAGGATAGACTCAGGGGAGCCGCCCAGATGCCCAGGACCAAAGGAATCTAACAGCTTCTGATAGATGAATGAGAAGACCTCAGTAGAGGTTGGGCAGGACTCTCCTCTCTCCCTCTCTCTGCTTCTCTCCTCTAACCCAGGGCCCCCTTGAGACAGGGTATACAGTGTGCTCACATGTGGCTCATCCCATCTAAGCTTGTCATGGTGGACCATGCTGGGGAGGTGCCTCCTGGAGCCTGGTTGTAGGATCCTAAAAAAACAGAGCTAAATGCTTCAACTTAGGGCTTCTTCCAAAGGCAGTGGGGAGTCATGGAAGGATTGCAGCTGGGAGAGGAGAAGGTCATGGAAGGTTCAGAGGTCACTGTCATCAATGTTGCTGTGACCCAGAAGCTGGGAGAAATGCAGATGAACGTGCAAGGCAGGAGGCTGAGTGCAGATGTGGGAGGGAGCACCTGGCTGCTGATGGAGGGAGGAAGGAGACTCAATCCCTGAGTACTCCCTGCACAGGGGACTCCCAGGTGTGGAGCCCACAACTGCCACCTTGAGAGGTTCCTCTTCAGACTGGGAGGGCCTGTCACAATGCAGAAAGGGAGACAGGAATGAGCTGGAGAAAGACACCAGCCACTTTGCTTGTGGGTAGAGGAGCAAGATGAACAGATAAATGAGCAGAGGACTGGGTATTTGGAAGCCAGGAGGTAAAATTGGCCTCTTCCTTGTTTCTGCAGACTCTTTGTGTGTGTGTGTGTGTGTGTGTGTGTGTGTGTGTGTGTGTGTGTGTGTGTGTGTTTGGTTTTTTCGAAACAGGGTTTCTCCCTGTAGCCCTGGCTGTCCTGGAACTCACTCTGTAGACCAGGCTGGCCTCGAACTCAGAAATCCGCCTGCCTCTGCCTCCCAAGTGCTGGGATTAAAGGCGTGTGCCACCACCGCCCGGCGACTCTTTGTGTTGAGTGTGGCACATGGTTAAATATTCCACAGGGGGAAACTGAGGCAGAGAGGTGGTTAGTGAGCTCTCGATCTTCTTCAGTTCCAGGAGAAGCTATGGCTCCAGCAGGCACCACTATGAAGTGCTTAGTGTAGTGTATCCGTATCTCCAAGAATCTTAGGGTCTCGGAGACTGGACAGATGTCTCAAAAGTCTATTCTGTCACCCTGTGTGTGGGGGGGGTACAATAAATTGCAGGGAAATGAAGCTAGCTCAAAGGCTACCAGCTAGCAGGAGCTGGAGACGGTCAGAGTGAGCCCCTTTCAGTCCAGTCTCAAGTCCTCGGTCTCTTGGTCTGAACCATGGCAGGGCTCTACCCAGTGTTTTTCAAGTCCTGGTGGATAGCCCCGGCAACTCCAACACTGGGCAGGTGTGGGCTGAAAGGGATGAAATACAAGACTGGCTTACCTAGGCTGATGGAGGGCATTCTGGTGAGGCCTGGCTTTGTCCGGGGGGTGGGGGTGGGGGGGAGCAGGCCAGGCGACTCTTTCAGAGGCTTCTCTGGAGAGGGTGGAGGGGAAGCTCTGTGTCTCTTGGAATCAGAGCCTGGGGCTGTGGTTATTGGTCCTCAAAGATAAGATGATAAGGCTTATCTGGTGACAAGTGACAAGTCTCCCTTTCTAGTGCCCTGATTAGGGAACTTTCTCTCCTGGCTAAGACCTCTTAGAATAGGCTGGGGCTGTTTTAGGAAGACAGGTGTTTGCCCAGCTTGCTGTGTGACTGGGGCAAGCAGTCATCCTCTGTGTTCCATCAGCCACGGCAGGAAGGGAGTGGATGCTGGCTGTGTGGCACGTTGGAATGGTGTCCCACGGGAGGTGCTAGGAGGAACATGGGGCAGAACGTGAAGAATGGAGGTTGTCCAGCCAGCAAGGCAAACCTGTGTGTCCAGAGATGGCCGCCAGTGTTCAAAGTGAATAGCCTCGTGTAAAGCACTGGTATATAAATAAACAGAGGCCCAGAGAGGGGAAGAGACTTGGTAATTGTCACAGGGCAAGTGAAGAGCAACCTGGACAGATCTACACTCTCCAGACCATTAAACTAGGTCCTAACCAGGTGGGGGCGCTCACCTTTGATCCCAGCACTCTGGAGACAAAGGTAGAGGCAGGCAGATGTCTGAGTTTGAGGCCAGTCTAGTCTACAAAGCGAGTTCCAGGACAGCCAGAGCTACACAGAGAAACTCTCTCCCAAACACAAAATAAAACAAAGATAGGCACTTCGATGGAACATTCGTCCAGTGTTGCTGAGTTCTTAACCTGTGTGCATCACTTGGCCCCGTTGAGGACCTGCAGGCAGGCAGGATGCCACTCTCTGCCTGCTCCTGCTGCTCTTCTCATCTCTTGCTCGGCCCATGGAATGGCCTCCTAGGTCTCAGTCCTGGGCTCTCCCTGAATGGTGGCTTTCACTCCCACCTAGCCGATGAGGATGAAAGTCATGCACCCAGGAAGTGAACTGACGGGGAAGAGGCACCTGGCCTTTAGGGGTTCGTGGCTAAAATGAGGCGAATACCAGAGCCTGTGTGGATGGAACGGACCCTGAGGCTGGTTAAGTGGGGGGTTCCCAAGCCAGATGCTCATTATTCATTGGGGGCCTTGGAATAAACACACAAAGAATTCCCCCTCTTGTGCATTTAAAGATTTACTGTAAAGTGATATACACTTGTGAAATTCATTAATTTTTTCTTTTGTGGGACAGAGCTTCATGTTCTCATGTTAGCAGAGAACGTTCTATGTAATCAAGCATGGCCTCGAATCTCCAATCCTCCTGCCTCTACCTCCCAAGTGCCCTGAGATGACAGGATCACACTACACCCGGCTCACACACAGTACTGGTGGTTGAATTCAGGGCCTCCCTCATTCTTGCTAGGCGAGTCCATATGAAGCTTCAAATGATAAACCTGTTAACTGGGGCTGGAGAGATACCTCAGTGGTTAAGAGCACTGGCTGCTCTTGCAGAGGACCCAAGTTCAGAATCCATAGAGTGGTTGACAACCATCTGGAACTCCAATTTTAGGGACTCAGATGCCTCACAGACCCCCCCCCCCATACACACATGTAGCAAAACAGGCAAGTACAAAAGTAAACTAATTAATTTGAAAAAAGTATTAAAAGTCTAGAAATTAATGTTGAAGGGTTCACCTCCAGATCCATGGGGAACGTTTCAGGGTTTGGGGCAAAGCTATCTGGTAACTCTGTGTGACTGTGGCTGTGTGTATATCTGAGTGTCCCTCATAGACCTGAAGCTGCATGAGGGTATAAAGTGGACCCTGTCAACTTTGTGACTATCGAGGTGTTGAGGGGTGAACATGACCTTGACCCCTAGGTTGGATTTCCAGTTGTGTTGTTCCCCTGGGGAGGATCCTTGGAATTTGTTTTCTCCCCTGGTGCTTGTGATGTTGTGCCCTTGACTCTGCCAGAGCTCGGCATCCCTCACTGGTTAGGCATCAGAACCTTTGCAGGTGTTTGTCCTCAAGAAGCATCCCCCCACACACACACACCTAAATGCCTCCCCTCCCTTCCCACTGTTGCACCTGCCTCAGCTTCCGGCCTCCTCCCACTTCAAAGCAGCAGGCTGGGCTTTACCTGCCCACCTCAGAGAAAAGCAGCCAGGCCTGAAAGGGGAAGTGGTATTTTAGGCACTTAATTAGACCCAGGACAAGAATGGAGGTTGGCGCTCTGGTCAGGCCAGAAGAGGCTCTTGGGATTAACACCCAAGTAACCTTATCAAGGTATCAAGGCTCGCTGGCCCCCTGGCAGCAGGCAGCAGAAGAATCCTGGGCAGCAGAAATGCTGTGGCCACTGGGCTGGTGTCCCAGGAACCATACTGGCAGGGTTTAGGGGTCACAGTGGTGTGTGTTGAGAGAAGAGCCCGAGCCCCCCCCCCAGCTGTCAATCAGTTATCTTTCTTCCCTTCCCTAGCTGGTTTCCCTGAGAAGGTGGAGTTCAAAGCTATTGGTTTTTTTTTTTTAATTCTGGCTAAAGATTGGGGCGGGGGGGGGGAGTAGAGATGCGGGTGGGTCAGAGGTGAGGGTATGGGTTTGGACAGGACCCCACTACAGGCTTATCCACTGGGGAAGCTGTCCACAACTGAGAGGGACTTTCAGAAGGCAAGGATGAGTCTGGGGGAGTGGGAAGAAAACCAGGGTGGGAAGCAGAGGATGGGGGGGAGGGGAGATGCTTTTGGGAGAGGGTTGGGGGGACAGGGGTGGGGGACGGACAGGGAGGAGCAGTTTGACCCTATCCTTGAAAAGAGGGAGGCAGCTATTTATTGCAAGCAAGCAAGCAAGCAAGCAAGCCAGGATAAACCACATCTCATTTAACCAGACAGCTCTGTCATCAGCTGGTATGTTTAAAAAACCAAAAAGGCTCAGAGAGGTTCATTCATTCACCTATCGTCACAAAGCCCGGGGGGGGGGGGGCGGGGGGGAAGGCGGAGCCAAGTAATTAATGTAGGCCTTCCTATTGTGGCACTGGCTTTTGCACAGGCATGCAACTTAGGAACAGCGCTCAGAAGTTCACAGGGCCCTGTGGAACATCTCCTAGCTCTCCATCCCCACCCCACCCCCATCCTCTGGTTCCCATCCTGGTTCTCTTCCCCAGCCGCATCCTTGCCTTCTGAGAGTCCCTCCCAGTTTGTGAGCCAGCCCGTTGTCAGCTCCTCCAGCGGAGTTGCCTTTAGCAGGGGTCCTTCCTTGGAGAATGGTTTTTCTGTCTCCTCCAGGGAAGGTGTTCAGGCTTTAGGGACGATCAGTGGTTGGCTCCCCTTTCTAATAGAGTTGCAGCCGGTAGTGTTACCAACTTGCTGTTTGTGGTCCTAAATCAAGAAACCTCGGTGGCCTGGGGATGTGCTGGGTGGGGTAGATGGAGCAGTCCCTCTCAAGGGCAGTTTTAACTTGTTTTTTCTGTGGATTTTGTTGCCCTCTTTCCTGTGCATACCTGACCTATGCTGGATTGTATTGTGTTCTGGGTTGTATCTCCTTGTCGGGATGATAACATCCTGGGGTCTCTGGTTGTGTGTGTGTGTGTGTGTGTGTGTGTGTTTGTGTTACATAGCCTGGTGGTAGACGTGTGCGTGCTCTGTGCATGTAGGTGTGTGGCTGTCGTTGCCACGTGTAGGGGGTGTAGCTAGAGAACAGAAGAGGTGTGTACACACGGGACTCTGAGGAACCCCCTCTGTTGGCCGCGGGCTTGTAAATTTGCCCGCCACCCCATTCATACAGAGGAAACGAGATCGAGGGGCGGAGTCAGTTCCGTGAGTAGGGACGAGAAAGCAAGGCTGGCTTCAGAACCCAGCCTCTCTCCCCGATCTGCTCCTCTGGGAAGATTGAAGAGATTACAAAAAAGTTTAAAGCCTAGGGTGGCCCCACTGTCACCAAGAGGGCTGGGGGACGTGTGTGTGCTCACATGCATGCCCCTCCTCATTCCGCCCGGCCTCTCAGCTCCTGCCCATCCTGGGCCCCTAGCCCAGCCCCATCACACGAGGGCTTTTCTTTCTGGGGATTGCAAACGCGCCAAAGATTAACGCCCCGCAGCTGGCTGTAGCCCCAAACAATGGCAAGACCTAGGAAGTGAAGGAATCGCCAGAGGAGTACAGAGCCCTGTCCAGTGAGGCGGGTGGGTCACGGTCTGCCCGCTTGACTCCAAGTGACCCCGACAGCCTGCCCTTCCCCCAACTCCAGCTTCAGCCTCCAGGCTGGAAGTAGACAGTCTGCCTTGAAATTCTTACTTGAAAGACCAGACTGCTCTGCACAAGTAAAGCTTTCTACCAGAAATTGAGGGGCAGTTAGGGGAGAAGGGGAGCACCTCTCCAGATGGGACCTGGTGCCAGAATCCTAGCTGAGTGAGGCCACTCACCCCGTTCTGCAATGACAGACTGGCATAATCCCAGCCTGTGTCTGGTTGAAGTAGGAGAATGGACAGGGTATTTGAGGCTAGCCTGGGCTACTAAAGGGAAAGAACCCAGAGTGGAAAAGACCAGATGGTTATCTGCAGTAATTTTCAGGTTGGTAAGAGAGTTGGGGCTAGGACATGTAACTCAGAGCCCTGGCACTAGAATAGATGATGTAAGGTGAGCAGAGCCTGCTGGCTTCTGGATGCAAACCTGCATTAGCAGATGACAGAATGACAGCTAAGAGACTTAATCACTGGCCTGGATCACAGGGCCAGAGAAAGAGAGACTCATTTGACCCTAGCCTCTCTGGCTCTGGGTTCAAGACTGATACCTCCCCAGGCATGGTGCCACATGGGAGATCCCCACATTTGGGAGGCAGAGGTGGACAGATCTCTTGAGTTGTAGGCCAGACTGGTCTATAGAGAGAGTTCCAGGACAGCCAGGGCTACATGAAGAAACCCTGTCTCAAACAAAACAAAACAAAAACAAAACAAATGATTGATCTTGCCTCTGTGTGTGTATGTGTGTGTGTATGTGTGTGTGTGTGTGTGTGTGTGTGTGTGTGTGTGTGTGAGTGAGTCTATCAAGGAGAGAACTGACCATGCTTGGCTTGCCTGGCTGGTGCCTTCACTGCTGTGGTGATTCCAGCTCCCCTTCCAGAGCTGCCTATATCTTCCTTGAATTTGGGCATTACCGATTTTAAAAAATAAAAAAAAATTTAAAAAATCAGCTTTTTTTCTATTTCTGGGGCTGTTCTGGTGCCTGCAGACTCTTTCTTGGTCCTTTCCCATAGCACAGGGAAAAAAAGAAATAAAGACCACTGTCTGAGAGAAGAACCCTGTACCTCCCTTCTAGTAGCCAGATGTGGGTCTCCTTGGATCAGAAACAAGGGCTGTGGCAGGTCCCAGCCCGTGACTGTGGAGCTCAGAAATGCAGGTGGCGAATCCCCTCCGCAGATGAAGCCACTTAATTACCACGCAATCAATATGCAAACAAATGCCAAACTGGGTTTGAATCAAATTTCTCTTTGGGGACTCAGTGGAGGGGGAGAGCCAGGCAGAAGGGGGGCCCACCGAGGTGGACTGCCAAGGAGGGGGCTGGCTGACAGAGAAACGGGTATCTACGAGACCCAGGCACCCCGGGGCCACTCAGAGGCCCCCAGAGTCTCCAGAGTCTGGCATGGGGCCCTGCTTCCCATTGAGAGGAGCTGGGGTCTGTGCCTCCAGGCTGCCGTCTTCAGGAGGGTTCCGAGGCCTGTCAGCTGAAGTCTGGAGGCCTCTACTAATTCATTTGACTCGGAAATCTCAACTTGACCAGGTTCCCCCTCCCCTCTTTAAAACAAACTCATTAAACTTGTCAACACTCATTAGGCCTGTAAAACATTGAACTGGAGCCACTGGGGGGACTCGGATAGGGTATGTGTTAGCTCTGTGTGAGCATCTGGGAGCGTGCACTCCAGAGCTGAGCCGGGCCCTGGGAGACTTGGCTCTGGCTTGGCCACAGGATCAGAAGTCACAACGGTTTGTTTTCTTGCATCTGCCTGTTATCAAAGGCAGAACAATTGGTCGAGTGAGACCCCGCCCCCACCCGAGGAACTCCCTGAGTCCAACGTCAACTGGAGTTTGTATTTGGCTGTCTGGTCTATCCGAGTGGGACTTAGTTCGCCCGGCAAGCACTCTGGCATGGTGCTGCACCCCCAAACTGAGCCTGCTGAATTTTGGAGGTGCTATGATTTCAAGTTGTTACGCAGTACCTTTGATCTGAACTTCCTGGCTTCCTGACGTGGACCAGTCTCTGCAGTATTTCCTCTGACTTAGTGCCCTCCAGTCTCCCCAAAGTAAAAAGTGTGATGAAGAAACAGGGTTGCCGTGAGGGTTGGGTCAACACAGGAGCAAGTCTGTGGTCCTTCAGGGATCCTAGGAAGAGAATTTCTTCTTTGACCCCCCCCCCACACACCTCTTCTGTCTGCTTACTGCCCTCAGCTGCTAGCCACACAGAGTGAAATCCCCCTCCGTTGAGGGTCCTTGGTCTCAGTCCTTTGGCGAAAAGCATAGATGTTTGGAGGGGGACCATAATCTGAAGTTGAGGAAACGGAAGCTTCCAGAAAAACCCTAGGATGGAGGGCCACGGAGTGTCTTAAGAATGAGACATTTAATAAGGGAAAAGTGCTTGCTAGCATGCAGAGAACTAGAGTGACAATTCTCAGCACAGGGGGTAGGGAGGTGGGATGGGGTGGGTCATAGAAAAGAAGATTTTAAAGGAGAGCTACCTGCTGTGCACCCCCTCACTTCACTTTTAAACTCTGCCACTTGCAGAGGAACCTAAACCTCTCAGGTCTGCAAAAATCAAAGCTGGAAGAAGCCCGCCTGCCACTGCCTCTTGGGCCCCAGTCTGCAGAGTCCAGAGATGGCCTCCCTGCCTCTCTGGGCCGGCTCTAAGGGCCGGGAAAACAGCATCCAGCTGATGAATAGCCGTTTTGTCTGGGTCCCCTTTTAGGACCTATGATGTGTTCTTTTTCCCTTTAAAGTGGGGTGTCTGCAGTCTCCGGCTTTTTCTCTCTCTCTCCCGTTCCCCCTTCCCCTTCTTATTGAGAATGCCCCCTTTAAAAAAAAAAAAAAGCCGCCAACCTTCTGCTATTCTCCTCTCTCCTTGAAAATGAGAACATCAGCCATTGAAGTGGATTGATGAACTCTTCCAAAAAGTTTATTAAGGGAAGGTTAGACAAAAGCCCCCGGGCCTGCAGGCAACTGAGCAGTCAGTATATATACTGGGCCCTTTTGTCCCCCCAGGGCCGATGCTTGAATGCCTCTCAATGGCCCTCTTCAGAGTGACAAGATCAAGCCAGACAACGGCTTGTTAAAAGGGACTGCTAGCCGTTTCTCTCTGGCTGGACGCAAAGCTGCGTCCCCCCACTTCGTTCCTGCATTAATGTACATCTGCATCCGCGGGAATAATCGGCTGGAATTCTGTTGGTTTTGTGTGGGTTTTTCTTTTCTCTTAAATACACTCTCCTCCTCCTCCTCCTCCTCCTCCTCCTCCTCCTTCTCCTCCTCCTCCTCTGCCCTGCCCCCACCTGCCCCTCCCCCAGCCATCCCCTACAGCTGTCCTGGAGGCATATGTTCCTCGGCTCTGTTGCCTGTGTCTAGGGAAGAGTACCCCTGCCCCATGGGTATTTCTGGAGAGGAAGGAGGGAATAGGGTTCCAGAGCCTCTGTCTCTTCTGGTCCATCCTCAAGCCCCAGGGGATGGGAGGTGGAAACTTACACTGTCAGCCCTGTAGCCGTGGACACCAAGGTGGGGATCCTCTGTCCCATATAGGGATGAAAATCCAGGCAGGTGATCAGAAATCTGGGATATTCCCCAGACTTAGCCAGCTCTGTGTCTGTGTTCAAGAGCCCCTAGGTCTGGTGGGTTTCTGGAAGCTGGTGGGGGCAGGGCACCTGTTCTGAGGGGCAGGGACAGCTGAATGCCTGACCCTGGGAAGCAGTATGGGGAGGGTTGTGGGGGATCCACAGGAGTGGGACAGGAAGGGAGGAGGTGTCTAGAGAGGAGCCATGGATGTTGACAGGGTTGGACACTGGATGGGAAAGCCTAACATCAGGTAGCTCTGCCGTCTTTATCTGGACTGGGTGGTGTGTATACGTGTGTGTGTGTGTGTGTGTGTGTGTGTGTACATGCAAGTGTGTGTCCATGTGCGTATATACTGCAAATTGCGGTGCTAGTGTATTTCATTGTACTGTCAGCCATATCTTGTTCTGTCCGGATGGAACACTGTGATAGACGGGTGCTCAGTGAATACTCCTTAATTCTAGAACCTTCTAGATCTAGATCTAGGGGGTCAGCTGCCTCTTCTGGAGACTGAAGAAGCTCTTCACTCCCAACCTCAGAGACAATAACCCTCCCCGTTCCTCTTCTGGTTATGCTGAGAAATTGACTAGTCTTCTCTGGGAAGGGTTCTCCCCCTTGAGGTTAGGGACTACAGGAAGGAGAGAAGGGGACCTGGGACCAACAGCCCATACAGGAGTCCTCTGACTGCTAGTGGCCCTCTGATGGGGACCCTCTCTCTCACCTTCCTTTTCTATATATTCTGCAATGGAAAAACCCCAGCCCCAGGCAATCTAGGCCAGTGGATGGCCCAGAGGGCTCAGGTGGTTTGGATGGTTCTTCTGTCAGGGCAGCTTTAGTCTCACCCCACCATTGGTGTAGACCATCGCAGGTTCAAATCCTGCCCCTGCTGCTTGTCAATGGGATCACTGTGACCCAAGTCTTTATGGCCTTTATGGAAGAAAATGCTAATATACATATACATATATATACTAAATAAATAAAATAAAATTCAGACTGCGACAAATGTTCAGGCATACAGACCTGCCCTGTCTCTGCTCTGTTTCTGCCCCAGCTCCTTTCATGTCTTCTGGCTTAAGGATAGAATTGGAAGAAAGGAAAACAGGAAATCCAGATGTGTGTGTGTGTGTGTGTGTGTGTGTGTGTGTGTGTGTGTGTACATATGTATGTGTGTGTATACACTAGGTAGGTGGGGGAAGGGACAGCCACTGTAATTTAAGAAATTTGCCTCTCACCCCTGTCCACCCCACTAAAAGATAACTACTTCACGGATGATTCAAGCCAAACTCCCCTGAAGGAAGGGCTCTGACCCGTGACCCCTGTAACCTGTATTTAGCACCTTCAAAAGCCCCAGAGAGCTGCCCTGAGCCAGAAAGAGAGAACAAGGCCATCAGAGAACCAGGTCCTGAGCTCAGGAATCCTGAGTGAAAAACCAGGGAGGATCTCGGAGGTGCTGTCTGTCCTAGCCTGTGAGTCAGTGGCCACAGGGATATAGAGTGGGTGGGGGTGGGGGCGAGGAATGAGCTCCTGGAGAATGAACAGGAGGCAGAGTTAGGGCAGCTGCCCCTACAAGAGAAGATCTCTCTTCTTTCTGGCTGTATTGGCACATCTGTAAAACGGACCGGACCAGCATTGCCTTCGTTCTGGAGTTGCCTGAGAGCTGAGTGATAGCTGCTCCCCACCTCCTCCCGTGGGCTTATCGAGTAATGAGTAGTGAGGGCTTGTCTGTGTTGGAAGGGAGCAACACAAAGGTCTGTTCCCAGGCAGGACAGAGGATGGGACAGATGCAGTTATTAGCTAAAGGATGTGAGCTCATGGCATCCAGATCTTGGCCCATCTTTGGCAGTGCCAGACACACCCAAAAGCTAAGAACAGTGTGCACTCATCCCTGTCCCCAGGGACCCCTGTTGTGGTGATAGACAGGCAAATGTGTTCCCTTCCATTCTGTGTGAGCTGTCTCATGTCGGACAGGTGATGGGTGGGTTTCTCTGTCTCTGTCTCTGGCATTTTGAGACATGGTCTCATTCTGGAGTGCAGCCGAGCCTGGAACTCACCCGGTAATCCAGGCTGGCACAGAACTTATGACCTATCTCCCTCAGCCATCCAAGTGCTGAGATGACAGGCATGAGTCACCACCTAGCTTGGGTTTGCCTTGATTTTCTCCTTTCAGACCCCTAGGCTGGGAGTACAGCTCGTGTGGTACGAGCGTTAGGATTTGAGTTCAAATCCCAGGTGACCATGTAAAAAGTCAAACATGGCCTGTGCACCCTTAACCTCAGTGCTGTGAGGGGTGCAGTGGAGAGAGGAGGATTGGTGGGGCTTGCTGGCCACTGCTCTAGCTCTAGATTCAGTGAGAGACTCCGTCTCAAGGGAATAAAGTGGAGATTGATAAGAAAAGATACAATGAATCTCCTGTGGTCTATGCATGTATGCATCTCTCTCTCTCTCTCTCTCTCTCTCTCTCTCTCTCTCTCTCTCTCTCACACACACACACACACACACAGAGAGAGAGAGAGAGAGAGATGGAGACAGAGAGAGACAGAGAGAGACAGAGACAGAAACAGAGACATAGAGATACACAGAGACAGAGGTAAAGAAAAGAGAGAGATTCTGATCTGTTCCTATCTCTTGTTCCGTCTATCTTGTTCCAGCCTTGCCTGTGTCCTAGCCAAATCTCCTAAACATCATTCTCCCTGGTTTTTCTGGTAGGAAGGCAGAGGCTGAGGGGGATGGTTTGTCTCCATTGCCTCTCCAGGTCTCTTTGGAAGTTGGCACTGGGCAGGCTTCTGTCTTAACTCAGCCCTTGCTCTCCTCAGTGTGTGTGTGTGTGTGTGTGTCTTTTTGTGTATGTGTAGCGGGGGTGGTGTCTGCCATCTTACAGTAGGAGGATCCACATGCTAAGCTCCTGACCTGGCACACAGTAGGTCCTTAGAGTGTAGGTGCTGGTGTCTAAGCTGCCCTGGGGCCCCCATGGGCTTCCTGAGTGCACAGAGCCTAGGCCCCCTCCAGCCTGGCTAGCCTTTGAAGGTCAGGACAGCCCTTTATTGCAACAATTAATCACCCAAGAACAATGGCGCTGTCAATGCCCTCAGCCTGGCCTTCAAGGGACAGGGGTGGGTGGAGGGCACCCAAGGGGGTTTAAGCAGCTGTCCATTTATTTAGGAGGTGCAGAACACTTTGCTGGCATGCACTGCAGCCCCTTGTTGAAATCAAAGAGTGTTCTTGGGAAGGGGCAGCAGTCAGGCTGGGTCTAGAGGGAGGTTTAGTTTTTTTTTTTTTTTTTTTTTTTTTTGAACACAAACAAACCTTAGATTGTGTCAGAGTCCTTTGAGGACCGCTCAGGAGCTGGGTGGGTGACAACAGCGGGTAGCCAGTGGTTAGTGATGCCACCTTTCTAGGTAAAACCTGGAACTTTGGTGTCCCGGGCCCAAGAGGAATACTCTACGATGTGTGTGTGTGACTGGAGCTGAGTTAAGTCTCCTGTCTTTTTTTAGCTTTGGACTTCTCTCCCACAGGTGAAAGGTAACCAGTACCCCAGGGATGTGCTGGGGGCACCTACTGGTAGCTTCCAATTACAAACCTTTGGAAGTGTTAGGGTTTGACTGTGCCTTCCTTCTGTTCACTTTTCATCTATTCATCCATCTGTCCATCCATCCATCCATCCATTCATCCATCCATTCACTCATTCATTTATCCATCCATCTATCTATCTATCTATCTATCTATCCATCCATCCATCCATTCATTCATCCATTTATTCATCCATCCATTCACCTGTCCATTCACTCATCACCCAGTCATCCATTCAGTCTTTACCCATCTATTCCTTTACTACATATTCATTCATTCATTCGTTCATTATTCATTTATTATTACTCATTCACATAATTCATTCATTCATTCACCATCCACTCTCTTGCCCTGCGAAATTGAAGCTTCATGTCAGATAGTTCTGCCTGGAATTTGCACAGAAGAATTCAGGTTCTTAACGTCTTCAAACCTTTAATTAATGTTCTTATTGAAAGAAGCACTTGCTTATCATAAAACGACATCAAAATGCACAGAAAGTTAGTTTGTTTGTCCATGTTTCCTACTGCTAGACTTTAGATGTGGGTAGTTTGAGAGTCTGAGATTCTAGATGTTTCTCTGTGAGAAGTGTGCTTGTCTCCACCTATGTGTCCTCCAAGAGTGGGACTGTGCCATGACACTGTTGGAATCTTACATGGCTGACTGTGTACCTGGGACAGTATTTCCTTGGTGCTTGGGATACACGGTTTCTTCCTCAACACCCTGCCTGTGCCAGGCCTCCTCAGTTCCTTCAGCTGCGGTTGGTTTGGGCAGAAGGAGCTGAGGTGCCAGGTCCCAAGGTTTCCTTGGTTGCCTTTTGGCTCAGCGGACCAGTGCCATTGTGTTTCACAGAGGGTGAGCAGAAAGCCACAGAACCATTGAAATGGCTAGTCTTGAAGGAGCTGGAACTTGGGTGGTTTTATGTGTGTGTGTGTGTACATGTGTACACTCTGTGTGTGCATGGGAGCGTGAATGCATGCGTGTGTGTGCGTATGTGTACATGTGTGTGTGCATGTGCATGCACTCTGTGTGTGCATGGGGGCATGTGTGTGTGTGTGTGTGTGTGTGTGTGTGTGTGTGTGTGTGTGCATGAACAGGGAACAGAGGTCAACCTTCAATATTATTACTGAGGATCCAACAACCTTCTTTCATTTTTAAAAAAGATTGTGTGTGTGTGTTTCTTTGTGCACATGATTGCAAGTTCCAGAAAAGGCCAGACACTTTGGATTGCTCTGGAGCTAAAGTTACAGGGGGGTTTGAGCTGCCCTATGTGGGTGCTGTGGACTAAACTGTGGTCCTCTTCATGAGTAATGAACTCTTAGTTGCCGAGCGGTCTTCCCTCTGTACAGTCACCAAGTGGGCTAGGCTGGCTAGTTAACAAGCGACAGACATCTGCCTGTCTGTCTCCCCAGCACTGAGATTGCTGTGGTGCACCACCATGACTGGCCCACCCTATCAGTTCTGGGCATTAAAAGAAGGGCCACCTGCTTGAAAAGGCAATCACTTCACTATACCCCCAGCCTCTGATCTGAGGTTTACTGAATTTTCAGGAATATTCTGGGATGTTCCCCATTCAGTGGGCAGAGGAAAGACCTCTGCTGTCTGTAGCCTGGTGTGGCCCTGTGGCAGGAGACCCTAGGCTGTCTGACTTTTCCCGCAGCTCAGGAACAATGAAGAACTTTAAGACCCAGCCTGAATACAAAGGTCAAGTGCCAGCAGCTCAGACAAGGTAGTACCCAGAACACAGGCTCCTTGGTCCTTCGCATTCCTGTAGGAACACAGAGAAGAGATAGGGTCTTATAGAGTCCCAGTGCGCTAGCATAAGAGAGGAGCCCTTAGGCTGAATGTCTTTTCTCTCTCTACCCTGTGTAAATCTAAGCCCCCACCCAACCCCTACCTGCTCCGGGGCTAGCAGTTGTTAGGTTTGTGTTTGAAATGAAGGACACTCATGTGTTGGGCAAGTGAGATACCACTGAACTACAGCTCTAGCCCTTAAATTATTTTTACATTTATTTATTTAGTTCTCTCTCTCTCTCTCTCTCTCTCTCTCTCTCTCTCTCTCTCTCGTGTGTGTGTGTGTGTGTGTGTGTGTGTGTGTGTGTAGCATGCACTTGCATGGAGTGTAAATGACAACTTTTGGGAATCGTAATCAGGTCTCTTCCACTGTGTGGGTCTGGGGATCAAACTCTGCTCCTCAGACTTAGCAGCAAGCTCCTTTACCCGCCAAGCCAGCTCAGTTCCCCCTCATCTCTCTTATTAGGTTCTCACGAAGTTGCCCAAGTTGCCCAGACTGTCCTTGAACTCATTCTGTATAAAGTCCAGGCTGGCCTTGAACTTGTGATCCTCCTGCCTCAGACTTCCAAGTGCTTGAATGACAATCCTAAGCCACCAACTCCAGCTTACAGTTTCGGTCTATACTGGAAAAACTCCCCATCACCAGAGCCTTCTAGATGTTAGATCTGGGAGCATCCAGACCCTCTCATTCTCAGAGAGAGAGAGAGAGAGAGAGAGAGAGAGAGAGAGAGAGAGAGAGAGAGGGGCTGTGTCCTCAGGAAGATGACCTGACTGTCCCAAGGCAATGCAAGACACTGGTGGCAAGGCAAGGACAGATCCAACCTTCTGAGACCATGGGTGCTTGCAACACAGGAAAGGCAAAGGCAGGAGAGGATGGTGGGGTGCCCTAGGGACGAAGCCTTCACAGTGCTCAAATGTGGAGCAGAACTTCACAGTTTACAAGGTTTCTTCAGGGCTGTAACACTCATACCCCTCTGTGAAGGAACCTTGTCATCTTCTTTTATAATCGGAGAAACTGAGGCTCCAAGGGTAATATTAATTGCTCAGACCACACAGTATCAGGTGAATATCAGGTCTGGGTGAGCTGAGGGCTTGAGAACCACACAGCCCTTCCCCCATCTTTATACAGGAAGATGAGCCCCCCACCGCCAACCCTGAAAAGTGAAGGCAAGGAACTTCCTGCCCTGGAGCCTCTTCCAGACAGTGGACCGTGAGCCCTGTGTGGGTAGAAATACCATCCCTGGACCCCAGTGATTCTGAGAAAGGCAGGATTCACAGTGGTCCATCCTTCTAGGCTCTAGAGTCAGCTGAACTCAAGCTCCAACCTGAATCTGCTGTTTGTCCTTAGGAAAATAGCATGGTCTCTCTGTGCATGCCTTTCTTTATGGAGCGTTTGAGAGGGGACCCGAGCTCTTGCACACACCTGGCCTGGTTCAGCAGGTACTCAATCCAGCTCATGACTGGAGTGCTGTTGACAGACTGACTGGCGTGGAGAAGTTGGCAGCTCTCTGCTCTGTTTTGGGTTCCCAACAACTTATTCATAGCTTGTCTTTCATGAGTGACCGGACGCTGTCAAGGTGAGGAGCTTGTGCCTGGGACTGGAGAGACGGGGTGTGCGCGGGCTCCCCTGTGGAAATGGAGAGACAGGGTATGAGCGGGCTCCACTATGGAAATGGTGCTGTTTTGAGGAAGAGCAGGAAGCTGAGGCTTCTCTCCCCAAGGCACAACCGTCAGACTCAGCTTCAAAGAAGTAGCTTGATTCCTTCTGCAGCCTGCCCTGTGGCTCATCCATGGCATCTCAGCACCCATAAGGGGAGACAGGAGGATGACACATCCCAAATCGGCCTGGGCTACCTAGTAAGACCCTGTTTCAAAATCAAACAACAAAATCCAGAATAAACTAAACGCGGTGGCATGGTGCCTGTAATCCCGGGCCTTGAAAGATGGAGGTGGGAGAGCAAAGATGGAGGCAGGAGGGCCTGCTCAAGGGCAGGCAGCCTCCACTACTGTGAAAGCCTGTTCTCAAAACACCCAAAATAAATAAACAAAGAAACTCAAAACAAAGACAAAAAAGAGGAAGAAATTAGTTTAAAAAGATAAAATGATTCTGCATTCCTGGATGAAAGCCAAGTCCCAACCAAAATCTGCCCACCCACCTCCATGCACGGAGAGCCTTGCTCTTGGGAGAGATGCTGAACTTTTTCTAGTGGAGAGGAACCCAAGACCCCCCACCCCCACCCCAAAGAAGGTGTTGGAGGAGTGGGGGTCCCTGCTGTGCCTCAGCCCAGAAAGAGCAGCTCATGTGTGGACACAGCCCCGGGTGCCACAGTTCTCTGTAGCTGCAGTGCCATGGGGACCAAAGGGCCCTGCCTGCTGCTGCAGACTCAGCCTTCAGCGTGACTCAAGACTCAACTGGCCTGTGACTGTGGGAAAGACTTGGGGTGGGGAAGGAGGGCCAGTCAGGCCACTGCAGAGAGTGTCTGGCCATTTACCAAGCCAGGCACCTCCTTGGTCCCTGGCAAGGTCCTCGGGGTCGCACCTCTCACCCAGGTAGTGTGAGGTAATTCTTCACCTAAAGACAGGCTTTGAAAGTCAATTATCTGAAACAAGGCAGCCGAGGCCTGCCGGGCCTCTCAGAGAGCTCGGAGCAAACAGATTTTTGGCAAGCATGGACCTAAGAAAATAGGATTGAATTTCCCCTCACCTTACCTGGGGGAAATCCATACTGTGTGTTGGTGAACTTGGCTCAGAGGCTTAAGGGGCTAGGGGCCTTTTATGCTTATTGAGGAGAGGCCCAGAGATGTTCTACAGCGCCCCCTGCCATCCCTCTTACCCCTTTCCCTGCCATCCCTCCCACCCACACCCCCACGCCCCGCCCACAGATGTCTACAGCATCCCTGTCATCCCTCTTACCCCTTCTCCTTTGCTACCTCTCTTCCCCACCCACACCCCACGCCCCGCCCACAGATGCTCTACAGCGCCCCCTGCCATCCCTCTTACCAGTTTCCCTGCCATCCCTCCCACCCACACCCCACGCCCGGCCCACAGATGCTCTACAGCATCCCTGCCACCCCTCTTACCCCTTCTCCTTTGCTACCTCTCCTCCCCACCCACACCCCCACGCCCCGCCCACAGATGCTCTACAGCGCCCCCTACCATTCCACCCAACCTTCGCTCCCCCACCCCCACATCCCATATTGACAGTTGCTTCTAGGGCTGAGGACTCCCAAGGCTGACTGGTTCTTCTTTTGGTGTGACTTCATTTCCACCTGATCCAGATTTTAAAAAAAAAAAAATGTTGAGAGTACCATCAGGCGAGTCTCTTTATCTCTCTGCCGGAACTGTCTGTGAGACGGAGGAGGATAGTAACATACCGTGTTAGAAGTTCCCAGCCGAGGGCCAGGCATGGTGGCCCATGTCTTTAATCCCAGCACTATGGAGGCAGAGGCAGGCAGATCTCTGTGAGTTTGAGGCCAGCCTGGTTTATGTATTATGTTATATTATACTGTACTGTACTATACTGTTCTATACTATAGGACGGCCAAGGCTACATAGTGAGATCTTGTTTGGAAAACAAAGGAAAAAGAGTTTCTGGCTAAATGTAACAGAGAAAAAGAGACGGGTGCTCGATGGGTGGACTTCGTCTGCATCCTTCCCAGAGCCTCTGGGATGTAAGAGTGATTTATCCTGCAGCCCTGCACCCCCACACTTTATTATCCCAGATAGAATCTCTTGTACCCTAGTCTGGCTATGTAACCAAGGATGGCCTTGAACTTCTGATCCTCTTGCATTCATCTCCGGAGTACACACACACCCAGTTTAACAGGACTGGGGATCAAACCCACTGTATCCTGCATGTTGAGCAATCATGGTACCAACCAATCTGGGACCCATAAAGATGCCTTTTCCCCCAGAAGCCGCTGTGCCAGATAGGGCATGGTTGCACATGCTCAGCCCTCAAGAGGTGGACGTAAGATCAGAAGTTCAAGGTCATCCTCAGCTACATAGTGAGTTTGAGGCTAGCCTGGGCTACATGAGAACCTAACTCATCTACACACACACACACACACACACACACACACACACACAGAGTCAAAAAGAAAAAGGCTCACAGGCAGTTTCGGTCGCCCAGGCTGAACAGGCACACTTTGGATAGTCTAGCAGCCACTGGCTGTCGAAGCCAAACCCTTCCAGGTGTGACCCTCGTGATGAGCAGATTAGAAGAGACATCAGTTTGAGAGAGCTCCCCTGGCATCGAATAGGTGCCCATTAAAAGCTTGCTAACCATAATAATGGCTTCTATTTCTGAAACACCAATCAGGTGCCCATCCTCTGCATACATGCTCATAGCCTCTTCTCTGGAGCAGATCATTCCCAGGACACCCCGACCCACACACCCACACACCAGGAGAAGGGTGGCCTTTGTCCTGCTTTGAGGCACTCTGGGTGTGTCTGCAGCTGGAGCAGGCCCTGGGCTGTGCCTGCTGGGACATATCTAGGCAACCTTCAGCAAACAGTGACTCAGCCGCATGGCTATAGATAAGTCTCTTCCCAGGCTAGTGCCAGCTTCCTCAGGTTTCTCCCCAACAAGTCAGGGCCCAAGAGGATGTGGCAAGCTCCTGTGTCAGTTTTCCCAAGGGGCCCAGGGAGGGGCTGGGGTTGAGAGACTGGGATTCCTTCTCTCTTGCTTAACCCTGTTGCTTCTGTCTTGGATGCTTCTGGTCCCTCAGGGAGCAGAGGATCTCAGTTTGGTGGGACAACACTCTGTTCCTGGCACTGGGGGAGAAGGGTTTCTCCTTTTAGGATATGCTAGCTGGGAGTAAGGTGGCCCTGTTTCCAGGCTTCCAGGGGAGAGCAAAGGGGAACCACCATGCTTTAGAGTCTGTGGTGGGTGAGCTTAGGATAGCACAGACGCCTCCATTGTCTGGTAAGGTGTGCTGGCTTTCACCTCGCTTTCTGGTAACATTCTCCAAGCACACCTGGAGTTCTCTGGAAACAACGGAGTCAGGGAAGGCTTGATACTGGCCCTGACCATTCATTTTCTGTGTGGCTTCCTGTGAGTCCCACCCCCTTCTCTGAGATCAGTCTTCTCATCCATAAGACTCTTGATATGGAAGGAGGTCTTGAACAAATAGACCTCTGGGTTCAGCCCCTTAGTCAGCCTAGAAGTCCTCAGTCATGGGACATGGCTTTGCCCCTATGGGCTGCTTTATCTGTAATGTAGTGGCGACTCTTTGAAATAAACAGAACTATTCTACAAATACCTTTAAATTCCCTGGCATACCAGAGCTACCTTCTGCATGCTCTCACGGTCATTGGTGGGGTGGCACTGCCATTTGGAGCCAGGGACTGTCACATGGACATGAGGGTACTTACCCAACCCAGAGGACCTCCTACAAGGATTAAATGAGATACTAGTTACCCAGAGCTTGGTTGGCAAATAGCCTTAATCATTGGGAAAACCAATTCTCTCCATGGGTGCGTTTGAGTCTATCTCCATTTGCCAAGCCCTGCCTTGAGAGCAGGACGGGAGAGTCTGGGAGCCAGAGAGTGTGATGTATAGAGTGGTGTGGCTTTGGGTGACCCTGCTCAGGTACCTGGACATCCTGCATGCCCAGGATCTGTGTCCCACCTGTGTTCTACCCTACTTACAGCCAATGGCTGTGGTCCCACCCACCTAAGCCTGCTTTACTTCAACAAGCTCTCCGTTCCACTTGTATCCCCTGGATCAGGATTCTCCACCCAGAATTCCTGAAGCCCATGGACTCAGTGTCTCCATCTGCAGCAGCAGCCATCCATCCACACACCCCCCACCCCCATCTCCACCCACTCCCACCTCCACTAGGCAACCAATTATTCGTCTGTTCTTCTATCATGACGGAAGCCTTACTGGCCAGGCTTCGGAGACTAGAAGGTTGGTTCTGACCAGCCAGCAAGGGGAGGGCCTTGGGCTGTGCACATGGCAGCCCTGGCCCATGGGGATGCTATCCACCTGGCTTCTGAGCCCATCAGGCCCCACTTAAGAGGATGTCCCTCACGTGGAGGGCCCGTCCGGCTGGAGATGCCTTCAGAAATGGAAATGTGGTCCATTTGTTTATGATTTATTCCCTGACCCTTAACAGGAACCCGATGGGACCAATAAAGGCTCCCAGCATGCCCAGTGCCCAGTCTCAGGAAGGCTGGAGCCCATCCAGTTCTCTGGAGGCCAAAAACATCTCAGCATCTCAAAGTGGAGCCGACTGCTCCGCTCCCACCCCGGGCCACCCCACCACTCACCGAGGCTCCCTAAACTTTTGAAAGATTCCTCACTGCTCCCCAGATCAGCCTGGGGGGGGGCACCGGCCTTTCCATGCTGGGGGCAGGAGGCAGAGGATTCTGATTTGGGGGCAGAGGAATGTGGATTGGGGTGAGAATATTCTGAGCACAAGGTAGGTAAGAGAGGAGGCCAGGACGGAGGAGCAAATCCAGTTTTCAATTTTCCTCAAGAGGAAAGTGAGTTCGCAAGGGACAGAATAATTTTCCAGCGTGCCAGCCATAAGTACAGCCTCCTTGAGACGTGGCGAGTTATTAACAAGGAGAAAGAAAAGCAATTGTAAAACCTCTTTTCGTTTAGCAGAACTGCACAAAACCTCTTACTTCCAGGGGAATCTAATTAGAGGGTGGGGGTACAGCTGGGGAGGGATAGAGGCCTAGGTTGGCCTGGGGGGGGCCAGTTGCTGGTTCAGGAGGATAGCATGGAGCAAGCCTTTTCATTCCCAACACCACAGAGTGCTTGGGGTTGTGAGTTCTGGGTGCGAATCCTGGAACTCGGCTTTGCCAGAAAAACAGCCTAGAAAATAGCTGAGTGTGCTATTTCACGCCTATTTTCATATAGGCTAGTTCATGCCTAGCATCCTAACACTTGGCGGAGGCAGGAGGGTTGCCAAGAGTATGAGGCCAGACTGTGCTACGCAGTGAGCTTATTTTGTGTTTTGATCTTGTTTTGTTCTGTATCCTAGGCTGGCTTGAATTCCCACACAAACAAAAATGACTTTGAACTTCTTACCCCCACCCCCTTTCAGTCAGTGTGGTGCTGAGAATTGAACTCGGGACCACACCCAAGCTAGGCAAGCACTCTCTCACCTGGGCCACTTGCCCAGCACACACAGTGAGCTTCCGGCTAGTGTTCATAGAGAATGAAACCTTGTTTCAAAAGGGAGGGGGGGGGGGAAGCAACATCCTCAGAATTGTAAGGACACAGGCAGACACACCCATGCCTGAGCGACCGATGTTGAGCAGTGCAGGTGAAGCTGGGCCCCTCAGTCCCGCCACACACAGCACTGACCACTCCGTGTCCAGGATGCTTCGTCCATTACTACCAATGCCGCCTCGGTGCTCAGAGACCTCGGTCCTCATCAGCTTCCTCACTCATCAGCTTCAGTCACAGCAAGCAGAGCGTGGCTCTGGGGCAGAGGAAAGAAGGGGCTATAAGATCAGAGGCCGTGGCTTGAGCCTGAGAGTGTTCTACACTTTCCATTGCCTGTTTGGTACCTGCAAGGGGTAATGAAGTCACTAGAGGTCTGGGTTCAAGTCCTGACCTATAGCTGTGTGATCTTGGCTAAGTTCCCAGCCCTTCCTTGACTCTCATCCTTAGAATGAGGTTGGCCTGGGTGACCACAGGAATGTGGTACCGTTATAAGTGTACAGCTTGGCACCTGGTGGGGCATCTCAGATGCGCGGCTTCCGTGTCTTCACACAGTCGCCTCAAGCTCTCCAGCCAGTCCTCCTCCCTCAGCTCCTTCAAGGAGAACATTGTGTCCTTGTTCACAATACCCAGAAGCAAGGATTTCTGCCTTCTGTGAACCAGTGTGTCTTTGGAATTTACCACCTCCTGGCATCTTAATGACATTGCCCTACAATGGTTGGCCACATTTGGGGAAAATGGCATTATTTATTTCAACAAGATTCAGCTAACTGAGCTCAGAGCAGTAATTGCTACAGGTTACAAGTAACATATTTTATGTATGTATGTATGTATGTATGTATCCATCTATCTACCTATCCATCTACCCATCTATGTATCTATCTATGTATCTATGCAGTATCTATGTATGTATGTATGTATGTATGTATGTATCTATCTATCCATCTATGTATCTATCTATGTATCTATGTATCTGTCTGTCTGTCTGTATCTAATCAAAAGCACCTTAATGGAATAGGCAGCAGGAGCAGACTGGGTTTTAACTCCCTCAGTACCCCCTTTACAGAGATGTTCATTTCCAGTGAGAGAGTCCGGGGGTGTGGGCGTCCCCAGGTAGAGGGAGTTATTCAGCAGCCATGATGGAGACACTGTGTTTGCAGGGGAACAGGAGTGAATTGAATATCTGGATACAGATGGGGGACTGGATGACGGGTCTGTATGTTGGTTTCCAGGGCTTATGTCCTCAGCCCTCTTAGAGCAGTCAGCGGGGACCAGGCAGGCGGCTGGTGCCACATAAATCCATCTCTAATGAGATTCTTGTGCAAGGAGATACTAACAGACGGGCCAACAATCATGCTGGCTTAAAGAGCAAACTGCTGTTGGCTGGCATCTGCTAGGACTTTGCAAGTTAGGGCACCCATCTGGACATGAGAAGAAATCATTCACTCATTCATTCATTCATCCGTGACCTTAGGCCAGCTTCTCTCCTGGGCATCAGGAATAAAGCCATGAACAGGACAGAAATGACTGTGTGTTGTCAGTCTGTGACAACATATAATCATGCCGGTCCTCCAAATAATCCAATCACGGAATTGGTCTGGGACAGGTACAGTCCTGACTGTACCTTGGGAGGGCCTTTATGGGCCTCTCTTGATTGGGCAACAGCTCTTTGCCCTGGAAAATATCAGGGTTGCCTCTAACTGCAGAGCACGAGGGGACAGACTAAAGGAAGAAGAGTGGGGACTCAGGTCAGAGCCTAGATGCAGAGGAGGGTGTGTCCAGAGGGGCAGCCTGAAGCCTGGGGCCTACAGGAGGTAGTCAGGAGGGCGTGGGACTGTCAAGAACCCTGTGATGCCATGATCATGTGGCAGGAACAGTCTTGGAGAATCACACCCCCCCAAACATATACACATACAAACAAACATAAATACATACATACACACATAAACACACACACACACACACACTCACATTGCAACCACAGCAGGTGACTTTCAAACTCTCTGCTCCTGTTTCCACCTTCACAGAAGGGTGGAGAGCTATAAGTCTTCATGGCTCTGCCCTCTCTGCAGAGAAGAAGCCCCACTTTGTGGGTTACTGGGGTCCGTTCCTGCAGAGCCCTGTCCATGAGTGGCCCTCAAAGCTGCCAGTGACCGTCCCTCACAGATAAGACTTGGGGCTCTAGGCTGCAAGTGCACATTCTTAGGCATCCCTGGACCCACCAGGTAATCTCTCTCTGTGTGGGAAGCTTGGGAGAATTTATTGCTTGACTGGATTCAGTTTTAGCTCTGAAGGCCTCCCCTGACTTTGAACCCAGACCTTGCATCTTACAATCTGCTCAGGTCTCTTCACCTTTCTGCGTGTTTTCTGAGGAGTGCCGACTGCCCTGCATACAACGGGACTGAAGATTATAATTACCATATGAACTCATGGGACATTGCAGGTCCAAGCCAGTCCCTTCTCAACCGCCACTTCCTTCTTCCCTCTGGTTACGCCGTTAAGGACAGACAGAAACCACAGAAGGCAGCTGGCTGTCCAACAGGCTCATACTGGTCACTTTTGCAAATCAATTTCCCCAACTCTGAGAATGAGCATCACCGACTCAGAAAGACCGGATGTTAGAATTCACACAAAGCCAAAGACGTAAGCACCCGGAGGGACTGTGTAGCTTAGACCCTTCTCGGCAGGAAGAGACAGGATCGTGGGCGCATTGCACCTGGTCCAGGTGACACGGTATGTCGGAGTCGGCTGCCTACTTCCTCCTGACTATCTACCTTGGTGTCACTCACAGCTGGCCAGTTCCAAGGGAGCTCAGCCCAGCCCAAGTTTCAGGTTTATCTTTCTCTTCCAAACATGGCGGCTTTCCGAGCATTGGGTTGGAGAGGGGTGACACAGTCCCCTGATCAGGGGCACAGACAGAAATTCTGGGTGCCCCCTTGTCCTACCGGGGCAAGTGATGACTCCTTCTCTCTCGACTGCCCACCAGCACCCATGCCAGGGTCAGGACTAGTTTTAGGTCAGTGAATGCTCCAGACCTTGCAGGGCAGGGGCGTCTGCCTGCCGTGTAAGACGTAACTGTAATTAAGAAATAAGCTGCCTCGCCCAGCGCCTTGGTAATCATTTGGCTAAGTAACTAGCATGGTCCAATGCCTCAGAAATCACCATTAGAGTACGCTCCTTATGGCCATAAAATTTCTCGTTTTCTGCCTCTCCTCGGCCTCCCCCGCCATCTTCGCCTTGCTTTATTTACACATTCGTCCTCAAACAATGGCAATAAACTCTTTCCCAGAGTGTTGCAAATCAGAAATTTGTCCACATTTTTCCACCACCTTCCACTGCGGACCTGCTCTGCCTGGGAACAGCCTGGCCAGGCCAGCTGGAGAGGGCTGGGCAGCCTGAATTGATGGAGGGTCGCCCCTCGCCCCTCACCCCCCACCGCTGCCACGCTGCCACGGAAGAGTTTGTTGGGGAGAGGGCAGGAGGGGAGGGGGCAGATGCTCTGGCCAATGACCAGCCAGATGCAAGGGGGCCTCTAGGACTAGGAGAGAGAGAGGGGGTGGGGAGAGAGTGACAGAGAGGGACAGAGAGGGACAGAGACACAGAAAGGAGGGAAGGAGGGTTAAGGGGAAGGGGGAAGGAAAAAGGGAGGGGAGAGAAGGGAGAAGAGGGCGTAGGAGAAAGAAAACAGAACTGGCAACAGATACCATGTGAGGGAAAAGCCACCCCACCCTGCACCATGCAAGAAAGTTTAGGATGTCCTGTGGCCCACACACTGACACTCCCCTCAACTTAATATTCAGACTCTTTCCAACTCCCACTGATCTATAGCCATTTCTAGGGTGATGGGCATTTATGACAGCCAGCCCTACTGTGTGTGGACCACACTGTCCTGTGCTTTGAGATGGAGTGATGAATAAGCCATGTACAGCCAGGGCCCCCTTCTCAGGTTGGTCTTAGTCACCTAGGAGAACCTCCTCCTCCCCTTCCTCCTCCTCTTCCTCCCCTTCTTCTTCTTCTTCCTCCTCCTCTTCTTCCTCCTCTTCTTCCCCTTCCCCTCCCCCTTCCCCTCCCCCTCCCCCTCCCTTTCCCCTTTCCCTTCCTTTTCCCCCTCCTCCTCTCCTCCTCCTCCTCCTCCTCCTCCTCCTCCTCCTCCTCCTCCTCCTCCTCCTCCTCCTCCTCCTCCTTCTTCTTCTTGGTGAAACAGTGCTAGAGAGGTGGCTGAAACTCATAAAGGTCACACAGAATGTTGGTAAAACTTCAAGGTTGCTGTCCAGAGGTTTTATTTTATTAATTTATTTACCAGATCAAAGGCTTTCTGGGAAACTTCCCATGGATGAGGCTACAGTTCTCTTATCTAGGTGAATTGTGGGGGCTTCATACACACACACACACACACACACACAGACAGACAGACAGACAGACACACACACACACACACACACACACACACACACACACACATTTGAGACACAGTCTTCTATAGCTCAGGCTGCCCTCCAAGTGCTAAATTATAGCATGTGCTTCTCCACCTGGATCATGCAGTGATCCCAGCTTACAGCATGCCAGGCAAGCACTCTACCCACTGAGCTACATCTCCAGGCCTATGTGCAGCTTTATAAATGCATCTTGGGTTGGTTATTTTGTTTTTTTTTTATGTATGAGTTTTGAATGTAGCCTACGTGCCAGTGCATTCAATGCCTGTGGCAGAGGGCATCAGATCTCCTGGGAATGAAGCTACAGGCAGTTGTTTAGCTACTATCTGGGTGCTGGGAATTAAACCCAGGTTCTTTGGAAGAGCAACCAATGCTCTTAAGAGCTGAGCCACCTCTCCAGTTCTGCATCTTAATTTTTTTTTAAGTGATACATAGGTGCCCACATTCATGGTTTGCAGGAAACAGGTCAGGAGTATGTAGTTCATCTACCTAACCCTCAAACATCCCATTTTTTTCATGCTGGGGACATTATACTATTATGAATATTCCGCTATTCCACCCACTGTGCACTAGAACACGAGAAACAATTTTCTACCTCCCAAAGCACCCATGTCCCATTAGCCATCACCCATTTCTGCCACATCCCTAGAGCCCCTGAGGAAAGAGGGAGTACTTTAGGATGCTCAGGGAATTGTCACTTCAAGTCACTTCTGACAGCTGGGTGTCTTACGTAAGCTGTCCTAGCTCTAGGGAAGAATGGGTGGCCTGCAGTAGAGCAGTCTGCCCCAGGGATGGCGAGGCAGCATCTCTGCCTTTGTGCTGACCCCCCAGCTGAAGCTCAGTTGTAGCCATGGCAGCGGGAAGCTCAGCCTGCCCTAGAAGCAGGATGCCGGCACCTGGTCTTGGTCTTTGTGGGCCTGCGCAGCCTGAAGGAGGGACTTTGTGCTGCCCACAAAGGCAAAGGAAACCATGCACCTTCCCTTGCAACCAAGTGCTAGTTCCAGAATTTTCTGCCAGGCCAACTTAATAAGGATGAAGAATGTGGATGGCAGGAAGGTGGGTGGACGGAGATGAGTTGGGAAAGGAAGGCAGGTGTCAGAGTCCTGGAGAGGAAGCTGGGACTCAGGCATGATTGAATCATTGTTTTCTCTGTCTCTCTCTGTGTCTCTGCCTCTCTGACTCTGTCTGTCTCTGTCTCTCTATATGTGCCTCTGTCTCTGTCTGTCTCTCTCTGTGTGTCTCTCTGTATGTGGTTTTCTCTGTCTCTGTCTCTCTCTGTGTCTCTGCCTCTCTGACTCTGTCTGTCTCTGTCTCTCTATATGTGCCTCTGTCTCTGTCTGTCTCTCTCTGTGTGTCTCTCTGTATGTGCCTCTGTCTCTGTCTGTCTCTCTGTCTCTCTCTGTGTGTGTCTCTGTCTGCCTCTCTGACTGTGTCTGTCTGTCTCTCTGTATGTGCCTCTGTCTCTCTGTGTCTCTGTCTCTGTCTGCCTCTTTGTCTCTGTCTCTCTGTCTCTTTGTGTCTCTGTGTGTGTGCCTCTCTCTCTGTGTGTCTTTGCCTCTGTCTCTCTGTCTCTGTGTCTTGCTCTGTGTCTCTACCTCTCTCTGTTTCTGTCTCTTTGTCTCTGTGTGTGTGCACGCACGCACATTTTTCTGTGTGAGTATGTACGTATGTAAAGTCCGTGCATCTGCAAACGTGTGCGCATGTGCGTGGAAACCAGAGGACAACCTCAGATTTCCTTGGGAGCTATCCACCTTTGTTTTGACACAGGGTCTCCCACTGGCCTAAAATGAGGCAGGTAGACTAGGTCTTCTGCCCTGTGAGCCCCAAACTTCCTCCTGTCTCAGTCTCTCCATGACTGGGTTAACAAGGCTGTGTGTGATAAGACTGTGCCTGGTACAGGTAAGGGTGTGACTCTTACACGGGATCTGGGAATCGAACTCAGGCCTTCTTGCTCCCCAGCTCCTCATTCAAGGCTTGCCCTCTGTTGAGTAAAGTCTGGGATGTCTGCATTTAGATGGCGGCTGCAGACTCTTCCCTCTTGTTTCTGAGATAGGGTCTCTCTATGTAACCATGGATGTCCTGGAGCTCACTCTGTAGACCAGGCTAGCCTCGAACTCACAGAGAGCTGCTTGGCTCTGCCTCTGTCTCCTGAGTGCTGGGATTAAAGGTGTGTATCACCACTGCCCGGTTCTGGTTTTATTTATTTATTTATTTATTTAGTCTTTTAGCCCCAGCCTACTTCTTGGCTGGGCTGGGAGAGGCGTGGACAAGAGGCAAAGCCCGAGTCCCAAAGCCGGTTTCTGTGTTGAACTTCTGTCTTCTGGGCTCAGCACGGAGGAGGATGAGGAGCTGGGACAGGGAGAGTCCAGGCAGGTCCAACTTCATGGTATTGAAACCTCTCAGCTTCTTCTAAGCCATGCAGGCAGCCTTGCCTGGTGGGAAGGGATGGCTGCCCTGTTTCTCTTCCACTGGCTTTGAAGTCTCTTAGGTCTCCAAGCCTCCCTGACTCTCTCACCCCGACCCAGCTTCCTGAGGGCCTGTCCTTCAGTATCTCAGTTCTGTAACATTTGTGTTCTTGCTGGCTCACTTGAGATCTCCTCCCCCACACGCGCATCTGTAGGTGCTGTTTGCGTTTTTGGGACAGGTTCCTATGGAAAGAATGAAGTAGAAGTGAGACTCTGTGTGGCTGGGTCAGTGAAAAATAAGAAGAGAATACTGGTGTGTTCATTTATTTGGCCGTTCATCCATCCATTCATTCATTCATCTATTCAGGGATGTACTCCTTACTTTTGTATTTTGTGTCCGATAAATCTTTGCCTGTGGGACCCAGGGTAAACTAACTTCCCTTTATCAGGGGCACCTGTGGTGACAGCAGCCACGGTTATTAGGTATTTACTATGTATCAAGTACTTCATAGCACCTGTCTTACAATACCCCCTCCGTCAGCAGGAAGAGGACTCTAAGAGACTGGGACCATCAGCTTCTTCATTTGGCCTAGAGGGAAAAGGTCACTTTCCTATATGTTACAGGGCTGGGCACCACTCTGTCCCTCTTAAGGGTCACACTGATACACCACCAGCACTGGGGGGGGAGAGCCACAGCAGCAGATGGTAAGACCTGGGAGATGCTGAGAGGACCAGCAAGACACCTGGGGTTAGAGCCTGAAGTTTCCAGTTCTATCCTAGGTGAAGTGAGAAGAGGGGTCTGGGCGGTAGCTTGCTGAGCTGCTCACTTTAGAGCGCCGTCACACACAGGTCTGAGAGTTCAGCCTGGGATAACGGTTTCCTTTCCGCCTAGTTTTCCTGGATACTGTCATCGCTGACCCTTTTAGCAATGACGGGCCCAGCACCTGTGGCTGGGAGGAGGTAGGCAGCCCCACCCCCGCCCCCCAGCCTGAGCCACCAGCTCTGCTTCCTCCTATTTCTCTGGAGCCCTAGTCGAGCTTTGATTGTTCTGGCCACACCCTCTTAGACTGAACTAAGAAGGCAAGCAATGGTGTCTTGGGCTTTCCTCCGTCCAACACTACTTGTTGCTCTCTCTGTTTGATACTAACAGGTGGCTTGTGTGAATTAGTCATTGGAATAATAACCGGGAGTTGACACAGGTTTGTAATCCCTGTGCTGGGGAGGATGAGGCAGGCAGACCCCCCCCCCCACCCCCGAAAGCTTGTTGGCCTATTTGGTAGGACCTCCAAACCAATCAAAGATCCTGTCTCAAACACAATTTAGAAACTGCCTGAGGAATGATGCCCAAGGTTGTCCTCGGACTGCCATGTTTCTTCGTGCCCCTCCCTGCTCTCAGCATATGCACCCCCCCACCCCATCCCTTCCCAACCCTTGAGTGTGACAAATATAGAAAGAACTCAAGGAAGAAGAATTAAAACCGTGATCTTACAGCCACGGGAAGAGGATAAAGTTTTGGAGTTCATGCCTATGCCTGTCTCCAAGATGATTCCACATGGCTGCCACCCCTCCCCACACTCCACCTTCGCCACATGGGGCAACAGGTTGAAGAGAATAAGTTGCAAAGTTCCTCAGGACCTTCTGACTTCAGGCGGATAAAGCTAGTTTTGAACTCGGTACCCTGACTCAGTGTCCTTGCTCGAGTCTTTCTCCCACTTGTGACATGTACTTAGTTCCCAGTTCAGTGCAGAAAAAACAACACCAGATCCGCCCTGGAAAACATTACTGAATTCTATCACAAACACTGTTCCAAGAAGTACAACTTCCTTCTTCCTGGATCCACCCCTTCCTGTCTGGGGTGTATAGACAGCGCCCTCTAGTGCCTAAGAAAAGTACTGGGCTCTCAATACAGGATCATGTCCAGACACCGACCCCATATTCTCTGATATAGATGATCTCTTTGAGGCTCAGAATTTGACAGTACAACCTGAAGAAATTATGTGGGGACTTCCTAGCTGAGGAAGTCTTGTCAAGTTGTGAGTAGGTGTGAGTTCAGCTCTAGCTTTCCAGAAAAAGACTACTTCCCCCCCTTTTTTTGGGTTGGGAGAGTAAAACATTACAAGACTGGGGCCCCAGGGGCCCTGTTTGCATCTGCCCCTCAACAGTGCCCCCACCTCTGAAAGAGCCTCTAAGAAAGCAGGGGTTCTGACAGCCTGGGGTCCTTCAGACATACAGGAGAGGATATCTTACCCTCTGGAAGACCAGAATCACCTTGAGAGATAGGAGATGGTCCCTACCGGATTGATGCAGTTCACCCATCTCCCTAGACAGGGCTAGATACAGCCAAGTTCTTAAGGTGGGCTGGACTCAGGCTGTGGAAAACTCCAGAGTAGAGTCCTACCCCGTGCCCTCCCCAGCCACCAGGTAGCTGAGGGCATCACAGACTCTTAACTAGCTCTGTGATGTAGTCTTGGCCCAGAAGCTGCAGTTAATGAAGTCCCTGGAGCTCCAGGAGACTGGGGCTTCACTAGATCCCCCTCTTAGGGTAGGGAGGGAAGGCCTTGAGATGGTGATCCCTTTCTACACAGGAAGACCCATCAGCTGCTCTGAGCTCCCAGCTCCCTCCCTTCTCCCCAAACTGGTGGGCGCACAGCCTGCATGGGGCAGGGTGTCTGACTGAGTCCTTGTTACTAGGGCCAGGGAAGATGTGTGAGGGACAGTCCAGGATAGGACAGAGAGGGCAGACTTGGGCAGGACAGAAGAAGGCTGGGTCCTGAGGCAGAGTTGTGTGTTGCTCACTGAGTGTCCAAGAGAAATATGGGTTCAAGAGATGGCCAGGGGTGGGGTGTTTCATCGACTCGCGGGAGTCCCCATGGCTCTGTGAATCATGCGTGGGCCAGTTCCTGCAGACCAGCCTAGCCCGTGCACACCTGGTGAGCCGGTCACAGCTGAGCCCTTTGCACAGAGGAGAGAAAGGATGGGAGAGCTTCTGCCACTACTAGGCTGGCGGCCCCCAGCTGAGCTGTAAATGACTTTTCCATTTGCTGAGGCCTGCGCCCAGGCCTGCTTGGTATTCAGGGACACCGGGCCCATACTCGCCAGCTCTCGACTCTGCCCGAATTACTTGATTAAAACGCATATCAACTATTATGTGATTCGTTTCTCCAGCACAGCTCCACGCCAGGGCCTATGTTAAACTGTAATAACTGGGAAGGGAGGTGGAGGGAGAGGGGTGCAGGGAACGGAGCTTGGAGGGCTTCGGTGATGGGGTGCAGAATGGAGACACCCTGTGCCTCTCGGCTAGTGTTGGCTTCCACTGCCTGGAAGTGAGGAGGCCTTGGGAGGTGGGCACCTTCAAAAACCGTCTCTACCCGTGGGATTTCTCCAGCCAAAAGGAGAGGGAAAGGCTGGGGGTGGGGGTGGAGCAGCCACTGTGATGTCAGGATCCCAGGTTGGCTTCTCAAAGCAGCCGCTATGTCCGGTGTCTACACCAGCTGTGGGGCCAGGGCTCTCGGCTTTCCTTGCAGCTCCTTGCTCAAGCGCTCCACTGAGAGCCTGTCAAATGGGCCAACCTGGGCCTTCTGGCCTTCCAACCAGTGGGAACAATGGTTTCCTGTTGGCAGTGTGAAGGGTCTGACACCCCAAGGGTAGAGATGGCCACTCAAGACCACTCTCCAGGCTGCGAGGATTGGCACCGACACCCTAAGTATCTGCTGTGTGCCAGGCACCGTCTCTATCCCATTCAAGGGTGTGCTGGCCTAGCAGGATGAGGAGACCCATCCACAGACACGGCCACTGTCTCCTGAGACTGTGTGCTTGTGTATGTTGCAGGTTGGGAGATATGTGTAGGAACCAGAGGTCGGTCTTGGGTGTTATTTGAGACAGGTTCTTATTAGAACCTAGGATTCACACAATTAAGTGACCTCTAGGGATCCACTTGTTCCTGCATCCCCCATGCAGAGGGACCACTGCCTACTGAGCCATCCCCTAGCCCGTTATCCCTGTTTTCTGATGGGCGAGACTTAAGAGCTCCCCGCCCCCTGCAAAATGCTGCTCCAATGTCTCTGACCTGGCTCCGGGGAGCCTTGCTGGGGCTGTGCTGGATGAGCAGACTTTGTCCCACTGCAGGGGCATGGCTAGAGGAAGAGGCAGGAGGTGGCTCTGCACATTCTTATAGGATGTGATGAATTTAATTGGGAGCCTTGTCTCTGGAAAAATAATGTCTGCACACATGAGTGGCAGATGGTTACCAGCCTCACTGGTTTACTGTGATGTCTTGGCATAGCCCAGCACTCGGCGATGGCTTCCTCGGATGGACAGGATAGGATCTAGAAAAAAACCCTGAAGAACGCAGAAGCAGGGGGAGGTTATGGGAGCCACCCCCCAGAGACTTTCCATTCTCTGTGTCTCCCTCCATTCCCCCCACATAAGCCTGGGCTAGGCTACATAACAGCCTTGATGTTTTTCCTGTCTGTCCTATGCACCCAATTCCCTGGGGCTTCCCCCCTTAGACTAGAAAGTCCAAGCACAGGAGTTCTGCCTCCTCCATTAGACTGGAGGCTTTCTGAGACAGACTGTTTCTCTCTTTGTAAGATTGGAGGCTCCAACTTAGAGACTGCTCTTCCTTGCTTGACGTGGGCCTGCCATTCCTCTAAGCAGAGACAGAACCCAGAGAGGGCTTCTTATTGTGTCATCATTTCTAGGGCCATGTCCAGATCAGCAGTTGGTCCATAAGACCGTTGCATCCCCCAGCTGCAGGGAAGTAGGAAGGCAGGGGTCATATCTGGCCAGGAGATGCTCCCTGATGCCCACCCCAAAGCTGCTTATTATTTAATGAATGCTTTTCTGTGTCTACTTTCCCCACAATGGTCCCCAGGGGACCATTTCTCTCAAACAGTAAGGGCCCGTCGACCCTGCTTTGCTGGCCTCAGTTTGGGCTTGGATTTGGTGCCCCTAGATCCACAGAGCTCCGCAGATCCCTGATCATGAAGGACAAGGGACAGGGAGCCAGGGAGGAAGTCAAACCAGAAGTCAGTAGTCTGTCCAGAAATCTGGAAAGCAGGGAGAAAGGCTGAAGAGGGGTCACGGCCATGATAGAGCACCTTGGGTTTCAGCCCTCAGCCGGCAGGGTGGTTACTGCCCGCGGTTTTGTCCCAGACAGTTCTGATCCCCATTCACCTAGCTAGCGTCTGAGGTGAATCGGGAGTCACCTGACAGAATATTTCCTGTCCCTGCTCTTGCCATGCTTAACTCCCTCCCCTGACCTAGCCACTCTCTTGATCCCCATCAGAACACAGAGACCATTCACTGGTGTGTTTGGCTCAGAGCCCCAGATGTGCTGGTGAGGGAACCACAGGGTGCCATGCGTGCCCACTGCTGATGCCCTCACTGGATCTAGGGTGGGTGGGCAGCTGGCAAGCTGGTGAGAAAAAGAACAGGAAGGGCTTGGCTCTGATCATAGGTGTCTGGTCACTGACTCTCTGGCCATGGAGCTTAGTGTCACAATCAGACACAGCCTGGCAGTGGTCATCAAAACACAGCGTCTCCAGTGAAGAAGATACAGTGGTGCAGGGAGGGGTGGGGCTGAGTGGGAATCCAGCCCAAGCCAGGGTGTTGGCCAGGACTCTTCCTTTCCCTGTGTGCCACCTGCTCCTGGCCCTGGATGCAGCTCTGTGGCAAAATGACCCTCTGTGCCTTTTGATGCACAGGGCCTTTGCACATGCTGGTCCCTCAGCCTGGTACACGTTTCCCTTGAGTCCAACAACTTTTAAATGGCTATTTGCTATTTGCTGTTGCTGTTGTTGTCACTGTGTTGTGAGTGGGGTGGGGGTAGGAGTATGGGGGTTGATTATGTGGGAAGGGCCTAGACTCTCACGTAACCTTTCTGTTTGTTTGTTTGTTTGTTTGTTTTGTTGTTTGTTTGTTTTGAGACAGGGTTTTTTTGTTGTTTTTGTTTTTGTTTTGTTTTGTTTTTATAGCCCTGGCTGTCCTGGAACTCACTCTGTAGACCAGGCTGCCCTTGAACTCAGAAATCCGCCTGCCTCTGCCTCCCAAGTGTTGGGATCAAAGGCATGTGCCACCATTGCCGGCTGGGTACTGCTTTTCTGTGACGTCATTTCTCCATAGGTAGTATGAGCAGATAGCCTCTGAGGCGCTCTAGCTTATCTCAGGCTGGGCGCTCTAGGCAGAGTCCCACCTTGTCCACTGTGTGATTAGCCTATAATGGAGGAGGGTAGGTGCTTGGTAAATGAATGAATGTATATGTGAATGAATGAATGATTGAATGTATGAGTGAGAGAGTGAATGAAAAAGTGAGTGAATGAGTGAAAGAATGAGTGAATTAATGAATTAGCAAAAATGGATGAATGAGTGAAAGAATGAATGAGTGAAAGAATGAATGAGTGAAAGAATGAACGAATTAATGAGTGAAAGAATGAATGAATGAGTGAAAGAATGAGCAAATGAATGAATGTGTGAGTGGATGAATAGTGAAAGAATGAATGAATAAGTGAAAGAAAGAAAGAATGAATGAGTGAGTGAATGAATGCATGAACAAAAAAGCCCCAAGAATAACAAAATTGGCAGTGAAGGGAAGGAGAAGATAAATGAAGGGAAGAGAGGGGGAGGCAGAGGAAGGGGAGGGCTGCTGTAGTCTGTCTTCCTGTTGTCTGTCCCCGACTCACCCCCCTGCAGCTCTCATGCCCCAGCCCTGTTCCTTATTCCAGGGCCGCCGGGGTCTTCTCGATCAGGCCAGAGAAGGGCAGGAGGCTCAGTGCTGGTTCCATTCTCCAGGTCTTAGCCCCAGCAGCCATGACAACTGATCAAGCCATTTCTGCAGCCTCCTCCCTAGCGGACCCAACACCCAGCCTGTTTGTCAGCCTCTTGCTGAAGGAGACTGGCCCCAGCTTTTACTTTGCCAAAGGCAGAGCTGCTCTTGACCTGCCACCTTCTGCTTTCCTGCTCTTTGTAGAGACAGACTTCCTGTCCTTCAGTGAACCCACACCAGCGGTCCTCCTGCCTTGGAACTTATCCTTTGAGGGCTTTTTACAATTTTATTTTACATTTATAGACCGTGGGGGAGGGGCACATACCACAGCAGGCACATACTGGCTGGAGTGGGGTCTCTCCTTCCATCGTGTGGTTACCTGGGAATTGAACTCAGGTCTGCAGGTTTGTGCAGCTTTACGTACCCCCCTTGGCCCCCAGCCATCTCTATGGCCCTTGTCCTTTGAGTTTTGAGAGCTGTATTTCATCAAGTCTTAGGTCGGAGGGATCTGTGTCAGTGTAGATAAATCTAAGTGTCTAGCTGGAGGGATCCACCTTGAAAAACAATGGAGTACTTTGGGCAGAAAATGTTTACCCAGCCCTTCATTGCTGAGCTGTGGTGTGGTACGCAGTGTTCTTTCTCGAACACTGGATCCCCAGTGTTCAGAGGAGGACACAGGCTTGACCCTTGTGCCCACTGTGCTACCCCGCTGTAGGGAACCGTCTGGATGAGGGCTCGGACGTGGAATCAGAACCGGACCTCCCCCTGAAGCGCAAGCAGCGTCGCAGTCGGACTACGTTCACGGCTGAGCAGCTGGAGGAGCTGGAGAAGGCCTTCGAGAGGACCCACTACCCGGACATCTATACCCGGGAGGAGCTGGCACAGAGGACCAAGCTCACAGAGGCGCGGGTCCAGGTGAGGAGAACTGGGGGTGCTCGAGGATGGAAGGTGTCAGTGTGGGCAGGTCCGGAGTCGAGTGCTAGTTCCGGGTGTGATCCTGGGACCATGCACACACTAACACACGCCGTCCCTGAGGGGGCAGCACATGTTGGTTGATGGACTTACAGATTGACAGAGAGGCGCAGAGCCCCAAGGGAGGAGGGATTCAGAGGGCAGGTGCAGACTCTCCAAATCTCCCTCGAGGAGGAAAATTTCTCAGCAGGGCAATCCTCAGTCAGGAAGTGAGTTCCCCATTGCTGGGAGAATGCAAGATGTGTTCTGGGGAGATTCAAACCATCAGCACTGGGCAAGGCTACCCAAGATCCTACACACCTGAAGCACACAGTCCCCATTCTGTGGCTCGGGTGACAGGAGAAAGAGTCCAAGCTAAGGTTCAGGTCTTCATCAGGGAAGGCAACAGAGGAGGGTGACCCATCCCATCTGCCCCAGGCTGAGCCCTGGGAGTCTCTGCTCCAGCAGGGCACAGAGTAGACTCATCTCCGCACCTGGCTGGATGGGGCAGCGTGATTCAATAAATGGCTTGCATGACAGCATTGTCCTGGGCTGTCATCTTTATGGACAGAGGAGGTGGGTCTGTAGAAGGGCTGCACCATACTGTGCCATCCTGAGGAGTGTTCCCCCACCCCCTCAGCATCCCCATGGCTACAAGGCTCACTGATGAAGGTAGTGGAGCCTCACACTCATGTGTTCAGGTTGGGATGGCCACTGAAGCCAGCTCTAGTCACAGATACAGAGGCTGGGATTCAGAGAAGTGACCCATGGGACACAGATAGACTGTAGCAGCTTGGCCTGGCTGGCATGGAAGCCTATGTGTCCTTTTGTGCCTGAGAGGAGGAAACTGACACAGAAGCTGGAATTAGAACTTAATAAAGAGAGTCCTAGAAGAAACTGGCCATAAACCCTCCAGGAGCTGGTGTACCTCCTTCCACTCTCCCACCCTCCAGGGGAAGAGGGCGGGCACAGCAGACAGCTAGCTCATCTCATCCCCTCTCCATGACACCCGAGCTGCAGACTGCCTTCTCTCTCTCCCTGAACCTCGCAGCTGTTGTCCTGGGTGCATTCCTCTGGGCTTCCTCTCAGCCTAGTCTGGCAGCCTCATGGCTTCCCACCATCCTGAGCCTGGCAGCTCCTTAGAAAATTTCCTGGCTGTCAGGACAGTGCTTTCATTGGCCCAGGGGACTGGAGGAACAGGTGTTACGCAAGGTCCAAGAAAGGAGGGTTCTGGGAATGGGGGAGGCCAAGCCTTGGCAAACCACAGAAAGGCTACCAGCTTCCTGTCCACTGGGCTCCTCTCCACCCATGCCTGTGAGCTCCCTAGCTAGGATAGAGCAGAGGAGCAAACAGAAACAAAACTGTAAGAATGGGCAGAGGCTGACTCAAAAACCGAAGTCTTAGTCCTATGAGAGGAGTCTGGAAGCACCCAGAGGCTCAGAGACCCTGGAGGGGGGCAAGAGCTGATAAGGCATCCACTCAAGTTCAACAGAAGAGGCTCCAGAGGGAGAGCCTGCATCCCAGCCACTGACCAGCGGAGTTCCCTCCAGGTGCTTAGCTTCCTCTTTCAAAACACAGTGTGTCCCAGGAGCTCAGTGGTCACCCAGACTCCTCAGGGTTCTGAGGTCCTACTGGACCTCCATTGATATCCATTGAGGGACTGAGGCCACTGTGTATGGAAGTGTTTGAACAGAAACACAGTGTCCATGGATTGGGATCCTGGTGAGGGGTTCTCGCCAGGGAAGCCGGGCAGAGACTCAAGGTCCTGGGTGCTGTCATGTTGACTTAGCCTTTGCTTGGAAGAGTCTGTGCCTTGAAGGTCTCCTAACCCTGCAATCTCTCAGCTCAGTGTGGGGGCAAGTGTACTGCTTGCAGATTGGCATGGAGTTGGAATCTGCCCCTAAATATCCTCCCTGTCCCCAGTGTCCTTTCTGCAAAATGGAGACCATAACGCCAAGGTCTGCCAGCTTCTAGGGTTGCATAATTAATTGTAAAAGGACAAGGTGTTAGAGACCAATGGTGAGCCTGTAGCTCAGTGGGTAGAGTGCCTGCCTCGCATGCACGAGGTCCTTGGTTTGATTCCCCAGCATGACATAAACTGGGTGGTGCATACCTAAAACCTCAGTACTTAGCCCTGGAGGAAGGAAGATAAGAAGTTTAACATCGTCCTTGGCTACGTATCAAGTTCGAAGCCAGCCTAGACTACATGAGACCTTGTCGTAAAATAGAAGCTAAGCACGGATGGAGAAGAGCCCAGTGAACAGGAGGCTGGAAACTTGGCCTCCCTCATTCCCAGACCTTTAACCCCAGCACTCAGGAGGCAGAGGCAGGAGGAGTTCTATGACTTTAAGGCCAGCCTGGTCTACAAGGGAGTTCCAGGACAGTCACACAGAGAGACCTGAAGCACCTTTGTTTCATCCGTCATTCATTTAGCATTCATTTATTCAGTGAGCACTTATTGAGCACCTATGGAATGCTCACCGTGCAGGGCACAAGGAGCACAGGGCCTCTGTCCTAGATGTCCCAAAGCTGAGGGGAGGCTGAGGGAGGGGCAGGCAGGAGCAGATAAAAAGAATAATGGTTCACACGAGGAAGGGACATGCAGGGTCTCCCTTGAAGGGGCAGGAGGCTCACCTGCCCCATCTTAGATACATGAGGGTGATGATGTCGGAGGACTTTCCAGCCAGAAGTGGAAAGTGTCCTCTTACAGCAGTGTGTGTATGTGTACATATGTGTGCACAGGTGTGCATATGTGTATTGCACACCTGTGCAGGTAGGTCCTGTTCTAGCAGGGCCTGGGCTATGTGAACAGGGCAGGGTCTCAGCCCCAAGTTGGCACAGCTGAGTACCAAGGCCCTCCTTACTCAGGATGTTCTATATGTGTGGTCTCCTCTTGGAGGGCTTCCTGGAGGAGGTGGAGTTTTGAAGCAAGGACTGGAGTCCCTGGGCTGGAGCACTTGCCATGGGAGGAGCTCTAGGCTGAGTGTCTAACAGACTTCTTCAGGTCTCTCCGCACCCCGTCCTGTGCCTGTCACCTCTGCTTCCTGAAAAACAGGGATCATTTTAAAAGCCCCTCCTGGATAGTGGTGAGGGGACCCTGCCTCTGAAGTTTCCCGCAGACCATCCTGGTCACCCAATTCTGGGTTCTGCTTCTTTGAAGAAGACACTGACCTGCTGGAAGCTGCCTGCTAGGGGAGTCACCCCACCGGAGCCTCAACTCTCAGCAGGGAGCCAGGCTCAGCATCCTCTCTCCTTCAGGTCTGGTTCAGTAACCGTCGTGCCCGCTGGCGCAAGCAGGCAGGAGCTAACCAACTGGCCGCCTTCAACCACCTTCTGCCGGGAGGTTTCCCACCCACTGGCATGCCCACGCTGCCACCCTACCAGCTGCCGGACTCTACCTACCCCACCACCACCATCTCCCAAGGTGAGTGTCTGCTGTCAAAATACGTGTAGTCCCGTTGTCCTGACCTTAGAACTCCTGGTCACTCAGGGTTGAAGAGCCCAGCTCCCCTTCCAAAGTACCCTGGGCAGCAATGGGCCATTGCAACCCCTCAAGGAAGGCAAAACTTCTGGGCACAGTTCTCCCAGTAGCTTCTAGGATGCTACACAGCCTGAGCAAGGGAAATGCCAGGGGAAGGAGGTGGTGGGGAGAGAGCCCAGGCTACCCATGAGCCTTGGGAAATAAAGGTTTCCTTCCCTAGGATTCTGAACCTCCCATCTTGTTCCCATACAAGAAACCTCTTGGCACCTACTGCATAGGGCTACCTCCAGAAGGGCCCAGGAGCTGGCATTCTGGGGAAGCCAAGCATCCAGAGAGCCCTGGCCCTGATTCTTAATAAGGAATAAGCCAGTGCCGAGGACAGCGGGGACCCAGCCTCAGAAGGCTGTGCAGAGGGACCCTAACAAAGCAGAATAGCACCATAGTGGCTGAGCAGAGGGATAACTGAGTTCAGTCACTTCAAGCATGGTTCACTCATCGGCCTTGAGTCTATCTAGCCCAGCCTGCTGAGCCTCAGTCACCCCAGTTCCTCTCCATCCCCCAAAGCTAGGACTCACTCAGCATGAGTGACAGCACTGGAGAAGTACCCACAAAATGATAATAGGCAAGCCTGGGTGGATTATAGATCCCGTCAGGCACAATTTACAATCCCGTTAGTGATTATTGAGCATCTACTATATGCCGAACACCAAGCACCAAGACCTGTGTGTAGGTTACTTAGAGGTCACCTAGATGCCAAGTGGGTGTCGGTCAAGCCCTGGCCACTCTGTCAGGGTGCCTGGGAACCAGCTAGCCTCAGCCCAAGTCACTTGAGAAGCTGGTCCCTTCCCTCCAGAGGGCATGCCTGGGTGGAGTTTCAAGGCTGCTTTTGCTACTTGCTTAGGACCTTTCTGGGTCTCTCCTCAGATGGGGGCAGCACAGTCCACAGGCCCCAGCCCCTTCCACCATCAACCATGCATCAGGGGGGGCTGGCTGCGGCCGCTGCAGCAGCTGACACCAGCTCTGCCTACGGAGCCCGCCACAGTTTCTCCAGCTACTCGGACAGCTTCATGAACCCCGGGGCCCCCTCCAACCACATGAACCCTGTCAGCAATGGCCTGTCTCCTCAGGTAGGTGGCCTTTCTACTCCAGACGCCTGCTGGCCCAACCAGAGGGGCTCAGGGTAACCCAGACTGACTCTCTCCCACGTGGGGTGGGATGAGGGTGACTAAGAATTCAAACGTCTCAGGAAGCCCCTGGCTGCTCAGGACCCTGAGAGAGTTTTTGAGTGGGAAGCAAATGTCTGTTCTTCCTTCCCTGGCCTTGTGTCTGTGATCATGGCTCTGGGTTGATCTTCCTTTTTCTGGAGGCGGGAAAGAGTTGGTCATTCTCTCCAGGTTGGCAAGGACTGATTATAGGCCCCATGCGCCATTCTGAGCTTGATCCCAGGCACGTTCCTACAGTGAGCAGGAGATGGCTGGCACGGGTTTGAATCTAGAACCAAGAGTCCTTTCTAGACCCAGTCATCGCTCCATGCTTCCCTTTTGGTCAGGTGTGACCAACCACTGGGAGGAAGGGATCTCTCCTATTGGTAGAATTGATGCCTAGATTCTGGGCCTGGATCTCTGCTGCTTAGGTGCTCGTGTGATGGCTCAGTCACCCGTAGCCTGATGGAGTCATGGTTTTAGAGGAAGATGGAAAGACAACCCACAGCTCAGAGTGGTGCTTGGTGGGTTTGTTGAATAGACCTGATGTTTGGAGTCTGACTGATTTCGGGGAGCGTATGGGTTTGTTTCTGTGGCTACAACAGGCTCCCAAGAGACCCCTGGGAAAAGGAGTTTATTCTGCCTCCACCTGGTGTTCCCTTTTCCTCTTGTCTGTAGGAGACAGGCTTGCCAGGGGAAGCAAACTGATCTGAACAGCTATGTTGTGTGGGAGAAGGCGCAGACTTTGGGAGAGGCTGGGTCCTCCTTCTGCTGCTCCGGGGCCAGTGTGCCTCTGGGACCCTCAGCTTTTCCCATTTACAGGGCCTGTCCTTTATACCCTGCTCATAAGAACTTGCCGTGATCTGTGTGTGGATGGCCTTCTAGCACAGCCTGGCGCAGAATGGAGTCGAGCAGACATTGGTTTTCTTGCCCTCCTTTTGCTCAGGCAATATATTTATAATTAACATGACAACATTGTTATGATAAAAACCTGTTAGCTGGAGGGCAGAGGGTGGGCACAGGGGAGAAGGCTCAGTTGGTGGAGCGCTTGCCCCGTGAGCATAAAGAGCAGGGTGCAGGTCGAATCCTTAGCACCGATGGAAGAAGCCAGGGGTGGTGGTGCACATCTGGAGTCCCAGCACTGGGGAGGCAGAGACAGAGGAGCTTACTGGCCAGCCAGCCTAAAGGACATGCTGAGGTCCAGGCTTAGTGACAGCAGCGTCTCAGGGAATAAGGGAGAAAGTGACTAAAGAAGACACTCAACAGTGGCCTCTGACCTCTACACACATGTTCACACACTCATGAGCAAACACACACACAGATGCATGCATTCACACACACATGCATACACACACATATGAACAGACACACATGTATGCTTGCATGTACACACATATGCATGCACGCACACACAGACATACACACATGCATTCTTGCATGCACAGACACACATGCATGCACAGACACACAGACATACACACACATGCACACACACATATGCACACACACATGCATACTTGCGTGAGCACACACATGCATGTACAGACACAAACATATATACACCCATGCGCACACACACACACACACACACACACACACAGAGAGAGAGAGAGAGAGAGAGAGAGAGAGAGAGAGAGAGAGAGAGAGAGAGAGATCCTGGTGGGATTATACAGATCTCAGAGGCCCTCAGGTCAAGGGTGAAGCCATTAATTCCTTAGAACCTGTCAGTCTTGGGCTGGCTCTCCCAAGACATCCTAACTCTCTTGCTGGTCCCTAACATCGAGTTAGCATCTCAGCCTCTCGGGGCTTTGAGGTCATGATTTCTGTTGCACTGATGTCAGTACTAGCTGGCTAGCCTGGGCTAACTTTCCAGAGCTGTCACAGGAGAACAAAGAAGAGGTTTCTTCTCTCTAGGTGGGGCTCAGGGATGGGGTGAAAGGTGAGGAGGAAAGGTTAGAGGGGGAAACCAACCTACTCATGGAGGAGTTATCCCCTGGGAGCTGGAGTGTAGGCAGGAAGTTCTGTCTTCTGCCTCTACCTGCAAGTCCCTAGATTGGATCCAGAGTCTCTGTCCAGGTGAGACGTGGGACGGCTTCCTCCATGGGCAGAGGCCCATCCGTCCTGGTATCTAGGCTGTCTCTGAACCCTGCCTTCAGGTTCCCACCGAAGGTGTGAAGACATGACAGTGGCAGAGGGGGCAGGAAGGGGAACAGCTATAGGGGACCGGCCCTCAGGGAAGAGGCAAGGATAGGCAGGCCAAATGCAGGCGTGTGTGTGTGTGTGTGTGTGTGTGTGTGTGTGTGTGTGTCCCCCCACTGAGGGTAGCAAGGCAACCCTTTGATCATAAGGGTCTAGGTGTTAAGTCAAACTTTCAACATTTCAAAGCCCCCATTCAACTCAGGGTTTATTCTCATCCTCATCCTCATGGCTCTGGAGTCTTGGGAGGGATCTGTGGGGGAAGGGGGAACAATTCTCAGTACAGGTTGACCTCCCCTGTCCGCTGTCCCCAATAAGAAACTCCCCCATTGTTCATCTAAGCCCTCTGAGGGAGTGCCACCTGTGCCCAGGTAGGTTTGCACACTGCTACCCAGGATCAAAGGTCTGGTCCCTGTCACCTGGATAGTGTCAGCTTTGGCAAATTGGGTGGTTTTGTTCTTCCAGAAGCCAAAGGGACTTCTGTGTGCAGCCGAAGCTAGGAGATTTAGGGATGGGACCAGCCTGCACACCTTGCTGGTAGTCCGTGGTTGCCTATGGAAAAGATTTCTTCCCAGACTTTGACTATGGTCCCATGTCTCCACCCAGTCTTGGAAATGGTTGCCTCTGTGCATCAGGGACTCCCTGGAAAGACCCAGCAGGACTTCATAAGAAACCCCTTTGTTCCTTGAAGTTCTATAAGATTCCTGTTCTGGAGGTGGTACTTCAGAGGACCAATGTACCTAGTGCAGGGCATACACCAGGTACTGTCCCTGCACTTGGGACAAATTAGTAAAAGGCAAACAGAAGATCCTGCCCTGGGAGACACCTGAGCAACCAGGTCTATACTGACTTGATGACAAGAGGACTGAGCTGTCTACAGTCCTGGGACAGATGCTCTTCTGGTTGTTATTCATATTTTAAGCCATGAATGAGTCAGGATTCAAACAGGAACCCTAGATTCTAACCTCTCAGCTCTATGGTGGAAAAGGTTCCTGTGAGCCATGGTATGAATTAAAAACAAACAAATAAACAAACAAACAAACAAACAAAAGACAAAACAGAGCTCTAAGTACCTTAGGCTGGAGGCTATCAGCAGAGCAAAACCAGTCAGAAACCTTCCTTGAAGCTCCGAAGCTTTCAGGCCCCACCCATGGCCCCCCACCTTAGAGTACCAGACATTAAGTGCTTCCCACAGGACCCCCTACTTTTGCCCTTCTGATGAGGTTCAGGGGAAGGGAAGCCTGTCCAATGACCTCATTTCTGATAGCTCACCCGGTTAAGACTTTGCCCCTAGTTGAGGGCCAGTTACTTGGAAAATGACTAGAAATAGCTTCTGAGAAACTGGGTGTGGTGGTGGACACTTGTGATCTCACCAAGAACTTGGGGGGTGGGGGGGCGAGAGCAAGAAGATCAGGAATCCAAGGGCATCCTTAGCTACAGAATGAGTTGAAGGCCAGCCTGGGCTACAAGAGACAGTGGGTGGGGGTGACAGAGGAGGCAGATAGTCTTTGCAAGATGAGTCCCCTGAGTCCTCGGCACTGCAGATGGGTAAGGTGGATAGTTGCTTCCAGTCCTTTCCCAGAGCAGCATGAGAGAGCCACAGGACGAGGAAGATACAAGTCTGATGGAAGGGTCCCAATTTGAAGACAAAGTAGAACCCCTGGCCTTAGGAGAAGCGCAGCAGAGACACATTTCTTGTCTCAGGTGCTCTGGTGTAATGGCCAGAGCATCATCCTCCCTTGTTGAGGTCCCAGTGGGATGTAGTGATAGACATCAAGAGACTGTGCTAAGCTGCCAAATTTATCCATCCCAGAACCCAAGCCACGAGTTAGGAGCAATATTCTGCCATTGAAGTGACCTCAGGCTGCTGCCAGGGGACCTGTGCTGGGGTCTCTTCGGGGCAGACTTGTGAGACCTGCAGAGAGAAGTCATTCCTGGTATTCCCTTCTCACCCAGCACTGTTAGACTTGGGAGTGGAAACAGGTCTGGAGAGGGCGTGGCCAAGATCCTCAAAAAGTCACCCATTGTATCTTGAGTCAAGGGCGCTGTGTCACAGAAGGGGATGTGGTCAGAGCTCAGACCCTCTCTTCACCCCCCAAGTCACCATCATCCTTGTCTCTGTCCATATTTACAGTCTCTAGGTGAGCCATCACTTAGGTGCCTGTGATCCTTTTTGTCTTTCCCTCGTCTTGGCTCTCTCTTCCTTTTCTTCCTGTGCCTACAGTAGTTACACAGCAGCCTAATGGGCTGGGGTAGGGAGTGTGACTCAAAGGCAAAGCATTGCTGACCCTGCACTAGGCCCTGGATTTGACCCATAGTAGTATAGATGTAAATAAATTTAAAAAACAGATCAATAATAATTACAGTGGTCATCAACACAAAGTTAACGCTGAATGTAGACCAGGCATAGAAGCTGTGGCACCCGCTTCCATCCCTAGAATCATGGCAGTTGTCTTATGGCCTCCATCCCACAGATGGGAAGACTACTTCATCCAGGCCTATCTATCCATTGAAACAGCCATCCATCCATCCATCCATCTATCTATCCATCCATCCAATCATCCATCCATTATCCATCCATCCATCCATCCATCCATCCATCCATCCATCCATTCATCCATCTATCCAACCATCCACCCTCCCATTTATCTATCCGTATATCCATCCATCCGCTCACCCACCAACCAAGTCCATTCATCTGTTCGTTCATCTGTCTACCAATGAAACCACTCTTCCATCAATCCATTCATGCATACGTCTACCCTCCTGTCCACCCACCCATGTATCCTCTCATTCATCCCTTCATCCTCCTATCCACACACTTGCCCACTCATCCCCTATCCATTCACCCAACCAATCCACACATCCATCCATCCTACACTTTATCCATATATCATCTATCTACCTATCCATTCATCCACCCTCTCATTCTCCATTCCTCCTGTTTATTCATTTGCCATCCTAGCCATCCATCCACTCACCTATAATCCTCTCAGTTATTCATATATTCATCCAACCCCCCATTCCTTCTGTCAGTCAGTCTGTCTGTCTGTCTGTCTGTCTGTCTGTCTGTCTGTCTGTCTATTCACACACCTATGCATCCTCTCATCTATTCATTCAACCACCTATCCACTCAATATATCTTTCCTTCCATCCACTCATACACTTACTCCTCTATTCATCCATCTGTTCACCCATCCGTCCATCCATCCACCCGTCCGTCCATCCATCCAATGTGCTGTGCCAGTCTCTGGAAGGTTCTGGAAAGTATGAGAGCTGGGATTTGAACAGTCTACCTGCAGAGCCCATCTTACTGTTGTGTCTGCCCATGAGGGTGATATGAATGTCCATGTAGGAGAGGTTGGTGCGATGGTCAAGGAAATTGAGGTTCAAGGCCACAGAGGCAGCTAAGGGCAGATCCAGGTTCAGAGTCTGCATCCAGAAACAGCAGTATCTGCTTCCTCCTGAGACGGGGCTTCAGATCTGCATGGTGATTGACGAATGTCATCTCCCAAGTGTTTCTCAATGGCAGGTGCTCAGTTCCACCCTCCTAGCCCAAGGCCTCCAGGGGAGACAAACCAGCAAGGTCAAAGATTTGGCGCCTGAGCCCAGGTGAACACCTGACTTATTTGGGGTCATTCAAGCCCCACAACACCCCTCCTCTTGGGGAGACATCCTCAGAGAGGCTAAGAAGCTCACAGGAGGTCACGGAGCCATTGAGTGGTGGAACTAGGGTTCTAAGCAACATCTACTTAACCTCTGAACCTCACCACTCCTGACCCTCAACAGGACAAGAGAAAGACACACTGGGACTCTTGGGACTGCATTGTACCTGCACAGGAGACTCCTCGAGTCTCTCTCCTCTTACTTCCTCCCTGTCCCCGCCCCTTTATTGGTGACATTGCGTTTCTAATAAGCATTTAAAATGAGTCTTGCTGGACCAGGGACGAGGAAGGAGGAGGGAGGGAGAGACATGTAGGCAGGAAGATGGGGCGGCGTGGGGGGGGATCATAGGGTGTTAAATAGCCCAGAATTTTTTTAAAAACCTGATGCAAATCATCGGTAGGAGAGAAAATTACGCGCAATTATGCCCTGATACTGGAAGGTTTTGCCTGGCCCAGGCAACAAGATGTCATTAACAAGCAGAAAATAAGATTGAAATGGTGAGTAAAAGAGCTGAAAAATGAATTTGAATGCTGCGTTTGTCCACAATTACCCCCTCCTTCACACATATTTTATTGCAATTTTTTTATTATTCTTAATCCCTCCATTCCTCAAAGCAGATTGGGGACATCCTGGCATTACCGGGGCACTGGGAGGAGGTGTGGAGGATCTTCTGCGCCCCTGAAATGAGGCCCTTTCTTGCCAACATCTTCCAAAGTTGGGATTTGGAAGGATTGGAATTCATTTCTCAGGCTTAGCAGGTTGTAGGGACACGGGGCTTTAACCCCAGTCAGAGCCTTCCCTGCACCCCCGCCCGCCCAGCCCTCTTTTTGCCTCTCTTCCCAGGTGACTCTCCTGCCATGGGCTTCCTTTCTTCTGCCTTTGTAGGGTTTCTGTGGGTCTCGATGCTCTCCTTTCCTTGGGAAGCCTCTCTCTCAGGCCCCCATAAGCGGGAGGCAGGCTGGGTCAGAAGACACGTCAAAGCAGACACCAAGTTCTGATTCTGCTACTTATTCTGTGACCCTAGGTCAGCTTGTTTAACCTCTCTGGGCTTCATTCCCCTTACCTGAAAGGAGGGATATCATTCCTGTTTCTCAGAGGCACCGCCCCGTGAGGACTAAGGGGAGATTTGAGCAAAGTACCTGGCACACAGTAGGTGCTTGGTAAATGTACGTTCTCGGCAGCACCGCTTCACCCGTGCCTCGCCTCTAAACTCCATCCTTCACTCCTTCTACCATCCTTCCCTCTTTCTCATCCACTTTGGTTGGCTGGGAAAGTGTTGTGCTGGTTCCTCCTTTAGAGCAGTGCAATGCGTTCAGCTGACTGGAGAGAGCTGGGGTGCAGGCAGCTCTCCTTTCTTGGAAAGCCCAGGAGGCTGCCTACTGTGCTCTGAAAGGTGAGCTGGGAGGGAAAAGGTGGGGATAACTCAGGATCAGGGCAAAGTCAGTGAAGTCATTCCCACCCTCCCTTCCCTGCCCCATTTCACATCGTGATCGCCAGTGCTGGTGTAGGTTCAGGGGTCAGTTTTCAGACAGGACTAGAAGTCTGTGGCTGGCTTTTCTTGGACCAGTAGCTCAATACCTGTTTTTTTTTTTTTTTTTCCTTAAAAAAAAAAAAGCTTCGACTAGTTTTCCCCATACCCACTAATAGCCCATCTTGTAGAGATGCAGGCTACATCTGCCAGCCCCCAGTTAAAGCCAGATGGGGCAGCAGCTGAGGGACATGTCACCATCGCTCTGTTCTCCAGGGGTCCGTCCCACTCCGGGAACCCCCCACCCCCCGACATTCTTGGCAGGGCCAGCTCTGGCAAAGAGTTGGCCACTCCAGAGGTATGAGCCACAGTCTTGCTGGCCAGCTTTAGTCCTGGCCTGCATAGGCAGAGCCTCCTTCCCTCGCTGGAGGAGCAGACTCTGCCAGTGTGCTGTGTGTGTTATCCAGCCATTCTGCCTTTGTCGGAGGTCACCCACCTCCGTGGAAAAGCTGAGTTATTTCCCACTGGCTGCTGTTCCCGACACAGACACCTGCTTTCATCCATCAGAAGCCAAGGCTCTTGTCCCTGGGGAGAACAGGCAGCAATGAAAACAGAGCCCTGTTTATGTCTCTGCTTTCACCCTTTATCCTGGGTAAAGGGAACGGGGCGGTGGGGGGTGTCAAAGGGGGAACTGCCTTCCTAACCCAGAAAGGGAAGCCTGCAGGCAGCTAGCTGAGGATCGGGGAGCAGGGACCATGCCTGTGAAGTTCAGGGTGAATGGCTTGTGACCTGGCTTGCAGGGTGACACTGGGGACATTTTAATAATTGAAAGGACAGTGGTAGAGTCTGCTGGCCCTGTCTCAGGATGGAACCTGGAGAGCTGCAGTTTAGCTCACTATAGAAATAACTACATCTATTTAGTGTTTCCACCCAACCCTGGAAAAGTGTGGTCAGAGCCACCATCTGTTCCTGGTGGGGCCAAGGGCACCAGGAGGAGCAGGAACCTATGTAGGTCACCACATCTCCAGGGACTGAAAGAACTCCTTATAACTCAGGATAGTGTTCGCTGGGTGACACACGTCATTCTCAGCATCCGGAACATTGTAGGTCTCCAGCCATTATTGGTCAGGTCCAGGCCTCAGGCTTGATGGAGCACAGCTGAGAGGGGTTCCCTGGGGGCACGTGGAAACAGCTACTCATCTGGTCTGTACTTGAGTCCTTCATGATGTCTGTCAAGTTCACGGGACACAGCACAAGGGGAGGCTGGGAAAGGAGGGATTTGAGGTCACCTGTGCTCCAGCAAGTTGCATTTTGGGGGTAAGATATTACCTTTTCCTCTCCCCACCCCTGCCATTGGAGAATTGATCGTGGAAAATTCCAGATTTCGGATTCAGCAGGAGGAGCAGCAGAGATTCAGGAGGCAAGCGGGCTGCAGCATAGCCAAGGTTATATGACAGCCCATAACAGAGATGTCAGAGATGTCATGTGAGCTCATGGTGTGTTCTGGGGTTTCCGTTCCTGCTCCTGTCTCTGCTTGTATGACCTCAAACAAACTACAGGAGCTTCCTGGGTCTTCCTGTCCTCATCCACACCACTAATCTGCAGCCTTAGCATTAAATGAGGGGCCGAGGGCATAGCTCAGTAGTCGGACTGCTTACCTGGCATGCAGGAACCTGGGTTGTGTCCCCAGCAGCAGGTTAACAAGGTGTGGTCCTGCACATCTGCAATCCCATTAATCAGGAGGTGCAGGCAGGAGAATGGGAAGTTCAAAGCCAGCCTTGGCTACATATATATCAAATTCAAGGCCAGCCTAGGATACATGAGACCCTATCCAAAGAAAGACGAGAAGGAACAAGGCCTTGCTACACCTTGTACAAGGTAGGAACATAACGAGTCCTTTGTGCTTCTCTCACCCTGAGCAGACCCTGCTGTCAAGAAGTCTTTCTAGGCCCCACCCACTGCAGGCCCAGGCAGCCATGGGTTGGAATAACTAAGAGATCACTCTCCCAGCTCTTAGACTCACTGTATGGTCTAAGGAGATATGTTCCTGCTGTGGGCCCCAGTTTCCTGCTTCATGCCATGAAGCAATTGGGCCAGCTGCTACCAAGGCACCTTGGTGTTTAGAGTGTGTGACTACATTCCCAGGACCCAGGCTTAGGCTGCAGGACTTCCCCAAAGGCCAAGGATTTGGCCTTCTCATGCTGCTTGGCTTGGCCCTCAGTTCTGAGACGCAGGGCAAATCATACCCTGAAACAGTCCAAGGCAGATGGGGGAGAGGAAATGGAGGAGGTTAGCAATTAGTGTCACAGGCAGGCTAGGAACCTTGAGGCCTGTCCGTGGGCTTCCATGAGGAAGCAGGGACTGCTGGGAGGCCACAAGGACCCTAGGGAGGAGAGGTGAGTATCACCTTGAGGGTCTCTAAAGGGCCAGACTCTTTCTGCTTCCTGAACCCTGCACCTAGTGCCCCTGTATCTAAGACTTCCTGCCTCACTGCCCCAGCATCCTCTGGAACCCAACCCCCGTGTAATCTTTTAGACTTCTCCTCCTGGGAAGTGTTCCTTTGCCCCCTCCTACCGGGTTAGCCGGTTAGGCTCCTGCTTCCTGAGGCTTTTATCAGTTTTTATCAGCATACGGAAAGAGTCTGCCATTACTAGGCAAGTGCTTTTAAATAGTAATAATGACGATTACATTTTTTCTTGAGTGCTCACCTCAGGCCAGATATGTGCCGAGCCCAGTATGGACACTTTATTCTATCTTTAAAGCATCCCCTTGGAGGAGGCCTTGGAGGATGCACTTTCTGCATCACAAGTGGAAGCAGGTAGAGACGCGGAGCAGTTTAACCAATTGGTACAGCTGGTTAAGTAGTTAACGCGTGGTACAGCCTAGATCTGGATTCAGCCAGTCTGCCTGGCTCCAGACACCCAGCTCTTCCCCAGGGCATGTCTTAAAGATGCTTGGTGTTCTGTTCTCCAGTGAGATGTGTAAGTTTGTTTATTTAGTGCTTACTTAGTGCATGCATGGGTACATGCATACATGGGTCTGTGTGCCCCACAGTGTGTGCATGTGTATGGGGGTCAGAGGACAATTTGAGCGAGTCAGTTTTCTGAGTCCTAGGGATAAACTCAGGCCATCAGGCTTGGTGCAAGCTCCTTACAGCAGTTGTCTCTCTGGTCCTCTGGGAGGATCTTTCAAAGGCCCCAGTGGGACTTTTTGACCTCCATTGGTCACAAACCCCTCCAGAGGTAGAACAATAGAAGTCAAAGACAGAAGAATGCAGCCTCTGGCTGGAGAGCAGAGGGCAGGAGAGAGCTGGTAGGGGTGTACACAGCATGCTTGCTCTCTCACACCTGCACCATCCCAGGCAGCCTTTCTCCTGCCTCAGTTTCTTCCCGTGAAATTGAGTGTAAGGAATTATGGGTTTGCAGAAACATGTCCAAAGTTGCACGTGCACAGCCTATGTGTCTGACTACAGAAAGGAACTTCTTCTTAAGAGACCACAATCGGCCCCGAGGTCACAAGGAGACAGTGTAGGTCTGAGCTAAACCTCACGGCTTCCCCTAATCCCTTTCGCAGCACCCTTCTGAACCCTTCATCTTCACCTCACATTTTCCCTTTGCTTTAGGCTCCCCACTAATCAAGGGTCATCTCCCCCCACTCCCACCTTCACTGTCCACTTCAGGCCCTCTCCCCCAGCTGGGACATTGCCTTTAGCATCTTTCTCAATTGGGACAGGTGTTTGACCACCCACCAAGTTCTGTTAAAGCACAGGGGACTCTTGGTATGAGGCTTCTAGGAATAGCCAGGTGTGGGCTGGAGACCCTTGGAAGGGCAGCCCTGACTGTGACCTCATTCCTGTGTGAGTTGCCTGTGGGTCACTCACCCCAGCATCCTCTGCTTCTGTACATTCCAGGGAGGATGGCCGGCCTTTCCCATACTTCCCTCACCCGTGTCCTAGACCGGAATCATCTCAGGCACACAGCAGACAGGAAGTTCATTTTTATTTCTGTTCGGTTCCCTCTTGTCCCCATCCTTCCCTTGTCTCCTCTGTCTCCTATTGTCCCTCAGTCTGTAGGTCCCACCCCTGGACCTCCTCTTAGTCTCCACTTCATCCTCCTGCATACCTGAACACAGGTACAGGCCCCTCCCCTCCAGGGTGTTCCCCATCTCTTGGTTCAGACCCTCTTCCTTCTTCCTTCCTTCTCTCCTGGCAGGTCGGGCCCCCGACGGCCATTGTCTTTCCCTAACATCTTCCATGCTCCTCTACACCTCTCCTGTCCCTGTCTTCACAGAAGGTCTTTTCTCCTCATCCTCACTTCCTTCTCCACCCCTGCCAGGATTCTTCATCCCTTCAGTCACCGCACCCAACCTACATCGGGTTGAGCTGGGCTTGGTGCAGGGTCCCCAGGCCTTGTGTGGTGGTGGGGCCCGGGGTGGGGGGGGGAGGACTGGGATGGGGACAGCGATGGGGGCGGGGCGGGCAGCTGACGCCCCTCCCGCTCTGCTGCTGCTGCTTCGGCTGCTGCGCCTTTGATCCATGGCCCGAGGCCGCCTGACAGTGGAAAATGCGGGGAGACAAAACCACTCAGTCAAAGTGATTCCCAACAACTGTCTCCCCGAGATAAGGACTCGCCGGGCTACGCAGCCTGCTTAATTCCCACTGCCCGGCCTGGGATCCCGTGCAGCAGCAGCAAGCTGACTGCCAGCAGAAGCAGCTCTGAGAACCAACCTGGTCCTGGGACCCAGGATGGGAGTCAATGCCAGGGCATACGACATCCACGGGGAAACAAGGACAAGGGGACCATGCATCCGGTGATCTGACAGGCTAGGCCCCCTTTTCTTTGCATCCTCACCAAGGTGCTTGCCTCCTTCCCCAGAACATTCTCTCCCTTTGGTCCTCAGCTTCTCCATCCTCCACTCTCTCCAGTCCCTCTTGTTCCCAGCTTATGGTATCAGCTCTGTGCTCTGATTTTCTAGATAGTTCTTGGTTCCCTCTATAGAGCAAGGTCCAGGCTGTCTGGTGGCCAGTATCCCCTTCACAAAGCTTAACACATAGCAGGGACCCCATATATGTGCAGTGTTAGGGACAGAGAGAGAACCAACCTTGCTTGGCCCATCTTCAAGAAACTGCAAGAAGGCAGCCCTGAAGCAGAAGCCTCTAGAGAGGGAGGCTTGCCTGAAATAAAGTCAGGGAAAATCTGTGGTTCCCAGTTACCCCTATCAAGGCTTATACCTTCTTGGCATGATGGGCAGGTCTCTAGGAGGCTGGGCTGCACTCTCTGTCCTTGGCAATCAATGGAGTCCAGCATGGAGAGCAGGAGATGAGATTCTGTATAGTAAGGTTTAGAGGTGGCCCACTGATAGGAACTTTCAGGAACTCCACTCCCATAGTGGACCACTTCCCACCATGGTGTTTGGCAAAGAGCGATTTTTGCATTTGTGTGGTGGCAAAAGCCGAGGTCACAAGAACTTGATTCATCTCAGGCGTCCTGACAGCCAGGGCTGGAAGAGGAAGTCCTGAGAGTCAGTGAGCACCCATGGGTGCTGGGGTGGAGTAAGTACAGCTGGTCCTTCACAGGAGATTAGACCAGTGCCAGCATTTTCCAGAGCTGGGGATCAAAAGGCTTTTGGTGTGTCTGTTAAAACTCAGCTTCCAGGTTGGTCCATGACAACCATGGCAGGTCTTCAGTGGGCCTGGAGAACTGGGTTTTAAAGATGGTGTCAGTCATCCGAGGCAGGCCTTTGGCAGCCTGGCACCCCTGAGCACTGAGTTAATAAGTGCTCTCCTTACCAATCTTGCCTAGAGTGGCCGGCGGCCCTGTCAAAGGCCACTTTCAGTATGCGTGGGTCCCCTGTGCACCCCCATGGCGCTAGCATGTCAACCCCCTTTGCTTTATAATGTAACATGGAGACAAAGTATGGTGACATGCTGGAGTCTCCTCACTTGGGAAGCAGAGGCATGGGCATTGTCATGAGTCTGAGGGAAGCTGCAAGCAAGACCTTCCCCACAGGTGAAATGGCTCAGTTGGTAAAGTACTTACTGAGTAAAACATGAGGGCCAGAGTTTATCCCCTAACACCCACCTAAAAACCTAGAAAAAGCAGTGTACACTTGTAATCTAATGTTGAAGAAACAGGCACAGAAAGATCCCTTGTGCTCTCTGGACATCTGGTCTACCCAGAACAGCCAGCCCAGGTTTACTTGAGGAGGCTGGAAAGATGGCTCAATGGTTAAGAGCACTGATTGTTCTTCTAGAGGACCCAGGTTCGGTTCCCAGCAGCCTCGTGGCAGATCATAACAGTCTCTAACTCCAGGATCTGATGACCTCCTGTTTCCGTGGGCACGGGATGCATACATGGACACACAGACACACCCACACATGCACACCCAGACACACCCAGACACTCCCACACATGCACACCCAGGCACGCACACATCATTCCCTTCAAAAAGGAAAATGACTGTCAGGAGGGTCTGCTGGGAATGCGCGAATACTTTGTTCCCAGACATCTCAGAGCTGGGAGGTATCCCTGAATAGCCTCTAGGAGACACCCCAGAATAGCCTGTCTTGCTTGGTATCTGGAAAGGCCTACGTACCTTGGCTGCCAGAAAGACTTGGGTTATTAGGCTACTCTGAGGCCAGACTATGTCTCGACATTGCCTGGTAAGCCACATATCCAAAACAGAGACAGAGGCAGTCTTATGGGTGAGATAACAAAATGACCAAAGAGACAGGAGACACATTCTGCCTTCTCTCTGTCCCTCCACCCTGCTGGGCTCAGACCTCAGCTCTCCAGGTCCAGAGGACTGCCGAGCTGAGTTGGCCCGAGGCTAAATGAGCAAGACCCTCTCATCATACCAGGGTTTTCTGACCAGAGGCGTCAGAGGATTACGGTCCCATGAGGGCCCTGGCAAGTGTCTTATCATAAAGGCGACATGTCCAGGCTGAAATCGAGACGCAGTGCCCAGGGGCAGGAGTTCCTGATCCCCACCCAAGGGGATCCCTTTCTCTCCCAGCCACAGACATTCGCTCCCTGCCTGAAACTCTCCAGCATAGTTCCCTGAGAGCCCTGAGGCTCATCCCACCCCCAGCCAAATTCATTCTCTCAAAAGGTCTCTGGGGTGAGGTAGCTGCTACCATTGGAGTTCTGCTGTGCTTTGAGCCACTGAGAAGCAGGTCTGATACCATTACTGTTACTGTCTGTAGTGGCGAAAATAATGGTTCTGTTTGGTTTTCACTGTGCCGGGCAGGGAACTCTGTGCCTTGTAGGCTCTGGACAAGTGTGCAACCGCTGGACTACATCCTGAACCTTGTTTTTTTTGGTTTGGTTTTGTTTTCTGAGACAAGCTTTTACCCTATAGTATAGGCTGGCCTGGAACTCTCTATGTAGCTCAGGCTGGCCTCAAAATAGCTACGTTTACAGGTATGTGACTCCATGCCCAGCTTGACAAAGCACCTCTGTCTCCAATGGCTGTCTGTCTGATAGTAGCTGAACACTGAGGAGCTGTAGTCAGTCTGTACATTTTGCTGACTCTCTGGAAGCCCAAGGCCAGCATGTTTGGGCAATGTCAGGACCCAAAACCCGGCTCTACTGTGGGGCAGATGTCTTCCCCTTCTACAGGCTATCTCAGTAGGAAGGACTGGCTTGTCAATCACTGTCACACCGCTACTTAGATCTAGGATCCTCTATGGGATCTCCAGCTATACTGTGCCCTGCAGGTGTAAGCTGTGTTGGTCAGGTTCCCTCTCATGCCTTCTGTCCCAGAAATCACAACTGAATGTATTCCACCCTGGGCAGCAGAGGGTGAAGAAAAGTGGGGACTGTGAGAGGGGGTTCCCAGACCCCAGACCCCAGGGCCAGGAGGAAATGGCAAGGGAGTGAGATAGCCCAAGGGCTACTCAACCATGAGGTCCATAAGAGCTGTGTTGACTATCACTTGGACCAGGCTGGACCAGGAGGCATATTGGGAGGCCAGGAGTGGATAGAGGGAATAAAGAAAAAAAAAGGTACAAATGTAAGGACAGACAGGCGGACCAGAGAGCCAAAAGTATGTATGTATGGACAGACGGACCAGAGAGCCACGCTTTGAGATACTGAAGGGAGAAGGAAGAAGGGTCTGAAGTGACATACATAGTCATGAAAGAGAGAGAGACGGAGAGAGAGACAGAGAGAGACAGAGTGGGAGGGAGACAGAGAGAGACAGAGAGAGACAGAGTGGGAGGGATATAGAGGGTATAGGAGAAAAAGAGAGGGAACTGAGGGAGCAATGGAGACTAGGAGCAGAGAGGAGAGGTTCAGTGCCAGCAGCAGGGGCTGGGAGAGGAGCAGAGAACACGGCGGAGTCAAGCTTACAGTGGCAAAGGCTGAAGGAGGGTCAGAGCCCTCCTTCAGTGAGGCAGAGGTCAGGAGCCAGGGCGGGAGGGCTCAAAGCTCGGGCAGGTGCAGGAGGGGCTGGAGGGCGCAATGAGGAGGAGACCCAGCATTGTCCCATAGCCAGGAAGGTACAAATTGGAATTCCAGCCCACCAGCATCCCGCTGTGCCGCCTTGGGCTGCTCTGTCCACCAGAGCAGCAGCAACACAGGCCCATCATGTACCCCAACAGGGTGACCCGCCAGAGTTAGCGCTGTCCCAGTCTCTCTGCAAGCACTGACACCCTCCCCCCCCATCATGGCAGAGACCGTTTTTTTAGGATTGCCAAACCTGAACCTCAGATGGCTTAGCCTCCCAGCATGACAGTGACGGTCCCCAAGCTCCCAGAGCCTGGGGTGAGATGTTCTGCCCTTTTGCCAAGTGTTTTCCTTTAGTTCCAGATGCCACCCTGACAGGTGCTTCCTGTGATTAATGTCACCACCTCCTAAACCTGGGAGCAGCTCTTCTTCTCCAAGCCACAGCTGGCTGTGGGTGGGCGGCACTATCAGAATCCTGCCTGGCTGTTTAGAATCTTCTCCTGGGCTCTCCCTTTCCTGGAACCCCCAATGGACATGGGGTACAGATCAGCTTGGACTCCGTCAGTTCACACACAGAGCCTCGAGTAACCCCGTTATCTCTGCACAGAATGGCAGTAGACAGGATCCTGCCTAGCTGGAGGTATAGCTAAGATTAGGGGTCTTGGTCATCTTAGGAGGTGGCTGTCAGATTTGGGGACCATGGCTAGAGTTAAAAACTAATCATGTCAAATCCAAGAACACCCTTTGAATGAGAAACAATGCTTACCAGCTGTGTGATCTTAAGCAGCTGACTTGACCTCTCTGTGCCTCCAAAGTCCTAGGTGCTCTGAGGATTATGTGTACCTGGCCTGGACCAGCAATCAGAAGACAATAATTTCAGTTATGTGTTGATGAATTTGGAAGTGCAGCTGACGCCATAGTCATGGAGCCGAGACTGGGATTGGAGTTGGGGGTATTAGTTTAGTATTCTAGTTTCTCCCCACGTCCCCCTTTTCCCTCCCCTTCGTGCATAACTGTATAAACTAAGCCACCAGCATCCCCTTCTCAGCCAGTGAGCCCCTATCTCTGGCCGCATCTCTCCCGCCCCAGGATGGGAACAGACAAAAATCTCAGCGCAGTACCCAGTCTCTTGTTTGTTTGCTATGGAGTTCTCCATGCCGTGGGCACATTTTTTGCTAATTTTGTAGCTGCCTTTATCAAATGAGGATTCACAGGCGCCGTAGCCTTGATAAGTGGATTAGTCTCTGCGCTAAACAAGGAGGTGCGGGGCGTGGGGGCTGCGCCACAAAGATGTTTGTTTCCGGAAGAATGGAGCCTGCGTTCTCTGCCCTGTGCGGGGTGTCTGAGATGCTGGAAGGGCCATCTGCGTGCCTTGTCTCAGAGCTTGGAGCTGCAGCTTAGAACTTGCTACAGAGTAACCAGGGAGCCAAGGGGAGGAGCCGGGACTTGCTGGGGGTGGGGGGAGACTTTGGATGCTTTCCAGGCATATGATCCACCTGGGATCAGCATGTTGAACATGGGAACACCTGCTTGGGCTGCAAGACTCCTGTAGCCATCCGTCCCCCTCTTCCCTCTCCCCCTTCCCTTCCCTCTACTCTCCACTTTCCTAAGCCATTCCAAGAGCTCCACTGTGACTTGGCTAAGGGATTCAGGATTAGCTTTTGCAGACTTCCCTAGTGCAACCGCAACAAATTTGCAGGCCCTGGAACTCTGGAAGCAAGAGGTTTGTGTCTGCTCAAAGACTCTAGAATGTTCCTTGGGGGCTTCCTTAGCATTGGTGATCTCTGAGGAATGGCTGTTTGGAGTCACGGGGCATCATCTAGTCACCCCAGTTTATAGTTGTGAGTGCTTCTCTTGGAGACCAGGAGCATTACCTTTAAAATGTATGCGAGCTCATCTTTGCTGTTAGAGCTGGGAGACACTAGCATCTGGTCAAGTTGGCCCGTGGTCTCCGGGAAGTTCCACCATCGTTCACTTAGCCTGTGACTCTTCATGGCTTGTGATGGCCAACCAGATGTTGAGACAGAGAGAGGCAGTGAGGATTTCTGGGTGACCAAGACAAGTCACAGACATCAATAGAACCAGGGAAGACTCTGGAGCAGGCGTGCTCTTTAGAAGTCAAGGCAGGAGGCAGCCAGAAAGGTTTGCTGGGTAGGGGGGTCAGAAAAAGTCCCTGCAGAACCTAGAGATGAAATCGCATATATGAAGGACGGGTGCTTGTCCCAAATAAACCGTGAAGGCTTGTTGAGAAAGTGGGGTGGGGGACCCCTAGTGGTTCCTTTCCCCTGACCCTTCTTAGTGTAAGTGGTTGGGGTGTTTAGATCTCTACTCTGTGCTGGTTGGGGGGCAAGGGGAGCAGAGGTGCTTTGAGAGAGAAGGGACGGGTGGAGCGGAGTGTCGCAGGCCCTCAGCTGGTCCTTAGCCGCTCAGTCTCCCAAGCCGCCTCCAGCTGAGTGTGATTTTGCTATTTATTTACATGTAATTATTGCTATGAGGTGCAGATATTAACGCTGTCAAGAGCAATTTGCTCTGACATTTTTCACTCCCTCGGTGCCCCCGCCACTCTTGATGGGGCCCAGGGCTCTCCCAGCTTAGCCTCAGAGCACCCGCTTGGTGGCCCGGCCCAGAACCACCCAGCCGGCAAGGAACTGCGTGGAAGAGTTCACCGGGCTCTTCTGCGAGCCCATTAAGCTTTGAAATTGAATTTGGTCTGGGAGAGGGTGGGTGCTTCTCACCCTGCCACCGTTCTGCCAGCCAGGCTAGCTCAGGGCCTCCTGGCCCTGCCTTACACAGACAAAACTGGGGGGGGGGGGGAGTTGTCACAAAAGGGCCTGTGCTTAAGGGCAGGGGACAGGGCTAAGGGCTTAAGGATGGCAGAAGGCACTGGAGAGGATGGTAAAGACCTCAAGGGTCATTGTCAGAGAGGCAGGATGCCTCGGGCTTGGCCTCACGGATATAGCCTAAGATGGATGGGTCCACTCACGCTCTCCCTTACCATCTGGTGAGCCAACAATGAGTGGTGGCTGGGGTGACAGAGAAGTCGTAAGGTATAGAGAAGAAGGGGCTGGCCTGAGTTTCTCCCTCAGGACCCATAAGGTGGAGAACACCTGTTATCCAAGTGTCAGGAGGTAGCTCCAGGTCAGTGAGAGACTCTGACTCAAAAAACATGGTAGATGGCCTCAGAAGAGGAATTTATAAAGTTGTCATCCAGCTGGTCTCCACACCCATGTGTATCAGTGCATATGGGCACATGCAGAGAGAAGGGAAAGGCAAGGCAAGTGGCCCTGGGGACAGGTGGCTCTCTACTCTTGTCGTAAGGAGAGATTGCTCTGTGGCCAGTGAGGCCTCAGTCACAGTGGAGTAGGAATGGGAACTGGGCTGACCCACACTGAGTCCCTCCCATAGATACTAGGAAAGGAATTGCCTTTAGTTTCTAACTTCCGGGTTCGAATCCCAGCCCCCCCCCCCCCCCCCCCCCCCAGTGACTGAGTGTGTTGATCTACGTAAACTCTGTTTCCTTGTCTGTAGAATGAAATCTTTGTCGTTTTTGAAAGAAAGAAAGAGGGAGGTGTGTGTGTGTGTGTGTGTGTGTGTGTGTGTGTGTGTGTGTGTGTGTACATGCAGGGGTGTACAAACCAGAGGAGGGCACCAGATCCCCTGGAGTTAGAGTTATGGGGGTTTCTGAGCCTCCTGATGGAGCTGCTGAAGACTGAACTAGAGGCCCGGCTATGAGAGCACCAAGTGATCTTGACCGTTGAGCTATTGCTCCAACCTCTAAACAGCCATATTTTTTTTTTCGTTAGTCTCACACTTCACTGGGTCAAGGCTATGGGATGGATGCTGACTTGTCTTTAATCTGACCAGGAGCTGTCCACAGAAGGCTGCAATCAGCATCCCAGCAGCCTGCCCATTGGAGACAATCTGACGAGTGGCAGGGACAGGCCTATTTCAGAACAATTGAAGTGTTGTGCATCTCTGAGCTGGCATCTTTCTGGTTGGTGGGAAAGAGTGTCTTCCTACACATAGTAGGTGGGAAGGAGTGGCTTCCTGCAGACAGTAGGTGTATAGCAATGTGAGCCTGTCAAGTTTCTGGGGCCAAATGGAAGAAGAAACTGGGACCCATGGGTCCTTTTACCCTGCTGTGGGGAATTGGCCTTCTGGGCGAGCAGCAGGCCTGAGCCATCATGGCCATGGGTCCCTAACGCTCTGTGATGCATGCCAGCTTGTCTGCCCAGATACTAATGAGGCCTCACTGCCACCACTCAGTCCCTGCCACCACCAATCTTCATTCGTCTCTTTGACAATTATGAAGGGGACCCCTACACACACACCAGGGGCAACTGAGGCCCCCTCTCGCTTTCCTCCCCCTTCCCCTTCCAACCCCTCCTTCCCCTCAGCCTGGCCAATTAGGCCCCTGACACCTGGAGCCGCTGACAAACTGTTTCTGTCACTTGCTCTCTGTCTTTCATTAGGGCAGCGGAGGAGGGGGAGCGGGAGAGGGAGGGAGAAAGATGGGATCTTTCATGCTTAGTAAGGCCGGCTACATTAATTACAAAACGGCCATTTGCCGCGTGAAACTCTGCTAATTAAATTTATGCAATCATTATCTTTAAATAGTCATATCTTTCCCAGCGATCGGCTGGTCCCTTCCTTCCCCAGCCCCTCTGCCACCGCTGCAAGCAGTCACTCTAATCCCCTGGCCCTGTTTATCCAGCCATCGGAAGACGCTGCTGAATCTCATTCCCCTCTGTCCACCCCCACTCTATATGGACACCTCAAACCTTGGCCAGCCTAAGGATCTATCCAGGGAGGGATGGCTTAAAAACCGCCTCCATGTTTCCATATACAACCAGAAGTTTCTAGATATCTAGAGAGTAGCACTCTATCAGCCAAGTTATCGGCTGTATATATGTTCTTGACTTCCAGCAAGAGGTCATTCTGTCCACACCTCCAGTCTTGTCTCCCTGGCTCCTCAGGCTAGGGTGGGGTCCTTTGAGACTCTTCAGAATGAGGAGAGGGCACAAGCATGTCACCAGACCCGCTTCTTCTGATTTTCATTAAGCGAGCCTGGCACGTGCCAGGGCTGGCGTGGAGAGAAACAGATCCAGTCCGTAGTCCTCTCCTGAACTAGCTCATTCTGCAAAACGGTTGTTGGATGCCTACTGTGTGCCGGGCACCTAGTCTGTCCTCAAGCAGTTCCTCCCCATCCGAGCTGTTGTGTCTGGCCACAATAGAATGTCACGTGTCAGTGCTGAGGAGGTGCGGGGGGGGGGGGTCCGTGGGTGTGTGGGGAGTTTGTCATGTACACAGCAGCACACAGGATCAGCATCAGCCTGTGGCAGGGAAGAGTGTGGGGCTGTAGGAAAACTGAGGGTTGCCTCTGTGAGGTGAGGTGCCAGCCAGAAGGACCACAGCCTCCCCCTGCTGAGCCTTCAGCAGTCTCTCCTGATGCCAGGAAGACCTTCCAAATCCCACTTGCATCCCTCCTGATGCTGGCTCCTACAGGCCTCTTTCCCACTTCCTCTTTCCTCCAAGAGACCTTGCCTGCAGCCCTTACCCTGAACACACACACACACCAAACTTACAAGTGCTTGTGCACACCTGGGACGGACTCGCACATGTGCGTAAGCAATGTATCCATGTACACACAGATAAACAGTGCCATGCACAGAAACACGAAAAGATTCTCCTCGGAGCGTACAATACTCCCCTGCGCACATACGATCCTGAATACGATAGTCCTTTGTGCACATACATGCACACCCGATGTTCACGCATGCACACGGCTAGCAGCTAAGAAAACATGCACTCAGTACATACACATGTACATGCACATATAGCCCTCACACACACGACATTCACATCCATGTCCATGTGCAGACAAAAGTCTCTATATGATAATCCCATGTGTACACACATCCAGTGATCACGCATATACACGGCTAACAGCACACGTAGTATGCCCATGCACACGTGTGACCCATACATAGCCCATATACATGGAGTACACACACATACTGAGTTCCTGAGCTGTCTGGTAAAGTAGACCCCAGCACAGGGACAGAGCAGAGCGTTTGCCCCTTAGGTGATCCCAGACAAGCCCTGAGCTGCAGCTTCCTCATCGGCAGAGCAGACTAACTGTTTCAGAGAGTAGCTCCCAGCCTTGATCGGGAGAGGCTCTGCTTCAGCGAAGGAAGAAGAAGCTCACTGGAGGCTAGAGGGATGCAGACACCGGGGCTGCCATGTGAACATGGGAAGTGGGGGATGGGGTGCAGCCCATCCACACATAGCAATGGCTGCTGAAGGGGCGGGGCAGGGGAGACCTGGGAGAAATCTTGTTTGGAAGTTCCGAGTCAGCACCCGAAGCCCATTACAGCTGTCCACAGGGGGTGGAGGGGGGGTGTAGATCCTCTTAGCAGAGAATTGAGAGGAGAGGAGCAGTGGTAACTGGCTGCCTGGGTGGGGGATTTCTCGCTTGCACTAATCCCAGCTGGGGACAGGCAGGGGGGCAGCATGGGGCGGAGGATGCTGCTTGTGTGTGTGTGTGTGTGTGTGTGTGTGTGTGTGTGTGTGTGTGTTTTGGGATTGGAAGAGGATGCTAGAGACACAAAGGTGTGCACAGGGGAGCTGGGGAATGTGGAAGTGAGAGGCTGTGGTGTACATACGTGTGTGTGTGTGTGTGTAGTATGTGTGTTATATGTGTATGTGTGGTGTGTGGCATGTAGGGTGTGTGTATGTGTGTGTGTGGTGTGTGTATGTGTGGTATATGGTATGTGATATCGTGTGTGTGCGGTATGTGTTGTGGTGTGGTGTGTGTATGTGGTGTTTGTGGTGTGTGTATGTGTGATGTGTGTGGTGTGTATGTTATATGTGTATGTGTGGTGTGTGGTATGTGGGGTATGTGTATGTGTGTGGTGTCTGTGGTGTGTGTGTGTGTGTTATGTGTGTTATATGTGTATGTGTGGTATGTGGGGTGTATATGTGTGTGTGGTGTGTGTGTGTGTGGCATGTGTGTTATATGTGTATGTGTGGTATGTGGGGTGTATATGTGTGTGTGGTGTGTGTATGTGTGGTATATGGTGTGTGATATCGTGTGTGTGCGGTATGTGTTGTGGTGTGGTGTGTGTATGTGGTGTTTGTGGTGTGTGTATGTGTGATGTGTGTGGTATGTGTGTTATATGTGTATGTGTGGTGTGTGGTATGTGGGGTGTATATGTGTGTGTGTATGTGTGTGTATGGTGTGTGTATGTGTGGTATATGGTGTGTGATATGGTGTGTGTGCGGTATGTGTTGTGGTGTGTGTGTGTGTGGTGTGCTGTGTGTGTATGGTGTGTATAGTGTGTGTGGTATGTGTGGTGTGTGTGTGTATGGAGTATGGTGTATGTGTGTGTTGTATGGCATGTACCCCATGCCATTGCCCAAGTGACCGTGGCTGTTTGGGGCTACCTTAAGTAGCAACAGCAGTGATAGCTTGTAGGCACCTGGTGACCACTAGTCATCTGGGATATTAAAAATATTTCCAATACCCAAAGAGGTAGCACCAGTGGATGGCCAAGGAAGAGCAGAGATTGGACTGCATTCTGCTCCTTTGCCATGCTCAGTCTACCCTGATGGAGTGCTCTTGGACCCAGGGGTACCCCAGCTAAGCCCAGTCTGAGGGTTGTCTCTGGTAATTCAAGACATTTTTACACAGCTCCACCAAATCCTGCCTTCCATTCCTGGCCATAAAACAGGCATATCCCCATTCTGGCCTGGCCACTTTCAGAAGTCAGGGTGATGTGTTAGCAAGGTGGTGGGTGAGACAAGGGTACAGCTGGACCTGTGACCAGTTTTCTCTGTGCCACATCAGAGACTCCTTCATGGCCAAATACAGTCAGAGGATGGGGGTGGGGGTGTGTGGGCGGCAGTAAGGTCCTTACCAAAATGTGTGTGCAGGGATAAAGGGTGTTCTTGATGCTGAAGAAGGTCTTAAGGTCTGTTGGGGGTCAGAAGAGAGTCATACCGTCTGTGTGGCTAGATGTGGCTGTACCCAAGTATGAGTTTCTGAGCAGCCCAAGACTAAAAGACATCATAGGCTTGCCCCAAGTCCTCCCAGGCCTCCTCCTCTCTGATGATAACCACCACTGGCATGCCTGAGGGGGTGTGGTTTGCTGAAGTGACTGGCACCTTCTCCCCTTTGGAACTGTGCAGCCAACTTCTAGGGGGAACCCATCTCAGAGCAGAGCCAAGCCTTCTCCAGAAGCTTGGGGACAGAGCTGAAAAGGACACATTCACCCAGGTGGCTAGAGAAGAGTTCCCTTTGCTGTCTTAGGTTCACTGCCATCTCAGGGGGTTCTGGGACCCCTCCTTGCTCCTCCATTTTAACCCAGGTTTTAGCAGAAGCTTGCAGGGAGGGAGGACTGGCTGACTGGATTCTAGGCACATTCTCACATTAACCTTCCAGGACCCTTCTCCCATCATAGAGATGAGAAGACTGAGCCCTAGCAGGTTAAAGAACTTGCAGCAGGGGTAGGGATCGGGACCTAGTGGGGTCCCTGATTTGGTCTTGAGTCCCTAAACTAAAATAACTATTCCCAAAGCCAGCCACGGGAGCTTGCCTGTGGATGCAGGGTTCTGTTTACCTGTGTGTGGAGTTTCAGGGCAGCCTGAGACTACACAAGCCCGGATCTGGTAGAGTAGTTGTGAGTTTGAGGTCAGACTGGATTAGAGTGAGAACAAACACCCTCCAGGCTCCAAGAGGACCCCAGCTTTTTTGCCTTTGGCTGGTCTAGGGCCCTTGGGGAAAGGATCTTACTTCTCAAGGTCTCAGAGGAGCAGCTTCTAACCTCCAGCTGGTCACAGGGTTCTTTGACCTAAGGTAACCCCCCATTTACCTTCTCATTCCCAGGCCCCCTCTCCCCCTCTCCCCACCACCCAGAGCCTACCACACAGCTTTGGTTTATCTATGGCACCTCTAATTTCAGGTTTGTTCCCCAAGCCACACTGGGTTATCACAGAGGTTGCAGGGCTCCAAGCTCTGGCTCATCGGTCCCAGGCCCTCAGGCCAGCTCAGGAGCGGAGGGAATTAATTACATTCTCCCATCCCCTTTTAAAGAAGGGGAGCACATCAGGGCGTCCACAGAGGAGAGGTTGCAGCACAGAGGCTGTAGAAGGGGGGGCCCACCCCTGAAAGCAGCAGGCCTCTCCCCAGGGGCGGAAGGGGGTGGGTGAGGCTGGCCCCTTATTGATTTAGCCAGGTTCAGGCTGGGACTGATTTGGGGTAAGGGGTGGGGGTGGAGTACTGGGGGTGTGGGGGGAAGGGGGAAGGGAGGAAGAGAGAGGAAGGTAAGGCTGTCAGTCAGGCTGACAGACAGCCCCGAGATTTGCCTTCAGATAAAACCTTACAGATGTGGAGGTCAGTATTGATTTTGAGTTAGTAACGGTACCTTACCAAGAAGTAATACATTAGTGAAAGCAAGGTCACCAGGAAAAAGCAAACCCCACCCGGGAGAGGCCTCGGCATTCCTGAGGGGGTGTACATTACCGCATCAGACCAGGACTTCCTCAAGTTCAAAAGTGTGCAGGCCCAGACCTCCGCTGGGCCTCACTGTGGGTAAGATGCTTCCTTCCTCTGTGGCACAGAGGGACTTTTTGCAGAGGTCCCCAGGGCTCTGTACCATCAGGGCTGGAAAGACCCTGGGGAGCACCAGCAGAGAGGTCAGAGACCCAGACACAGACCCCAGAGTGGCTGCTGGCCAACTGTGTCAAAGCCAATGGGCCTCTTACTCCCTGGTGCCTCAGTTTCCCCATCTACAGACTAGGGCTAGAAAACCCATTTGCTTGGGGAAAACAGTGCAGTGACCTGGTACAACCCTGGCAGAGGTTTATCCTCTATGGTGGCCACCCGGGCTCTCTTAGGTTGTGCCCTGTCTGTTGCCTGGGAAGTTACCCTCCTGCAGATGAAATGGAGACCATTTGATCCAGGAGCCTCCAGGGACTCAGAGTCACCATTCACACCTACCCCAGATGTGGATTTGATTTGATGTTCCAGGCCAAATCCCATTGAGCAAATCCCATTATGGGAGAAAGCTCCCTGGGCCGAGCTGTCTGTGAGATGGCTGGGTCCATGGCCTTCAGAGCCATCAACACACACCCCCTCCAACAAAGAGCTTTGGAAACCCCCCCCCCCCAGTTCTCCTTCCTGTGTAGCCCTGGCTGTAGACCAGGCTGGCCTTGAACTCACAGAGATCCACATACCTCTGTCTCCCAAGTGCTGGGATTAAGAGCATCCAGAACCATGCTTGGCTTGAAATATTTTTTAAGAAGAGTTCATTATTTTCCATTTTACGCGTGTTTATGGGCCCGCAGGAGGCTGTGTATGCAGTGCCTGAAGAGACCAGAAGAGGGCACTGGATCCCCTGGAGCTGTAGTTACAGGCGCCTGTGAGCCACCTGATGTGGGTGCTGGGAACCAAAAGAGTCCTCTACGAGAGCCATCAGCCCCAACTCCCTCAATGTTCATCTTTTTAGCCGTTTCTTAAGTTTGCTAGGTGTGTTCTCACCGTAAGCTCTTTGCACTTAGAGATTTTCCCGATCTAGAAAGCCCTCTGCAGGTCTTCCCTGAGCCCACCCCTCCTCCACCCTACTCCCCTGCCCTGTGGCCCCATGCCTCCACAGTGGTGTCCAGTTGCAGAAGTTACGCTCTTTCTCTGTCTACATATTCAATTGACAGCTCTGAGAGGGAGCTGAGGTTATTCTTCAGAATGTCCTAGTGACTGACTTAGGATCGGGTACGTGATAAATGCCCAAGAAATAGCATTAGAACCCTATGTGTGAATTCAGCAAACACTTCTGAGCTGCTTGATGTAGGCGGCAGACCAGAAGCACACACTGAGGCTGCAGAGAATGACGGCACATACTTTGGGCCCATAGCAACGGTCCCATGGCACATTCATTGGATAATAAATGACTGCATGAATGTTGTCTGCCTCAGGGAATACGATATTGCCGGACCCAAGAAACGGGTCCAGCAGAGAAAGCTCAGACCACAAGAAGCCCTTGCTGAATGGAGTCCTTCAGAGTTCTTGAGTGACACAGTCAGGTCTGGCCACTATCCTGTGTGGATATCCATCACAGCTAATATGTGTATATGAGGTCTCTGAGGTACCACCTCCTCTCCTTACCTTCCTTCCTTTCTCCTTTCTCCCTGCCCACCGTCTTTCCTGAGCTGGCCATCTTGATAAAAGGCAGTACTAGAAAATCAAGTTGGGTCTCAACCTCCTCCAGGAGCCTCTTAAATGTTCTGAAAGAAGGAAAGGGGCTGGTGAGCTGATTCCTGGGGCCCAGCTTCCTTCAAGAAGAAGCAGGCTTTGCCTATTGGGGGCAGGGTGATTGACAGTGCCATCATTTAGGTGGGTGACTGGGATCTTGATTGGGAATCAAACACCACTGGGAACAGTGGGGTCTCCCAGACCTAGATCCTAAGTGTACCCTGGAGTCCCTGCATTGAACCCCATGGCAGGTTTTCCAGGCTTGAGACACCCATCTCAAAGATCAGAAAGACACAGATGCAAGTCAGTGCTTAGATGTCTCCACATCCTGAAGCCCAGTACCCTGCTCTTGGTCCTGCCCTGACAGAGATGCCAGGGGCAGGGTGAGTCTGTGAGCTAGGCAGACAGCACAAAGTAGTCCCTCCACCCAACCTCAGACCTCCCTTCAAACCCCTCCAAAGACATATAATATCTTTGCCATCTTGGAGGAGTCCACAGGGTTCCATCTAACCTAAAAAAAAAAAAAAATCCCACCAGCAGAACCTGTGGACAGCCTGCCATGCTCGCCCTTGGCTCTGGTTTGGACCAAGTACAGTTGACAAAGTTTAGGTATCAGAGGTGGTGTTTCATCCCCCCTTCTGCTGGCTCCCCAAGAAATGGATGACTGTATGACCCTGGGATGAGACCCTCCAAAGGGCTTGGACAAGCCAGCTTGGTCTTTGGGAATCTGTGGCTGGTGATCTTGGCCATGAACTGGGCCCTAGCCTGTTAGATCCCTGAATGCTGGCTATGAGGTATCGTGGAGGCATTGCTCTCCGTGGACCTCACTGTTTTTATCTGAGAAATGGGTTCTTAGCTCTGCCCCACATGTCTCCATAGTTCTCTGGATTTGAGACAGCATGTCAGTGAATGGCTAAGATGAGGTTTGAAGGGAGGGGCAACTGAGGAGGCTCGTGAGTACAGGGTCCTATTTCTGCACCTCTTAGCCAGGCCCAAGGCAGAGCATGTCCCCAGCAGAGATCCCCTCATCCTCCTGGCCTATGACTCAGCCACCCTCACAATCCTTTCCCTGGGACTTCAGAGGTCATGGGATTTCCAGGCTGTCCACACCCCCTCAGACACACAGCTGTTAGGTATCCAGGGCTTATAGAACCTGTGTGTCTGCCCTTGACCTGTTCTCCTGCCCCAGAGCCTATGCGGGACAAGCCACTGGGAAAACCATCTAGCCCAGGGCCTCTTTCCTATAGGGTGGCATCTCCAGGAGGTCACCGGAGGCCTGGGCCCTGCAGAGCAGGTCTTCTAGGTTCTACCTATTTGACCCCTCTGGGTGACTGTGCCCTTTCATCCTGTACAGTCATCACCTACACCATCAATCCCCACTGTCCCAAGAATTCTTGGTGGCAGGTCCCACCTTCTCCAAAGTTTCTTTGGATCCCTGGCAGTCTGGGTGCACTTGGAGGCTTCCACGGCCAAAAGCTGTCTCTATCAAATGTTTCAATGCTCTCTGTGCTTTGGGGGCCTTCACCCATTGCCAAGATCTTTCTGTTCTCTCTTCCACTGGGGCAGAGGCCAGAACTCCGCTCTGAAGTTCCATGGCCTTCAGCCTGGAGTGTGGGGATAGACTTGTCACCAGTACTTACTGAATGACTAAGTGAGCACCATAGTGGCTCAACATGCATTCTTCAGGGTGAGTTTGCAGAATCTGGGGGTGGGGGGTGGGGCGCACAGGCCAAGCAGGGTCCTGGGTGAAGGCCAGAGACAGCAGGGGCCAACAATCACAGAAAGGTCTCAGGGGAGCTGTTAAAAAAACGTGGGCCCTGGGCTGGCGAGATGGCTCAATGGGTCAAGGCACTTGCCACTAAGCCTGACAACCTGAATTCTATCCCCAGTACCCACATGGTGGAGGGAAAGGACTGATCCACAAAAGCTATCTTCTGGTCACCACACACAGGCACCCACACCCACAAAAATAAATAAATGAAGTATTAAAAGCACAGGCTTCGGTCTTTGGCAGAGCAGAGGCAGGAGTTCAAACTCCGGAAAGTCATGGATGGCACCTGGTCTTAAACACAGCAAAGGCGTGGGGTCATTAAACTAGGAAGACTACCATGAGTGTGCGTGTGCGTGTGTGTGTGCGTGTGTAGAAGGGATATCCCAGTGTGATGGGGGAGGCACGGCTCTCTAGCCACTGGAGGAAAGCTCTGTGATTGTTGAGACACCATTATCTAGTTAGAGCACTGAGGAACGCATGCCTCGGTTCACATTAGTTCATCCGTTCATTCATTTGCCCTTTTAGCTGATAGGCCTAGGTATCCATTAGCTAGTGAGTGCATTTGCTCATTCATGCATTCGTTCATTCATTCATTCACCCCTTCAGCTGACAGCTCCGTGGAGCCTTTTATCTAGTTAGTCAATTTATCTCATGCATGTGTGCATTCATTCATTCAGTCTGTCAGTCCGTCAGTCCATCAGTCAGTCAGTTAAGCATCCCTGATAGGCTGTCTGTGCCCTCTATCTAATTAGAGCCCATTCACTCATTCACTCATCCATTCATTCACTCTGTCATTCACCCACTGATTCATTCATTCACTCACTCACTCATTTACTCACTAATTCATTAACTCATTCATTTATCCACTTATCCCTTCATTTATTCACATATTCATTCACGAAGTCATTCATTAATTCATTCATTCATTAATCCAAGTGATAGATCAAGAGCCTTGTATAGTTAATGCATTTGTTAATTCACATATGTATATACCCACTCATTTATGCATCATCCATTTCGTCAGTCTCTCAGCTGATAGTTCAGGATGCCTTTTATGAAGCTAGTTCATTTATTCATTCATCCATGCATCTGTTGATTGATTGATTGATTGATTGATTCATTCATTCATTTTGCTGATAACTTCAGGGTACCTCTTATCTAGCTAGTGTACTCAATAATTTGTTCTGCTGATGGGTCCGGGATCTCCCTTACGTCATTAAGTTATCATTCATGTTTGTGGGCATTCATTCAGCATTCATCCATCCAGCTGATAGGTCCAGGATGTCCCTTGTGTACTTAGTTCTTTCATTTCTGCCTTTATCCACTAGTTTTTCATGAATGCATTCAGCAGAAAACAGAGGTAACCCCTCAAACTAGGCCATAAGGGGCGAGGAAGTAGCAAAGGGCCTGCCCTGCTTCTGGAGCTCCTGCTGGGGAAACAGCCCCTTGGGCTCGCACATGGGCAGGAAAAACACTGGAGATGAGCTTCCTTCCCTCTCCCACACAAGGCTGTGACATTGCTGAGGTCTGCCCTGGGTCTGCGTGTGTAGTGTGCACTCACTGAGCTGCCCGGGGCCGATCCCTGCATGTTAGTGCTCTGGGGTCCAGACTCTGGCACTGCCTATCTCTCCTGCAGGTGATGAGTATTCTCAGCAACCCGAGCGCGGTGCCTCCACAGCCCCAGGCCGACTTCTCCATCTCCCCGCTGCACGGAGGCCTGGACTCTGCTTCCTCCATCTCCGCCAGCTGCAGCCAGCGGGCCGACTCCATCAAGCCAGGAGACAGCTTGCCCACCTCCCAGTCTTACTGCCCACCCACCTACAGCACCACTGGCTACAGTGTGGACCCTGTGGCTGGCTACCAGTACAGCCAGTATGGCCAAAGTGAGTGTCCCCCTCACTGCCCATCTCCAAGGGGACTGACTTATTCCTGGGCAAGGCGGTGGTCAGGGTGGAGGGTATCGTTTTTCTTTAAAAGAATTTTAAATTATCTTATTATTTCATGTGTATGAGTGTTGGTGTACCATGTGCATGCAGTGCCTGCAGGGGCCAGAAGAGGGCATCAGATCTCCTGGAACTGGAGTTGCAGATAGTTGTAAGCCATTTTATGGGTGCTGGGAACTAAGCCCAGGTCCCTGGCAAGAGCAGCCAGGGCTCTTAACTGCTGAACCATCTCTTGAGTCCTCTTTTAAAATTCAAAGTTGTGTGTGTGTGTGTGTGTGCATGTGTGTGTGATATGTGTGTGTGTGTGTCTGTGTGTGATGTATGTTGTGCATGTATCTGTATGTGTGATGTATATGCACATATGTCTGTGTTTGGTGTGTGTATGTGATGCATGTGTGTGTGTGTCTGTGTGTGTCTATGTGTGGTGTGTGATGTATGTTGTGCGTGTGTCTGTGTGTATGATGTATATGCATGTATGTCTGTGTGTGGTATGTGTATGTGATGCATGTGTGTGTCTGTGTGTGGTGTGTGTGTAATGTATGCTGTGAATGTGTCTGTATGTTTCTCTCTCTCTGTGTGTATGTGTGTGTATGTATGTGAGTGGGAGCACATGAGTGGGGGTCAGAGGACAATTTGGGGGCATTGTTTCTTTTTTACCTTTACATGGGTTCTGGGAATCAAATTCAGGGTCACTTTCCAGGTGTGAAAACTGAGGACCAGAAAGGAAGCAGAAGTGACCTAAGATGTTCTGAGCTGGTCATCAGATGCAGTGGCTCACCTCTTGGTGAGGACACTCTACCCACGAGCATGGACTTGTGTATACACACACACACACACACACACACACACACACACACACACACCACTTCAATCCCAGGAGCCACAAATGCCCCTAAAATCTCTTGAGACCACACTTTGTAAGGAGAACGGGCAGGCTTCTTTTCTCAGCATATTCTGTCTCACCCAGTATACCCAGATCACTGTTTGACACAATCCACACACGATGCCCAGGAAATCCTTTGTATTCTTTTGTTCAGACTCTGTTTTTGAACCCCAGTGGTTTTTGTTGCTGTCCATTTGGTGGTATTGGGAATCGAACCCAAGACCTTGCCCAAACTAAAGATGAGGACTGCCACCAAGCTCCATCCCCCTCTACTTAATTTATATTTGAGACAAGGTCCACTAAAATGTTCATACTGGCCTGAACTCACTCTGTAGCTCAAATGGGGCTTGAATTTACCATCCTTCATCAGTACTTAGAACTCAGGGAGGTACCATTGGGACACAGTGCTGCACATCCAAGCCTTTCTAAACAGACTTGTAAGCTTTTCAACATGAACCAAATAAATTAAAGGTCAGCTTTTACATTTATTTGAATGACATAAAACTAGGTAAGCATCTGAGAGTCTGCTTCCCATGGTGCTAGGCACAGGTCAAGTGTGGGACAGCAAGCAGCATGTGGCATGAAGTGGGGGCAGTACAGTGGGGGGGGGCCTGCTCCCCCTCTTTCCCCTGTGCATGGCAATGCAGGGGGATGGCTGTGTCCAGAGCTCTATTCTCTGTATGACACTCCTCTCAAGTCTCCAGGGTCCCACATACCCACGCCAGCCATTGTCCCCTTGGTGTCTTAGCTTGATATAGCAACAGCAGACTCTCAGACCAACAGCTGGGCAAGCCAGGCTTGGCCACAACCTCTGGCTGCCGGCTGATGGGGCCAGCAACAGGGCAGGCCCAGACAGAACGGGAGAGCCAAAGGTCACAAGGCTGCCCTCCCGCCACCTTCCAGCAAAGGCCTCACCTGCTGGTGTCAAACTAATCAGGAGAGTGTGTGGAGAGAGTGGGGCCTCCAGCCTGAGGGCACCCTCTCCAGCTGCTGCCTGGTTCTGCTACACTGACCTCTGCTTCCTGAGGTTCCCATCCCACTCTAACCTCATGGCCTTGGCCTCCACGGTTAAATGAGGGACAGCTGTGTGGGCCTCTACCTCCCATGTGCCTGTGTGCAATCGTGCATGCATGTATGCAACATGGGGTTTTTACAGTCCAAGTGTCTGTGCACACACTGTGTGCAAGCGATATAGCAGCTGCAAAGTGCCCACATCTTTCCAGATAAGTGAGTTGTCTGCACTTGTGTGAGCGTGTGTGTGTGTGTGTGGGGTGGGGGGCGGTAAATGTGTGCTGGACATAAGTGTGTGCATTTATGTGTAACTGTACACGTGTACATACAAATCACAGTTCCTTGTACACATTGCATATGTGTATATGGCTTTGTAGGAGCACACACGGACACACATAGATGTGAGAGTATGTGGTGGAAATATGCACACATGTTTACATTTTCATAAGTGGGTTCTGATAGGCCGATGTGTCTATATGTGTGTGTGTGTGTGTGTGTGTGTGCGCGCGCTGGTGTGTGTGTGTGTTTTGAATGTGTATGACCAATGTGCGGATAAGTGTGGTTGTGTGCACATGTCTGTTTTGGCATGTGCTTGTACTTAAAGGTGTCTATGATTAGGCATGCTTGGGTGATTGCATGAACATGATATGCGTGCCTGGCTGTGTTCATACGCTGTGCCTGGGCATGACTGTGTATGCAGTTGTGTGTGTGCCCATGAGTGTGCAGGACCACGCATGTGAATGTGTGCGTGGGAAGCACGGCTCTACACGATCATCTGTGAGCAGAATGCATTAGTGTGCATGGGGTCCTTTCCACGCGGTCCCTGGTTGACCCCCTGACCTAGCGCATGTTCTCAGTCCAACACAGGACACACATGCTCTTGATAAAACATTTGAGAGCAGCAGAGGCAGCGTGGCCGGCCCCGGGCAGGCGTTAGTCACACCCGGAGCCTGGAGCCCCTGCCCTGCTCCAGGGCGCCTGCCCAATTCGGAAATAAAATTAACCCCAAAGTCAGCATGGGGGTGGTGGGGGAGGGGGATCAAAAGAGAAGGGGCCCAGGAGGCCAGAAAGGAGAGGCAGTTGCCCTCCCTCTTCTTCCTCCCTCCTCCCCTCCTTTCTCCGCTCCTCCTCCGTTACTGCAGGGAGAGCTCAGGGCTCCTCTAGGGCAATCTTGTCTCCAGCCCTACCCACTTACTGAGGCATTTCAGCCACCATGTGTCACCATGGCACAAGACACACAGTCAGCTTCAGCTTTCCCACCTGCAGGATGGGTCTGGGGATGAAACACATCCTCTCGGCAGTTTCCGGTCACACTGCCTTCTTTTCTGTTGACATTCTGGGGCCGCCAAAGGACATGTCACATTTCCATTAACCACCAGCCATCATCCCTGAGCACACATAAGGCCAGGTTCTCTAATAAGCTTGAAAAATCACACATCCTGGACTCCTCTGTGTTGGTCCTGTCACCTGCTGCCTCCTGTCCCATGTTCAAGTTTAGCCCACACAGTTCTGTGTGAAATACGTACTCCTTGTTCACGGAGCTTTCATACCCCCTGGTCCTCAATTTGTTAGGCTCAAAGAGGTAGAGTACTGTTTCCAAGGACACACAGCAGAGCAATTGTGATTCAGCTTCCTTACCTCAAAGCACAGGTTAGCCAGTCTTGGAAAGACACTTGGCACTGATAGGTACACACTCTCCTGTATGCAGATGTGTGTGTGTGTGTGTGTGTGTGTGCCACTGAGCATGTGCAGAATCAAGGTGTAACTCGCTAAATGCGTGTGCAGGTAGAGAGGAGAAATAATTGTTAGTTTGGAGTTCCATCTCCACTGCTACACAGAACTGTGTGCGTGGCTCTTCTCGCCGGCTTTTACAGAAATGGCACCTAGAGAAGTTACTAGAGAGTTGATGGGCAGGGTGGCCACACCTACATCCTGGTCTTCAAGAGCCATTTCAGGTGTGTTTGAAACACACACGTCACCCAACTCCTATGCAGCAGGCCCCGCCCCCGGCTCCTAGGGCCTCTCACCTTCCCAGAGATACCTTCGCATCTTCCGACTCTGGCCATGTCCATCCATCTGCCCATCTCTAACTGTCCCTGGAGTGGGTGGGGGCAGGGGGCAGGGATGGGGCACATGGTAGATTAATATGGCCCCGGTGTTCCCAGAGGCCAGGGCCGTCCTAATGATGGGACTGATAGAACGCCGAAGTGTGAAGAGAATTTTAATAGATCTGACAACTCTAATAAGAATTTGTGTCTGGAAGGGTCCTCCTCTGGGGCCGCGCTCTGACGAGCGACTGATGGCTGGGATCTGTTTACTCGTTGGCATTGCTGGCCCAGCTCCTGCCAACTCTTGATTAATGTAATTGGAGACGTTCGGAGCCCAGGCGGGGTGTGAGGCAGGAGAAGGGAGACAGAGGGACAGAAGGACACCAAGGGCTGTTGACAGAGTCCCTAATGAGAAATGTCACCTTCCTGTCTTCTTGCCCAGACTTTTGGCTGTACCCGAGGAAGAGGTGAGCAAGCCCTACAGTTGGCCCACTGGGTGCTTTGGAATTTGTGGGGGGCGGGGGTTCAGCAGGAAAGTTTGGCTTCTAGGTGCTTCCTTGCCTACCTCAAGGGGGGAAAGCTCCTACTGAGTGCTGGGGGAAGGTAACCAGGGAAGAGGCACAGAGTGGCTAGAGGTGCCAGAGAAACGATTCTTTATTCTGTTTTCACTTTATTTGTGTATGTGTTCGTGTGTGTATGTGTTCATGTGTGTATGTGTTTGTGTGTGTATGTGTTCATGTGTGTATGTGTTTGTGTGTGTGCAGTTGTGCCTGTGGGGGTCAGAGGTCAGGCTTAGGGCTCATCTTTAGACACTATCCACAGCATCTCTCACTGGCCTGGAACTTACTAAGCAGACCACCAGGCAGGTTCTCTATTGAGCCCCAGGGATCCAGACGCCTCTGTCTCCCCTGTGCTGGGGTGCAGACACCTCTGTGTCTGGTTTTTCTGCATGGGTTCTAGGGATCCGCTTTTCACATTTGAACAGCTTTGTCAATGGCGCCATGCCCCTGGGTGTCCATGGGTAACTCTGGGCTGGCGACTGTTCTGTACCTCAGTTTTCACATTTCTCAAGTAGAAACCCTCCTGCCCAAGGCACAGAACTCACATTCCTCTAGTATACAGTAAGTGCTGACCAAGTGTGGGCTCTGCTTTTGCTCTTATCATGGCTCTGCGATGGACCTCTTAGCCCACCACAGTGGTACAGTCAGGGCCCAGCATGGGGTAGACTGGGGCAAAGTAAACCACAGCTCTTAGTAAACCTTGCCTGAAGTGGAAAAGGCTCAATGTGGGCATGATGGGCAAAGGGCTGCTGGTGAGGCCCAAGGCTATGGAGCTGTCCCCAGGCTGCCAGGGTCTGAAAGCATAAACATGACAGTGTGGCCAGAGCTTCAGCTAGAGCTGGGAACTCCCCACTCCCTACTCACAGCCAGGCAAGGCTGGCCACAGCTGCCTCTGCTCTGCTACCTGGGAGCCTGAGACTGAGTGATGTCACAGACTGTCCAACCCAGGAACCCAGCACAGAACTTTCCTCCACCTACCCACTGTGAGCCTGGCTGGGGAGGCACACACAAGATTCAAAGACACCCCAGGACATTTGCACAGCCTTTAGGAGTTGAGAGGCTTGTCCTGAGCCTTCTGTGACAGCATGTTTAAAAACATTATCTGGACCCCAGTTTTCAAGTAGGTAAGCGGACATAAAGGAAGTTGGTTTGCTCAAAACCACATGGCTGGGAATGTACCCAGGAATGACCACACCTTTCTCTATGCCACCGCCAAAGGTCACATTTATTCTGGGCCTAAGCTCACAAGCACTACACTCTGCCGTCAGACTATGTGTATGGATTCTATTAACTTTCCCTGTACTCTATCCCATGATATAAACAAGGAAACTGAGGCTGAAGTAGTGTGCTTCAGGTCACACTCAAGGGTGGCAGGCATGGGGTTTAAATCCAGGACAGCACCGGGCAGTGGTGGCGCACGCCTTTAATCCCAGCACTTGGGAGGCAGAGGCAGGCGGATTTCTAAGTTCGAGGCCAGCCTGGTCTACAGAGTAAGTTCCAGGACAGCCAGTACTACACAGAGAAACCCTGTCTCGAAAAACCAAAAAAATAAATAATAAATAAATAAATAAATAAATAAATCCAGGACAGCTATTGAGACTGTCCTTCTGGTCTCCTTGACCTAGCCCTCAAGCTGTGTCCCCTGCCTCCTGGCTCTACCTCTGCCTGCCCTGCTTTAAGCAGAAGATGCCAAGCTTGGGGAAGCACAGAGACAGTCTACAGGGAGCAGGTAACAGAGGGAGCCTTGAGACTCTTCATGCATAGCTTTCTGTCTTCCCCTCCGACCTCTCTGTGCATGAGGATCCTGTGGGGGTGCACTGGCTACAGTCACAAGACCTAAAGGTAACATCCCGCACCCTGAGAGGCCTTGGCCACATTGCCTGTTCTGTGCCTTTGTCAGGAAAGATTTCTGCTAGAGCTTCAATTAGGACAGATTCAAGTGCTTTACAGGCCGGCAATTGTAGCTGCACATGACACACCTGTGTCTTCCTCAGGTGAGCTCTTGTTTGCAGGACTATGCATGCATGGGTGTTCCCACTTGTGCATCTGTTTACAAGGGCAAAGGGCTCACACAGGTATGTGTGTATGCTTGCTGGTATATGTGTGTACATTTTTGTGTGTGTGTGTGCGTGCACGCATACACACATCCTAATAGGCATGAATAGGTATTGTTATGTATGAACATTAATGTTATGCTCAGCATAGCCTTGTGAAGATACTCATTTCTCCTACACACACACACACACACACACACACCTCACGTCCACACACATCCCCACCAATGCTAACCTGTCTTCTCTGGAGCTGACAGGCTGTGGGTCTCAGCTCTTGTGTCTTCTCCCGAAGGCCTTCTTGGCTCACTTGCAAAAGCCACTTTGGCTCTTGTGCAAGGACCCTGCTGTGCCTCACGCATGCCTGCATGCAGGGTCCAGCAAAGGCAGAGACCTTCGTCCTCAGTGTTACCTGGACTCACTCAGCTCTGTTCACTGGCCAGGATATGCAAATGGATTGAGGGAGGGAAGCGTAATTCTCTAAGAAAACTGGGATGTGTGGGTGTCCTTCCCTGCAGAGGCAGCAAAAGAGCTGACAAATAGTAAACATTGAGTAAATATTTGCTGAGAAGCTGCAAAGGAGATTGGTGAGGGAAAGAGGGGTGGAAGAAGGATGGAGGGTGTTTTCATTTTATTTTTGTTACTGTGTCAAATACCCTGACCAAAAGTAACTTAGGGAAGGAAGGGGTTCATTTTACTTACAATGACATGTTACAGCTCATGATAACAGGAAGTCAGGTCAAGAACTTGAATTGGTCACATCACACCCACACTGAGGAGCAGAAACAATGTATTCATGCTGTCTACTTACCTTTGGCTGGCTTCATTATTATACAGCTTAGGGTTCCCTGCCTAGGGAATGGTGTCACCCACAGTGGGCTGCATCTTTTAATAACCAACTGGCAGTCAAGACAGTTTTCCACAGACATGCCCACAAGCCAACCTGATCTAGACAATTCTTCAACTGATGTTCACCTCTCAGGTCATTCTAGGCTGTGTGAAGTTGACAATAAAAATTAAGCAGCAGAGGAAAGAGGGACAGATGGATAGATGGCCAGAAGGATGAATGGATGGATAAATAAACATAAGGATGAATGAACAGAAGTTTGGGTAGTTGAATAGTGTGGATGGAAGAACAGACAAGAAGATTGTCAGGTGTATAGATGGAAGACCATGTGTATGGATGAATGTGAAGAAGAACGGATGGTGGGAAATGGATAGACGAATCATTAGGTTTGATGGGTAATCAGACGGAAATGGATGGATGGATGGATGATGGATGATGGGTGGATGGATGATGGGTGGATGGATGATGGATGGATGGATGGATGGATGGATGGATGATGGATGATGGGTGGATGGATGATGGATGATGGGTGGATGGATGATGGATGATGGGTGGATGGGTGGATGGATGATGGATGGATGGGTGGATGGATGATGGGTGGATGGATATGGATGGGTGGGTGGATGGGAGGAGTGAAGGATAGATGGTTGGAGGAAGGTATGGAGTGGTAGATGGATGAATAGATATATGGATAGGCACAAGAATGGAAGGAAAGGAGGCTGGCTGGATAGAAGATTGGTAAGATGGATGGGTAAACGGATAAATGGGTAAACGGAAGATGGTTGGATGGACAGATGGACAGAAGGATGAAGGTGAAGTGGAAGAATACATAAAGAGAACCTCAGTTTCTAGAAGCTTCTCTCTCTCTTTCCAGCTGCTGTTGATTACCTGGCCAAAAACGTGAGCCTGTCCACACAGCGCCGTATGAAGCTTGGGGAACACTCCGCCGTGCTGGGACTTCTTCCTGTGGAAACGGGACAAGCCTACTAGGGTCCCTGGGGTGACTTGCCCCATCCAGTGGCCCAGCCTAGCCCTTTCCAAGCCCGAGTCTCCCTATCTCAGTCCCCTCATCCCCTTGGAGTGACAGGAGGCCAGGGAAGTAACCCTTTCCCTTCCTTCAGGCAGCCCTCTGGGGATGAACAACAATGTGCCATTCGCCCATGGTTAGTGATCCAGAGTGGCCTCCTGCCTCCCCCTCTTTCTCCAGAGAGGTTCCTAGCCATCTTGCAGTGGCCTCCAGCTCATACCCGCCTTCTAGTGTCATGGCCTTGGTCCTGTCTCAGTGCAAAGACTGAGGCTCAATCTGAACCAAGCACCTAGTTATCCAGAAGAAAACGGTGCCAAAGACAAGGCCCTGGAGTCCTTGACCTCTGAGTCCTGGGTGCCCTGCACAGGTGCAGGTGGAGCTCACGGTGTCCTCAGTCACAGAGCTGGGAGCCCTCTCTTGCTTGGCATCAAGACTGCAGCCTCTTTCACTGGACACTGAGATGAGTCCCCAGGGTGTCCCAAGGGGAGAAAGCAGGCAGCATCTCAGCTTTACCTAGGAATCCAGAGGACGCTGGGACTGTTCTTACACATCCTGCTGAGCATCGGGAGACCAGGAAGAGATTCTAGCAGGGAGTAGGGGACACAGAGGCAGAGGCTTGTTGGCCATGGGCTATCTCAGAATGCCTGGTCCCAGGTCCAGCATCAGGAGGTGCAGGACTCCTAGGCTGCAGTCTGTATCAGGAGCTTGCCCACTCTATCAGACCTGGGCAGCCCACAGAACCTGTCATTCTCCTTAACTGGTAGGAGAAGAGAAGGTCTTGAGGTGACAGGAGGCACGGGTCAGGCTCAGACGGTCTGAGTGCACCGAGCTTCCAAGTCCACAGCCCTGGAGTTCTGCACACCATCTTGCTGGAAGCTGGGAACCCGCCTCATGCATGCTGACCCTCTGAAAAGGGGTCTCCATCTTCCAGCATGTGAGGCTCTTGATGCCAAGAGCGTTCTCAGACCAGGCAGAATTGCTGGTCCACCCCAGAGAAGATGCTCCAGTCCCCTTGGCATCTCGGCGGAAGGCCATGTTTCTGTCCTTTTCAGAAGACCATTTTTCAGTGATGGCTGCCCAGTCAGGAGGCTTCTGTTGCCTCATGAAGCACAGTGTGCCTTGGGCACTGTTTCTAAGCCACCCCATCTCATCCCTCCCACACCCCGGGAACAGAGGAAAATGCTAAAAGTCTCTGCAAAGAGGACAAGGAGCCTTCCCTAAGCACTCCAGAGTCTTCCTTGCAGCCCCACCCTCTTAGAGCTGAGTCTTTGGGGGGGGGATGGACTGCTGAGGCCCCCCCAATTCTCTCCTCTGTGGAGCTCTCTATCATGCTCTATTTATCAAATTTACATTCATTTTTACCCTCTCCATCGCTATAGCCTACACCTGGACCACCCTCATCCAGTGCTGGTATCCCACAGCACCAAATCCAGAAACCCTGGGCCTGATTGTTGCCACCTGTCCACACGAGACCACCTGCTGGCCCAGTCCATGCCTCCTGCCCTCAGTCAGCAAGACATTCCTAGAGAGAGGGGCTATGGGCTCAAAAGGCCACCTGACTTACTTTTGCCTAGGGACCTGAACTGGCAAGACACTGGGACAGTTGTCTACATGAACACGTGACCAATGTACACCTATTTTTCGTCTCTAGACCCGTCATCTGGAGTCTGTCCCAGGCCATGACTAGGATGGCTTGTGTCTGTGGTTTAGAGAAGCCTGTTAATACCTGAGGGCAATCTGACTCTCTGGTAGCATCAAGCACCAGACAGACGGAGCTCCTCAGCGCTGTCCAGTTTCAACGGAGGAAACTTTTGGGCTCTTCGAGGTCTGGACAGGAGGAAAGCCACGTTGCCCCCCCCCCCCCGGGAACCCAGATTCTCCTTTCGAACTTCTCACAGCTGCACCCCTTTCGAAGACCAAATGCATCTTCCTCCACATTCCTTGCCCCCTGGATGCCTGGCTCTGGGTGCACCTGAGTCTCTGTTCACCAACTATACTTTAGGAGCAGAGACCTCAAGCAGGGCCCAGTCCCAGCCCCAGGAGCAACATTCCAATGCTTGGACCAGTCACAATGATCTGCCCACGAGGGTAACCACAACCAGAGACCTGCTTGGGAGAAAATGAAATGACTTCTCATTCCATGCCACGCCTCTGAACGCTCCCTCAAGCTGCCATCTTGGTATAAAATGGGACTTGTGTTCTGGGGAGATCCTTGACCCCAACAGCTTTTCCTCACCATCTCATGCTTTTGTGAATCTGTCTGCCTTGATCTGTAAAACTCAGCCTTGTTTGGGCAGCTTGCAACTTCACCAGCGAGGTGACGTCAGTTAGATGAGAGGCACCAGGTCTCTCCACCATCCCTCTGGGGTTGAGCGCAGCCTAGAAGAAGGCCAGTTTCCAGTGGCCAGGCTGGGCCAGAAATAGCCCCCCCCACCCCAATCCCTGTAAATAGAGTCAATAGCAAGATAAGAGGGGTGTCCTCCATGTCACCTCAAGTAGCTACTGGTTCTTCTGTGGAGGCCCCTCTGAACTCATTGTATGGTAGTTAAAAATGTGATGTCGTGCTGTTTGTTTATAGACCGTTGGCTTTTTATATAAAAATCTATATACTTAAAAACAAAACAAAAACAAAAAAAATGGAAAGAAACCCCCACAGTGTGTATCGTGCTAGTGACAGGGACCATCTGTAGGGGTCTCATGGAGTGTTTGGATTATGTATTCCAGACTTTCTGGGGTTCCTTCCTTTTTTTTCCCCCTTTGTCATTCCCCTGCTCCCATTTGGTATCTCTGTCTTGCTATGAAAATGAAAGAGATGGCTTTAGGAGCCAAGCTTCTGCTCTGTTACTTGATACTCAGTTTAACTTTGCCCTTCATTGAAGGGACCAGGAATGAGCACAGGAAACAGAAACTGGGAAGCAAGAGGGTAGGAGAGAAGAGTCAAGGGAGGAGACACTGGCTGGGGAGACAGGAGAGTGGCTTGTTTTCGCAGCCAGATGATTGATAGCTGTGGCCCAGGACAGAGCATGCTCCACCAGAGTCTGGTATTGTTTTGCATGGAAATGGTAGAACGTTCTAAGACATGGAACTAAGCCTTGCTGAGGGACTCCACAGTTGCCAACTAAGAAGACTGTCAGTCTTCTATGAGGCTTCTTGGAAATGTCTCTGCCTGCAAGATGCTTCTCTAGGGTGAATAAGCATCCTCACTTTCTACAGAAGCACCAAGCCAACAACAAATGGGGGGTACCTGGGCTGCCATGTTGAAATGCTTCAAGATACCTGTGCATTTAATGTGCCCTCTTGTCTACGCTGACATGGGCAGCCCCCTGCTGGGAAAATACCACCCTGTGCTGGCAAACATTCCTGCTTCCTAGTGACTGCAACATTGTTGCTTCAGTGTCTGGCTCAGCCATTTCTCCTCGAAGCGAAGTGAGTATGTGTGCATGAGGGTGTGAGTGGGTTGTGCGTGTGTGGGCGGGTGTCTAAATATAAGCGCACCATAATTTATTCAGCTATATGGAGTAGTAGACTAGAAAGACAAACTGGTATTTGCTTTAACTACCTGCTGCTTGTAAGCGCTGCCTCTGTAACTCAGGCATAACTGTTATACATTAAAAGAAATTAAAAGCATCATGAAGGTTCTGCATCCTCAATTGACTGCCATCCTGTGGCTGGGGACCAAGGTGTCTGGGAACCACACTGTGAGTTGGTGTGGGAATGGTTCTAGTATACCATGTATTGGTCAGAATTCTCTAGACAAAACCAATAGAATAGAATAGAATAGAATGGATAAAGAATAGATAAGATGGATGGATAGATAGCTAGATAGAAGTCTTAGTTGGTGTTTTACTGCTGTGAGCAGACACCATGACCAAGGCAACTCTTATAAGGACAACATTTAATTGGGGCTGCCTTACAGGTTCAGAGGTTCAGTCCATTATCATCAAGGAGGGAACATGGCAGCATCCAGGCAGGCATGGTGCAGGAGGAGCTGAGAGTTCTACATCTTCATCTGAAGGCTGCTAGCAGAATACTGGCTTCCAGGCAGCTAGGATGAGGGTCTTAAAGCCCACCCCCACAGTGACACACCTACTCCAACAAGGCTACACCCACCCAACAAGGCCACATTTACTCCAACAGGATCACATCTTCTAATAGTGTCACTCTCTGGGCTGAGCACATACAAACTATCATGATTAGATAGATAGATAGATAGATAGATAGATAGATAGATAGATAGATAGATGATAAGTACAGATAGATGATAGGTGCAGATAGATAGATAGATGATAGATAGAAAAGATAAGATAGAGATTGATACATAGGACATATTAGACTGGCTTACAGTTTGTGGTCCCACTATTCCAACAATTCCACTGGCTGTCTCCCAGTGGAAAGTCCAAGAATTTTTTTCCATCCACGAAGCTGGATGTCTCAGCTGGGCTTCAGCGGATGCTAGAATCATGAAGAAGTAGACTCTAATGCCAGTGAAGGAATGTACTTGTCCTCAAGAGTGAGAGCAAGCAGGCAAAGAGCAAGCTTCCTGCTTCCATGTCCACCAGAGCTGTGGTCCAGAGCAAAGGTGGATCTTCCTACCAGAAAGGATCCAGACCTGGGATGGGTCTTCCCACTTCAAGTAAACCAATCAAGAAGACTCCCTTGAGAGTCAGTTGGGTTTTAGTTAATTCCAGATATAGTTGACAACCAAGAATATCCATCACAAGTTAACTCCTTGTCAACCTGACACACAATCATATCTCCTTTGGTACCAGGAGTAGAGTACACACCCCCATTGCGTATGACTCCAACATCCCCCACCTCCAATACCAAGCAGCTATTGGTATGCGGTGTGTGCCTCTTTGGTATTAATAAGTATCAATGCTGATTGGTACAGATCCACAGAGGTAGCTACTGACCATCTTTCTGGGTTCAGAGGCAAAGAGTGGGGGAGCCTCTGAGCAAGCACTGAGCTGAGAACCTTTGGTGGCTCTCACTCTGCCTAAGATGGAACTCAGAAACGCCTGATTCCCTAAGAGCAGCACCAGGTGTAGTAGGTGAGTTAAAGGATATAAATAATAAGCTTTTCCTCCCCCCTCCCCAGTGACACAGATTTGAAGACGATGTAGGCAGGTTTATTAGGAGGCAGCTCTCGGGCTGGCTCACTGATCTCACAGGAAGAGGTCAACGGAGTTGCACGTGCAGGTTAAAGCAAGAGGGTTTCATAGAGCTTAGGTAAGGAGTGAGGATGTCATGATAGGAGCTGGGACTGTGGCCATATATAGTCAAACACTAAGCTCTTGGATGGGTTGTCAGAAATGTGGAGACAAGGATGATGCCGAGTTAGGCCAGAGTTCTCTCCCTCCGAGCATGTGGGGTTGGGAGGAAGAGGGTGGATGGGCTTCCAAGCTTGTGCAGGGGTGCGCAGAAGTTCCAGCCCAGCACAAGGGATCACAATAGAGCCCAGGTGAGGTTCAGCAAAGAGGGAGGATGTACCCCCAGGGACCAGTCTCAAACAGTTTTGATCAGGAGTGTTGAGTGTGCATCACAGCACAAAGTCAGTCCTCTTGAACCCCAGGCTGGCTTTTTGTGCCCTATCAGTCACTGGCTAGAGGAGGAGGAATAGAGAACTTATCTGCCTAGCGTCTCTAACTGAAGTGACCCTTGTGTATCATGGATACAGCTCTGAGCCCTGTCTTAGTTAGGGTTTCATTGCTGTGAAGAGACACCATGACCATAGCATCTCTTATAAAGGAAACATTTAATTGGGGCTGGCTTACACTTTCAGAAGCTTAGTCCATTATCATCAGGACAGACATGGTGTTGGAGAAGGAGCTGAGAGTTCTACCCCAGATCCACAGGCAGCAAGAAGGAATTGTCATACTAGACCTACCTTGAGCTTCCCACCCCAGTGACACACTTCCTCCAACATGGCCACACCTACTCCAACAAGATCACACCTCCTAATGGTGCCACTCCCAACGAGCCTATGGGGGTCATTTTCTTTCAAACCACTACAAGTCCTTAGCAGCAGCTTGCCCTTTGGTTTGGGGACAGGTCCACTGGCCTGCTATAGGGGACCTGGACAGGGACAGGCAGCATCCATTCCATGTGTTCTCTGTGGTCTAATGACCAGGCAGTTCATGCCACCCCAAGGTGCCGGTTTCCTTGGAGGAAGTTCTGAATAGGAAGGGACTGTATGGAAGTTAGAAATGGGGGAGGGGCACTGGTCAGTCACTCCTGTTGACCTGGACTGTCTGACCAAGGTCAAACTCTCCAGAGCAGGATCTGGAAGGAGGCTGAGCATGCTCTGGACCTGAGACCAGTTGGCAGCTTCTCTTCCTTCTCCACGGAGTCTCTGTGTGTGCTGAAACCCATACCCACTCTTGATGTTATAACTGGTGTTCTCAACCACAGCCAATCAGCACACTCAACTATCAGTTAAGAAGATTTTTTGGGACCCCAAGACCTCCCCAAGTTCTACCCTCAGCTCAGCATCAGACCAGCTGCGGGACCTGAGGCCATTTTTATTTCTCGCTCCCCAGACTGGATCACCATGTTTTAGAAGGCAAGTTATACAACTTCTAAGGGCCTTCCAGGTTACCATGGAGATCCTCTGAACTGAAGATTGGCCTTGAAGACAGCCCACAGCATTCTGGTACAGCTCAGAGTTGTCTGTCTTAGGGCTGGAAAAAGGAACCAAAGGATAAGATACCAAGACATAGACTTTGCCCTCAGGGACCCAGAGAGCCCCCGACCCTCTCCTAGGACGTGTTGTTAATAATAATCCTTTTTCTGACAATCTTTGTCTATGTCCCATGGAAAACTGAATGTTCTTCAAGGGGACACACTACCACCTGGTGTAAAGTCAGATTTCTGCAGACAAAGAAAAAGAAAAGGTAGACGTTGGACAGACATTTGTATCAGCTTTTCATAATACATAATATTTTCTGCACAATACATGGCCCGCCCACACTCACGTCGTAGTGGACCCATTCCCAAGACTTCCCTTGGATGAAACTGAGTGACAGCGGACAAGAGGTTGCTTAGATATCACACATAGCACACCTCTGAAGTGGGAGAGATACCAGACCCTAAGCCAATCCCAAATCTTCCTAAGAGCTTCTGCCACGCCTATCTCTCCACTTCTCAGGCTGCATGGCCTACTCTGAGCAGAGATTCACTTTGATAACCCCAGCCATGTGGACAGCTACTGGTAGGAATGGGGCTAATTTCCTGGAGGCTTCGGGGAGTGGGTTCAAATCCCCAGCCACCTCTGCTGCTTCCCCTCAAATAGTTTAAATATGTTTTCTCCTATCAGGCCTCTCTCCCTTGGGTCCAGGACCCTTTTGCGTGACCATAGGCAAGTCATGTTCCCCTGACTGTCTCATCCTTCAAACAGAAATGGAGTCTATCCCTCTGGACCAGAACTATGGGCAACAGAACAATAGCGAGCCTCATGGTTTGCTGGATTTGAACACCAACAGCTCGCAATGAGAGGGGATGTCCCTTGTTGCCGATTACACCCAGTAGGACCACTAAGTCCTAATCCTGTTGCTATAACAAAACATTCAAGATAGTGAACTTATAAAGGGAGGGCATGGTTACCGTGATGGCAGAGCAAATAAAGGCTATCGCTGGTCACTCTTGGAGACCTGAGTTGGATCCCCGAGTCCAGGAAGGCATGAACCGGCTCCACGAAGCTGTCCTCTAGCTACCATTTACCTGCGCAATAATAAAAAAATGAAAAAAATAATTCAAAATTGGACATTGATTTGCTCATGTTTCTGAAGGCTGGAAAGCCCACAGGTACGGGCTACATCTGCTCAGCATCTGGTAATCAGTCCCCGCTACACAACATTTTGAGGTGGGCTATGCAGCAAGATGGGCTTGCCAGAGTGAGTGAGTTGACCATAACCAATAACAGTGTTTGCCTAGCATGTGCCAAGCTGTGGGTTCAAGCCCCAGCACTCCAAAGATATAGATGCTCTTCTAGTTGCTTCTCTGGTCACTCTGACCCAATACCTAACAAAAAAAGCAACTTAAGGAAGGGTTGGGGGTAGTGGGATGGCTCAGCAGGTACAGGTGCTTGCTGTTCATACCTGATGACCTGGGTTCAATCCCCAAAATCCGCAATGGAAGGAGAGGCTTCACATGGCACATATATGCCCTCCCCACAATAATAATAATAATAATAACAACAACAACAACGGAAGGGTTGGCTTTGGCTCGCAGTTCAAAGGGAATCTGGGATTGTCCTCGAAAACGAAGCCTCTCTTCTCTAACTTGCTTCTTGCTGGGTATTTTAGCACAGCAACAGAAAAGTGATTAACACACATTTGGCGAGCCCCAGGTCCTAGAGAGACACAGTCTGAAAAGGGCAGGGCCTGAAGTATGACACCCACCAGTGTCCGCTGCCCTCCACACGCATGCTCATCTGCACATGTATGTGCACTCCGATTCAAGAGCATGCACACACATGAACACACACAATGAAGGTCACTCTCAAGATCCTGTAAGTCTCCATCATGATGAGCTGGAAAGGGTCCCCAGCCAGCTATAAAGAAATACTAGTGAGAGGCCACATGGATAGAAATGTCTGTCTCTATAAACCGAGGCACCTTGTGCAATAGTAAAGACGTGTGACCTCCCTCCTATGGTGACAAGAACAGAATGCTTCTGAACCCCAAGTGAGTTTGCAAACCTGGTTCCTCCCTATGGAACCTTCCTATGAGACCATAGCCTGTGCCATGCTTAACCATCCCTGTCCAGCTTTTCAGCCAGGGGCCCAGCTCTGCTGGGCTCGGACCCTATGAGACGTTCAGAGAGTGTTGTCTGAGCACCTGACCTGTGTCACCGTGGAAACTACCATAGCTAGATAGGGGGACAGCCAGAAGCTTCAGGTCTGATTATATTTGTCTTTATTTTAAGAGGAGTAAAGAACTAATACACATTGTTCAGGAAATACAGAAGACTGTAGCAGGTCTGAGCTGACCTCCTCCACTCCCATCGGCAGAGTTGATCATCAACAGTTATTTCCAGGGCGTTGAAGCCCTTGGTTCCACTTTCTCCTGACAAACTGACTCATGGCAGACATCTAGGCCTCCAAGAGAGGACAATGGAACCACAGAGGGATAAGGACCAAAAGTCAGAGCATCTGAGTCAGGATGAGTTATTGGGTCACCAGCATGGGACATGAATGGGTAACCAGGAATATCTCAGGAACAGGGCTTAGGTAAGGCTCAGTGTAGAAGACTGGCTTCCCTGAGACTTTGCGCTGGGCCACACCCTCTTTATTCTTTAGACCCTTTATTTAGGGGGAAGGGGAATCTAGGTTGAGGTCCAATATCAGAGCTACCTGCACCATGAAGACCAGTGCTTTTCTGTGCCAGACACCTCTTAAACACTATTTGTCTATAGTTTGTGGAGAGCTACTCTGAAGTCAGCCTACATCCCAACCTAGGAGCTGTTACTGACTAATCTCATTCAAGGTGTACAATTTTCTGAGGACTTGATTTCTCTCCTTATGGCATGCTTAATGAGGCATCAACCTCCAAGGTGATCGGGAGGTATTGTAGTAATTATTTTTAAAAAGGCCACTGGTCAATCCGACTATCTAAGCTGTGGCTGCTCTGCCTAGCTCAGCCGCAATGTTGCGTGGCCAGAGGCTACAAGCGTGCCACAGCTAGAAACAGCCAGCCAGAAACACCAGCCCTGCCACCCACAAGACACCAGCGTGGGAGATGGCTCTGCCCATCGTCCACGCTGTCTCTACAAGGCTGGGCATTGTCCAGACCATCCCACCAACCACACAGGCTTGGTACAAATGAGACTCTAATGCTTAGATTATCCAAAGGCTTATATATTTAGTAATGATCAATAACAAAATGCCCATACAAACAGGTGTAACCCAATACCCAACCTAGATATACTAACTACCTTTGACTGCTACAGACAAGCGAACATCAGTCTCCATTGTCCCCCTATCTCTTCTCTCTCCTAGCTCCTCCTCTTCCTTCTCCTCTTCCTCTCTTTACTCCTCCTCTTCCTCTCCTTACTCCTCCCACCTTAGCTCCTCCTACAGGGAGGATTCAACAGAGTCACAGAATTTCATTGTCTGTCAAACATACTGATCACATGACCTTTGACTGCATGATTCACACTGACTTTCTACAGATGAGCCAGGAGCTTCCTAGCAGCCAGTGGGAAAATCAGAAACTCAGAAACCCAATGAGCTACACAAACATTGATAACCACAAGAAGAGACGTACTAAGGAAATTTTATAAGTAATTTCTCCAGTGTCTTCCAAAAAAGGCTACTGGGTAATGCTAAATGACAACTCAAAAATAAACTGTAAAGACATTTTGGGAAGGTTTCTTGTTATAAAGGACTCCAGGAAGAGGATGAGAAAGAGAGAGAACAAACCCAGACACGTTCCTTAAGGGCTTCCCTTGTTTTGAGGGCTATTTAGGAATCATCAGAGATAGAAAGAAAAACCATCAAGAAAGTCACACAGAACACAAATTTGTAAAAACGGGGCTAGTGGGGCTGGAGAGATGGCTCAGTGTTTAAGAGCACTGGCAGCTGATCCAGAGGACCAAGGTTCAGTCCCAGCACACAAAACTGCTCACAACTCCAGTTCCAGAGGATCTGATGCCCCCTTCTGGCCTCTGTGAGCACTTCATGCACATGGTGTACATGCTTACATGCTAGCAAACATTCACACACATAAAATAAAAATAAATAAACTTTTAAAAAGCTGGATCAATGTTATATGACAAAGAGTTGGACAATACACTCCAGGAAACTTTCTAGAATTTAATTTAATAGCTACTCCACAAGTTCCTTATAGCAGTTTTGTCAGGGTCTGGCAATCTCTGCCCTTTAAGGTCTGTTTAGGCCTTTTACATTTAATATAATAACTAACAGGTTTGGATTTAGGTCTATAACTATGTCACTTTCTGTTTGTAACTTACTCTTGTTTGTTTCATTGTTTCCTTGTTTGGGTTTTTTTTTTATGTTTTGTGAGTTTTATGGGGCTTTTGTTTATTTCTTTAGTTGTTAGTGATCTAATGCATGGCCTCATGCATGCTAGGCAAGAGCCACTAAGCTACAGCCCTAGCCCTCGAATTATTTCAATATATTTTAGAATATTAAATATACTAAAAATCAACATATTTATTGCTTTATTTTAGTCTTTAAAATATTTCTAAATTTTTTTTACTATTATTTTGGGGACATGTACACCACAGCCCACACCTGGAGGTCAGAAGACAACTTTGTGGATGCTATTCTCTCCCTCCACCTTTATGTGGGTTCTGGGGATTGAACTTGGGTCTCCAGGTTTACATGGCTGTTCTGGGGATTGAATTTGGGTCTCTAAGTTTACATGGCAAGTTCTTTCAATCATGAGCCATCTCACCAGACCATGATTTTTTAAATATAATTTATTATTATTAATAGGTTTCTTAATTAACATTTTATCCATGGATCTCATTGGGCTTTGCTCGGTTTCATTTGTTACCTCTTAAAATTACTTTTTAGAATGAGTGTAAGGAAAATTACATTTGTATAATGTAATGTGAGGATGGAACTTTTTACCTAGAATTGATAGTTTGCCTACATAAATAAATAAATAAATAAATAAATAAAATAAAAGTAAGTAGAAGCCAGGGATGCTGGTGAGTAGCTTACAAATTCAGGATGGCTCAACACAAGATGTGAGCACCAAGGCTGAGAGTGTGTTTTGAGGAAGGCTAGGAAGGAGATGGTGCCATCACATGCAGAAGCCGTGCCTGTAAGCTTGTCAGCCATGTCTCTGTCAAGACATGTTGTCAAGACCAACAACGTGATAGAATTTCTCTACTTGACAGGAGTTGATCAGGTTCTTTCTAGAGACAGATAAGTGTGTCTGGATACTCATTTTCAGACAGGTACTCTCTGTCTGCCACCGTGTCCTCTTACAGTCTGGGCAGCCCAGCCTGGGCATAAGGATGAGAGGGGGGTTTGCAGAAGGAGGGCCCAAGTTGACAGATGGAGACCTGGCATCAGATGTGGTGTGTCCCAGCAAGTGGTTGTAGCAGTGGCCCAACCTGGGGACAAGGAAAAAAATCTGGGATTGGGAATGGGAGCAGCAAGAAGAGTGACTTTGGAGATAGGTAGGGCCACTGTTCTGCCCTGGCTGTCACATTGGCCACTTGGTAGTCCTGGCCTGGAACTCATTCCACCAACAACCTCTGCTCAGTAAAAAGTGTGTGCCATGATTTACATCAGAGGACACCATGAGGGTCATCCAGCAGACAGTTCAACAGCACAAGAGCTCACCCAGGGCCTCAGAGTAGCCAGGGACGGAGACAGGTCTCCTAACTCTGAGATTAGACCATTTCCTGCACATTCACACCCTCCCTTCATCCATCGCCTCTCATTTGTGGTGAAAGACTAGAGGGTGACAGGGGAGGGACCATGGATTTTATCCTAAGAACGTGGGGCAGTCCCAAGGGTCTTCACAGGTGAGTGCAATCCGGTTTGTGTTAGAAAAAGAGTGATTGTCACATGGAGCCTGCAAGAAGAGAGGAGAAGACATGAGACACTTAGCTGGTATTTCAAGTTTGCTTGAGAAGTTTGTTCTAAGGTCTGGGTCATTTAAACTTTAAAGCAAAAGAGGAACCGTAAAGGACCTGCAGAGTCACGGGTAGGGAAATGGCTCCAGTAGAGAGGACCTGCATCACAGGACACCATGAGGGTCATCCCACAGATACTAATTCAGTAATAGTTCAGTATGCCAGGAACTTAGTAGCCCTTTGGAGAAATGCCCCCAAGTAAAGAATCCAAGACACAGGAGCCCTCAGCTGTGGGTAAACACTGTCACAGCTCCTACTATGCTTGAGGACCGCCAGAAGCTTTCATCTACAAATGACTCCCTCTCCGTGATACATACCAGTTAGAATTAGCTAGAATCATCTCCTCACAGACTGGACTCTCCTGCCTGGGTGGAGTGAGCAAAACCAGTTCCAAGCCTCCAGCTCTGATAGCTGAGGAACCAACACTTTCTCTATGCTTAGCCTAGCTTCATGACCAACCATGGGAAGTTCTGGAAGCTCCCAGGCCAGCATCCTCACGTGGAACAAAAGAGACTGAGAAGCAGGACAGAGTCACCTCTACTGAGCCCAGGGACCTCAGTTTTACTATGACATAGAATGTTGGCACTTCCCAGAGCAAGAGGGAGTTGAGAGGTCACTAGACAGGGTCACCAGATGCCCTGTTCATAATGTCTTCTACACAGGACTCTGCTTCAAGTATATTGCACCTAATGGTGCTAGACCAGGCTCCTGCTGTTAGGATCAGAGCAGAGTAAGAAGTTGGGACATGGCCGGGCGGTGGTGGCTCACGCCTTTAATCCCAGCACTTGGGAGGCAGAGGCAGGTGGATTTCTGAGTTTGAGGCCAGCCTGGTCTACAGAGTGAGGTCCAGGACAGCCAGGGCTACACAGAGAAACCCTGTCTCGAAAAACCAAAAAAAAAAAAAAAAAAAAAAAAAAAAAAAAAGAAGAAGAAGTTGAGACATGGCCCTGTCTAAGCGCTGTCTTGCTTCACTTGTTCAGAACCTCTGAGATGGAGCTCAGAGAGCATCACCATCATCATCACCACCACCACCATCATCATCATCACCACCACCATCATCACCATCACCACCGCCATCATCATCATCATCACCACCATCATCACCATCACCACCACCATCATCACCATCACCACCACCATCATCATCATCATCACCACCATCATCACCATCACCACCATCACCACCATCACCATCATCACCATCACCACCATCACCATCATCACCACCATCATCACCACCACCACCACCATCACCATCGTCATCACCATAGCTACCACCACCACCATCACCATCTGTGGTGGTTTGAATAAGAATGGCCCTGATAGGCTCATATATTTGGATGTTTGGGCCCCCAACTGATGGAACTGTTCAGGAAGGATTAGGAGGTGTGGCCTTGGAAGGGGTGTGTCACTGGGGTGGGGCTTTGAGGTTTCAAAAGCCCATGCCAGGCCCAGTGTCTCTCCCTACCCCCTCTGCTTCCTGCCTGCACATCAGGATGTAAGCTTTCAGCCACTGCTCCAGAACCATGTCTGCCTGCATGCTGCCATGCTTCCTACCATGATGATAACAGACTAACCCTCTCTAACTGTAACCAAGTGACCCAATTAAATGCTTTCTTTTATAATAGCTTTGGTCATGGTGTCTCTTCCCAGCAACAGAACAGTAACTCAGACACCATCACTACCACCATCACCACCATCACCAAAAACCTGATGGTAACACTAGAATATTTTTGGTTACTTTTCCTAGAAAAGACCCATTTAACAGGTGGGAGCTAAAGTCCAAAGTAGATAACTGTGGCGGTTTGAATAAGTTTAGCCCCCATAGACTCGTGTGTTTGAACGCTTGGCCCATATGGAGTGGCACTATTAGGAGGTGTGGCCTTGTTGGAGGAAGTGCGTCACTGTGGAGTCGGACTTTGAGGTCACACATATGCTCAAGCTATGCCCAGTGTGGCACACAGTCTCCTTCTGCTACCTGCAGATCAAGATGTAGAACTCTCAGCTCCTTCTCCAGCACCATGTCTGCCTGCAGGCTGCCATGCTTCTCACATGATGATAATGGACTGAACCTCTGAAACTGTAAGCCAGCCCCAATTAAATGTTTTCCTTTATAAGAGTTTCTTTGGTCATGGTGTCTGTTCACAATAAAAACCCAAAATAAAACAATGAATATATCTCTTGGTCCAGAGTACCTTCTGACATCCTTAAATAATAATGCTAGAGAATTTTCCAGAAAATTCTTAGTAGAGTTCTTCTGGGTAGGAGTGTCCTAATTCTAGCCTTAACCTCAAAGAAATTTTCTGCACCATTGACAATTAACTGATAATGACTTCTGGTACCTGCCATGCCACCCTCAGGCACCCCGACTCTTCCACATGACACTGGGCTGACACTGGGCTAAGCCCTTTGCTTGTGTTATTTCAAAGGCTAAAAAATTTCTTCCCCAGGACCCAGGTAGTAGGTTTTGTGACCAGGCTGTCTTGTTGCTATTGTTCAACTTTGCCATTCTAGAAAAGCAGTCACGAGCGGTCCAGGAGTGTGCTGTGTGCCAGCAATGCCTTACTTTTCTCTTGTTTCTTTTATTCTGTGTATAAGAGTGTTGTATCTGAATGTATGTGCAGCACATGAATGCACCTCCCTGTGGAGGCCAGAAGAGGGCGCTGGATCCCCGGCACCTGGATTTACAGAGAGTCTTGAGCATCTGTATGGGTGTGGCTTGTTTTCCAACAGTTAAATACTCCCTGGAAAGCCAGGAGGTGGTGGCGCACGCCTTTAATCCCAACACTCGGGAGGCAGAGGCAAGCGGATCTCTGAGGTCGAGGCCAGCCTGGTCTACAGAGTGAGTTTCAAGATAGCCTGAGCTTCATAGAGAAACCACTATGAAGGTCTATGTTGTGTCTCAAACAAACAAAAAGAAAAAAAGAGAAATGCCCCTTGGCTGTATGGCAGAGGCAGGAAGACGTGTGCATACAAGTTTTGCTGTTGCCTCATTTTTTAAAGAGAGTCATAAAGAAGTTAAGAAGGTTGGGAGGCGGCTCCGTCTGGAAAGTGCTTGCTGCTCAGGCGTGAGGACCTGGGCTCATGGGTAAGAGCTGAGTATGATGCTGTGCATCATGGGATCGCAGCACGGGGAGCTGGAGGGCAGAGACAAAAGGATTGCTGAGCTCACTGGCCAACTACTCTAGTCAGGGTGGTGAGCCAGGGATTCAGTGAGACACTGTGTCTCCAAAAGTTAAGACTGGGGAGAGGGCTCGGCTGGTGGAGACTTGTAAACAGGGTTCGGTTCCCAGATCCCACCAGGCAGCAAAAGAGAACACACATCTAAGAGCTCTACCTGTGAGCACGAGCACACTTACAGACATCTACACACGCATACATGTCTGTGCACACTTACACACTCCTGCACACACATACACGTGCCCGTGCACATGCGCACACAGCCACACACACATACACATGCCTGTGCAAACTTACACATACATATACATACACGTGCCTGTGCACACCTGTGCCTGTGCACACTTACACATACACATGCTGGTGCACAGCTGTGCCTGTGCACATACACCTCTTGCACAAGCACACAAACCTATACACACACATATACATCTGCTCAACACACATACATGCACATACATACACACACACAATTAATTAAAAATTACAGTAGAACCCAGAGACCTACCCATTGCCATGCCTTGGGCCAGACCAATGACACATTGCCATAAACATTTACAGGAAAGCAGTCTGGGCAACAGGGTATACTGTGTGACACATGGTGACATGCCACAGCTTCCACAGTGGCACTCTTGTTTGTTTCCTTTTGGGGGGAAGGCTGCAAGGGCGGAGGGCGGATGTTGGGGGACGAGGGAGCTGAATGGGATTGGGGTGTATGATGTGAGATTCACAAAGAATTGATCAAAAGTTTGGTTTTTTTAAATTACATTAGAGAGTGAGTAAGGAAGACAACTTACGTCTACTTCTGTCTTCCACAAACCCGTGCACATGCACACACACAGCTTGGGTATATACACCGACACACACAAAGCACATACACACAGTACAAGCATTGTATGAGATCCCACAGCTAGCCAGTGGCAAGGGAGACCATTTGGAAGCATTGGGACCCTGGAGCCAGGATCTTTACCATACAGGCCCAGAAAAGGAAGTGCGGTCCAGAGAGGCGATCACAGCCGAGCACACAGTGGGGTCTATAGTCAGACTTGCCAGGCCCACTAACGGGGGCCCAGGTACGAGGTGAGACTTTATCCTTTATCTGACTAGTTGTCATCTGCTCAGCATACCTCCAGATGTGCAAGGTGGGGGTGGGAGGCAGGAGGAGGAGGAGGAGGAGGAGGAGGAGGAGGAGGAGGAGGAGGAGGAGGAGGAGGAGGAGGAGGAGGGAGAGAGAGAGAGAGAGAGAGAGAGAGAGAGAGAGAGAGAGAGAGAGAGAGCGCCACAGCCTGCACACGCTTCCACATGCACACGCGCATACAGGGCTTCCATTTCCCCAAGATGTCCACCTGCTTTTTATGAATATAAGTGGATTTTGTGACAAGCATTGCAGCTGCATAGGCGCCATTCATACACGGGGACAATTTTACTAGATAATAGACCATTGCGCAGGATACAATTTAAATTAAAAAATGCAATTTTCACCTTGAAATGAACAAATGATTACAATTTCTATACAAATTAAGGCATTCAGCCCCTCTTTCAGTAGTGGCACCAGCCCATGAAATATGACATAATTACCATGAAATACATTTTCAAATATTTTGATTTTTTTGTCCGCCGCTTTTTAAAAAACATAGGCCGCCTTCTAGCTCTCCGGGTGTGTGCTGGCATTTTCCCACCTTCTGGGAAAAACACATTAAAAAGAAAAGCCGAGGTCCCCCCCTCCCCGCCCGCGAAGATGAAGTTGGCCCCCTCCCTGCCCTCCTCTCCTCCCGCTGCCTCACCCCTCTGAGCCCCCTGCCCTCCCTTCCCCCTCCCTTGGCTCAGAGATAAAATTGAAAAAAGGCAGACAGGAGGAGAGGGGACGCAGACGACCAGTTCCAAAGCCCGGAGATTTATCTAAGTTGCTACGCTTATCTGCGGGATCGCATCTGTTGGTTATCTCTAGCCAAGCACTCCAAGCGGCATCCCGCGCCCTTCTGGAAATCTCTCCCCGGCCCGCCCCCGCCCCACCCCCACCCCCACCTCCGCTCTTAGTTTTTAATTATTTCTCCGTTCAGTTGTCTCTTTGTGACTAGAGAGGAAAAGGGCTGCACACAGAGCCTGTGGCTTGATCCGGTGTGATGGAACTTTAGGGCTCAGAAAACAGAGAGGAGGAGAGGCAGTCAGTGGTCTTGGCGCTCTGTCCCTGAGTGGAGTTCTTGTGACATTGATGAAGGTCATTCCTATCCACCTCTGCCTCATCCCTGGGTCTGTAAGGTCGCCATCTTGAATGTTCCGTTCCCCTTGGTCTGAGCTTGGGCTGGGTTTCTTGAGCCAGAGACCTAAGGGCAGACCTCGGGCCTCTCCTCTGCTTCTTGCTTCTGGTTCTGAGCCCCTACCCCTAACCCCCACAGTACATCACTTTCGGGATGGCTTTCAGGACTCCCAGCTCCCCAGAAACCGTCCTCTGGACTTGGCTCCCACCGGCTGCTGGATCCACAGCATCCTGTCTGGCTCCCTACGGGGTAACTCTGGCTGTTCGTGGGGCTACTGTTCAGCTGGAGCAGCCAGACCAACCGCCCCTCTTCCTAGACCAAGGTTGAGAACTGCCAAAGCAGTCAGGTCTCCCAGCGGCTTATCTAGAAGGTGCTCTGTGAGCACTGGTGAGAGGAAACCACCCCTTTGCCCTGGCCCATCCTTCCCTACACGCTGCCCTTCCCTGGTAACACCAGGATCACACTCAGCTTCAGAAAGCAAACCGGGACGTCATAGTGGAACAGGAGCAGAACTTAAGACAAAAGACCCCGAGTTTCAGAATCGAGCTTCCATTGCTTCCCGAGTCTATGATCTTGGCTAAGGTGGGATTATGATTCGTCTTCTGCACAGAGACTGGAGGATGTCCTTCAACAATGTCAGGTAGGTCGTCGACAGGGTACACTGCCCTCCTTGTTCTCTGGTCCCAAGATTGATAAGGAATTTAAGATGGTTAAACAATCCGGGTCCAGCCAGATGGCTCCGCAGAGAGAAACTCTCATGGAGCAAGCCTAAGGGCCTGAGTTCTATCCCTGACACCCACAGCAAAAGGCGAGAACCAAGCCAACTGCTTCTTCCTCTGACCTCCATGTCTGCCTTGTGGTCACTCACACGTCCATGTTTACACACACATCATATCTGTAGACACACATACATGATAGCAATAATAAGATAATACTTAAGACGTCTGGAATAAGGGCGTGTAGCTGGCAAAGCGTTTGTGATTTCTAGCACCTCAGTTAAAAAGTTAAAAAGAGGGGCGGCACTGTGCTTTCCTGAGATCCTAGCACTGCAGAGATAGACATGAGAAGACCCCAGTGGGCCAGGCATGGTGGCTCAGGCCTTTAATCTCAGCACTCGGGAGGCAGAGGCAAGTGGACCTCTGTGGACTCGAGACCAGCCTAGTCTACATAGTGAGTTCCAGGACAGCCAGAGCCATACATATATATATATGTGTGTGTGTGTGTGTGTGTGTGTGTGTGTGTGTGTACTATATATGTATACATATACTTATATATGCACACACACACATATATATATAGAGAGAGAGAGAGAGAAAGAGAGAGGGGAGAGATGAAGGGGGATGGGGCAGGGGAGGGGAGGGGAGAGAGGAGGGGGAAGAGGAGGGGAGGGGAAGGAGAAAAAGATCCTGTGGCTTGCTGATCAGTTTATCCAACACAATGAGCTTCAGGTTCAGTGAGAGACTCTGTCTCTAAAAATAAGGTGGAGAGAAGACATGCAGATACATGTTCTTTTTTTTTCTTTGTTTTTTTTTTTTTTTGTTGTTGTTGTTTTGTTTTTTGAGACAGGGTTTCTCTCTGTAGCTCTGGCTGTCCTGGATCTCACTCTGTAGACCAGGCTGGCCTCAAACTCAGAAATCCACCTGCCTCTGCCTCCCAAGTGCTGGGATTAAAGGCGTGCGCCACCACCGCCCAGCTCAGATACATATTCATGTGCATCTGTATACACATTAGCACACACACACACTGGCACACACACACTGCTGCATACACACTCAGGCACATACACTCACATACACACTGACCAACACTCACACATACCACACACACTGCAGGCACACTCAAAGGAATAGGCATACACACTGACATACACTCATATACATAGCACACACACACACACAGACACATATACAACACACACACTCCTTCTGGTTCCTCGGAAGGGTTCAAACACCCATCATTTAGAAACTGGTTCACTGGTGGGATGAATTTGTGTCTGCAGTAGACACCAGACTTTACCAGATGAACGTTTGAGCCTCCCGGGAGAGGTAGGGGAGAAAGAGGAGGCAGGAAGAAGAGAAGATGGTTAGTGTATCGAGTATTGCACCCTACTGTCAGCCACAGGCTCTGTGCTAAGGACTTCATCTCATTCAAGCCGCGTGCCACCACCATTAAAAGGCTAATATCAGCTCCACCAGGCAAGCCTTTAACCTCAGTACTCCGGAGTAAAAGGCAGGTGGATCTCTGAGTTGGAGGCCAGCCTGGTCTACAGAGTGAGTTCCAGGACAGCCAGGGCTACACAGAGATACCATGTCTCAAAAACAAAACAACAAAAGGATCCAGCCCGGGGACCAAAAGCATGTGGATAGCCAGCAGCTTGAGAGAGACGGGAGCACACGTGTTGTTTCCTTCCTGATGGGAGGCACAGGGAGCTGTGGCCAGACTTGACCCCACGAGCAGTGCATCGGAGGCAGTGGAGGTAAGAAGACAGCAGAAGAGTCGGGGAGCCAGGCTCCATCCTGGTTCTGCAAAACTCTGGCATGGCTCTCTCATTTAGTGTTACTGGTCCCTACATCCGCAGCCGCAGGATTCTAGGACTGGATCAATGCAATCAAAGATCACACCTGTTCCCACGAGTGTCACAGGGATAGGAGAGAAAGCACTCTGGGGATCCACATACATCCAAGGCACCGATGATGGGCAAGTGATCCCCAACATTACTTAAATGGTCAATTGTCCGTTTGGGCTGCTGGGAACGGAATCCAGAGCCTCCTGAATGCCAGGCAACCACTTATTCTACAGCTATCAAAATGGTCCCCCCACCCACCCAAAAGTTTACTTTTCCACGAGAACACAGCCCACAGAATGGACTGCTCGGGTCTCATCCTCTCCTTATCACAGAGATCGGGGAGCCTGTAGGTTCTGACCTAGGTTCTCTGCATATATGTTTGGCTAAGTAGCTTGGTGTTCTTGTGGGTGTCCTCACATTAGGACCAGGCGCTGTCTCTGAATCTTTGTCTGCTTGTGCGACCCTTTCCCTCCCACTGGGTTTCCTTATCCACCATGTGACCGTATGTGCCTGGTCTTATTGGAGCTAGTTATGCTGTGTTTGGTTGATGTCCCCGAGAGACCTACCCTTTTCTGAGGGGAGGCAGAATGGGGGTGGACCTGGGGGAGAAGGGAAATGGCAGGGAGAGATGGGGAGGGGGAAACTGCAGTCGGGATGTAATGTATGAGAGAAGAATTAAAAACAAATATTTGCCAGGCAGAGGTGGTGCACGCCTTTAATCCCAGCACTTGGGAGGCAGAGGCAGGCGAATTTCTGAGTTCGAGGCCAGCCTGGTCTATAGGGCTATATAGAGAAACCCTGTCTCTGGGGAAAAAAAACTAAAAATAAAAACAAATGTTTACATTTATTTATCTATTTTGGAGGGAGAGCATGCACCAGCCACAGTGTGCATTTGGAGGCATGAAAACATCACCCTTTGGGTGTCTTATTCTTCCTTCCACTATACAGGTCCCAGATATTGAACTGTTTCAAAGCAAGGGCCTTATCCACTGAGCCATCACACCAGCCCAAATGGTCCAAACATTTTAGTCTTAAAAATGCAGATAGGGGTTGCCAGGCAGTGGTGGCACACAGCTTTGATGCCAACACTTGGGAAGCAGAGGCAGGTGAATCTCTGCATTTGAGGCCAGCCTGGTCTACAGAGTGAGTTCTAAGACAGCCAGGGTTACACAGAGAACCCTTGTCTTGAAAGACCACAGGTGGATGAATGGATAGATAGATAGATAGATAGATAGATAGATAGATAGATATAAAAGCTTTTAAATTTTTTTTAAATGCATATAGGGGCTTGGGAGGTGGCTTAGTAGGTAAAGTTCCTTCCACCCAAATGTAAGGACTCAAGTTCCGACCCCCAGAATCCACATAAATGCCAGCAAGCATGGCAGCAACCTATAAACCAGCTCTCAGGAAGCAGACAGAGGACTCCCAAATGGCTAACTAAATGAACTGAATCCATGAGCTCTGGGTTTTGGGACAGACCAGCCACACACACACACACACACATGGGACCATGCAAACACACAGGTTCACATACATGGACACACACTTGTAGATTTTACACTCTGTTCCAAATGCCCATGCCAAAACCCAGTGCAGTTCAGCTTGTAACTGAGTCATACGTAAAGTCACCACCAACCCTCAAACACAGCAGGTTTTTTTCTTCTTTTCCCTCCTTACGTACACAGCTTCATCAACAGGCAAGATTCTCTGAGGTTACCCCTCTGGTGTCAAGGTTTCTGTAGTATAATGTTCTGGCCATCACTGTGGCATCAATGATATCTCTCATGGAGTCATGTGAGTGTCCTGACACCATAGCATGGTCCCCTCAGATAATGACACAGCTCTTTCACTCCAGCAGAGCCCCCTTCGGTGCTGGCATGGCTCTAACACTTGGGTACAGCCTCCTGTAGGCACACTGAACTGCCCCACCCTCGGGCCACCTATTTCCAGCCCCCAGCTGAAGCCACAGACAGGAAGACACTTACACCTTGTTGCCCCCTTGCCCAGGGACCTGGAGAACCTTTCTGCTAGTCCTGAGTGGATCCCAACCTCTCTCCCTACTCTCTAGCCATGTGAGTTAAATGCAGGTAAGTAGTTTGCTCATCCTGAAACTGAGACAGAATAAGAGTCACAGAAATCTGAAGCCCTCTGACGATACTGGACATAGTTGGATAACAGTTATGGCCGCTGATATTTGAGCACTGAATGTGGCTGGGACAAGGCTCAGCGGGTGAAACCCTTCCCGTCAAGCATGAAGACAAGAGTTATGGTCCCCAGAGCCCACATAAAGACACACTGCTGCAACCCTAGTGCTTTTGTGGCAAGATGGAAGGCAGAGACAGGAGAGAAGATCGTGGACCTGCTAGCCTGACACAGGCATCACCATCACCAAGTAATAAAGAGGCTCTGCCTCAAGCATGGAGAAAGGTGAGGATGGGCACCTGAGGTTGCCCTCTGACCTGCACATGTGCACACGCCCACACACACACACACATTACAAAGGCTAAAAGCATCATGTGACCTACCGTAGGGAAGGGACAGTGGGAGATGCCCTCAGCCTTTGGAGTTTTGAATCATATCTGAAAATTTACAAGTTTAAAACATTTCAGGAAGGCAAAGACTCAATGGCCCTGGAAAGTACATCCCTAGAAAGATGGCTCGGTGGCTTAGAGCACTTGTTGCCCTTGCAGAGTTCCCCGGGTTCGATCCCCAGCACCCGTGGTGCCTCACAGCTGAACTAAGTTCAGTTCCAGGGAATCAGACACGGTCTTCTGACCTCCATGGGCACAAGGCACACACAAGGTGTACGGACGTACATACATGCAGACAAAACATTCTGACACATTAAACAAAAATAATTAAATTTTAAAAGTGTGTTTGAATTACAACCTACTAAGAGGATAGCAGCCATACAAGCACGAGGGCAAGCCATCTTCCTACATGGTCATTGGGTATAGTAGTCTCAGACCCAGGGGCTTCTGCTCTGTCAGAGTGTGAGAATGGCTGACTTCCACCATCAGACAGTCATTTCAGGAAGCCCAAGTTAATGAGGAGTCTCCATACTGGGAGTATTTGATGGTTGAGATTTGATCTGGGATGCCAAAGATGGAGTGAGATAATGCGGGGAGGTCAGGGAAGCTAGCTTTGTGGTAAGATGTGTTTAGCATGCATGAAGCCCACAGTACCGAGGTGGGAGATAAGGAGAGAGGGGAAAAGACAGAGAGACAGAGACAGGGACACAGAGAGGGTGTTTTCCCTTTCCACCATGTGGGTCTCAGGGATTGAACTTGGGTCATCGGGCTTGGCAGCAAGCCCCTTTACTCACTGATCCATCTTACTCACCCATGGGGGGGAAATATCAAAAATAGTGGTTGCAGGAGGTGAAGGGGCAGGGGACGTGGAGAAAGAGTTAACATGGATTTTATTCACTCCACAAACCAATGCAAGGCCCCATGTATTCTAGAGTCACAACCCTGAATAACGGAGCTGAGTTTCCACCTCAAAGAGCAAACAATAAATATTGGAAATAGTGATTGCACCTGGTGTTCAGCCAGTTAAAGGAGCAGAAGGCGTGGGAAGGGATGGCAGGGCTACCCCGTGTGCCCACACATCTGATACAGAAGCAACAACTGTCCTGCTCAGGAAAAGCATCACAGGCAGAGTAACAGCATGTGCAAAGGCCCTGGGGTCGACTCTCCCAGACTGAGCTTTGGGAGATACTGACAGAAACAGGGTCTCGGCAGGAAGGTTTATGCTTACTCAGACTTTAAATTTCCTCCTGGGGATGGAATGACAATGGCTACCAAGTCCTGAGGAGCCCAAGGACTCAAGCACCAAGGACTGAGCCCTCATGAGCCTGCTCACCATTGTGAGTCCATCAGCGATTCTGGAGTGGCCACCACCAGTGACTATGGCATTCCCTTACAATTGTGTGTCACCCAGCACCCCCAGACTCCCTGAATGTGTCGCTTTGACTCTGAGATCCCCCACTGCTTTCCCAGACTTCCTGGAGACTACATCACAAATTCAAAGGCAAGGGCTACATTTCACCCATGATCCCACACTCAGGGTGTGGAGGCAGGAGGATCAGAAGTTCACAGTCGTCCGTGGCTACATATGAGGTTTGAGGCTAGCTTTGGCTATATGGGACCTTGTCAAAAAAGAAGAGAGTAGTCCGTCTATACCCTGTTTACCCCCTCCTACTCACTCAGGTATTTCTTGTCCCCCACTTTCTAAAATTGTCCTTTAACGGGTCCCACAGCCCACAAGGTGCTTCACCACATGCCCCAATGTCTCCAACATTAAACAGCCAAGTTCAGCAATTACATCTATGAAGGCCCAACCGTCAGACGCCTGGTCCATTCCCCCATGTGCCCCAGCTGCATGCACTGAGGGCCTCAAGGTCACCTTTGCGACTCTAGCTACATCTGCATCCTCAACAAGAGGAGAAGCATCCCCATTGTGGTCCAGTAAGATGTGGAGACTTAAACCTCAGATACTCTAGGTGTGAATCCTGGCTCCTGAACTTACTAGCTGTGTGCTGTGTGTCAAGGAAATGTGTGTGTGTCTGCTTGTGCATGCTTCTGTGTGTGTGCATCTGTATGCATGCTTGTGCGTGTTTCTGTGTGTGCATCTGTGTATGTGTGTGTCTATGTGTGTGCATCTGTGTGTCACTTGTGTATGTGTGTGGCTATGTGTGTATATCTGTGTGTGCCTCTGTGTATGTCATCTGTGTGTGTTGTCTGTGTTTGTGTCTGTGTGTGTCTCTGTATATGCATCTGTATGTGTCTGTGTGTGCATCTGTGTGTGTTTCTGTGTGTACATTCCGTGCATGTCTGTGTGCGTACATCTGTGTGTGTGATTCTCTCTGTGTGTTTACATTTATTTATTGAGGGTGTGTGGGTATCACAGCACTTGTGTAGAGGTCAGAGTCAGTTCTCCCCTTCTACCATGTGGGCTCCAGGAATCAAACTCTGCTTTGGCAACAAGCACCTTCACTCACTGTGCCCTTTTGTTGGCCCTCAGGTAAGGTTTTATTTTCCCTATCTCTCGGTTTCTAACCATTGAATACCTACTTCTTGGTGCTAGACCAACAACTCAGTCAGTGAGTGCTTGCTCTGCAAGCTTGAGGCCCTGTGTGAGATCTCTGGGATCCATACACAAAGCCAGGCGTGGTGGTGGGCATTTATAATCCAAGCACTAGGGAGGTGGGAGGTGAGGAGGGCAGGCCCTTGGGGCTCACTGGCCAGCCAGCCTAGTCTCCTTGGTGAGCTCCAGGCCAATGAGAGCGCCTGTCTCAAAACATATTCACCGCCAGGTATGGTGGAGCACCCCTTTGATCCCACACGCGGAGGCGGAGGCGGAGGCGGAGGCGGAGGCGGAGGCGGAGGCGGAGGCGGAGGCGGAGGCGGAGGTGAAGGCAGAAGTGAAAGCAGAAGCGGAGGTAGATGGAGGTCTATGAGGTCCAGGTGAGACCCTGTCTCAACCTCAACAAAAACTCAAACAAAAATAGGTGAGATTTTCCTCTGGCCTACACACATACACACACACACACAGAGAGAGAGAGAGAGAGAGAGAGAGAGAGAGAGAGAGAGAGAGAGAGAGAGAGAGAGAGAGAGAGAGAGAGAGAGAGAGAGAGAGACAGAGACAGAGACAGAGAGAGACCGAGAGAGAGAGAGAGAGAAATACATGCACATACAAATTTAAGATTATAATGGCCATTTTTCTGATATGGTTTTTCAGGAAAACAACCGCCCAATAGCAGACACTCAGCATACGCTGGTAATGACAGACCGCTCTGGGCCCTTCCCAGTGGAGCTAACCTCCTTGCTCCTCAGTCCACATATCCAGGCTCCCTCTGCCACAGCCAATCCTGTGAGCCATGTTTAGAGGTCCCCTTTACCTGCAAACTCCCACTTATTCATTCATGCCCCCCACCCCTATCCCCACACCCCCACCCTACCCCACCCCTGTCTCCCAGCTCCAGTCCCAGCCAGGCTAGGCTTAGCTTTCTCCCATCCTCCCACCCCACCCCCCATTAGCCTTGCAAGCCCCAGTGTCCTGAGAGCATCCAGGGCCTATTTGTCTCTGCATCCCCACCGGGTTCTCAGTGTCTCAAGTAAATATCTTGTGGAACAAACATCAGAGGTTTTCTAAATGAATCAGAAGCCAGGCCTGATGATGCCAGCCTGTAATTCCAGCTACTCTGGAGGCTGGGGAAGCAGAGTGTCAAGCTAAGGGGTGACCTTGGGCGTGAGAACACGCCGTCAAGGGAGGTGGTCTCATCACTTGTTGTGTTAGAACAACCGATAGGATAGATAGATAGATTGATTGATTGATTGACAGGAGAGCTATGTACAGGGTCCGTACACAACGCACAGCTCCCCTCCCCACCTCCTGTCCTTCCGGTCATCTGTGACCGTCAGCTTCAGCACCAGAACTTCACCGTAGGTAAGGCTTTCAGCCCAAGTCCCTGGCCTCCATCCCTGTCTGTTGAGCGTGACCCTAGCTGAGTGGCAGTCTCATGAGAAGAGCCAGCAGCAGATCAAGGAGAAGCAGGACCACTCGAGAGGGCTACAGGGAAGGGAGCGGGCCAGTGGGTGTGGGTAAAGGGAAAAAGTGACTAAATGCCATTCCATAAGCATTTATGTGGTGTTCTCTGTGTTATGGGAACTTGGGACTCAAAAGACCTACAGATGGGGAAACTGAGGCCCAGATAAGGGAGAGCAGGTTGGGGAATAAAGTCTGAGTTTCTGTCCTCCACGCCCCATGGGAATGAGGCTCCCAGACAGAGCAGGATCTGGGAGGGGAGCCCTTTCATCCTTCCTGTGAGAATACACGGCACTCCTGTCTGGAGCCCTCAAGAACAGGTCTCAACTTTACAGATGAACAGGCTGAGGCGACCCACCCACTTGTCTATAATAAAGGCCTATTACATCTCCTATGCCAAAGGAGACCTTCACAGTTAGAGCAGAATTAGCAGTGGGAAGTCTTAGCTGGTTCAGCAGGTGAGATAGACCTGCCCCCATCCCGCTGCACCTGGCCTTGGCCCCTGAGGGGATAGGCAGTGACCTCTTGGGCAGGGCTTCTGACCCTGTGCCTCCCATCGGAGTCTGTCCCCTACCCCAACAACCCCTGTACTTCCCCCTTATACCCCTCAACTGTCACGGATTATCCAGGGGACCCTGGGGACAAGGGAAAGGACATCTGGATTCAGTTATGGGGCCTAGCTGGGGGTCGGGGGGGTGGGGTGCTAAACCAGCAGAGTGGCCGACCTAAATCAGTTTCAGAGCTTTAGCTGCTGTGTCCTGGTGCTGGCGGGTGAGGGGCCCAGGGCCTCAGATCCCAGCGGGCAGGAAGGTGGATAGGGCAAGCAAGGGGCCTTCCTGAGTGGCTGGGCCAGGCCGGCTGAAGCAGGATTAGGAAATTAGTTCAGGTGGCTGAGCTGGGCAGGGGCTGGTAAAGGTGACCTCAGGCTGTGGCCCAGCCTGGCTCGGCCTCCACCTCCCTGGGGACACTGAGCACCTCAGGTTAGCGAGAATATGGTTTGGTTTAGGGGCTGACCCCACAGAACAGGACAAATCAAATTCAGCTAGACATTCCAGCCTGGTCATGCATGCAAGGTGCCGGCTGAAGACCAGTGTCTCTCGGGAGCCGGGTGGGGTCTGCTCAGGCATGTAGATCCTCACCAAGGGGGCATTTGGGGACTCTGTAGTGTTCATGTTGCTACCTAGTATGTTCTACAAGGAGGGGCTGACCCATATGACCCAGCCAGGCTCTGTCTTTACTCTGTGGGGACACTGGGCAAGAGGAGGGGACAGCAACAGAGTTTTGGGAGTAGTCCAGCCTCCTGTGTTCTGAGAATGTCTACTGGCATACACAGTCCATGTGGTCGGCTCAGGAAGCCTGGGGGAGGGGCTGAGGGTGGCTTGCTGGAGACTGGTACACAGGCTGCAGAGAGGAGGAGGAAGAAAGCATTCTGGGCTGGGGACCCAGAGGAACAGTGACATCAGTGAGGTAGAGCGCCCATCTGCTAGGTAGGCACCAACGAGGATCGGAAGGTTTGTTGGGTAGTGTCTGGATTCAGATGGAACAAGCTTTGGATATCAGGATAAACGGCTCATACTTCATCTCAAAGGCAGTGTGAAGCCCCTTGGGACTTACGAGCATCACTGGCATGCCTGATGCTGGACGTCAGAACACGGCCGAGGTGGCGCTCACAAAATGGGGTGAAGAAGAAACGGAGACACTTCAATGAGACTGGCCTAGAAGAGCCCTATACGAAGAGGGCCACGTGATGAGACAAAAAATACAGAGTGAGTCCCATAATTACAGACCGCATTTACTGGAAACCTTCAAAGAGCCAGATTTTTGCTCCCCTCTGTGTCTGTGTCTGTCTGTCTGTCTGTCTGACTGACTGTCTGACTGACTCTCTCTCTCTTTCTCTCTCTCTTTTTCTCTCTCTCTCTGCATGTGTGCACACACACGTGTGCTTGTTTCAACATCTCTGTCTCTGTCTCTGCATGTGCACACACATGTGTGTGTTTTCATGTCTCTCTGTCTCTGCATGTGTGTGTGCACACACACGTGTGTTTTCATGTCTCGGTCTCTCTCTGTCTCTGCATGTGTGTGCACACACGTGTGCTTGTTTTCACATCTCTGTCTCTCTGTCTCTGCATGTGCGTGTGCACACTCGTGTGTGCGTGTTTCCACATATACATTGCATATTCATGGGTGTATGCATGTAGGTAGGTGAGTGGGTACACCTGTGTGCTCCCGTGTCTGAAGACACAGGAGGATAACTGTTCTCTTTCCCAGTCATTTCTTCACCTTATCTTTTGAGGCAAGGTTTCTCACTGATCCTTGAGTTTACCGAGCAGAAGCTGGCCAGACAGCAAGTTCCAGGATCCTCCTGTCTTAACCTCCATGGGGCTTTTTTATACAGGTGCTGGGGACTCAGCTCAGGTCTTCATGCTTGCAAGGCACCATCTCCTCAGTCCCTCAGCCTGGTTCTGACACTACTGTGCTGCACAGGGAATATTAGTATTATCCCCAGCAATCGAGAGCTTGTTGTTTGTTTGAGACAAGGTCTCATCATAGCCCAGGTTGGACTGGAACTTATTATGTAGCCCAGGCTGACCTCAGACTTGTGGTGATTGCCTTACTTTCAGCCACCTGAATGCTGGGGTTACAGCTGTAAACTACAACACCTAGCTAGCAAAAAATGTTACAAACAGATGCCATCTTTTTGAAAAAAGGGTTTCAAACCTGAATCCATATTACACTAGACATGTCTATAAACAAAGTTACAGTATTAAAAAAAGAATGGTCAGAGGCTTTGAGGTTGGAGAAACTCAGGCACGTTCTTAGACCTACTGTGTGGCCTCAAACGTATAACTTAACCTCCTAGAGCCCCACTTTCTTTGTCTACAAAATGGAAATGGGGTCTTCTCTGGAATTTTGTGTGTACTGTATGAAGCAATATAGGTGCGTTCTTAGCCCCAAGACAAGCACATAGTAGGTATTCAATACACGATCCTTAGGTCAGAGCCTAGGGCCTGACTGGGTGACCAGATGACACTGTGAGGATCCAGTCAGCTCCGAGTCCTGTGGGAGCAATGTTTCTGTGGACTGGGGAGGTGTTGGACAGCTCCTGAGGCAGATCTGGGCCCCAGGCTGTGCGCTTTCAGGTGATGGCTGTGCAAGCTCCAGGCTCTCGCTGCCTGACTCTCAAGTCGTCTTCAGGCTGAGAGAGAGGAGGACCAAAATGACAGTTGCGCTGCTAGGACAGTGGCCAGAAGGCTAGTGGAGATGGAAGTTGTGGAGGTGTCCAGTCAGAATAGAAGATTACTGTGCGCTCGTAAGTGGTGCAGGCAGGAGTTCAAGGCCACCCTCAGCTTAATAGTGAGTTCAAGGTCAGCCTGAGCTATGAGGGACTATGACTAAAAAACAGCTGAGAACGGGGGTGTCTTCAACTTGAGTCCCCCTTACACAGAGCCTGGGCAGTTTGAAAAATTCAGTGTTGCTCACTTCCTGATGTACACTGTTCTAATTCTCAGGTGAATTGGTCTGCTCACTGCTGCATGCTCCTGGGTGACAGATGAGGGTGGTGTTGAGGCCCGGAGATGGCCAGTGGCTTCACTGAGAACCTACAGCTATTGATAGCATACCCGACTTCAGCCAGGCCCTGCCTAGCTGTGGGCCAACTGTCTGTCCCCCTAAAGCCACCTCCCAGGCCCCTATCCTGGTTCACTGGTGCACCAAAGGTAAATTTCTTGTGTTCTATGGATGCCTAGAAAGACAGGTTGGCAGACACTGGGCAGAGAGTCCCAAGACCTCTCCTTCCTCTGTTCTGGGAGAAAGAGGTCTGGGTTTTGAGAACCTGCCTCCAAAACCATGCAGACTGGGTTCAAAACCTCCCTTTGTAGCTTCCTGCTGTGTATCCCTGGGCAGGTAGATCAGTTTCTCTGTGCCTATGGTTCTTTACCTGGGAGATAAAGCTCGAGGCTGGGCTACCTCCTAGAGCTCAGAGTCAAAGGTTTCAGTGTTGTTAAGTATTTGTTGTAAACATTCAATCAGAGTGTCTCTAATTGGTGCCTAACATCAGACTGGACTTCCCTGCTGCTGGTCATAAAGTTCTGAAAGGTGGATGCTCCCAACAAGGGCAGCAATGTCAGAGTCCAACGACACTGGCCCCCAGACAGGGCCTTGCAGTCTTCCTAGGAATTTCATTATGCCCCACCAGTGGCTTCCTCCCCCAGATGCTCCACCCCACTCGGCCAGGAGGCCACAAGACAGCCCAGTGATCCCAGAAGTCAGGCCTCCAGTTCCCTCTAAGCTCCAGACATTAATTTGATTTACCAGGGGCCTTCAGTCCCTTGAGGTGTCTGTCACCAGGTATTGATATCCTCTGGGTGTTTGCTGAATACCTACTGTGTGCCAGGCATTGTCCACAGCCCTGCCAATCTACTTGTAAAGTCTCTGATCAACATACCCACAGCCCAGGGCAGGAGACCAGTGAGAAGCGACATAGAGGGATGAGACAGGAGATGCCTCGACCCAGCAAAGGGACATGGTGAAGGCTACAGGCCTAGATCATAGACGCCTGGGGAACAGCCAGAAAAACTGAACTCCGTGGCCTTCAAGGAACCATGTGCTCTCATGAAACAGCGCTAAGCCAAGTCGCAGAAGCTGAAAGGGAATTTGTGCGCAGGAAGTACGCAGAGCTGGCGACTGGGCACATGCCATTTCCAAGACCTGTTCACAAGGGGATGCCAGCTGGGGAGGAGCAGGTGTGTGTGTGTGTGTGTGTGTGTGTGTGTGTGTGTGTGTGTGTATATGGGTGTGTGACAAGCTCTGCCCTGCTGAGTCTCAGTTTCTTATTATAAAGTGGATCCCAGGTCCCTCATGGTCTGGCTGGCCAAGTTCAAGATGTCTTGTATCTATAGCCTTGCATAATCCCATTGAGTTGACCACCTGCTGTCATGGCTGGACACCTGCTGGATCCACTGTCAAGTGCCCACTGAATACATTGTATAATACCTGCTAGATACTCGGTTAAGTGACTGCTGGTCCAGTACCTGCGATACACTGCTAAAGTCTTACTGGAAGCACCCTTGAGTCCCTGCTGAATACACTGCTGAGTGCTTACTGCATACACAAGGGCAGGAACTGGGGACCTAGCATTTCCCCGACTTTACCATTTCCTCACTATCCTGGGCATCAAGAGTGCCCAGCCTTTGGCCAGCCCAGCAGCCTCGGGGCAGGAAAGGGCAGCGGCTCCTTTAAGGCAGGCCCCAGCTGGGCTGCCTGGATATTGGAGCGGGACCTAGATTAGGTGGCAGAGGCGCAGGGCCCAGGCCAGATGCGCCTGAGCAGGGCCTCATTATGTATTCATGAGCTGTGAGGAAAAGAAATAAAAGGATTCATTATCGCCCAAACTGTTACTAATGACATGTACCTGGAGCCCTCGCACCTCTGGAAATCCAATACGACACAGTCCGAGAGAAAATGCATTCCTGCCCAGGCACACCGCCGCTGCAGAGTCCCCTCCCTGCCCTGCTCATTGCCATTCACTGGGGCGACATTTACAATTCTCCTACCATTATGTCCGACCAGGGCCTCTGAGCCTCTGTCATGACCTGCACATTAGCTGAAAATTGGAAATTCTACAGCGTGGCCGTGGCCGTGGAGGGCTGGGGACACAGCAGGGAGTGGGAACCAAGAGGGACTCAGAGTTCAAGCGAGAGAAGAGCATGGGGACGGGAGGACGAGGGCTGCTGTCACCCACAATCCGCCCCTAGTTAGGTCACCTGCCTCGCTGAGTCCATCCTGGCACCCAGGTGGCCTTCACCCCTACCTCCTCCAGGAGAGTCCTCCCTCCTGAGGAGCAATTGGGGTCCTTTGTTCCCTTCAAAGCTCCGTGGAAATGTTGGCAACGGAGCAACACCTGCTTGTCTTAGTTTGAGCGCACGCAGGCGCATTGAGAAGCACAGTCTCTCCCATGCTAGCAGGTTGACCCAAGAGACTCCTGCTCAGAAAGAAGAGACTCAGGTTTATCGAGACTTGCCTGCCCAAGGTCAGCTGCAGAGCTGGGCTGTGACCTAGGGCTGCAGCAATCTGATACCTGCCTGCCCTGGAGGAGGTGTGGCAACTCCAGGTACAGGCCAGAGCCCTCCACTCGGCCTCCTCAGCTGCCCCCCATCACATAAAGACAATTTTTCAGTATAAATACACCACCAAAGTCAGTTTTGTCTGAAGACCAGATTATCCAGTGATTCTTCGTAGGTGCTGAATTTGCCAGTGTGCCATTAGTGGCCGCCAACTGTGGGCCTGACTCACCTGGCTCCCCACACCACGAGTTCCTAAGCCTTTAATAACTTAGGTAGCTCTTCTCTGCTTCAGACCTTCTTGCGGTCACATATGGTCATGTGGCTGTGTTCTCGTCTGTAGAATGTGGGCAGAAGCGAATGAGACCCTTGAGAGTCACGCTGTAAAAAGAGATTCAGGCGGTGGTGCCACACACCTTTAATCCCATCACTTGGGAGGCAGAGGCAGGCGGATTTCTGAGTTCGAGGCCAGCCTGGTCTACAAAGTGAGTTCCAGGACAGCCAGGACTACACAGAGAAACCCTGTCTCAAAAAAACTAAAAGGAGAGAGAGAGAGAGAGAGAGAGAGAGAGAGAGAGAGAGAGAGAGAGAGATAGATATTCGGTCCTGTTCGCTGGGTTGCAGGTGAGACGGCTGGGTGCCGCTGCGACCATCTTGGGAGAAAACGCACAATAAAAAAACATGTCACTGTCACTAGTAAGCTCGGACATCGGAAGTGTCACTTGGTGAATAACAGAAAGGAATCAATTAAACCTTCTAGTTTGGGCTACGCAAAGCATTGTCGGGATTACTTGGTCCAGGAGCTTAGACTGTACCTTGACTAATAAATACATTTTCCCATCACCAGACCCCTAGGAAGCTAGGACTTGGCCTTACTGCATCAAAAACACTGTGTGTTGTCAACTAGACCTGCAATAAATACTTGTTGAAGAACCAAATGAAATGAGTAAGCCACTCACAGTAAGAGAATTTGTCTGCTGCCATTGTTAATATTAGTTAAAGGCTTGTTGGTTCTTGTTTGTTTGTTTGTTTGTTTGGTTGGTTGGTTGGTTGGTTTTTCGAGACAGGGTTTCTCTGTGTAGCCCTGGCTGTGCCCTGGCTGTCCTGGAACTCACTCTGTAGACCAGGCTGGCCTTGAACTCAGAAATCCGCCTGCCTCTGCCTCCCAAGTGCTGGGATTAAAGGAGTGTGCCACCACCACCCGGCAGCTTGTTGGGTTTTGTGAGTGTTTTCACCTCTGTTCTTTCTGGTGTCATGCCACACCCCCGAGACAGGATCTCACTATGTAGCTCTGTCTGTTCTCCAACTCACTATGTAGACTAGGATGGCCTTGAACTCACAGAGATCCCTCTGCTGCAGCCTCCCAAGCGTTGGCATTATATATTTGCACCAGTAAATCCCCCTTCTGTTTTTATTTTTTAAAACTAGATCTTAAGTTGCTCAAGGTGGCTTTGAACTTGCTATTCAGCTGAGGGTGACCTTGACCGCTCCATGCTCCTGCCTCCGACTCTTGAGTGCTGGGATAAGTGTGCACTGTCACACCTGATCTCTTTGTAGTGCTGAACACCACACCCAGGACAGGCACTAGATCAACTGAGCCACAGCCCCAGGCCCCACCCGCTGCTTTCTGGTAAAGAGACTTCTGTCAACTTGGAGTTGGTAGGAGGAGCCAGGTCCGGATTGCAGCCTGGACCACTGTCTCCTCATCTGACAAGTGGACCCATGAAAGAGTCCGCAGAGCCCAGGTCAGGAGTGTTCTAGAAACTGAGGACTCGTTCAGGAACAAGACAAGCAGAAGTCTGGGCCTGTGGTGCCTCCATTCCAGTGTGAGGGAGTTGTGAGTGGTCAGTGAGCTGTGGGAGGAGAGAGAGAGCCCACATCTGTGAGAGGGGTGAGGTCCCAGGGCAGCGTTGGGGAAGCCTGTACCCTGACGCCCTTGTTCATCAGCTCCTGCTGGTAGAGCCTGGACCAGGCATTGGAACAGAGCGGGAGAGGATAGTGGTGTTGCCCTCAGGGGTACTGGGGTTTCGACTGACAGGCTGTGCCCAGGCTGGACTGGGAGCAGAGCACGGAGGGACAGCAGTAACTCAATCACAGTCACCGTGGCATTCGGCACTGATCTTGACTGTCTGTCTTATGTACCCACCCACCTCGCACCTAGGGCCGGTTTGTGCCCCAGGCCTTTGGCACGTGCTGTTCTCCCAATCTATCATCCTCACGCAGGGAAGGGAGAGCTGATGTCACCTGGCTCTGGCTATAACTCACTTTACACCAATGAGTGTAGAGGGTGGGATCCAGAGCCCCAGACAGAAGCAGGATGATCTCTGCGAGTTCGAGGGCAGCCCGGTCTACAGAGTGAGTTCCAGGACAGCCAGGGCTACACAGAGAAACCCTGTCTCGAAAAAACAAACAAACAAACAAAAGCAAAACAATAATGACCAAACTGCTCTCTTGCTCAGTCCTATCTGAGTGGCCCAGCCTCCACTTGGCCCTGTGGACTTCAGTCTGAACACCACCCCCCATCCCCTCTGTTCATCAGACATCTTCCTTGGCTGTCCATGGACTGAGTCACTTCATCCAGGTGGAGACAGGGTCCCCTGCTGTCATCACATGCTCTCTGTCAGAGGCCCAGGACACTCGTATTAATTCAGATTGTCACCGGCAATGTTTGGCCAAGCTTCTCACCTCCCTAGCAAAGTGTCCCTGGAATTCTGGACACTCAGGGGCTCCAGTCCCCAGTAGTCGCAGAGCTTATGCTAACACAGAAACAGGCTGTGCAGGGTAGGTACTCTAGGTTTGGTCGAGCAGTCTGATGAGGAGGCCTGATTTAGACCTGAGCACCTGGGGTAGAGAGGGTGATGAAGGGAGGCAGATGCCAGCCTGGGGAGCTGAGAGCATCGCCACACAACCCCCAGGGGACAATTCAATTGTCCCCATTTTCCCGCCAGCCCGTCTCTTTATACTTTCAACCCAACATGTTAAGTGAGCATGTACTATGTGCCAAGGACCGGGGATGCTGCATGCAATAGAAGCAGCCATTGCCTTTCAGCAAAGCTCTTACCCATTTATAGCACAGAGGACTCACTTCCCAGCAGTTGGCTTCGCCCGGTGCTTTTCAGCATCCCGGAAAAGGTCGTTCCAGGGAAACGGTAGGTAAGATGAATTAAAAGACCCAGTGGGGTCTAGAGAGATGGCTCAGCGGTTTCGAGCACTGGCTGCTCTTCCAGAGGTCATGAGTTCAATTCCCAGCAACCACATGGTGTATCACAACCTTCTATAATGGAATCTGATGCCCTCTTCAGGTATGTGGGTATACATGCAGATAGAGCACTCATACATAAAATAATAATTACAAAAAAAAAGACCCACTGGAGAGCCAAGAATCAGTAGACAGCTGGCTCTTGCTGATCTACAGAGAGGGGAGGGGTCAATCGTAAGTGATGCTCTTTGAGTTTGAGACTGACCTTGAATTCCCTCTCACCTCCGCCTTTGGAGTGACGGTGAGTTAACCAAACCCTCATGGCCAGCCACCCTCACGGCCAGCCACTCTTTTGGTGATGAAAACTCAGATGGGGGAGGTCAAAGAACACGCCCAAGGTCACACAGCAGCAGGTACTGGGCACAAAACCAGGCAGGAGCTGCCTGTCACTATGCCTGCCATCAACAGCTCAGGCCAGGTGATGTGGCACCTTCACTTGCCAGGAAGTTCCCACTGAGTGAAGGTCGCTGTGGTGGCTCCATTCTTACCCGCCTGTTCGGGTTCAATCATACATTCCTGATGGATTTTGTCTGCTTGGCTTTGGAAGTACTTCCGCTTCCTGAGGGTGAGACTCGGCAACTTGAGCATGCCAGACAAGGGCCCTTCTGCTCAGCTACACTTCTAGTCCGAGTCTGTTTGTTTGTTTGGTGATGGGGGTGGCTTTTAATCAGGCTCTCCCTAGACCTCCTATGTCGGCCTTGAACTCATGAACCTCCATCCTCGGCCTCCTGAGTGCTGGGGTGATAGGTGTGAGCCATAGCATATTTTACTCTCCTTTTCAAATAAGAGATGGTTGCTATGCCTTCCTGTCAGTTCTGCAAAGCAGAGACCACCCTAGCGGCTGGGAGTCCCTGAAGTGAGCACTGGGGTTCATCCCAGGGTTTCCCTGGCCCCTGTCTCTAACCTCACCAATTTCCAGCTGTTTTTCCTGGACACCTCTCCTTTTCTGGGCACCATCTGGAGGGTGATGCTTCAATCTCCTGGAGAGGGGATGTGGAGGATATTCCTTCCTAAGTTGCCATGGTCACTGGCTAGCGTAGGTGCAGAGGGCTTGGTTGACTTAGCCAGCTACAGAGCCGGAAGCAGGTGCAGCCTCCTGCCCAAGCAGGCTTCCTGCCAGATTTCCCTCCTTCTCAGAGTGCCTCCCTTTCCAAAGCTCCAAATCCTGATTTTGTATCTGCTTCTGGTTCTACCTGGAATGCCCTTCCCCCACAAGGACATTGTGTGGTTCTCTCTTCCTCATTCTCCCCTCATGACATGGTCTCCAGGACAAGTCTGTGTCCTCTCTAGAAGCTCCCACCCCTTTCCAAACACCCACCACCCAGAGGGACATCCACCAGCTTACCACCAGACCCAGGAAGCCAGGAGGCGGGGCCCTGAGCCTGGGGTCAGCAGGCACCAGCATCAGTGTCTGATGGGTGTGCATGTCAGTAAGTGTGGGGGAGGGGAGGGGCTGTGGCTCGGATGATACAGTGCTTGCCTAGCATGCAGGAACCCCTGGGTCAGACTCCCTGACACGTATAAGCCAGATATGATGGCATCTGCCTGTAATCCTAGTCCTGAAGAATAGGATCAGAAGTTCAAGGTCAGCCTCGACTCCATAAGTGAGTTCAACCTTGCCTGAAAATAAGTAATAAATGCAAGTCTTCAGGAATGAATGAAAAAGGTCCTCAAAGACCCCACAGCCTGGAGCTCAGGACTCTTATGAAGCAGAGGGCAGAAGGCTGGGTGGACCTGTGGACCTCTCCAGCCCCAAGTGGCGAAGGCTGTATCTGCCTCTGGTTTGGCCCAAATAATGGAGGCCTTGAAGCTACTGGGTCCCATTAGCAGCTACATTTTAGTGAAGGAGCTGTCAAAGGCCAAGATGCTCCCACAAGAGGCCAGCAGGGAAGAGGTGCTCCCACAAGAGGCTGGCAGAAAAGAGGTGCTCCCACAAAAGGCCAGCAGGGAAGAGGTGCTCCTACAAGAGGCTGGCAGGGAAGAGATGCTCCCACAAGAGGCCAGCAGGGAAGAGATGCTCCCACAAGAGGCCGGCAGGGAAGAGATGCTCCCACAAGAGGCCAGCAGGGAAGAGGTGCTCCCACAAGAGGCCGGCAGGGAAGAGATGCTCCCACAAGAGGCCAGCAGGGAAGAGGTGCTCCCACAAGAGGCCAGCAGGGAAGAGGTGCTCCCACAAGAGGCCGGCAGGGAAGAGATGCTCCCACAAGAGGCCAGCAGGGAAGAGGTGCTCCTACAAGAGGCCGGCAGGGAAGAGGTGCTCCCACAAGAGGCTGGCAGGGAAGAGGTGCTCCCACAAGAGGCTGGCAGGGAAGAGATGCTCCCACAAAAGGCCAGCAGGGAAGAGGTGCTCCCACAAGAGGCCGGCAGGGAGGACGGCCTCAGCAGCTTAGGGAAGGTAAAGAGTGACTATCCCACCTCTGTCAGAGTGGCTGGTAGAAGCTGGCACTGGATAGGGGCCCCTGGAAGCCTCCACCATCTGCCTGGAGGACTAGGTCTCTCTGCTTCTCACCTGGCTCTGTCTCTGCAGGCTCCATCCTTGGCGGTGCTGGACCAATCACTGGCCTTCCCAAATCTCTTTCCAAAAAGGGAAGGGACTGGATTTTCATCCCCACGACTGCCTCATAGAGACTGAAGGGCCACCTGACTAGACACCCCTGTGACGGTCTCTGCTCCAACCTGTCTGATCCATTGTGTCTGTGAAACTCATTCCAACACAAATCACTCAGGCCCTGTCTCGGGGGGGGGGGGGGGGGGGGGGGGGGGGGGGAGGGGGGGGTTTGGTTTGGTTTTTGTTGTTGCTTTGTTTTGTTTTGTTTTGTTTTGTTTTGTTTTGTTTCAAGATAGGTTTCTCTGTGTAGCTCTGGCTGTCCTGGAACTCACTCTGTAGACCAGAGAGATCCGCCTGCCTCTGCCTTCTGAGTGCTGGAACCAAAGCTGTGGGCCATCATTGCCAAGCTCAGTTAGGGTTACCATAAACACCATGACCACAACCAACGTGTCAAGGAAAGGATGTATTTCTTTGTACAGCTTACAGTCCATGGCTGAGGGCAGGAACCTGGAGGCAGGAGCTGATGCAGAGGCCATAGGAGGAGTGCTGTTTACTGACTCATTCCTCATGGCTTGCTCAGCCTGTGTTTTCATAGAAGCCAGGACCACCATCAGTCCAACAGTCACCCTGCTCCAATGGGCGGGGCCTCCCACATCAATCATTAATCAAAAAAACGTTCTACAGTCTGGCCTGCAGGCTAACCTGGTGGGAGCATCTGAGGTCCCCTCTTTCCAAATGACTCTAGCTTGTGTCTAGTTGACATAAGAACTAACTAGCACAGGCCCCATCCCCACAGTTACTCATGGACCTTTGTCATCCAGTCATGTCCCCTTCACCTACCTCATAGCCTATTGTTACGGTTAGTATATGCTCCGCCCAGGGAGTGGCACTATTAGAAGGTGTGGCCCTGTTGGAGTAGGTGTGGTCTTGTTGAAGTAGGTGTGTCACTGTGGATGTGGGTTTTAATTCCCTACTCCTAGCTGCCTGGAAGCCAGTCTTTCACTAGCTGCCTTAAGATGGAGATGTAGAACTCTCAGCTCCTCCTGCACCATGCCTGCCTGGATGCTGCCATGCTCCTGCCTTGATGATAATGGACTGAACCTCTGAACCTGTAAGCCAGCCCCAATTAAATGTTGTCCTTCATAACACTTGTCATAGTCATGGTGTCTGTTCACAGCAATAAAACTCTAACTAAGACACCTATGGTATGAGGTCCCTCCCCCCTGCCACACCTTCCCTTCCCACGCCCAGATTCAGGCAAGAGGGGACCCTCCTTCTCTTTCCCTGGGGCTTTCATTGCAGCCCAGAGGACCTGGGTTCAATTCCCAGCATGCAACCATCTGTTACTCCAGTTTCAGGTTACCTGATGCCCTCTTCTGGCCTCCACAGGCATTGCATGTACTTGGTACACAGACATACTTGCAGGCAAAAACACCTTTACAAGTGAAAAGAACAAAATTTTAAACAGAACAAAATTCAAAAGTCTGTGCTACCATGAGACTCTGATGACAGGCCTCGTAGAAGAGTCATCTCCAACATCAACTTCCTTTAGTCCCATAGTTGTCCATGGTCACCAGCCCTTCATCCACAGGAAGAGTCAGTCTCTGCCCCTTTGGGCAGAACTTGGACCCGAATACCTGGCTTTCAGCTCCCACCCCTCACGGCTGGTTTTAGTTTTTGGCTACTGAGGATCATGGCTTCTTTGTACCTCTGTGGTTCTTTTGTTTTGTTTGTTTTTCAAGACAGGGTTTCTCTGTGTAGCCCTGGCTGTCCTGGAACTCACTCTGTAGACCAGGCTGGCCTCGAACTTAGAAATCCGTCTGCCTCTGCCTCCCAAGTGCTGGGATTAAAGGCGTGCGCCACCGCCGCCCGGCACCTCTGTGGTTCTAACATGTATACTTTACCATCAAATCATGCACTCCACATGCTTGTGTGGCAGCCTTTACCAACAGAGCCTGGAAAACCAGGGCCCTCCTCGGTAGCTGTCTGTTTACTCTGGAGCTTGCAGTGCCTCAAGTCTAAAATTTCTATCTCCTTGACATCCCCTGCTAGCTGGAGGTCCAGGGAAGGCATCTTAAAGTTTTTTGTCCTGAGCCACCCCCCACCCCACCCCACCCCCGTCTAGACAGCAAAGCTCCAGGCTGACCCTACCATTGAGGAGCCCGTGAATAAGGGGCTAGCATTGGTATGTTCGTTTCTCCCCTCTGCAAAATGTAAGTGAGAACTCCCACTTCCCAGGGCTGCTTAAAACGTCATGGAGGCATGAAAGCTGTGTTCTATCCTGTCAGCAGGACGCTCTGAACAGAAGCAACAGCAAATGCGGGCAAAGGGGGCCTTGGCTTGACATGGAGAGAAGGCTCAGCTGGCACGGTGCTGCTACACTAGCAAGCGGACCTGAGTGTGAAACCCCAGACCCTCACGTAAAAGCTGAGTGTGGCAATGTGCACCTGTAACCCTGGTGCTTATGGGGGGTGAGACAAGTAGAGACAGGCAGATCCTGGAAGCTCACTGGCCAGCTGTGGGCTGCTTCAGGGTCAGTGAGAAAGCCTGTCTCAAACAATAAAGTGGAGAACAAGGGAAAACACTTGATGCTGATATCTGGGCTCTACACACGTGCACATGTGTGTACACACACACACACACATGCACACAAATGCACATACACATGCACGCTCATGCACACACATGTACTCCCACATGTACACACATGCACATGCATGCACACACATGCACGCTCATGCATACACACACATGCACACACATGTACACACACAGGCACATACAAACCCAGGCACTTGCATGCACATGCACACTCACACACACATGCACACACATGAATGCACACATGAATGCACATGCATGCACACACACAGGCACACACATTCTAGTGCTTACACACACAATGGGGACTTAGTCTTGGCAGGAACGTATCTGTGACATTATGAACCACATCACAGCCATTCATGGAATATCCTTTGTGTCTGTCTGTCCTGATTGGGTTTTTTTGTTGTTGTTGTTGGGTTTTTTTTTTTTTTTTTTTGCTTGTTTGGTTTGCTTCGTTGTCAGCTTCACAAGCTAGAGTCACCTGGGAAGACAGAACCTCAATTAAGAAAATGCCTCCATCAGAGGCAGGCAAGACTATCAGGCATCTTCTTGGTTCATGACTGATGTTGCAGGAGCCAGCCCACTGTGGGAGGGGCCATCTCTTGACAAGTGGTTCTGGGTCCTATAAGAAAGCAGGCTGAGTAAACCATGGGAAACAGCCAGCAAGCAGTAACCCTCCATGGCTTCTGTATCTGTCCATTCCTGCCTCCAGGTTCCTGCCTGGAATTCCCGCCCTGACTTCCCTCAACAATGGACCCTGTGATCTGAGACACAAACCCTTTCTCCCGAAGTCACTTCTGGTCATGGTGTTTGTCACAGCAATAGGAAGCACAACGAGACAGTGTCTCTGGCCCTGATTCATGTGGCACTGAAATCTCAAGAACCTGGTGGACCCCAGTAGAATCAGAACCCTGCATTTCTGGGGAAGGCAGCCCCAGAGGACCCAAGGGAACACAGCGTAGTTCACAAGTTCAAAAGACCCCAAAAGACCCCGCCCGGCCCACTTGCTTTCCACAGAGAATCAATTTTCAAGGTTGTTTCCCAGAAGCAGGCTGTTCCTCATCCCCTTCTCTGGCCACAGGCCACCTCCTCTCCCAAACTCCTCTACCTCCCATCTCTTGCAGCTGGGTCCTCGACACAACTGGGAGGCAGCTGGGTCAGGCGGAGATGTCCAACAACTGAGACTGTGGACACAGTACCCCTGCACCAGCTGAAACCCTTGGCAGTGCTATGACAGGGGAGTGCCACACTGAGGCCAAAGAAGCTTTTCCCAGGCTGGGGCTTAGAGGAGAGGCATCCCAGCCAAGTGGTCAGAACTAGGAATGACTTCCTGTTCCCCAGGGTATAAGGTTGCCGCCAGCTTCCCATGCCATCCCACCACACATGCACCCAGGAAACACCCTGATCACTAGACACAGAGTGGAGGATGGGCAAGAGGCAGAAATATGCCCAAGGAAAGAGAGTGAGGTCATGGGGAACAACACCTTAGGTAGGGGACATCTTGGCTGCTTCTGTCAATGAGGTGCCATGTGACCCTGGGACAGTCACATCCCCTGTTTGCTCCTGAGTCATCTTCCCATTGTCCCCCTGGGCTAATATCTGTGGGTGGCAGAGATAGAGAGCTGTAGTACGGAACTGCCCAGAGCTGAGAGAGAGCCCGAGGCTGGCCAGGGGCTCAAGGGTAAAGCAGGGCCTCAAGGAGAGGAACAAGTCTTCTAGGAGGCTTCCCTGGCGAGCAGATGAGAGGAGACACCCTTAAGGAAACAATCACACGGGTAGGGAAGGGGTAGAGTCCATTAACCAAGGAGCTCCGACCTAGTGGTAGCAGGACCAACCAGGTCAACGTCTGGGCCACGATAAACCAGTGTTTGTCTCTTTAACAGCAGTGGAAGCCACTGACGGTGGAGCCAGGAGTTCTAGACCAGGAAGCTTATGAAACTTCAATGGAGACACACAACCAGGACTTGTAGCCAGGCTGAAAGCTCCCTGTCTCCTGCCCCTACCAGCTGCCTTGGTGGAACCCCGTGTATCCTTCACACTGGACTTGACACACCCTATCATCTCTGCTTAGTGAAGCCCCAAAGTTGCTATAAAAGTCACTTAACACTTAAGAAGGAAGGAGCTGCCAGCGGTGGTGGCACACACCTTACAGCCCCAGCACTCAGGAGGCAGAGGCAGGTGGAACTTTGAGTTTAAGGCCAGCCTGGTCTATAGAGTGAGTTCTAGGACAGCCAGGGCTACACCAAGAAACTTCATCTCAAATGAAAAGAAGGCAGAAACACAGACAGACTAACTACGAGAGAACCTGGGAGGTCAGGCTGTGAGTAGGCTCCAAGTCTCGTGGCCCCCACCCTCTTGTCCCCACCCCATTGCTGACCCACTCTGATCTGACCCCTCTTCATACTACAGGGACAGGAAATTCTTCTATTCCCAGGTGGCAGACAGCCTTCAGACTTAGCATGCCTGCCATCAGACAAGCAGGGCACAGAGGGACACGCGGTTGGCACCAGGCCAGGCAAGAAGTGTGCCCTCAGTCCGAAGCCCAGGGCCAGAGCATGGGTTTACATGCTGTTGGTATCCAGGGGCAGAACACTATCAGCTAAGGCACGCTACATAACTTTATGCCCTGTCCTGCAGGCCCAAAGCATGGCACATGGAGAAACGGGTTCTAGAATGTTCTAGTGACCTCCAGCAATAAAGTTCTACCTATGCCATTTATCTGTGAGAAGGTCTCAGGTAGCCCAGGCTGGCCAGGAACTTACAATGTAGGCCAGGCTCACCTCCAAACTGGTTATTTCCTTAGTCTCCACCTCCCCAGGTGCTGGGACCACCATTCCCAGTCTCCTGGTTACATTCTTCTCTATCATTAGTCTACACAGAAATGCAACTATCATTTATTGAGCACCTACCGCATCCTGGCAACTCTCAGACTGCATCTCTGATCTTCAGAGCAACCTCACAAAGCAGATAACATGGGCCTTGAAACTGACTTGAACTTGGCCTTCTCTCAGACTCCAAAGTACCCAGGAGAATCATCAGTAGTACCCTGGGGCAGTATCCTCAGGCTCTTATCCAGGTTAGAGGGTGGCTGAAGTCAAGCAGGGCCTTCATCCCTCTCAGAGCCCCAAATACACCCCCACACATAACCCTCACAGCCCCGGGGCCCAGGTTAGTTGGTGTTTTGGCACCATTACCAACAGCTGCCCTGGCGGCCGGGTTTCATCTTTCCAGGCTGGATGGGAGAATTCTGCCCCCCTCCTGAGTTCTCGTTCCCAGCAAAAGACCTTGGCAGGACCCCCGATGCTCTGCCTTCCCTGGGAGGGATGGTTTCCAGCTGCCCACACCCAGCCTGGGAAAATTCCTCAGAGCTCTGCAGGTCCTTGGATCCTGAAACCTGAGTGGCCCCCCTCCATCTGTCCAGCCAACGAAAGCTCCCTCATCCCGCAGACCAAGCCTGCCAGATAGATCCATCACACAGAGAGGGCGCGGAAACAAGGGAGGGCTCCAGACGGACGCAGCCCCAGTCGCCGGCCACTGTGTGCCAGGCCCTTGGCCACAAACTCGAGGTGAACTGAGAACACCAACGGCCTGGGGAGTCCAGCATTTTACATTTAGGGAAATTGAGTCTCGGAGACATTCCCACCAGTGTAAAGAGCAAACCAGCACAACTGGATAGAATGTTAGGAGATGAACCACACTTTATCCCTCTATAGCTTACAAAGATGGAGAAACTGAGGCCCAGGGAGACAGGATGTCTTCCCAAAGGACACTGCTCGGAATATCAGGGCTGGGTAATCCTGGGAGGGTCCTTGTCTGCCCTACCTTGCCTCTGGTCCCTCAGAAAACAATCCAGCCTTGTCTTGCCATCCTTTCCTCCGCCCCTGAGACACAGAGGCTCTCACAGCCTGCGGATCTGACCGTGTCCCTCTGCTGCAGTAACTGTCCCTTGCTGTCCCCATGCAAGGCTCCATCCAATGATGCAGCCCCCAGACTTGATCTTCCCTGCACCCTACAAGTTTTCCCAGCTCATGTCCTGCCAGGCCTCCGAGCCTTCGTCCATATTTTTCCTCAGGCCAGCTTGCTCTTCACCTCACCACTAGGGTTACAGACCACACTGACTTAACCACATGCTTTTAGGATGAAAGCCCTCTGAGGACAGAGCTGGCTCCTCCCTCTTTGGGACTGGGGGAAGGGGAGCTCTGTCTCTTCTGGGAGTCTGAGCCAGCTCGTGGCCTTCAGAAGACTCCCTCTGCTTCACCAACCCTGGGTGATGTCAGCCAGGATCAGTGTGTGCCTGTGGCAGAGGGTCCCAGTCCGCCCACAGCCGGTCACCACCTCTGCAGAGAGCCTGGAAACCCAGAGCCTGGCTTAGGAAGAGTGACCACAGCAGGTGTCCCCAACCCCCTCCCCGCCCCAGCGGCCTTTCCCACATGGAGCCGCCAGCTGGGAAGATGGATGGGCCTACCCCCATCCTCCAGGCTGAGACTGGGAACCCGGCTCTTGTTCCTAGGCGTCACATCCCTGCCTGGAAAGGGCCATAAAAATGTTCCAGAGCCAGACATGGGATGAGAGCCATTTTTCCAAATCGTGGGAGATTGTTGTTTTGGGGTTTGGTTCTTAAGAAAAAAAAAAAAAAGAATGAGAAAAGGAGACTCTCTCCCCAGGCATATGCACAGGTGGGCTTCACTCTCCACCTATCTGCCCAGCATCTAGCACTGGGCGCCCTGCTGGAGCCAAGCGCTCTCAGGCCTCAGCTGAGCATTTGCCAAGTGGATCGACGGGGTACCCAAGACCCCAGACAAGACCACTGAGGCAGAGCAATGAGGCAGAGAGGAACAAGAGTTGTCGGGAGTCAGGCTTCTCCTCAGCTTCTGGGCAGCTTAGCCAGCACTTAGCTCCATATTCAATCAGCACAGGACTTGCTTTTCCCTGCAGAGATATGGGTACAGCGCCCTCTAGAGCAGTGGTTCTCAACCTTCCCGACACTGTGACCCTTTAATACAGTTCTTCGTGTTGTGGTGACCACCAACCATAAAATTCTTTCATTACTACTTCATAACTGTAATTTTGCTACTGTTATGAACCGTAACGTAAATCTCTGTTTTCCGATGATCTTAGGTGAACCCTATGAAAGGGTCACTCGACCTCAAAGGGGTCGAGACCCACCGGTTGGCTGAGAACGGCTGCTTTAGAAAACGGGAACTTTACCACAGCTTGTGCACAGTGCACAGAGCCTGCCTCCTGTCCAGCCACAGTCATTTACAGAGGACCTACTGAGTGCAGACACTGGGTAGAGCAGCTGTGCACCAGCAGACTGGCTCTTCTCTCAGGGGCTTGTCCTCAAGCTGGAGGGATAGCAGAGGCAGGGGTATCATCAGGGCAGTGAGTGATGTGCTCTGTGGGGGAGAAGCAGGGAGGGTTAGCACACAGTAGGACTGGAGGAGTGGCCAACTCCATTAGAATAATGCTAAAGCTGAGTCCTTCGGTCTGACTAAGTGCTTCCCAGTGACCTGTTCTCTGAGATATTTAGGACAACTCCTACTTACCTGTAGGAAAACTGAGGCACAGATAGGCCACATGTCCCATCAGAGGCTTGACCTCCTAGCTCCCAAAAATTAGGTCTTCCCTCTCCCTGTCCCAGGAGTCCAGAAGGAGAGTGGATAAGGATCTTAGCCCAGTGAACACCCTGGGAAGGTGCTGAAGAGGCGACAAGACCTTAAGGGATAAAGGAGGAGCCATGCTCCACCCACTGGGTAGAGAGTTCATCCAACCTGAGCTGTCCCAGGCTTGCCCACCCACCTCACTGATGGAGCTGTCCCAGGCTTGCCCACCCACCTCACTGATGGAGCTGTCCCAGGCTTGCCCACCCACCTCACTGATGGGGTCTTAGGAAGTTCATCTTGTAACAGTCATCCATCAACCCAACACATCTGGCTGTTGGTGTGACACCTGTGTGCCCAGAATCTTCTCCAACCCAGGAAGCTATTCCAAGAGTTTCTAGCCCTCCCCAAAATGACCCTTGTTATCCAGGGGATGGCAACCAGAGACGCCAGAGCACAACTCCTGATAAAGCGTCCACCTGGACTGGCACAAGAAAGTTGAGCCTGGCCTAGACTGATGCCAAATGGGTTCCATTGATCGTGGTCGTTACTAAATTTAAGCCTCAAGACATTGTTAGTTTGGACACATTGATATCTTTCTTCTCAGCCAAGAGAGATGGTCCAATTGAGGCTCCAAGTTCACCCACTTGCTGAATGTTACCTTCTACCAGAGAACTGGCTCACCCCTAAGCCAAGGGAACCAGCATGGCAGCAGCCCCCGCCCCACCCCTTCCTGGTACTAAGTGAGCTCTTCACCCTGCGGCTGCTCCCTCTAGCTAAGCTGCTCCCTCTAGCTAGGCTGCTCCCTCTAGCTAGACTGCTCCCTCTAGCTAAGCTGCTCCCTCTAGCTAGGCTGCTCCCTCTAGCTAAGCTGCTCCCACTAGCTAGGCTGCTCCCTCTAGCTAGGCTGTTCCCTCTAGCTAGGCTGCTCCCTCTAGCTAGGCTGCTCCCTCTAGCTAGGCTGCTCCCTCTAGCTAGGCTGCTCCCTCTAGCTAAGCAGCTCCCTCTAGCTAGGCTGCTCCCTCTAGCCTTAGCGCCTTCCTGAAGACACCCTGGTGGAGCCAACTCTGGGCTTCTCTGCTCTTCAGCCTGAGCCCAGAACCTTGCCTCCTGGGAGGCGGAGAAGACCCCTGCTCACTCATATTAGCCTTGAAGGGAATCTGAGCCCCAGGGAAGCTTATGTGTCCCAAGCCAGGAGCCATAAGCGATGCTCTCTATTGGTGAAGGATGTGAACTCCAGCCTAATGCTTAGGCCATCTTCAGCCATGGAAAGTCCTATCTGGGCACTGGGTTCTGGGGGTGGAGGGATGAACAAGCCCTAAAAGAGGCAAGAGTTTTTTCTTATGTGTTTAGTAAGCCAGGAGGACTCTGGGTAAAGACAGTGGGCCACAGGTACTCTGTGAAAGCAGACTAAGCAAAGGAAAATTAACAAAAGGCTGCCGGGAATTCTCAGGGAGAGGTCAGGAGTCCAGAGTGGTAGCGCCATCTTCCAGGATACCCAGCCACAGACAGGCTGATCTTGATCCAGAACATAACTTCATAGGTTTTGCGTCAGATGTTCCTTTGAGCTCCCGGCTCTTCCTCAAGCTCCTGGGCACAGAGACCTGTCTATCTGCATACATCTCTTATCATCCCCAGGGTACCCATAAGGCAGCGCTGTTGGAGGAGGGCTGTCCCTGAGTCTGGTGGAGCGGGACCATAAAGAGTTAAGGCTCTGCCAGTCACCTTGATCCCCTAAGCAGGCAGGACCCCAGGCGGGGATGGGCTTGGGTTTCCAGCCACCCCAGCCTGGCTGAGCTATAAAATACGATCGTGTCTCCCTGCTGATTGATGGACCTACTTAGGGAACCTTGGGAAGAAGGCTGGGGCGAGATCAGGTTTTCAAGCCTCAGTCTTGATATTCTATCCGGGGCCTTCTGGAACTCTCTATGGACCCATCTTGCCACAAGCTACGGAGGATGGGTGGTGGGGAGGCCGAGAGGTTGGCCCTGAGCATAAGCTGAGAGTGTCGGGTTCACTTCCAGACTTGGGAGACCCCCAAGTCCTCTTCAGAGCTATCAGGGGACCGACTGGGCAGCCTCTAGCTAAGTGATTCACTTCATGAGTGTCTGCATGGGGCTTCCCCAAAAGTCCAACCCTGAGATCCCTATGCCCACTCAGGGTATGCAGGGCTGAGGGCCAGGAGACCAGTGAAGCCCTGGCCAGGGCCGGAGCCCTGCCCAGGCTGAGCTGGGTTCTAACCACGCCCCTTCACCAGCCTGGGCCTCATCTCCAAAAGGGTCATTCTGGGACTGCCCTCTACTACGTGAGTTCTGGTGTGGCCTGGTGAGCCATGAGTCTAGAACTCTTCACATCAGACTTGGTCTTGAGAAATCAGTCAGACTCTGGAAGACCACTTGGAACTATGGTTCCATTCCATATAAATGAATGAATGAATGAGTGAGTGAGTGAGTGAGTGAGTGAGTGAGTGAATGGATGATGCTGGTGTACTAGCCTGTGTTAGGGACTCTCTATATAATATCTCATTTAACTCTCATCTTGATGGTCAGCAACAGTTCCTGGATGCCTCTGCTCACCCCTCAGCCAGTATCTGAGAAATCAAGGCACACAAAGGATAGACATACACAGACAGTCTGGAAGTCCTGACTTCGCACTGGCTCCAAGCTCATCAGGACTTGAGCTCCAGCTCCCAGGAGCCCCTCCCATGCCACACTGGCCACCCCCATCCCTCAGCTGTACCCTTTGATGGCTTCCATCACTCTCTGATTGGGCCCAGGAGCTGAGAGTGCAGGAGAGGGCCAGACCCATCACCACATGCTGGGCCTTCAGCTCTGCTCTCAGAGGGAGGCTGCTCTCTGGTCTATGGTGCTAGACTGACTCTGGGAAGAGAATACACCTCTCCTTCCATTGCCACAAACCACAGTGTTCATTGTTGACTGTATGCGTGATTGTCACTGTCAAAGCCCAGTGTGCACCACCATGTCTCCCATAAAAGGACTTTGAAGGCAGAGAAGCCTCACCCCGCAGCTGGCTTTCAGCCCCTCCCCTCCGATCTCTTTTCTCAGCACCCCCAATCCCCAGCCCTGGGTCCTTAATCCCCACAGAGTGACTTGAAGCAAGTGCTGTGAGGGGCCAGAGGATCACACAGAGCAAGTGAAACCCAAGCCACCCACATGGCCCCCAAGACCCCATGGAATGTCAACAGCAGATTAGAACCCTCATTGTTCCCAGGATCCAAGAAGGATGAACTGGGGCTCCCTCACTCACCTGCTGGGGTAAAAGATTTGCCTCCTGACCCCCAAAGCCTGGAAAACCAGAATCGTTAACCATGACATCTGCTCGGGGTACAGGGAGAGGTTCAGAGAGGGAGAGGGGCTTGTCAGAGGTCACACAGCAGTCTTGCCCGGTGTCAAGTTCAGATCCAGAGCTTCCAGGCTTCTTTCACAATCTTGCCTCTCTCCCCAGGGATTTACCCTTGCCATGACCTTGACCAGCTCAACGGGGCTTTTCTTTTTCATTACTTGTGGCTAATACCACAGTGCCGCTAGCAGTGCGGGCAGACCCATCCCTTCAGATGCCTCACACTGCTTCCAAACCACTGCGCTCTATAGTTTGGGGTTCTTGGAGTCTTTATTGAGTACCTGGGGGTGTCATACCACAGCTGTAGGGGTTCACACTAAAGTTCTTATCTCTAGTCAGAAATGGCAGGATTTGTTTGCCCACTCAGAACCCCCTTGGTCCACCCACCATCCTGGTCTCCCCCTTTTTCTCAGCTGCCCCCCCACTCCAGGAGTTTGGGGCTAGACTCAGAAAAGGCCCTGCCCTTCAAGGGGAAGGAGAGACACTCCCTGGGGAAAGACGGTTGTGTTGAAAAGCACCAAGCAGAGCAGGGAGCCCAGAAGCCCTGGATCTGGTCTAACACAGGGCAAGACTGCTATGTGACCTTGGGTATGCCCCTTGCCATCTCTGAGCCTCTGTGCCATGAGCAGGTAAGCCCGGTCAGCAAGTTCCATGTCTCTCCCTGTACACCCTCTCACCCAGAAGCCTGCTGGGATTTACTGTCAACCCCACCGCCTCACGCTACCCACTCACTGCCACCATGATGTGGGGACAGACACAGGGTCTGGCAGTCTTAAACCACCCAGCTTCCTCTCCCATTGCTCCCCCCTTTCTCCCCCTGTCACTCAGTGTCCCCAGGAAAACAAAGCACTTCTCTGAACCCACAGTCACCAGCCTCCTATGGGGTGTCCCCTCCCACCCTGTCTGCTATGTCCAGTCCTTATCCTTATCCTCCCATGAGTGTTCCAACCCCCATTCCTATCACTGATCTTTCAGTCATGGATCCTGGAACCATCCAGACCTGGACCTGAATCCAGCTCAGCCACCCAAGATCTGGTGCCTTCAGGTTCCTAAGTCTCCATTCCCACTTATCTTCTTCATCTGTAAAATGGGTGTTTCTGAAAATTCACCCTACCTCCCAACAAACAGCTGTTGTGTCTTGGAGCAATGAGACACCAGCAACAAAATTGCCGCCACGCGCAGTGATAACCACGTGGGGCTGGCATTCGTGTCCGCTGTTTAATTCCCTCATTGCAGGTATCCTATGACTTTCCTGGGGGACAAATGTCAACTTAACCCGCACCAGATGCTCCAGTCCATCACCTCTCCCCCACTCCCAGACAAAAGAAACAATTCCACCCAAATCCAGTTGAGTGAACCCGTGAGTTTATTGGGGTGACTTATGGGAGTGTGGAAGCCGCACAAATAGTCACATCGTTGGAAAGCCCCGTCCCCAGCAGGGTGACAACCAGAAGGTCTGCAAGCTGCAGCTTCCTGCACGAGTTCTAGGCAGTTCCACCAAAGAGATTCTTCTTCCATGACAGTTGGTGTCTGTACAACCTGGGGTGGGGCCGGGCTGGCTGGGGCTGGACTGTGGAGTCTCGGAGCTCTCTGGGCTTCAAGAATCTTAGGAGTCCCCCTCCTCTTCCAGGAGAGGGTGTTTAAGTTGGGGGGAATGGCTACCAAGCTGCAGGCTCTCGGGGGTCTTTTTGTTTGTTTGTTTGTTTTGGTTGGTTGGTTTTGTTTTGTTTTTGAGATAAGGTTTTTCTGTGTAGCCCTGGCTGTCCTAGAACTCACTCTGTAGACCAGGCTGGCCTTGAACTCCGAGATCTGCCTGCATCTGCCTCCTAGGTGTTGGGATTAAAGGCATGTGCCACCACTGCCACCTAGCTTTTGTTTTGTGTTTTTTGTTTGTTTGGTTTTGGTTTTTCGAGACAGGGTTTCTCTGTGTAGTCCTGGCTGTCCTAGAACTCACTCTGTAGACCAGGCTGGCCTCGAACTCAGAAATCTGCCTGCCTCTGCCTCCCAAGTGCTGGGATTAAAGGTGTGCACCACCACTGCCCAACTTGTTTGTTTGTTTTTAAGATTTATTTATTTTACATATGTGAGTTCGCTGTAGCTGTCTTCAGACACACCAGAAGAGGCCATCGGATCCCATTACAGGTGGTTGTGAGCCACCATGTGGTTGCTGGGAATTGAACTCAGGACCTCTGGAAGAGCAGTCCGTGTTCTTAACTGTTGAGCCATCTCTCCAGCTCTGGTTTGTTTTTTATTGTATGAGTGAGTGTCTGATGTAGGTGAGTGCCAGAGCGCACATATGGAGGTCAGAGGACAACTTCCTGGAGCAGGTTCTCACCTTCCACCTTTCTGTGGGTTCCAGGGATCGAACTCAGGTCCTCGGGCTCCTGCAGCCAGCATTTTTCATCACTGACCATCTCGCCAGCTTGGGTTTTAAGCACCTCAGAGTACATGTACCGTGCATGCGTGCTGTGGAGGCCAGGCGTTGGTATCCAGCATTCTCTATGATTCTCTACCTTACTGTTTCAGACAGTCTCTCACAGAAACTGGAGCTCGGTGATTGGCTTGTCAGCTGGCCAGTGAGCTCCTCCTGTCACCATTCCCACTGCTGGGGTTACAGATGAGCACTACCTCACCTGGCTGATGCTGAGAATCCAAACCCAGGTCCTCATGCCTGCGCAGAGCGCCTCTTCCCACTGAGACATCTTCCCGGCCCTCTTCTGTGTCTGTATCGTACCATGCCTAACGTTCTTCTGTCCACATTTGAGTGGACGCAGGCATGGCATGATGCCTCTGCATGCACCTGCAGCCCAGACCACAGGGGTAGAAGATTGCAGAGCTCCAAGATGCAGGGACAGGTCAGGAAACACAGTGAGACCTTTGTCCTAAATGAGCAAGGACAGAAGCAGGAGCCACAGGGCACCAGGAGTGTAGGCTCCAGTGTCCTCTGCTTAGCGACAACGAGAAGGGATGGAGGCTCCAGTCAGATGGCAGAGTCAGCTGCCGGGAGGGAAACGGAGCCTTCAGCCTCCACCATCCTTGGTCAGGCGCTCATCACTTACTCAGCACCTGCCCTGCACATCGCTGGCTTGGTTTAGGACTGAGCACTTCGGCAGGGATAGAGTCCTCAGCCTCAGAATATTCTCGTCTTAGGCTGCAGAGGCGGACCGTAAACTCTGAAAAAAAGGAGTGAACTCAATGATCTCAGATGCCACTGAGCGCTGTGAAGAAAGTCGTGGAGGTCATGGTGTATGCATGGAGGTCAGAGGTCACCGACATGTGAAGAGTAGCAATGAGACACACGCAGACCTCCAGGGTGCTCAGCCTGGGCTGGCTCAGGTACTGGGAGACAACCATACACAGGTAGAGTAAACCGCTCTAGGAAGAAGAGGCAACAGCATGTGCAAAGGTCCTGGGGTTGGAGGGGGAAAAGGAAGGAGGAGTTCTGTGTCTGAAGCAACCAGAGAAGTAGTGAATGCCTAGAATAAGGGGATGAGACCAGAGCCCTGATAGACAGGGACAAGTCAGCAGGCTGGCCCAGAAGTCTCTTGTTTCTGTTCCAAGTGATAGAGCCATTAGAAGAAGGTCTTAAGTTGTTAAGCAACAGAAACTCTCACAGTCTCTCCTGAGGCATCACAGAGAGTGGAGAGAAGCAAGCACAGAAATGGAGGCAGTGGCCAACAAGAAGGCCACAGGCATCAAGGTAAAAGAGCCACGATCTAGGCGCCATAGAGACAACATCAGCTCACTTCTAGCTGCACAGGAAGGTGCAGACAGAACGGAGACTCTAGGCCTTGGAAGGAGTGTTTGTTAGGATCCCAGAGTTATTGTCTCTGGAAACGCACACGCCACTGCCGTGCGTCTGAGGGAAACTGTCACTGAAATTCAGAGCTCACATCTAGAGTGAGGCCACTCGTGTGCATGGAGGCTCAGGAGGTGCAGAGCCCTGAGACAGCAGCTATAGAAGTCTAACTGTGCAGCCAAGAGTCCCCACACTGGCAGCCACATGCTTCAGAGTCAGAAGGTGGCAGTCACTGGAGGCAGCAAGTGACCCTGTGTAGGTGACACATGACCCTGTGTAGATAGTGCCATGGTATGAGACCAGCCATGTGGAATGCCACACCATCTGGAGACAGCAAGGGCAGGTGCATTTTGGGGGCATCTGGAAGCCTCTAGCTCTGTAGGCAGGAACCCTGAGCTAAATTCCCACTCAGGAAAGCTTTGAGTGACCTTGAGCCAGTAGCCAACCCCATTTGAGCCTCAGCGTCCCCTTTTGTGTAGCAAAGGGATTAGTGTTCGAGGCCCCTTGCAATCGTGACTCTGCTAAAAGTCCTCCGTCCCTGAGCCAGCAAGATGGTTCATTAAGTCAAGATGACAGCCACCAAGCCTGAGGACCTGGGCTCCATCTTTAGGATCTACTCTGTCAAAGGAGAAAGCGACTCCTGAGAGCTGTCCTCTGACCTTCAAATGCTGTGTGTTAAACATACATGTCCCACACAAATAAAGTGAAAAGATAAAGCCCCCTCCCCTGTCTTGCTCAGGAGTGTAGGCCCTGGGCATCTCCCCAGGGGGCCAGCTGGCCACATCAGGTTATCCAGTCAGGGCTCCGCCACGGGATCCACCTCAGACATGTCCAACTCCCTACCATCCTGGCTGCCACTCTCTACCTCACCTCCCAGTTCTGGGACAGCCAGGGTTAATAACCACAGCCCGCAACCTTGCAGAGAAAGGCAAGAAGGAGGGGTATCTCCTGAGCCCCACCCCCACCCCTGTCCCCCCCCCCTCCCGAGGGCTGGCCAAGCAGCTGTCTCCCCATATCCAGGATTATCAGGCTCCCAGGGGCCTGGGAGGAAGCAGATCACATTCTTGAGGGCCTTATGTCAGGCTGGCTGCTTCCCCCCAACACAGAGTCCTCCAATCCCCTCCTCACTCCCTTGCCAAGACGGCTGGGCAGGCATGGAGCCAGCCAGGCTGGGCACAAACCCTGGCTGGATCGGCCTTCCCTGTTCTTTTCCTTCCTTTGCCTGCAAAGCAAGGTCACTCCCACTGTAACAGTCTGATTTGAGAGACAGCACAGCACAGCACAGTAGCCACCCTTACACACGCTCACTAAATTCTCGCAAGAAGCATCAACTCCATTGTCAACTCCATTCTGCAGACAGGAAGCTTTGAGGCTCAGTGAGGGTGAGCAGTAGCCTGAGGTCACACAGCTACCATGTAGCATGGCTAGGCTTCAAGTCCAGGACTTCAGGCTGGCGGGAAGAAAACAGGCTTAATGTCTCTGGCATGTCTGCTCACAACGGTTTGTTTTCGCCCCATTTCCCTGCCCTCAGCTGCTCAGTTTGTGGCTATTTTATAAAGATCAACCCCAGTCATGCTTGAGGTCACCTAGCAACCTTCCTTCCTTGTCTTTCCAGAACTGCTTCTCTGCCCCCTCTAGCTGTGTGACTTTGGGGAAGGCAATGCCTTCTCTGTTTGCCATTCACTTCCTGCACATGGATATCAGAGTGGGAGGCACTGGTGCGGAGGCTACAAAGTGAATATGTCTTATTGGGGGCTCCATCACCTCAGCTAGCCATGCTTTGAGAGATACAGACCCAGGTGGGAGACAGGTACACTGCAACAGGCCCAGGTGGGAGACAGGTACACTGTAACTGAGCCAGGTGGGAGACAGAACACTGTAACTGGCCCAGGTGGGAGACAGGTGCACTGCAACAGGCCCAGGTGGGAGGCAGGTACACTGCAACAGGCCCAGGTGGGAGGCAGGTACACTGCAATAGGCCCAGGTGGGAGGCAGGTGCACTGTAACAGGCCCAGGTGGGAGGCAGGTGCACTGTAACAGGCCCAGGTGGGAGGCAGGTGCACTGCAACAGGCCCAGGTGGGAGGCAGGTACACTGCAATAGGCCCAGGTGGGAGGCAGGTGCACTGTAACAGGCCCAGGTGGGAGGCAGGTGCACTGTAACAGGCCCAGGTGGGAGGCAGGTGAACTGTGTAATAGGCCCAGGGGGGAGGAAGGTGCATCGGAACATGCAAACGGGAAGGTAGAAAGCATAGCAGGTGATCAGGAAATGCCCCGAAATACTCCTCATCCCTTGGTGACACATGCCAGCCTCTTACCTCCCAGGTGTGCTCTGTGAGGCTGCCACCTGCTTGCTATGGGCTGTCCAAATTCTTTGGGCTCACCTAAATGGCAGGAAGGAATCAAAAGTCTTAGAGGCCTGGGGAGACCTTGGGTGTTTCTTGGGATGGAGCCAGTTCAGGGACATACAGAAGGCCAGGTGAGCTGAGGTTAGGCCAGGAGCTAAGACCTAAGACAGATTTATCTTGTGAAGCCAGGTCCTATCTTAGGATGTTCATGCTGAGCCCACCTTGTGTTGGAAACAGGGTCACCCAGAGGCCCCACCCTTGGAACCTTTCTGGGTACTCGGCCCCACGTGTCTCCTTCCACGGGCTCGTGGTATTGTTCTTAGGTAAACACAGATCACACCTGACCACAGGCCTCTTTGTTCAACTCTGTGTGTGTGAATTCTTTATTCACGGCTCCTTTTATACCCATATTTGCTCAAAAATTTGTTGGCCCAAAGCATAGGCTGAGGGTGGGGCATAGATTTCCATAGTGTAGTCGGCAGAGCGCTCATCTGGCAAGCACGGGGCCCTGGGTTCTCCCCCAGCACTTCATGGGGTGTGGTGGCCAAATGTGCGTGCTCACAACACTCCGGAGGCAGACGCAAAGAGATCAGAAGTTCAAGGTCATGGTAAGTGTAGTGCTAACCTGGGATGCATGAGACCCCTGAAAGGAAGGAAGGAAGGAAGGAAGGAAGAAAGGAAGGAAGGAAGGAAGGGAAGAAGGGAGGAAGGAAGGAAGGAAAGAAGAAAGGAAGGAAGGAAGGAAGAAAGAAAGGAAAAAAGAAAGAAAGAAGAAAAAAAGACAGACTGAGGGTTGGGGAGAGAGAAGGAACGAAAGAGATAGAGAAAAGCCCACAGCTGCTGGGCGTGGTCTGACAGATGGAATCCTTAAACCCTGTCAATGTGTGTCATCAACGGTCCTTGTCACACTCAACTATCCCTGCAGCAAGAAAAGCACCAAAGGCCTTGCTGCCTCCTGCACCTATGTTACCCTCAGCGGCAGCCGCAGCCACAAGGTCATCACCACATACTGTAAGTGGCGGACCCCCACCTGTATCCAAGCCTCGTGGATGGAGTGAGCGGCAGGACCCCCCCCCATGTGTACCCAAGCTTCCTGGAGAGCTGCACTGTGACTTCCTGCTTCTCCTCCAAGCCAGCTCTCAGTGGGACTTCCAAGAAGGACCAAGAGAGAGCTCAGCTGAGACCTGAATACAAAGCAGTAATGGCTAGGGCAGGAGTGGGATATGCTGGGACCGCTACTGGGAAGTGTGTGGTGAAAGGCGTGTGCAGAGGTCCCGAGGATCTAGGAGCAAAGTGGTGTGACTGGTACAAGAGGACCCAGGGAAGACAAAGTGACCAGAAGCCGAGGTCCTCTGGGCCTCATGGGGGATTGCAGTAGGGAGCAGGGCCATCCATGTCCTAGAAGACAGCAACCCCAGGTGAGGCCTGAAGGACGATGGGGCCCACCCAAGGCATTGCTCTGGATAGATGGTGCTTGGTGATTGAGCAGGGAGAATCGATTGCTTGGGCCAGCACCTGCCCGGTACAGAGACACACACAGATGCCAAAATGTCAAACCTGTGATCATCTGCAAGTCTCTCCAGGCAGCCACCAGACACTGTGTAAGCACAGTTGTGGGGGGAGGGGTTAGACAGAGAGAGGGGTGGGAGATGAAAAGAACACTAACCCCTCCCCCGGCAGGAGCGGTTGTCCATGAAGGGTTGAGGGAGCAGAGCTAGGGGTGGGGCTGGGAGCAGGGATAGGAATGGGTTCACAACGTCCCTTCATCACACCATGGCAACAGCCCCGGGTGTTCCTGGGCTCTTGCTCATGTGTCCACCTTGCTCGTGTCCCTCAGAGGACAGGAGGGCATGAAGGGAGGAAAGATGTACCAGAGATGCAAGGTTGCTTCAGCTCATTCTAACGTGCAGAGGAGATAGCAAGGAATGCTGGGAACCTTCTAACTCAGCTTGGAAGGTGGGGGCTGGAGAGCGAACAGATGAGGTGGGGGGAGGTAGGTTGCAGAGGAGGTCTTGTGCTAACCCTGGCACCCTCCCTGTCTCGTCACTGTCCACAGAAGCCACTTCTCTGTGGAGCAGGTGGGATGACATCCTACCCACCCTCTTCAGGCACTTCCCACATCCCATGAGCTCACCCCACCCTGGGAACTCTAGACAGGGAGACACCACAGTTCAGAGAGGCAAGAGTCCGCACAAGGTCAGTGCAGATCAATGGTTAGTGCTAACAGCCCTGATGGCCTGTTCTGGGCTAGGCACATCCCATGGGTCCATACTACCTCTGCATCACCTGTCAGGCTCTGAGAAACATCCTTCTCCTATGCCACAGAGAGGGAAACGAAGACTTTCAGAAACACATTTTGATTGATGTCATCTATCCCATAAGGGGAGACCTGGCCTTTCAGCCTTCAGCCTGGACAGAGGTTCTATACTTGAGACAACCCCTGCCAAGTCCTTCAGTGGCAAAGAGACCACAGAAGGAGCCTGGGGACAGAAATACACAGAAGGGACAGGCCTGAGGAATCTTATACAGGGACCCAGAGCTCAAACTATCTTCTCTACGTAGCCAAACTGTCTAGGCCCAAAACTATTCTGCTTTTCACAATGCCTGCTACACGCTGGACATATCCACAGAACGACCAAACCTCTCAGAACAGCCTCGTAGCTACATCCAGGCCCTTTGCTTGTTTGCTTCCTTCTTTGAGAAAGGGTCTCCCTCCAATGCAGGGGCTGGCCTTGAACTCAAGACCCTCCACCCTTGCCTCCTGATTGGCATGTTAAGAGATATGTGTCATCATGCTGGGCTTGCATCTTGGGATCATTCAGGCTCAGATCAGATATGGACGGTTTCTGCTGACATTTCTTACCCCATGCAGCACACACCATGCACACTCACACACACATAGTACTCAACACAACACACACACAATACACGCATACAATGCGATACACATATACTACATACAAAAAACACACACATACAACACAACACACATGCACACAACACACATATAATACACATACACAACACGTACACATACACCACATATACAACACAACACACATATACTACATACACAGAACACACATAAAACATACAGTCAACATACCATGCACACACCACAAACAATATACATACATATACCATACACATAATACACATACATATAGCACACACACATACACACACACACACACACACACACACACACACACTTACTGCTATCCTGAGGTCAAATCCCTTGAGGAGGGCCTGGGCCTTGCTTGGCCAGTACTTGCCTCCCACCCATGGCTCTTTCTGGAAGGAAGGCGCTCTCTCCATTACAATGTCTCTGTCCCACCTCATCCCACGGGCCTCAGCGCTAACACCACCGCACAGACCAGAGTCACTTTAGTTCGTCATCCTGTCTCACACACGCCAGCCACTGCTCACCTGTCCTTGGGTATGAAGATCCTCACTCAGCACTGGCTTGAATGAGGGTGGGTCTCACGGTGGGGACTTCCACCCAAGACACGAACACTCTCGTCCCTACGACACCAGCAAATTCCTCTCCATCCAGAACCTCAGGTTCCCTGTCTGTGTAACATGGGCGTTAGGTTTACACAGCACACAGATGCACTAGTGTCACCCATAGCAATAGTGACAGGGCTATCTGTCCCCTGCTGGTTTTGGAAGACTCTAGTGCCTGGCCCAGCTGCATGGGGTATCTAGGTACTGGGTCAGCCTGAAGTGGCCATTCTCTTACACAGAGGTCAACAGCAGGTCAAGCCTGACCATCACACTGCCCTGTTTCTCAAGCCTCTTGTCTACACATCTTGGGTATCATTACTATTGTTGTTGTTGTTGTTGCTATTGTGTGTTTGTATGTGTGTATTTGTTTTGTATGTATGTATGTATGTATGTATGTATGTATGTATGTATGTATGTATGTGTGGGAACCTGTGAAGGCCAGGTGAGGGCATTTGATCCCCTGGACTGGAGATATAGACATTGGTGAGCTGCCATGTGGTTCCTGGGAATTGAACCCAAGTCCTCTGCGAGAGCAGCCAGTGCTCTTAACCGCTGAGTCGCCTGTTCAGTCCCTTGGTCTTGATTCTTGTCATTACCCAGGAGACAGTTGTGATAAACGCACACATGTACATGCACACAAACACACAGGAAACACGTAAACATAAATACAAGCACACACAGAAACCGCATGCATGTGCACACACAGGCATCCATCGACACACCTCTGCACACACATGGCCGCGGCACGAGAGCCCTTACACACCCATCCCCCCACGCTCCTGCAGCCAAGCACAGATGCAGGCACCCGTGTGCCCGCACATCCTACCAAAACATAAGCTGCCCTGTGCTTAGCTCTACTCTTGCTTTCTCTCTCACACACGCATGTCAAGTTTGACAGAGGCCATGACACCACTATGACATGTAAAAACACACGTGAGGTACGAGAACCTAACTAGGCTGCACATGTGCACGACACTTTAAAAGACAACAGCTTGTGTGCTCTTCCATGTGTCTCCATGTCGTGTGTGCATGTACCAGTGTCTGTCTGTCTGTCTGTCCCAGTCCTCCAGTCCCTGGAGGAAACCTAAGAGGCCCAAGAATGGGACCAACATCGCCATCTGCTGTCAGCTTCTGAGACTGCCCTTCAGGGAACACATGGAGTCCGATGGGATCCATTTTCCAGAAGGACCCTAAAGGCCAGGGCATGACCCTGAGAACGAGTGGCTGCTGCAGGAACATCCCAGCCCCGTGGCCTCTAATGAGTTTTGTCTTTAGAGCAACCTGGGAAGAGCTGTACCCAAGTTAGGGACCACTCACCCTGCATAGCTGGGGAAACTGAGGCCTCGAGCCCAGCGCTGACTAGGTAAAGAGGTCATTCACTCAAAACACATTGCTCAAATCTAATTCTGTTTCGCGTTCTCAGGCCGAGTACTACCCTTTCATTGGGCGAGGACTGACTGGCACAGCTAAAGAGGCTGGCAGTGGGGTGAAGTGGCTTGAAAGTATCGAGGCCCTGGAGCAAGGAGCGTGTGAACCCGCAGAGGCAGGTACCCATGTTCACGGCTCCCACGGAACACAGCAGACAGGCTGGTCCAGCAAGCCTGGAAGGATTTGGCCTCATTATCAACGTGACCCGGTTTGTAACTCATGGGAAACATCTTTCTGGACAGGTCTCTAGAGACATTTAAGTGACCTGGGAAGACCCACCCTGTGTGCGGCACCATCCTGTTGGCGGCACCACGCTGTAGGCAGTGCCTGTGGGCGGCGCCATTCTGTGGGCTGGGATCTTGGACTGAGTAAAAAGAAAATGAGCAGAGTGCCAACCTCTAATCTCTTTCTGGGCCGCCTCATTCTCCTGCCGCCGTGCCTTCCCCACCTTGATGGACTGCACCTCACGGACTAAACCATGAACCAAAAAAGCCCTCCTCCCACTTAAGTCACGACTTACCGGGTATTCTGCCCTAGCAACAAGGATGGTAACCAAATACACCACCCCTGTGACAGAGGGGTCATTGAGGCTGGAGAGTAGCTGGGATGAGCCCAAGCCCAAGATCCGGTTGCCCAGGCCAAAGCTCTTCCCTCCCCCAAACCTGGTTCCCTCCTTTCCTTTGGTTGAGTAAGTAGGAGGGGTGGGTTGGGAAGAAGGGGGTGAGGGAGAGTGGAAACGGGGTGGGATGACCATGGGGGTGAATCAGACCAAAATGCATTGTATGAATGAAATTGTGAGGTGTAACTTAAATTTTGTTCTAAACCTATTTTTAATGATGGTTCTTAAACACTTTAACCTCCCTTGTAGACCACCACCCATCAGAGGTAGAAAGGATGGGGGCGGGGAGTGGACCTGTTTAGAAAGGTTCTTTGGAGCAACTCCCGTCTGTGTTGTCTGGAAATTGGCAGTTCAGTTCACAGGTCAGCAGTGGGCGCTCCATCCACTTGCAAACCTCTCACGGATACACCAGCAGTCCAGTTCGGTAGAGCCGGGTTAGCAAACATGAATCAGCAGTGGTGGCACTACCTAGCAGAGACAGCCAGTCCTCAGCCTTGGCACAAGTCAGCAGCAGGAGAGACCCAGAAGGACACCAGGAGAAGTTTTGTGCCGCACCTTTCTCAGAGAATCGAAGATCAGCAAAGATTTGAGACCCAAGCATTGCACAGCTAGCTGTCGCTGTCAAGTTCTTTTAGTATATCGTCTCCAAACATCATGTGTCCTCCACATGTCTTGCCTCAGAATGTGTCTGGCCTCAGCACATGCGTTTGCCTCAGCTGACATCACTCTGCCAATCAGCCCAAGTCTGCAGAATCGGCAAGAAACTGCAGCACGTCACCAGAAGTTTGTTTTTTGTTTTTTTGTTTTTGTTTTTTTTTTTTTTTTTTTGGTGCATTTCTCTCTGTGGAGCCCCGACAAATGAAGCTCAACTATGCAATTTAAAGCAGACCAATACATTCGTGTTAGCAAAGAATCCTTCATCACGTGTCCTTTCACGTGCTTGCTTTAGCGGAACATCCTCTCTCCTGTGTCTGCTTCAGCGAAATGTTCCTTCACGAGTCTGCCTTAGCCTCTCACACCTGTGTCCACTTTAACGAAACATTTCTTCATGTGTTTGCCCCAGCAAAACACCGTCCAACACACTTTCCAAAGAACCCTTAAGTTTCCATGTCAGTGAAGGGAAAGTATTAGAAAAATTGAGAGTCATACTGGATGTCACCATCACTACCGCTGTCACCGTCACCATCATCACCGCCATCACCATTACCTCCCCTGTCACCATCATTTTATCATCACCACCCTCATCAGCGTCACCCCTATCATCACCGTCAGCACCATTATCATCCTCACCAATACCACTTTCACCTGACCAGTAACACCACCATACCGAATGTATCCATGACCATCTCTGTCATGTCCCTATGGCCACCTAGCTGACCTAAACACACCACTAGCTTCTCCACCATGATCCCCTGCCCAGTGTGGCTGAGAGGGGGATCTAGGAGGGACTGTACCAGCGAGCAAAGAACCCCATGAGATTGACACTGAACCTGGACACACCTGGAGAGTCCCCAGTGGGTGGAGCTGTTAAGGGAGGTGGTACAGCCCTGTTGGAAGATGCACATTATCGGAGGCGGGCTTTGAGAGTCACAGCCTTGCCCCCTTCAGTCTCTCTGCTTTGTGTTGGCAGTTAAAGATGTGAGCTCTCAGCTGTCTGTTCAGACCACCGTCTGTCACCCCTCCACCACCATTATGGACTCCCCCTTAGGAAATGTAAGCCAAAATAAAGTCTTCTGTAAATCACTCTAGGTCATGGTGTTTTGTCACGGCAACAGGAAGTAACTACACAGGCCAATTAGAGACCTTGTCTCAAAGAAAACATGGCAGCAGGGGGGCAGAGGGGTAGCCGAGAACCTAAACCCAAATTTATTCTCTAACCTTCACACGTGTGCCATGCACGCAGGTCCATACCCCCAAACACACACAATATAATGTCATGATATACAATAACATACAGTTGTGTATATGTGGCATGGTTGTCAAAGGGATAAAAACAGGCAGGAGGCAAACACGTGATCACATGCTAACCCATGTGTGCTGTCACCTGATCTCAGAGCTCCCAGCAGGGATGCCCACACCTACTGGGTCACAGGAATCATGACAAACTCCCAATGCCATCATCAGCCTACCCACCCCAAGCATCATGTTTGGTTTACTTTAGTCAGACAGGCTTGGATACCAAGATTGAGACACCATGACAGCTGATCTGATCATAAAGATGACTTAGTGACAGGAGTCACCATAGCAACTGATCACAGAAACTGGCCAGAGACAGTGGACCTGTGTGTGATCTTACAGGCTGTGCGCTTTGGTGCTTATCAACTGTTCGGTTCTGCAACTTTAGTTTTGGGATGGTTAGATAGCTCAGCAGAGAGAGATGTCTGCATGGAGACCTGAACGTCAGAATTTGATCCTGGGATCTAGTGAGGCCTCAGGAGAGAAGCCACAGCCAGGAGTTCTGTCTTAGTTAGTTAATGCTGTGAAGAGATACCGTGACCAAGGCAACTCTTATAAAGGCAAACGCTTCATTGGGACTGCCTTACTATTTCTTAGGTTTAGTCCATTATCATCACGGTGGGGAAAATGGTGGCACAGAAGCAGGCATGGCACTGGAGCAGTAGCTGAGAACATCTTGATATAAAAGCAAAGAGAAAGCAAGAGAGAGAGACTGGTCTTGCCATGTGCTTTTGAAACCTCTCAACCCACCCCTAGTGACACACTTCCTTCAACAAGGCCACACCTCCTAATCCTTCTAATCCTTTCAAATGATGCCATTCCCTGTTGACTAAGCATCCAAATATATGAGGGCTATTCCTATTCAAAGAGGTACATTCCACTTCCTGGCCCTGATAGGCTTATAGTCATTTTATAATGCAAAATGCAAGCAGTTCGACTTCAAAAGTCGCCATAGTCTTTCACAGCCTCGACGCTACTTAAAAGTCCGAATTTTTTTTCTGAGACTCATGGAAATCTCTTAACAGTAACCCTCTATAAAATCACATACGCAAACTTCCAGCTGTGAAGCAGATCACATACTTCCAATGTATGATGGCACAGAATACCCATCACAATTCCAAAAGGAAGGAAATGGAGCAGAGTGGGGAAATACTGGACCAAAGCAAGACCAAAAGCCAGCAGGGCAAACTTCACATTCTAGATAATGATGCCTGATGCCAAACCGCTATTCAGTCCAAGTCCTGTCAGCTTCATTGATGTAACATGCTTCTTTCTCCTGGGCTGGTTCTGCACCCCATCTTAGGCTTTTCTAGGCAGATATCCCATGGCTCTGGCATCTCCAGCATCTTGGGGTCTCCAAGGCAACCCAGGCTTCATCTTCACAACTCCACCCAATGGCCTCTCTGGGCCTCCATGCAGGGACACCCCTGGCATGTTCCTGGCCTCAGTAGCTTTCCTTAGTTGCAGAGGGGGATTTCATAACCCCTTTCTTGTATCTTTGACTCTAAAACCAGAACCAGATGGCCAATGCTGCCAAGTTCTCCTGCTTGCTGGGGCTGGAACTTGGCCCCTTCATCCAACTACATTTGTACCACTTTTCTGTTGTCCATGGCTTCACTGCACACGCTTTTCCTTAATTCCCTTTCACAGGTTGGAAGCTTAGCTGGGTGGGTCCTGCCCTGAGGTCACCACTCCTTTCACTCCACTTAGCATCAAATTTCCATTAATCTTTTCATTTCCTTGAGCGCTCAGCTTAGCGCCACTGTGCTTCCTGGAATCCTTTTCCCCTCGAGCTGTTCCTTTTGTATTTCTGTGTTCGGCTTCCTCCTCCCTCCTTTTTATGATATATCTGCTTAAGAGTGACCACTAATAGCCACATGACAGAGTCAATACGAGGCTGTCTTGAAATCTTCTCTACCAACGCTATTCAGCCAAAACTCTTCCGTTTATCCTCAGATCTTTATTTAGGACAAGGGCAAAAAAAAAAAAAGCAGCCATGTTCTTTGCCAAAATATCACAAAGAAGATCTCTAAGCCACCTACTAATATTCTTCGGAACCTCTGAAACTTATTGTGTTGGGTCTCCAGGTTCAAATCGCCCCTCAGGACTGTCTTTCTTGCTTGTCTAGCAAACGTCACAATTAGGCGATGTCACAGTAATACTCCAGTTCCTGCTGCCTACGTCTGTGTGTCTTAATCACTGCTCTATTGCGGTAAAGAGACACCATGACCAAGGCAACTCTTATAAAGGAAAGCATTTAATCTGGGATTTGCTTCCAGTCTCAGAGGCTTACTTAATTGCTGGCATGGGAGGAAGCACGGCAGCACACAGGACGCCGGAGCAACTGCTGAGAGCTACATCCTGATCCAAAGGCAGAGGCAGAGACACTGGACTTGGCATGGACTTTTAAAACCTCAAAGCCCACCTCCAGTGACACAACTTCCTCCCAAAAGGCCCCAGCTCCTAATCCTTCTAATCCTTTCCAATGATTCCACTCCCAGGACACTAAGTATTCAAATATATAAAGCCTATGGGGGCCACTCCTATTCAAACCACCACCTTCCACTCCCTGCCCCTGATAGGCTTATAAGCCGTCTCATAATGTAAAATCCATTCAGCTCACCACATGGGGGCACTATGACTCTGTGAGGGGGACCCTAAGACTCAGTGAAGTGGACACTGTGAGTCTGAGAAAATAAAAACATTGTGACTATGTTTCTTGACATTGCGACTGGGGGAGGGCACTGTGACTTTGTGAGGGGACACTTTGACTCGATGAGGAGGATATTGTGACTCTCTGCGGGAAGGAACATTGTGACTCTGAGAGGAAACGCTGTAACTCTGTCGGAGGACATTGTTACTCTGTGACAGGATACTATGACTCTGTATGGGGCTACTGCGACTCTCCAGGGGGACACTGTGAATCTGTAATAGGAACCCTGTGACTTTGTGTTGGGAACACTGTGACAGGATACTATGACTCTGTATGGGGCCACTGTTACTCTGAAGGGACTCTGGGACTCTGTGAGATGGATGCTCTGACTCTGAAGAGACTATGTAACTCTGAGGGGATACTGTGACTCTGTTAAGGGATACCACAACTCTCTGCAAGACGCTATGACTCTGTGAGGGGGTAGTGTGACTAACTCTGTGAGAGGAACACTGACTGTCAAGAGTCAGTGTGACTCTGGGAGGGGGACACTGTGACTCTCTGTGGGAACAATATGACTCTGAGGGGAGACACTGTGGCTCTGTGAGTAGACACTGTTACTCTGTGAGGGGACACTGTGGCTCTGTGAGTAGACACTGTCACTCTGTGAGGGGATACTGTGGCTCTGTGAGTAGACACTGTCACTCTGTGAGGGGACACTGTCACTCTGTGAGTAGACACTGTCACTCTGTGAGGGGACACTGTCACTCTGTGAGGAGACACTGTCACTCTGTGAGGGGACACTGTCACTCTGTGAGGGGACACTGTGAATCTACAATTGGGACCCTATAATAATTTCTTGTTGGGGACACTGTGACTCTGTTATAGGATACTGTGACTGCCTGAGGGGGAGACTATGACTCTAAGGGGGAACACCATGTCTCTGGGAGGGGGACACTGTGACTCTGAGGGGACACTGTGACTCTATACTGAAGCTTCTGTGACAGTGACTTCAGAGGTAACTCCTGGCAGATAAGAACCATGCCCAGGCCCACTGTGTCTCAGACACAGAGGGACCTGAGACAATTTGTCCCCTCCAGTGTAGCAGGATTGTTTTCTGGTTTCCCAGACGATGAAGCTATGGCCACGTAGACAGAGCCCTATAAGTCACAGACACTCCAGGAACCAAGGTCCCTTTCTTTGCTTCTAATCTGTAGCAACGCCTTTCATGGTTCCATGGGGACAGGATCCAGGGGTTCCTTGGAGTCCTCAGCTGCCACTGGAGACTGTATCCTCTCTGAGAGCTCCCGTCGCCTCTGTGTTCAAGTCCACTGTTAAGTCTCAGTGACTCTCAGGCAGCAACGGCTGCATCTGCCTAGGCCCTTCAAAGTTGTTCACAGTCCTCTCACTTCTGCACCCAGGGCCTGGTTCGTATTAGCACCCGGCTCCTGTGGTGGTCGGATGGGGCTTGGAATGCATCCAAAAACTGTCAGTGTCCAGAGTATGCGTTAACAACTTATCTAACGTGGAACATCAGATCGTTTGATCTGCCAATTAGGCGCCTGGAGCTGCTAACTGGAAGCAGATGGCCCATACATCATCACTGGAAGGAGGATGGCCAGCCATTTCCCCAATCGCAGAAGCAGGTCTGCCTTTGCTTCGCCATCCTAGACATTCCACCTGGGTGCCCTCATCCTAGGATTGAAGACCTGAGGCAAGAGAGGCTCCAGCCCTATTGCTTATACCCCCAAGAACTAGGCAGCACAAGAGTTGGGTTGATCTTGGATGGCTGTTGGCCTGTGGGGTCCCAAGTTCTCTGTAGGATGCTGGCATCTGCTAGACCTCTCTATGTGGCATCGGTACACTGCATTGGAAGGCCAGCAGAAATTCTGGAGCCTCCAGCATCCTAGACTGGGTGTCAAGCATGCCTCAAGGCTTGGGATGGCCCAAACCGCACAAAAAACCATCCTAGATAGTCGGAAGCCAGGATCCCTTCCCTAGTTCACCACCCACCCCCCGGCAGCTCTCCGCTCCACAGAACTGATGTAGCCCCAACCCCATGATCATCACTGGTTCCATCAGACCTAGTAACCCACTCCTCAAGGGTCTTCTAGCCTCATTCAGCCCTTGAGCTCCACCCCCACACGTCTGCTCCTTTCTCTCAAAGCCCCCTAGGCCCTGTCTCAGGACAAAGTCTGAATCACACTTTGTCAGGGACTCCCTGGGGGTAGTTATGCTGCTGAAGACCTCAGCTGTCCTGTGGCATGCACAGTGATGTCACCCCACTGTCCACGTGGCTGCCCACCTCTGTCTTGCTTCTCCATGTTTTTCCCTCCTACCCGTTTTTCTCTCCTCTCCCCCCCACCCCCACACCTGTCTCATGTTTCTGTCTCTTCCCCCTTGCCTCTCCTCCCTCACCTCTGGCTCTCTCAGGTCCAGCTCCCTAACTTTCTGCTATCTGTATCACTAGGTCTTCCTACCACAGGGCCTTTGCTCAGGCTGGCTCTCTTCCTAGAACACGCCCCCCTTTGGCCACAGACCTGTTCATTCTTCTTTAGAAACACGTCTGTCTATCTTGCGTATGCATGTGTGTAGAGGGGGCACTCTTCTGCCACCAGGCTCAGAGCCACTGCTCATTCTTCTGCCCTCTGCCTGATACGAGCTGTCAACATATCAAGAGCCTTCCTTGGCTTGCAGAAGGGTCCTCTCTGGCTTCCATGACTCCCTGAATCCCCATCCCTCTCTGAATCCTAGAGCAAGGAAGAATGGCTGTGTGGGCTGTGTGCTATGTGCTGGGAGCAGGGATTGTCTTCTAAGGTGATAGTTGTTCTTGATGCTGTGCTGGGCCTGAATCTTGGGTAGTTCTCATTTGGCACTTGTTCACTGAATGAATGGATGAATTAATTAATTAATTAATTAATGCTTACAATCCCCTCTCATAGGTGATATACACATGTGTGTGTGTGTGTGTGTGTGTGTATATATATATATATATAAAGAGTACACTGTCACTGTCTTCAGACACATCAGAAGAGGACATCAGATCCCATTACAGATGGTTGTGAGCCACCATGTGGTTGCTGGGAATTGAACTCAGGACCTCTGGAAGAGCAGTCAGTGCTCTTACCACCGAACTGGTGAACTCTTCTTTCTGGCCATTTCTTCCAGACTTCCAGAGCAGCTATTGGGTTGACAGTACTTGATCCCACAGCCCAGTCCCACCTGTTGTCACTTCTGACAACACTCACAAGGATTTGTTCTGGCCAGGGTGCTCTCCTAGGTGCCTGACAGTCAGGAGACAAAAGTCAGAGCCCCCATGTGCATGTGTTTATTGTATCCTGGGCCAGGTGAACACAGCAAGGTAGTAAAATATTCATTCATCCTGTGATGGGTGAAGGACAGCTGCCAATCAGGAGGCAGAGAATAAACAAGGCACCAAGCCACAGGGCTACCAAAGAGGGGCATTCTGGGAGAAGAAAGCAGTCAGTGCCAAGGCCTCAAGATGGTGGCAGAATGGAAGCTTGAGAGGAGTCAGTGTGGCCATAGAGAGCAGTGGGAGGTGAGTCCACCGTGAGGACATAGGGAGAGCGGGAGTTTGGAAGTCTGACCCACCCAGAAAACTGCCCCAGCATTCCTGTGGCCTTTCTACTTTATGACTCTGTCCCAGCACAAATCCTGAGAGTCCCTCTGATTAGACCAACCCAGGTCATGTGCCCATCCCTGAACCAACAGCGAGACGAGGAAAATATCACCTTTCCCCCACCGACACCCCAGAATACAGTGCCACTCACAGAGCTCTGGCTCTGAGAGCAGGGGCTATTGGGTGTTTGAGGAGATAAAGGGGTGATGGGGAATCAGTGGAAGTCACAGAAGGTCCTAGAGTGGGCACATCTTCAAAGAAGAATCCATCTGCTATCACAGAGGAAGGGCCATCATGAGAAAGCTTATGCATGTCCCAAAGGACATAGCTAGTGGTCTAGCCTGGGGGGGGGGGGGGGAAGCAGCTGGTAACAGGGTTACCTTGCAAGCACAAGGACCTGAGCATGTGGGAAAAAAAAAAGACTCAAAAAGATTCACGTGTTATCCCAATGAGGAAGCAGAGACAGGAGGATCCCTAGAGTTTGTGGGCCAGCCTGGTCTACTGGGTGAGTTCCAGCCAATGAAAAGCCATGGCTCAAGAAAACACAATGGAAAAACATGGGGGGTGGTCCTCTGGCTTCCCCATGCTTGTGGACAAACATATATGTGTATGTACCTGCATACAGCATACATCCACACACCACACACCACACACCACACACCACACATACACACACTCCACACCATACACACCACACACACCTACACACATATACCACACACATGCTTACAAGCTACCACATACATCACACACACACACCACATATATATGCAACACACACAGACAATACACACACACACATACATATAATAGTTGTGTAAAAGTGGAGGGTGTCCTCAATAACCTCTGGAGGGGAAGAAAGGACTCCTCCATTGAGGCAGCTGTACAGGTGGGCAGTAGGTATCCTCTGAGCTCAGGGAGGTTCTGGGATTTTTCTCCACTAATGGTGGTCCTCCAACAGAACCCAGAAATGAGGCCATTAGCTCTTTAAAAAGAATATTAAGCCAAGGCATAGACAGATGTAAAGAGAAAGAATTAAGAGATTAAAACTCCCTGTGCTCCCAAAATCTGCTCCCTCAGGCAAGGAGGACAGACAGGACACAGCCATGGCCAGAACCAGGCCCTACAAAAGCTAAGGGCTCAGCCAGGCCTCCGTGTGTTGGCTCTGGACTCCCCTGGGAATTCTGGAGGGGATGGAGAAGGAGCATCCACAAAGACCTTCCTTCTAGAAAACCCCTCATCCTTAGTGGCTGCTGAAAGCTTCTGTTGGTCGGTCTGATTGCATCCTGTCACTTGGGAGGCAGAGGCAGGTGGGTCTCCGAGAGTTTGAGGTTCACCTGGTCTACAAAGTAAGTTCCAGGACAGCCAAGGATCCACAAAGAAACCCTGTCTCACAAAACCACAAAAAAGAAAAGAAGAGGGAGGGACGGAGGAAAGGAAGGAGGGAGGGAGGGAGGAAGGGAAGGAAGAAGGGAGAGAGGGAGGAAGGAAGGGAAGAAGAACCTCCTAGAAAGTTGGTAAAGCACAGCTCTGGGCGTTTCCTGAGATGATTGGCAGGCGGGCCAGCATACTGAACAGGAAGACCCTCCCAGTGGGCCTGGCAAGAATAAAGCATGGAAGAACGAAGCTAGCGTGCATTTAGCTATCCTTGAGTGAGTGCTTCTGTTACAACAGACATCCTCCAACTCTAATTCCCTTAGCCTTTGACCTTGGATGTGGGTGCCCTGGCCCTTGGCCTCAGACTGGGGCTGCAGCGCTGGTCCATCTTGGTCTGAGCAGCTTCAGGCCCTCAGCTCTCCTGTCTGTAGATCTCTGTAGTGGAGCTATTCAGCCTGTTGTTTTCCTCTGACTTTCACATGCATGCACACACATGTATAGGTATACCTGCACACGCACGCATGCGCACACACACATACACACAGAGCACAACTTTACATTGCCCTGATGGTTTCAGAGGCATGTGAATTTATAAGTGATTGACATTTATTGAGCACCCACTGTGTACAAATTTAACCTTATTGAGTTATATCATAGATTCTTGTTGTGTTATAGTCTCCTCTCTCTCTCTCTCTCTCTCTCTCTCTCTCTCTCTCTCTCTCTCTCTCTCTCTCTCTCTCTCAGGAATCAGACTCTCTCTGCCTTTCCACAGCTCACTCTGGACAGAGCTGGTCAGTAAACCTGCTATGACCTGGAAGACTCCCTCCTCCCTGCACACGTGAGCACAGCTCCCTGATACCCAGGCCTAAAACTTTTATTATAACTTCACTTTTGTCTCGTGCCTTTCTGATCTGGGACTCCTAGCGAGTAGCCAAGTTAACACAGTGGAGAGTGTATTTCCCCGGAGAGTGTATACACACACCCCAGAACAAGAAATGAAGACTAAGTCTCTTGCAGCCCCCTGCCAAGCTATCTATGGTGGCTTTTTCTCTTAAGGAAGCTCCTCTTAAGACCCACAAGCTCCCTCTCCCTGTCCAGAGCCTATAGCAGCCATACTGTGACTCTCCCCATATCTCTTCCAGAAGAGTGACTTATCCCAGCTTCCATTTCTTCAGCCTCCAAACGTCAACACCTGCAACTATGACTCCCATTTCAGAGATGGGAAAGTGTAGCATCAAAGACAAGTTGGCCCGAGGTCACCCAGACACAATGAATACCCAGACTGAGTCCATGCCCTTCCTCAGGAAACCTCTGAAGTCAAGAAGGGACATTGATTTCACCAGAGGGAAGTTTATTCATAAGCAACAATAAAGGGCCCATGATGTCCATCTGACCATTAGAACGCAGGAGCCCCAGTCTGTGCTTCCCAAGAACTGGACTAGAACATAGATACACAGACATCTGGGGGACATGGTGGACACCACGGTTGGCCTCAGCCACTAGCCATGAGCAGGTTGGAAGGCATGGGCCATGGCCCGCAGGTGCTCACTGTGACCACTAGATGGCAGTGGTAGGCCATCCTTGGAGCCCCATAGGTCACCTTGGTGGTTTCTTCCATAAGTGGGTGGTAGGTCCTGGCCAGTGAAACGGCTCGTGGGCGGGTGTGTGTGTGTGTGTGTGTGCGTGAGTGTGTGTGTGTGCGTGCGCGCGCGCATTATGGGTATTTTCAAGCGCTAGGTGGGTAAAAATAGCTACGCTGCAAAGAATGGCAGAGGAACACCGGTAGCGTGGCTGGGGGTCTGTTGCTGAGGCCAGTGGGCGGGGCTAGCTCTTCCTCATCGTGTAGCCCTGGATCATGCTATTGAAATAAGCTGAAGTGTTGCGCTCCGGGTAGAAGAGGATCATGTAACACTTGGGGCCAAAGTATCCCAAGCCGATGGCCAGAAAGTTGAGCACAGTGACCAGGAGGTCCATGATGGTGACCAGCACGCCATCGTGGACAGACATGAAGGTGCAGAGGGAGATGGAGGAGGTAAAGGAGAAGGTCATGCTGAGAGTGATGAACTTGGCTTCGTTGTAGTTGGTGGGCAGTTCCTTGCCCATGTAGGCGAAGCTGAAACCCAGCACGGACAGCAGCAAGTCCATGCTGGTGTTGAAAAGTAGCCCGGTGCGGTAGTTAGGGTGACAAGAGAGGATCATGATGTTGGGGTCATCGGGGTCGGTCCGGCCAATGGGGTTGATGGTGTTGGCCAGCATGTTGGCCGCCACCAGGGCCACCTTGATAGCCGTGATGAGGGCCACGAAGACATAGGGCCCGTGGTAACGCATCCATAAACCGTAAGCACTTGGCAGACGTCTGGCCATCTTGAAAACGCACACGATCTGGAAGGAGCGCACAGTGATGCAGGATAGGCAGATGGAGAAGCAGACCGTGAAGAAGGCCTGGCGGCAGAAACACGAGAAGACCGTGGGGGGCCCCACATACACAGGCACCATCCCAAACGCCAGCAGCAGCGGCACCAGCATCAGGAAGCACATGGGGCCACCGGCCGAGCGCACCATGGGTGTCTGGAAATGTCTCCAGAAGATGAACAGAATGGCCAAAGTACTGAGAAAGCCCAGGCCAGCCAGTATGGCCACCACGATGGTAGGCACTTCGTACCACTCCAGGAAGGCCAGCCGCCGCTTGAAGCAAGTCACGTCGTTCTTATAGGACCACATGGAACCCGGGCAGGACAGGCAGTTAAACTCATCTGTAAGAGCCCACGGCAAGGCTTGTCAGTGGGACCCCACATGCGAGCCCCCCTCCCCACTCCCACCCCCACCCCCGCCACCATGTTCTCTGGGCCTGAGGCAGAGAAAAGCTGAAGGAAGTCCTACTGCTGTGACTGAGCAAAGTTCCCTGCCACCTCATCTCACAGACAAACGGGGCCCAGCTACGTTAAGTCACTTTTTCAAAGTCACAAAGCCGGTAAGTTGCCAAATCAGGATTCAAACCCAGGTCTCCTTGCTCAGAACCCACCAACTTCAAGGCCTCTCTGCCAAGATATCATTCTCAAGGGAAAGAGACCTTGTGATGGTTTGTGTATGCTTGGCCCAGGGAGTGGCACTATTAGGAGGTGTGGCCTTGTTGGAGTAGGTGTGTCACTGTGGGTGTGGGTTTTAAAACCATCATCCTAGCTGCCTGGAAGCCAGTATTCCACTAGCAGCCTTCAGATGAAGATGTAGAACTCTCAGCTCCTCCTGCACCATGCCTGCCTGGATGCTGCCATGTTCCTGCCTTGATGATAATGGACTGAACCTCTGAGCCTGTAAGCCAGCCCCAACTAAATGTTGTCCTTATAAGAGTTGCCTTGGTCATGGTGCCTGTTCACAGCAGTAAAACCCTAATAAAGACAGACCTATAACCACATCTTCAGTGGGATGGGGGTTTGGTTTTGTTGTTGTTTGGTTGGTTGGGGGTTTTTTTTGTTTGTTTGTTTCTGTTTGTTTGTTTGTTTTCGAGACAGGGTTTCTCTGTGTAGCCCTTGCTGTCCTGGAACTCACTCTGTAGACCAGGCTGGCCTCGAACTCAGAAATCCGCCTGCCTCTGCCTCCCAAGTGCTGGGATTAAAGGCGTGCGCCACCACTGCCCGGCTGGGATGGGGGTTTGAATGTGTGTGTTTACATGTTGTGTGTGCACATGTGTGTGCATGTGTGTGTTTACATGTTGTGTGTGCACATGTGTGTGTACATAAGTGTACACCCCAGAGGACAATATCAATATTGTTCCTCAAATGCCTGCCTGCTATCTTTCCTTCCTTCCTTCCTTCCTTCCTTCCTTCCTTCCTTCCTTCCTTTTCCTTCCTTTCTTCCTTCCTTCCTTCCTTCCTTCCTTCCTTCCTTCCTTCCTTCTGGAGACTAGCTCTCTTGCTTGTCTGGAACTCATAAGTTAGCTAAACAGGCAGACCTGTGAGCCCCAGGGAGTCCCATGATTCAACCTCCCCAACGCTGGTCCCAAGTACATGCCACCATGCTTGGCTCTGTTTCACATGAATTCTGGGGTTCAATCCCATGTCCTCATGTTTGCAAGACAAGCTCTTCACCAACCGTGTCTCCCCAACCCCACAGAGAGCATGGAGAGTCAGATACTGTGGTCGGTACCAGAGATGAAGAGCCCCAGAGACCAGTAAAGGCCGGCCCTATCTTCAGGCCACTGACAGCTGCGACAGACAGGCCAGCAGAAGCCTTCCACACACTTGATCAGCACTTAGCTGGGGCCCTGCTTGCTGCTGGGCACACAGCAAGTGTTTTTACTCAGAGGTGAAATCACCAATTAATTTTTGATCAACAGGGTCATGCAAAAGCTTTTCACTCAACAATGAACTGTGTTACACACCAATGTGAGTTTAAACACTGGAGTCAGTGATCTAGAAAAAGTGTGGCTTTCAAAAGAATTCAGTCAATGGGGACCAGGGTGACGGCTCAGTGGATGACGTGCTGGGCACACAGCGTGGGGACTGATCCTGAAGTATCACAGAGAAACCTGCACTGAGGATTTCGCTTTATGAGAAGCCACAAGAGGGACCAGGCCTGGGCAAAGGCAAGTAGCCTTTGGATACTTGCATCCCCTGGGAAGACTGCCAGAGACCCTGGCGAAGTGAAGGGACCTCTGAAAACTCCAGGACGGGGTGGGGACATGGAGCCTTGAACAGAGGGCCTGGGGTCTGCTAATGAAGGGTGAGGTGGGGTGGTGGGAGGCATACCTACTGAGCGGTTGAGGTAGGTGCCTGGCGGACAGTCCAGGCACTCAAAGCAGCAGGGGTGGAGGCCCACAGGTTTTTTCATTTGCCCAGGCTGGCAGCTCTTGGAACACATGGATACAGGGACCTGGAGGGAGGAAGATGAGAGACTCTGAGCCCTCTCTTCCCGCCCTCTGGGAGGCCCCTGATCTCTCCCACACCCATCAGGACACTCGTAGGAGAGGATAGCCTGACCCTGTCTGAAATGCTGTTAAAACTGAATCTCTGCAAGACTCTCTCGGTTTTGCCTGTCTATGACCTAACCCAATCCACCATCCTCTGGTAAAGGCACCCAAGAGTGAAGACAGACACTTACTGAGGATGCTGACAAGATAAAGTGCAACCCTCAGGGTCCTGGCAGCCATCTTATCACAAAGAGGACATCTCGGTCAAAGAAAAACCTGATCTTGGTAGGGAAGGGTTGCTACCAAGAGAGCTATCAAGAGATCCTGGATCCACCCTTACCTGAACTGTCACCATGTTTCCCTATTATTACAGCTAAGACTTTCGGTTGGCATGTCCTTCTGAAGAGTGGAGGTCTCGGGTGAGCTAGAACCCAAAGGCAGTTCCTGAGCCTATGTCTCTATCCCAGAGGAGCCCAGCGCACAAAGGCCGCCAAGCATAGGATGAAAAGATGAGCTCTCTACGGAGGAGACATTAGGACTGAGGACGAGGAGGATGTAGCATCTGAGCCTGGTGAGGGAACCACGTGTGGGTAAGAGCATGGTAGAGACAGGAGACAGGGAAGGCCTCGGACAGCCACAGCTCTGGGCTGGGTGAGCAGATGCTAGATTCTGTGGACATCATTTTTGTGACCAAGGAGAATGGTCTCTTATAGGCACACATAAGGAGGGCTTAAGGCTCAGACCCCGGAGCCACAAAAGGCCCTCTCAGCGCCAGCGCCTAGCTCTTTTTGCCTCTCTCAAGTCATCAAGTCAGGTCTCTGCTTTCATGATCCTCTCTCCCTACACACACACACACACACACACACACACACACACACACACACACACACAGGTCTTTCTTGTACTTGGCCATCAGATGATATATGTAGATAGCTTGTCACCTCCCTAGCACTTCATGGAGAAACGTGAGTGACTCACACAAGTCAAAAGTAAACATCCATGGGCTAAGATATACCTCAGCTGGTAAAGGTGTCTGCAGCCAAGCCTGAGGACCTGGGTTCAATTCCCAGAGCCCATGTAAAGGTGGGAGGAGAGAAATGACTTCACAAAGTTGTTCTTTAACCTCTATGCGTGCCCCACGGCGTGCATGCTCACACTCACACATGCACACACACACACACACATCATCATCATCATCATCAATTTGAAATAATTAAACATCTAAACCACTACGGGCCTCCCTGTACCTTATGGGGACTTCTCTGTCAAGAATATGAGCATGCACTGTGTAGGTGCACGGCCCTCAGCACAGACACACATATGTCCTTTATCCAGAGCCATGGCCCACCACACATTGCCAGGTCTCTCCCCCCTGTGAACTCAAGATCTCTTACCAGCTCCTGAGTAACCAGATCAGGCCTGCCTTGCACCCCTAAGACCTCACAGTGGCTCTCATTCACTCATACATGGATGGTGGCTCTGGAGAAATAACGCCATTGGTAGTGTGTTTCACACAAAAGCTTGAGGCCCCAAGTTCCATCTCCAGAACTCATGTCAAAAGCCAGGATTGGTTCATGCTTGTTAATGCCAGTGCTGGGTCGTTGGAGACCAGAGGATTCATGAGGCCTGCTGTCCAGCCAGCCTTACCTCAGGCTCTGCATTTCAATGGGAACGAAGACCGAGTGAGACCTTGTGGCCTTTTGTTTAGTTTTTGTTTTTTCAAGACAGGGTTTCTCTGTGTAAGCCTGGCTATCTTGGAACTCACTCTGTAGACCAGGCTGGTCTCGAACTCAGAAATCCGCCTGCCTCTGCCTCCCAAGTGCTGGGATTAAAGGTGTGGGCCACCACCTTGCAGATCTTAATGCTTATGTCCTAAGTATACGACCTGACTCCATTGTAGGGCCACCGCATATATAACTAAAGAAAAGAATGGTCCCTCATCTGAGAGAACTGGTGTTCTTACACAGAAGGGATACAAGACCACAGAGAGACTATCAGATAACGAAGGCAAAGACCAGAGTGGAGCGTCCACAAGCCAAGGAGAGCCAGGGAGTGCCAGCAAGCTGCCAAACAGCAGGAGAGAGGCTAAGCAGTCTCCTGGCCTCTGCAGGGACCAGCCTCACCTCTCCCTCGGCTTCTGCCTCCAGAACCTGAGACAAAGAACATCTGTGGTCCGGGCTCAAGAAAACAGAGAGACATGAACCTGACTCACTCCACAGACTCAACTGTGGTGATTGGCGACAGCTGGAAGGCTGGGTAGAGAAAGCCTCTACCATAGGCAAGCTGTGTGGAGTTAAGGAGATTACGCAACCTCTCTGTGCCTTTGGTGTTCCGGCCTATACAATGGGGCAGTAGCCTTGGTCGCTGTGATGGATAATCCTATCAACTTGATGAAATTTAGGATCTGTGAAGATGCACCTCTGCGTATGTCTGAGAGGGTGTCTCTAGAAAATTTTAGCAGAGGGAAGATCCACCTTGGATGTGAGTGGCCTCATCCCATGGGCTGGGGCCCTGGCCTGAATAACAGGGAGGAAGGGAGCTGAGTGCCAGCATCTGTCTCTCTCTGCTTCCAGTCTGTGGATACGATGGGGTCAGCCACCATGACAGACTGTATCCTCAAACCCTGAGCGGAAATGCATCCTGCGTTCGTTAAGCTGCTTCTTGTCAGTTGTTTGGTGGTAGCATCAAGGAATGGGCCTAACCCATCACCTCAGGCTGAGAGGGGAGCCACATGCACTTCAGTGCAAGGCTGTGAGCCGAAGCCCCTGGTTCCCCATCTCCTGGAGCTAAAGCACCTTCAACTCTGTAGCTCTCAGTTGACAAAGAAGGACATGGCCCTAGACCCTACACCCCAAGTGGAGACCCTGCCGGCTATTTCTGATGCATCTCCGGATCCCCTTCTCAGCAAGCCCCCAAGGGGCTACCCTCCAAGCTGACCGTGTTGTTAGGGGTGTGCCAGGACACATTGCTAACGTAGGTCAACCTCTTCTTGGTGGGGGAGTAGGCGGCAATGCTTTGGAAGGGGTTCTGGCTCAGGTCCCACTGCCACTGGATGATGTCCAGGACCATCGGCATGTCCCCTTGCTGGTCGAAGAAGAGCTGGTTGCCAAGGAGTGTGAAGTTGACATGCCAGATCTTGTTGAGAAGCTGGAGGGGTCAGGAAGAAAGATTAGCAGTGTTGGGACCAGATGGGACCAGACATTTGAGAGTCTACCGCGCGCCCACCCCCCACACCAGCCTCAATGTGACCTGTCTAATGGGAGCGCTGGAGACATGGAACTGTCAGGTGGTGACTCTGGAACCTAGCCTGGAGCTAGGTCTCAGCCCTGCCACTTTAGCCCTGTGCAACTTTAGCCCTGTTGCTCAACCTCTCTGGACTTCCAGCTTCTTGACAGAAGAAACTTCCTGTTTTCTCTTCTGCAAAATGAAAGCAACAGGATTCTTCTGGGCTCTGGAGCCATATCAGAAACTTAGTACGGGAGTTGTAAAGATGGCTCAGCGGTTAAGAGCACTGGCTGCTCTTCCAGAGGTCCTGAGTTTGATTCCCAGCAATCCCAATTCCAGGAAATCCAATGCCTCTTCGGATCACGGGCACTGAACGCATGGCGCACAGACATAACACATGGGCAAACACTCATATAAATAAAACATTAAGAAAACAGGAAAAAGCTTAGAAGAGCAGATGAGAATAATGCTTTCTTCTCCTCCTTTCTCCTAGGAGTCACCTGGGGCATCCCTCCAGAGGCTGGACCTTCCCCCATTCCTGCTCCCCTAAATCGTAAGGTCAGCTCCCCACACTGGTGCTAACTAAAAACGTGCTCCTAACAGAGCAGCCTCCCTAAGTGTGCACAATCAACCGTGAGGATGCATCCTAGTGAGCACATGACAAGTGCCATAGCACCGCCCTGAGCAATGACACAGGCTACCAGCGTCTCAGCACTCAAGAGCTGGCACTCGGCTGGCAGCCAAGCGCCTTTCAAGGAACTGCACCTTTCAAAATGTAGGTACTTAGAACTGGGGGGGGGGGGGGGTGATACGTGACTGAAATAGATCAGAGTTAGGCTGGTGTGTGTGTGTGTGTGTGTGTGTGTGTGTGTGTAGAGTGTATGTACAGGGTGGGAGGGAGAACATCAAGTGTCCTCTCTCACTTCCCATCTGATTCCCTGGAGCTCCGCTGGCAGCCATCAATGCCAACAAATCTCCCATCTCTACCTGCCCCAGCACTGGGTTTATAGGCAAGTCCACAGCCAAGTCTAGCTTCTTACATGGCTGCTGAGGATTCGAACTCAGACCCTGTGCTTGCTGGGCATCTGGAGTTAGGGGATCCCCTGTGGCTTCCTGTACCCCTTTGCCCAGACCCTGAGCACAGCAATGGTGGAGTCAGTCCCTGCGTGTCTAGGCCCTCACCTGCCATGGGTAGACCCTTGTCTCGAGGCAGCGGACCTGGTTGCAGCGGAGCAGTCTGTGGAGGGCGTGGGCCACAGCGTAGACCGCCGAGTACACGCTATAGACCACGCGCTCCCCCGAAAGCATGAGGATGTTGTTGAAGGATTCGGTGATGTTTAAGCAGGCGTCACAGTCCTGGTTGCAGGTAGTTCGCAGGTTGGTCTTGTTAGGCATGGGATACCCCGGTTTGCCTTGGCGCACTCGGAACTGGCTGAAGCCAGGGATGGACACCCTCTGGATGGTGACACCCAGAAAAGTACCTGTGTGGCGCAGCTCTGTGAGATTGTGTAGAACCGGGTCGATAGCCCAGGACTCAGAGGCAATCCACACGTAGCCCGTGAAGTTCCAGCGCAGAACCTCGAGGAAGAAGTTGTGCAGGCTCAGCTCCGGCGAGAACACCACCACCACGCGCGCCGTGGTCCGCCGCAGCTTGTCCAGGATGTTGTCCAGTTGCCTCTGCTCCTGGGACGTCATGACCTGGCTGGGTTGGGGTAAGGGCAGAACCTCTTGGAAAGCAATGCAGATGTCGCTAGCGCTGGTCAGACGCTGGCTCAACAGGTGGCTGTTCTCCCGGCCGTAATCGTCATCACTCACCAACACCACGATCCAGTTCCACTGAAAGTGAGTCATTAGTTGCACCATAGCCTCGATGTGGTGCGTGGCGCTGGGCACTGTGCGTAGCATGCCAGGGAAGCGCCGCTTGTCCCGCAGCTTGTCGGAGATGGCGCTGTAAGTGACCTGCCGGAGGGAGGTGTTAGAAGACATCATTACCCTGACATCATTACCCTGGTGACACGTAGGGACACATACATGCCCAGGGCTGTGTCTATGCTGTCATCATCATGGCCACCTTAGTACACGTGAGGTCCTACTATGCGCTGTGCCCTGGCTGGGTGACCCACATCAGTCCCTTCTTCACCTAGTGCCCCCGACAGGGCACCTGTTACGTGTGACACCCTGGCTAGGTGGTAACTGTCTCTCCCCATGGGTTAGCAAGCCTGTCTCTTCCCACAGCTTAGCAACCTCCTCCTGAGCGGCTCTCGTCCTACCCCCAGCATCCCAGCCTCGTCGTCAGCCACGCACCCTCTGCTGTGACCTCATAGCCTCAGGGTACCCCCAAATGAGGCTCCCAGCCTTGTTTCTCTCCCACCACACCATCTTCCTTACAAGTCTCATGTAGCCTCTTGTACAAACATCATTGCCTGCACCCCCGTCATCCAACCCTGGCTCCATCATCCCTCCTGAACCTCAGGCTTGGATTTGGGACTATCCACCTCCCTTCTCAAACTTGATGTTTCCAACCCCACACTCCGGTTCTTCTCTGAGTCTACCCACCATCTTCCCACCTGTTTATAGGTGTTAGAGGCATAAAAGTCTTTTTGACCAAAGGTCAGTAGGGAAACCAGGAATGGTAATCATGCTGGGGTGTCTCCCCAGTGGGGAAGATAAAAATGAAATACCTGCCTTCCATCCAGAAAGCTGAGAGTGGATATTGTTAATGCCCTTGGTGATCTTTTTGGTACCTGCAGGGGCAGACCTCACTCACCTTTTGCTATAGAAGCAGACTTCACCCATATCCCCCCAGAATGTCTATCCCAGACTCTCTCTCCCTAACTTCAAGTTCATACAGCCCATCTTTGGTGGTTTGAATAGGTATGGCCCTCATAGACTCATGTATTTAAATGCTTGACCCATAGGGAATAGCACTATCAGGAAGTGTGGCCTTGTTAAAAGAAGTGTGTCTTCCCATAGAAGCAGGTTGCAAGGGTTTATGCTTAGTTCCCAGCACCTATAACCATCCCTGGCACACAGCAGGTGTTCAAGAAATATCTGTTACACGGATAAATGGACGAACTCAACCTGGACCAGACATTGCACGTCAAAATGCTGGCACACATTTACCACCTACTATGTGTCTGACTCCACTCTGGGTACTTCACAAGGCAAGAGCTGCAGCAGCAATTCCTATAGTTGTGCCGGCCTACTGTGTGGCAATCTGATTTATAATTAATATTCTACACCTGTGCTGGACTGGGTACTTTCACCCATGTGGCTGGGGACAGTTAGGCCGACAGCTGTCCCAGCCTCACAGGATGGCTGAGGAGGTACAGGCACTGCTGTCAAACCAGAAGATGAGCTCAGCCTTCCAAGATCCACTGGTGGAAGGAGAGGATCGAGTCCCACACACCAGAGAATGCTCTGACCTTCATACATGTGCCATGATGCACGCATGTACTCTCTCCCAATAAGTGGAAATGAAATCCAAAAATATTTAAAAGATACCAGGAGTGGTTGTCTATTCCTTTAATCCCAGCACTCAGGAGGCAGAGGCAGGAAGATCTCTGTGAGTTCAAAGTGTTAGCCTGATCTACAGAGTGAGTTCCAGGACAGCCAGGGCTATATAGAGAGACCCTGTCTCTTGCCCCATTCCCTTACCCCCCCCCCCCCAAATTTAAAAGATAATAGATAATCAGCACTTTTGGGATATGTGTGTATATGTACATATGTGTATATGTGTGCATGTGTGGGTATGCACACACACACACACACACGTGTGTACTTGTGAACATATGTGTATAGCTTCACATGTCTATACACACATGGAAGCCAGAAGTTGACATTAGGCATCTTACTCAATCACTCTCTGCCGTATTTCTGGAGATAAGGTTTGGGAAGTCACTAGTTTGGTAAGACTGGCTGACCCACAGGTCAGGGAATCCCCGTCTCCACACCCTCTCCCCCACTGCTGCTCCTGGTTTTTTTTATGTGGGTGCTGGAGATCCAAACTCAGGTCCCCATGCCTGCACACTTTACCATCTGAACCATCTCCCCAGACCCTAGTGGCACTCCTTAAAGGCCTACTATGAGTCAGAACCTGTGCTAGGCGACTAAGCAAGCTAATACTGCCTGCCTGTTCCTTAGTCCTCATTCTGGAGAAAGATGCATTTTGTGGTAATGATGGCATTGCAGACTACCTACTGTGTGCTGAAAACTCTTCTGGGTTGACTGCTTTCAGCCCACAGATAGTCCTGGGATGGAGTTTCATCAGCCCACTTTACAAATGGGGAAACTGAGGCTGAGAAGGGTGAAGAGATTTGTCACAGGCTTCCCAGTAAGTCTGAGCTGCTGTCTGCTCCTGCACATGTCCCCATCATGCCTGACAGGGAGGAAGAGTTTCCCTCCCTCAGGGCACGCGCCCCTCTGACTCTCCCGGGTTGGGTCGTATCTCCCAGGCATCACCTGTGGGATGAGGAAGTAGGAGAGAAGATTAGACACGGTGATGGCGGATTCAGAGTTGTCTGGGCCAATGATGGCCACCACGTGGGGCCTGTACTGGCTGTAGTCTTTGAGGATGGGCAGGAAGTCATCATCCTGTGCCAGGAAGTAGAGCGCAGGCTGGATGTTGTTGGAGAGGTAGCAGACATCCACCATCTCGTAGCCGAGCAGCACGCCGGGAAGCAGAGAGCTACAGTTGTTGATCTCCTCCACGGCGAAGCGCATGGCTTGCATGAGGTTGTAGCCCAACACCTTCATGCTGAACCTGTAGAGCCACACACGGTGAGGAGCGTGTCCACAGGGAGCAGGGGGAACGGGGGGCAGGGAATAGAATGAACCTCTGCTCTGTTCCTCACATGAGAAAATCTGACAAGGAACACCCTAGATGGTTCTGGCACTTAACAGCATTCCTGTCACCACTGTCCCTGTGACTGCACTGTCATCCCCGTGATCCCTACCATTGTCCTCTCACACCCACAGTGACCTCCTCCAACACTGCCATCCATCCCCACTGTTACCGTCATCTCCCGCTATCCCAGCGCTACCACCACCATCGCTGTTACCGTATGTTTGTGATCATCAGCGACAACAATGACATCACCACTGCCATCACCATCACCACCGACATCACCACTGCCATCACCATCACCGCCACCACCGACATCACCACTGCCATCACCATCACCACCATCATTGCTGCTCAAACTGCTATTGTCACTGATATTATCACCAGCACCACTACCATACCATCACAACTACCATCACCACCACCAAAACACCATTGTTATAACTATTAGCACGGTCACTATCACCATCACCATCAACATCAGTACCACCATCTTTAAAAATCATTAGAACGACTAACACAATAACATCATCATCACCACCATCACCATGACTACCGCCATCACTCCCAACCATCCTCATCACCACCGTCACCATCATCCCTACACCCATGTTAACCACCGCTGTTATTGCTGCAGTCAGCATTGCTAGTGACATCACCGCGTCTCTGCCACTGGCACTGTCAATCATTACAGACCCCATCATCATCATCACAGGCATCAGAGCACTTAGCACCAGCCTCCCCAGCCTCCCCAGCCTCATCATCATCATCACAGGCATCAGAGCACTTAGCACCAGCCTCCCCAGCCTCCCCAGCCTCATCATCATCATCACAGGCATCAGAGCACTTAGCACCAGCCTCCCCAGCCTCCCCAGCCTCATCATCATCATCACAGGCATCAGAGCACTTAGCACCAGCCTCCCCAGCCTCCCCAGCCTCCCCAGCCTCCCCAGCCTCCCCAGCCTCCCCAGCCTCCCCAGCCTCCCCAGCCTCCCCAGCCTCCCCAGCCTCCCCAGCCTCCCCAGCCTCCCCAGCCTCCCCAGCCTCAGGTCCACTTGGCATCATCCTCATTATCTAAGTGGTGAAATCCCATAGTCAACCCTTAGTTAGCCCTCTCTGTCTGTCTCTCTTTCTCTCTGTCTCTCTGTGTGTATCTCTGTCTCTCCATCTCGGTCTCTGTCTCTCTCTCTCTCCCTTCCTCCCTCCTTCTCCCTCTTCCCCATCACCCAGAATGTTCCTCCTCCTGAGCAAGACCAGAGTGACTCAGTCTCTAAGTGGAGCTGTCACCCCAGATGGCACACAGAAGGGAAAGAGGACTCCCCAAGCCCAGAAGCACTCCCTGTCTCCCCAGCCACAACCTTGGGAACTGCAACCCCCCCCCAGTGTCCAGTGTCAGAGCTCACTACTCAAACACCACTTCCTGCCTGACAAGGCAGAGCCTGATGTCTAGACTAGGCTTTGACATGGTCTTTTTGGGGGTGAGGGCTCCCCCATTTGCCAAAGTGACTGAGGACGTCTTTGATGGTGACCCCATGTATGAGTTTAAACACCCTGTCTTTCCAGGCTGTAACATCGGGACAAACCAGGTTTCTGGATTGCAAATAACCACCTAAAATCTCAACAGATTGTGCGGGGAGAGGGGCACTGGGGGCTAGCAGGCTGGATCTAGGATTGAGGGTTTGGCAGCGAATAAGGAGAAACATTCAGGGCCCTGGCCTGGCCTCCAAAGGGCTGCACTTTCCAGGGTCCTGACTCTGCTCCACCCCTCTACCACCCCTTGCCACTTCCCTGGAAACTCACTCATTGCACTTGGGCACCTGCAGGTAGCTGAGGTGGGAGATGCTCTTCACGTTGGCATGGAGGGAAAAGAGGCCACCCAGGAGGTAGTCCCCAGCCAGGTGGAAGTCAGAGTTCTCTATCAGCTTGACTGGCTTGGGCAGAACATGCAGCAGGAGAAACAGCAGGTGGAGTGTCCTTGCCTGGGGCCCCATGCCAGCGAAGTAACAGCCTTAGAAGATGCCTGGCCTCACTCTGGAGTTGGTCACCCCACACTGAGGCATTTGCACAAACATTTACATAGTGACAATCCTTCCCCGGGGACAAGCGGACATGCTTAAGGGCTTGGGACTGGAACAGAGACTGGAGCAGGATATATTCGTGGGGCCCAGTGGGGCCTTCATGGCATGGGAGAACACGGCGTCTTTATGACGTGTCTGCACCCAGCCTTCTGCCTGAGCTCATGCCTGTGTGGCCACGGGCTGTAAAGGTGACAGTGAGCCGTGGTGGGCATGCAAAACGCATAAGGAAAGCAGAGATCACCATGGGTACAGTGAGCCCAGCCTTGTCCATTGGTTTGGTGTCTCCCTTGGCATACAAGAACTAGGCATACGAGCTGGCATGCAGCCCAGAGCTGCCCCCACCCACCCAATGGGTAGAGGAGACTGGGGTATCCCAAGTTCCTTTCCCAACCATCTTCTTCACTGTGCCCTGGTGACCCCTATACTCTCATGTATCTCTTCAGTCTGGTCTTCTCGCCTACCCTCCTCCTGCACACACTGGGCTCTGTGCTGGTGTAGGATGCAGAGGGGTGTGACCTCCTCACAGCAGACTCTGTAAGCTAGTCTACTGTTGTTCAGACACAGTACTGGGGAGGTCCGCCCTGGTTCCTCACAGCTCAGTCTCCACTTCAGCCTCGTGGGATGTTAGGACATCCCAAGACTGGGTAGGTACAGTGATGTAGGGCTGGCATCCCAGCACGCAGGAGGTGGAGCCTTGGCTATCCAGGGTGCTGGTTAATTTTTGTCAACTTGACATAGTCATCTGGGAAGAGGGGCCTCAGATGTAGAACTGCCTCCGTCACACTGGCCTATGAGGAGATCTCTAGGACATTTTTCTTGATTGATACGGGAGGCCTTGGCTCACTGTAGGAGGTGCTGGCCCTGAGCAGATAGTTCTGGATGGTCAGAGCAAACTAAGCAAGCCGAGGACGGCAAGCCAATACGCAGCACTCCTCCAGAGCCTCCAGGTCGCTGCCCCAACTCCCCTCCAAGATGCACAATAACCTACAAGCTGGAAAAAAAAAAAAAATCATTACTGCTTTGGGTGCTAGAGAGATGGCTCAGTGGTTTAAGAGAACTGATTGCTCTTCCAGAGGTCCTGAGTTCAATTCCCAGCAACCACATGGTGACTCACAACCATCTGTAAAGGGATCTGATGCTCTCTTCTGGAGTGTCTGAAGACAGCTACAGTGTACTCATATGACAAGTTTTTTGTTTGTTTGTTTGTTTTGGTTTTTCGAGACAGGGTTTCTCTGTGTAGTCCTGGCTGTCCTGGAACTCACTCTGTAGACCAGGCTGGCCTCGAACTCAGAAATCCTCCTGCCTCTGCCTCCCAAGTGCTGGGATTAAAGGCGTGCACCACCACTGCCCGGCAATCAAATAAGTTTTTATTTAAAAAAAAAATCATTGCTTTTGGTCAGCGTTTTATCACAGCAACCAAAAAGAAGCTGGGGAAAGGGCCAGCCTGGGCTACCTGAGACCCTGTCTCAAAAAAAAAATAAAAGAAAAGAAAGGAAGGAAACAGAAAGAAAGAAAGAAAGAAAGAAAGGAAGGAAGGAAGGAAGGAAGGAAGGAAGAAAGAAAGAAAGAAAGAAAGAAAGAAAGAAAGAAAGAAAGAAAGATAGATAGATAGATAGATAGATAGATAGATCTAAGGAGGTAAGGAGCAGGCCATTAGGCTCCTGCGGACTTGAGGTGCTTTCTGGAGGAGAGGGTACTACTCCCCACTTATCAGCAAACTGCTGTGTCCCAAGAGCCTCGGTGTCTCTCATCTGTGAAAGGCAGATACGACAGCCCTGCTGCTATTACTGGCTGCCGAGGAACTGAGATCATACTGTGGCTGGGGGATCACGGGCCCACAAACAGGTCCCCATCCCCATGATGTGCAGCTTCCAAGAGTGATTTTTATTGAGGCTGGATGATTCTCAGTCACCAAGTGTTCCGCTCCGAGGCTCACACCCAAGAACTCAGCCACTTCATGTTTCATCTGGTCCCCAACCACTGAGAAGTGTCAGGCTTGAGGCTGGAGGCTCGGGGATCCAGACCCCACCACCGATCAGCCTGGACAAGACGCTGTAGTTGTGTCCCTTGGCTCAGCATCCAGGGATGTAAACTGAAGCTCAGGCTATCGTCTCCAGCTACACTGGTATCCTGGACCCACCTGTCCCTCAGAGTCCTCATCAGGGAAATGGGTGGATATACTTTACGAGCTGCTAGAAGGGTGAAATCAGATTTTACTACATTGATTGTGTGTGCACATACGCACTCGCATTTACGTGTGCCGGGGGAGTGGATGAAGGTCATAGCTTCAGGAGCGGCTTCTGGCCATCTACCATGTGTGTCCCAGGAATCAAACTCTGGTCACTAGGCTTGGTGGCAAACGCCTTTACCCTCTGGGTCATCTTGCCAACCAAGTTAATTCTCTAAAGCCTTTAGATCAGTGCTGGACACACAGCCTGTGCTCTAGGCCAGCCCGGCCTGGAAACTAAACATGCTGGGCTGATGCCTGAACTAAGGAGATGAAGACAGGGCTGAGTAGAAGCAGGTGTGTACCCTGCCACTTCCTCTGCCCCATCCTGCTGAGGCCCCCGGGTCGCCCCAGCCTCCAGGAGGCAGCAGATGGCCCCTCATTTCCTTAGCTCCTATGCTTGAGTGACAGTGTGCACAGCAGCGGCCGCGGGGACATCCGGCCACAGTCAAATGGTTCTGTTCAGGCTGAGGGCTGCGGCCGGGGCCCCTAGCCACAGCAGGGAAATGAGGGGGCTCTGTGGGTGACGCAGACACAGGGACTGACACTGGGACCATCCAAAGCAGCCTCGGGAACCCAACCAGGGAGCGTGTCCTTGAGAGCTGGCAGCCTCAAGCCCGAGGGAACAAGGTGGTGGCTTTGAGTCCCCTCCTCCCACAGTTAAAGAGGAGACCTCATGGGAGGATCCTATAGTGGCAGTGATATAGGACCCCAGAAGCCAGTGATCTTATGGAGCAGACTGCCAGGAATCCAGGCTACAAGGACCCAGACTTGGGTTCAAATCTGCCTCCCCCTATGCCCACCACCACCCCCAACCTCCACCTGGCCCTGCCGCAGAAACCAAACAATGCCCTGATATGATCAGCTATAGAGAGGAGCTTCCAGAGGGCTGGGGTGTGGCTCAGTGGTCCAGCACACCTGTCACGGGCAAGAGTTGAGGGTCCATCTTCAGTCCTGTAAAAGCTACTCGATATGCCTATGACTGATTGGTACCATCCATTCAAAAACAGAGCTATAAACGCCGACCTTCCCTTTTGTGAGACACAGCCAGGATACCTGTGTTACCACTGTCTAGAAGGGAGGTACTGTGGCCAATGAGTGTGAGCCCAGGGCTTTGTGGATGGACACGGCCCCTCACCGCCTCCTTCTGCAGGAATCCAAGAGCCATGTGAACGTCTCCCCGAGGTGGACACAGGAGTACAGCAGAGAGATCTGGGTTCGCATCCCAGCAACCCCACTCTCCTGGGAGGTGCCGTGTCAGCTCTGCCTCGGGTTCCTCATGTGTACAAGGGAGGGAGGCTGTACCTGCTAGTGGGTCTGAGAGTAAGGAGACACAGAGTCCTTGACGTGTGTATTAGCCAAGGTTCTCCAGGGGACATGGACTCCATGGAGGCGAGAAGGTGGGTTTGAAGAGAGGGACGGTGGGAAGATGAATGGGGCAGGCCAGAAAACCAGGAAGAACCATCTCCAGGGGGATGCCTGCTGGCAAATTCCCCACCTTCGTGAGCTCATCGCTGTTCTATTTAAACATTCAATAGATAAGGGCCCACTCACAGTACCAAGAAAAGTCTGCTGTGCTTCTTAAAGTCAGGCCTGGAGACACAGGCCGGTAAACCCAGCACTCTGATAGCTGAGGCACCGGATTCAAGGCTAGCCTGGGCTACCTAGCAAGACCATGTCTCCAATCAAGCTAGAAAGATGGCCCGTCAGATAGAGCACTCACTGCTCTATTCAGCAACTAGAATTTAGATGCAAGCTCACAAAGGCCTGTAACGCCAGCCCCAACTATTCTGGTCCACCCATTCTGGCCTCTGTGGGCACCTGTACAAACATGCACATACATGCAAAAAAAACCCAAAAAAACCCACACACAAAATGTAAGAGCCCACTGATTTAAGCTTTACTACATCCAAGTTGTCTTCATAGAAACTTCCACAATGGCTGACCAGGTCTCTGGGGACCATGGCCCAGCAAAGCTGACACATGAGGTCAGCCACCACAGCACATAGTGTTGGGGAACAAATGGGTGATATTTCTGATCGCTTGTCTGAAATCCACATGGGTTAGCTCATTGATTCTCCGTGTACATGAGGGAATCATCACCATTTTAGACATGGGAGGTTGGAGAATTTACGTGATTTTTTTGTGTGTGTGTGTGTGACCACCTTGCAGGGGCAGGGGGGTAAGACACAAAGCCATCTCTAAACCCAGCCACAGGCTCCGCACTGACTACTCCCTCCCGTGGCATCACACAGAACCACGTGACAAGACACTGGCAGTTCGTTAGATTAGGAATGAGAAGCCAGTCCGCCCCTCACCTCCCTCCCCCACGCTGCTTTGAGTAGGTATCTGGCATTTTCTCAGGTGGCAGTAAATGTGCCCTACGCCCTCACAGTATAGAACCAGCAGAACTGGGACATTTGCAGTCCAGTCCTGCCCCCTGGGAAGCAACATGGATCCTGAATGGAAGCAGAATAGAGCTGGCCTGGTACTGGGACCCGTCCCTGATGTGGCGGGGTAGCCCTTGGTGACAGCTATACCAGCTCCTTGTGGACCCCTGGCAAATGTCCTTGAAAGGGAACTCTGCATGCTTCTGAACCATTAGAAACATTTGATTATCCAGGACCCAAGATGGAGCTCACCCTGACTGCCACTGGGCTGGCTGCATTCCACAGGGTATGCAATGGAGGCCCACTTCGAGGTTTCCCTGTATGGGATGGCCACCACTGGTCACTCCCAGCAGGTGGCCAGGAGGGATGAAGGCTCAGGGACAGGCAGGCACCCTGGAGGAGGCACATGGGTCTAAGGCATATGGCTGGATACAAGTACCTGTAGGAGGAGCTAGCACAGACCACGGGGGAAGGCCAGCTGGTGCCCCTGCCGCATCTGGCTGAGGTCCTATCTCACTGGATATGTGAAAGGGACAAGGCCTAGGTCAGGAGTCTTTGAGTGGTGAGGCAACAAGACACCAGAGCTGTCTCCTTCCCCGACAGGGTCATGAGAATCTCTCTCTCTGTTCTGAGGGCCTCTGAGTCACCAGGCCCAGAATGAGGTGAGAAAAACAGACAGGTAGACAACCTGCCAGGTACCAAGGTGTTCTGCAGAGGATGAGACTTCTGAGTGGACTGGCTGATTCTCCCCAATATGACCTAAAGCCAAATCCTGGACACCCAATAGCCAGGACTGGGTCCAGCTCAGCTTTAGATAGTCCAGGATGAGCTGGTGGGGAGCAGGGGGTCAGTGCAGAGATATCAGTCATCTGGATGGACAGATGGGTTGACAACAGAGGTGATGGGCGGGGCTCACTGCATGTAGGAGTATCGCCAGTCCCCCAGGGGCTTATGAGTCTCCTTGATGACCTGGGGTGATGTCCAGCGTAAGATGTAGTGGGGGCCTCCTGGTTTGTCATTGGTTCCTGTGGGAAAGAGAGTACACAATGGTTCTTGGCAGAGGGGGTGGGGGGGAGAGAGAGAGAGAGAGAGAGAAAGAGAAAGAAAGAGAGAAAGAGAGGGGGGAGAGGCGACAAGTAGGGGAGATAGCATGGTAAATGGGGTAGCACAGGGCTAGCGGTTAGAGGGGTGAATGGTGGCTCTGTCCACAATGCACCCTTCACAGCCTTGGGGCTTGCTGAGCATGTCAGGGCAAAGTATACATGGCCAGAGGGCAGGTGAGAGGCTGAGGCTCCCAGTAGCAAAGTAATAAAAACACTAACCAGCCAAAACCAACACTGCCCAGCTAAGCTGTTCTTTAGAAATGAAGGAAAGACAGACAGTCCAAGAATTTGAGTGTATCACTTGACCACAGGAACTAGGTAAGAGAGGAAGAACTATATAGTAAAACTAAGAACTAAGCCTTAGCTAACAATAATCAGCATAAACATAAATGGGTTAAATTCTGCAATTAAAAGTCTAGTGAGTGAGTGCCGGGCGGTGGTGGCGCACGCCTTTAATCCCAGCACTTAGGAGGCAGAGGCAGGAGGATTTCTGAGTTTGAGGCCAGCCTGGTCTACAGAGTGAGTTCCAGGACAGCCAGGGCTACACAGAGAAACCCTGTCAAAAAAAAAAAAAAAGTCTAGTGAGTGAATGAATTTTAAAAAACAAAACCCAGGCTGGAGAGGCAGCTCTATAGTTAACAGCTCCTCCTGGTCTCCCAGAGGAGCAGAGTTTGGTTCCCAGCACCTACAGAAGGTAGCTTACAACCTTCAGCAGCTCCAGCTCCAGGGGATCTGACGCCATCTTCTGGATTCTTCATGTAACTACATACACATGGCCTGTCACTTATATACATACATATATATATACACATACATACATACATATATATATATATACTTTTTTAATTACCTAAAACCATGTGAATGCCTTTAATCCCATCACTTGGGAGACTGAGGCAAGTGGATCTCTGTGAGTTCAAGGCCAGACTGGTCTACAGAGCAGTTCCAGGCCAGCCAGGGCTATATAGTGAGACCCTGTCTCAAAAAACAAAACAAAACAAAACAAAAAACCAAGACCCTAGGCTGTTAAGACGATTTAACAGGTAAAGTCGCTCTCATCAAGACTGATGAGCTGAGTTTGGTCCCCATGACCCACACACTGGAAGGAGAGACCTAACTCTGACAACTTGATCCGTGGCTCCATATGTGGCACCGTGGCACACACATGCTCATTAACTAAATCAAAGGTTTTTTTTTGAGAAAGGGTCTGGCTATATGCAGCCTTGGCTGGCCTGAAACTCTCTGTGTAGACCAGGATGGCCTTGAATTCACAGAGACCTACCTGCTTCTGCCCTCCAAGAGCTGGCATTAAAGGCACGTGCCATCATACCCAATTCGCCCCAAAATACTTATTTTTAAGTGAATAAATAAACAAGACCCAATTATACGTTGTTTAATAGACACTCACTTTACCCCCTAAAGACCCAGGAAGAGATAGAAACAGAATCTCAAAGACACAAGAGTCTCACACAACAGATAAAATAGAGTCTAAACTAAAACTAACCTAACATCCACAGCCCTCCCCCGTGCCTCAGTTTTTTCCTCTGAACCACAGGAAAATGGCCTCCTGGCTTCTAAAGCTCCTGAAAAGACTGTGTTTGCACATTCATACACCCCACAGTGAGCTGTTCTGTTCCAACTCACACCCCCAAAGTAATGACCTATGGCCTCTGACCAGGACTCGCTTCCCACTCACCTGAGGCCCGGGCGCCCCCGAAGGGCTGCTGGCCCACCACGGACCCAGTAGACTTATCGTTGATATAGAAGTTACCAGCAGCGTTCCTCAGCATCCTCGTGGCTTCCTGGACAATCGCTCTAGGAGACAGGACAGTAATCACAGGGGCCGCCAGTCCCGTCTGGCCTCCAACCCCTGAGAACCCACACTAACTCCCACTAAGCAACCAGCCATGTTAGGAGCAGGATACTGGCCAGCTGCTAGGCTCAGCTTTTCCCCTGAGAAGGGGTTCAGCTCTCTAGCCTTCTGGAGCCACGGGGAGGCCTGGGTGGAGAGCACGGAGGGTGAGGCCACAACTGGCGGGATGGAGATGATGGGCGGGTCCCCAAGTCTAACTCATCCATTTCACTGAAGGAGAGCAAACACCCAGAGCCTATGCTTCCGCCTGGGCTCCCACTTCCACCTGAGGCAGACAGAGTAGCTACAGGGCCAAGGACGAAGGAAAAGATAAAAATTCAAGGACCCACATCAGATGTGTTAGATCCTGTTAGGATGGCAGGACCCACATCAGATCCGTCTCCACTGCAGCAAGTCTCTGCAGCACGGGACAGGGTGGTCACCTAGCTCAGTGGGGCCCCCAACAGGTCGATCATGAGCTCCCCAGGCCTGTCCCTGGAGATTCAGACACGGTGGTCACCAGGGGCTCCTGACAGCTCCATATCTAACAGGCCGGACTGCTGTATGCCCGTTTGAGGCCATCTGCCTTTAGGTCTAAGCTGAGAGGACTAAGGGGACGCTCTGAGGGAAAGCAGAAGAGGGATTAGCAGACGCTGCGTCCAGGAGGTGAAGTCTGCGCTGAACTGGCAAGGATGTACACCTGTTCTGCTCCCAGGGCTGAGGCCACTCACTTATCCTGGGCGAACACTGCCCCCGTGAGGCCATAGCTGGTAGTGCTGTCAACCAGCTGCAGCGTCTCTCTGTATTTATCATCTGGGTACACATACACTGTCAGGACAGGACCAAAGATCTCCTGGGAGAGGAGAGGAGAGGGGTTAGTTCCTACAATGTCCCCATCTGGCCACCCTCTTCACCATCCCAGGCCTCGACCCACACAATAGCCCAGACCAGGGACAAAGAGGGGCCAGTTCCTCCAGGTTCCCTCTGGCCTCTGTGTGCCCGGCTTTCTCTTTGGCAGAAGATCCAGAACCTTCTGGCTTCCCTGCCATATCCTCATGTAAAGCAGTCAGGCTCTGGGGGGTGCAGGAGGCTCACTCAACAGCAAGTGCTAAGGCATCCTCCCTCCTCGGGGCCACTCCCCCACTAAGGGTGTGCTTTCTCTGGTCCTGCACCCCCATTCCATCTCAGGCATCAGCCATGGCCCACAGCTGCCATATCATACAGGGGCTTCGGCAGCTATGGCAATAGCTTGCCAGCACCGACAGTAACAGGGACAGAGTCTTGGACAGGTCTGAGCTCACTCCAGCTGTGAGCCATTCCTGCCAGCTATCCCTGGTCAGCCATGAAACCAGACAGCATCAGGAAGTAGCATGATACCGTGCCCAAGGACAGCCCCTTGCAGTTACCTCTTTCATGATGGGCTCCTGTGGGTCCTTGCTCTCAATGATACATGGCTCCACGTAGTAACCCACCGACTCGTTACACTGGCCCCCGGCCAGGATGCTGAGGCTGGGCGAGGACCGCGCATGGTCCAGCCACTTCTTAATGCGGGCAAAGGCCTAGGGCAGTGAGTGGGAGCTTCAGAGAGAGCCCCACCCCACCTGATACTCACCCCAAAATACCTCTGCCTAAAGGTGAGGGGGACAGGGTTGGAGACACCGAAGGCCTGGCTAAACCATGGTAGGAACACCGAGAGGAATCCATATGAGTATGTGTATGTATGTATATAGTATGTGTCTTGATGCATGTGTGGCACGTGCCTGTGTCGATGTAGTATGTGTGTGGTATTCACACAAGTGCATGTATGCTATGTGTATGTAGGTGTATGTTGTGTATGTCTATGTGTATGTATGAGTGAGCATGCTGTGTTTTTGGAATTTGGATATATGTATGTAAGCATGTGTTATGTATGTAGAGTGTGGCATGCACATGGCAGGTCAAACCACAGTGGTCCTTACATACCCACATATTCTGAGATAAACACACAGAAAGGTGCACACACAGCTATGCGTTTACATCTAAGCACACAGTTAGCTATGATGACAGGCATGTGGCCACAGAGACGTGTTTTCAAGGCCCTCTAGCTACACAATGATCCCAGAGCGGGGCTCTCAAGTGCACATGTGTGGGCCTGCCGCTTTAGGGGCTTGCTGAGCCTGGTTTGAGGGTGTGCAGGCAAGAGCAACTTCCCTCCCGCCATGGGTGATCCGGCCCTCTTCCAAGTCAGGGAGGCATACGTCTAGTTACAAGCAGTGCTGACCAGCCTGTCACCCCCCTCCCCCAGAATGCACTGCACCTCACCTTGGCGTCAATCACTGCGGAGAAGAAGGTCCCAAAGTCCTCTGAAGGCTGAGGATGAGAGACAGACAGACAGACAGACAGACAGACAGAGATGAGACACTGTAGGGCACAGAAGAAGGGATCCCTTTCCCTACGTGTACCCCACCCCACATGCAGAGCCCCTAGGGAAGGACCCAGCCTCAGAGAGCCAGAGAGAGCCGCAGGGAGACACTCAAAGAGCTGGAGCCTCCAATCCCATCAGCCACCTGCTGTGTGAGCCGAGGCCCTACTCACATCCCCCACTTTGATCCTGCTGTGTTCCTCCAGCAGTCGCCCTTTGATCTGTGGCCACAGCGACTGTGGCACGTAGAGGCGCGAGCAGGCTGAACACTTCTGACCACCGTATTCGAAGGCCGAGCGCAGGGTCCCGCTCACCACGCTGTCCACGTCGGCCGAGCTGTGCACAAAATGGAAGTTCTTCCCGCCACACTCTGCAGAGCAGGGGGTGTGTGCGGACATGAGTGGGTGCAGCCCAGACCACCACCCACACCAAGCCACAGCCCCACATCAGAGAACATCCTGGGGAGCCAGAAGCCAGGCCTGCTCCACTCCCCAGAGGGTGTTGGTACCAACTCCCTGTCACAGAGAAAACCAAATGGTGACTGGAGGGGGCAAGCACAGCAAACCAAGTTCCCAAGGGCCCACCCATCCCTAAAGATGGACCAGGCTTTCCTGAAACCTCCCAGGGAAGCCCACCTGCTCCTTTACAGAAGACCTTCAGACAGGTCACGGCACTCCTCTGCCTCAGTTTACCTGCTCAGAAACAGCAGGTAACACCAGCCAGCCAAAAGCATACACCTCCTGACAGGGGCCTGCTCAGCACCTGAGCTGTCTCCTCAAATCTCAAGGACCACTTCCATTGCCCTGTCCCCATCTCAAAGATGAATAAACTGAGGCGCCTTGATGCAGCCACTGGCTCCAGGTTGGGCCATGGCCCTGGGAAGGAGAGGCTATCCCCTCTCCTGCAGGGTCCACGAGATGGGCTGGGAAGCTCAGTTGCTACGGGCAACCCAGGCACACATCAGAGGCCAGCTAACTCAGGAAGGGCCTTCTCATGGGCCCCACCTCACACTAAGGGTTAGACGGCTTGACGGCTTAACCATCAGTCCCGGCTTCTACTCTCAAGTGCATCCCAGGCAGAAGTTCTTTGAGGTCTCAGCAAAGTGTGTGCTACAACTTCTAGCCCATGGGGACTGTGCAAATTGGGGTTCTGTACAAAATAGGGTTCCATGGCCCAGGGAGTTTGGGAAACACTAACCTAGCCAGTTACGCTCTCTGAGTATATACATGGAATACTAAAAGCTCTAGGAAGCCTTGTAGGAGAAGACTCCGTGGCTTTGCCACACACAGCGTGGACCAACTTTATGTGATCAGAGAGAGAATGGTTTCTCAGGAGAGTTACCACTGTCAATGAGAGGTCACTCTGCTATCCTCTCAGCCAGCTGCCTTCTCTCCGGTCCCCCTCCACACCACACCCACAAACGGGCTGCCTCCTCCCCCAACTCAGACCGGTGCCATCCACATAGCAGCCCCCAGCCACGGGTGCTACCAACCCAAGTCTAAAGGACCCCAGCTTTCAGTCCCCGTCACAGGTGTGGTTAGGTGTTCTGTGCTCACACACGGCTCCTGGGTGGGGGGTTCAGGGTAGGAGCGGGGCTTACCTCCAGCCAGGCGTGGGAAGGTACGGAACCGGTCCAGGTTCTGGGCCACCTGCTTCCACAGGTGTTTGAAGGTGCTACAATCAAGGAGCAGAGTGTCAAAAAGCCTTGAGAGGAAGGGACTGAATGACCTGAGGAAATGCCTGAGAGGCTGGACAGGGGTCAAGGTAATGCCAGGAGGAGAGGTGACACCCAGAAGACCTAGATGTGAAAACAGATGATGCTGGTCCGAGGCTCTGACACAGGGCTGTGTGACCTCCGGTTCATGACTTAATGTCACCAAAGCCTTCAATTCTGCACCTCACCTACTAACATGAATGAGCTCCGCCTGCGGGGACTCCAGTGTGAGCCCGAACTTTGGCTCACAAGCAAGACACACCCCTGTGGCTATTGGGGGACATCCTGGCCCAGGACCTGGCCTGACAGACCTAACCAACAGCTCAGGCTGCCCCGACCTGCCGCCCCTGAGACACAGCCTCCTCTCCCAGGGCTTCACTGTGACCAACCTCAACACCACAAAACAATAAAAATGCTAATCACCCGGCCCAGTAGCTAACGGTAATTTATGACTTTGCTACCTTCGGTGTAGCAGCTTGCCAGAGCGTGGCAAACAGGGGGCCAGGCCCACTCTGCCTACTAACAGGCAGAGACCGGAGCACTGGCAGAGCAGGCCTCTGGGGAAAAGGCCCCGTCAGCACTCCGTAAGCTCCCACCCACACCGGCCATCCAGGCACGGAAGGTGCAGAGAAGCCACTGCGGGTGCCACACAGTAAGGGCTGCAGATGCTAAGTGGGACACCGGGCTGTCCCAGTCAACGCCACCCACATGCCCAGAAGGTTCCTCAGTCAATGACCTATACGACTCAACTGCCCCCAAGCCTGTACGCCCTGACAGTATCAATCCCCCCGAATAATAATTCTGGCCCTTTCTGCCAAGGCCAGAATGTCCTGGACCCAGACCCCCGCTGCAGACCGCCATTGGCTCACTATACTCTGCCCTAGGTTCTGAGATCGCTACAGGATTCATGGCTATTATCCCAATCCCTGGAGCTCACAACTTCCTGACCTTCTGGAGCATCTCCAGCCAGATCCTAGGACAGAGTACAGACAGGGGAGGAGGGCCAGCAGTGGGCAGACCTGGGATACACAGACCCAGGTATGGATAGGGACTGGGGGACCCACATAGTGTTGTTCACCTCCAGCTAATGGTACCATGAGACATGCAGGCCCAGGGGGACCGGAACATACACCACATAAGTTAGACATGTCCAGGCCATGGCTGTTAGGAATCCAAGAAAACTAAAGCCAGTCTTTCCTAGACCCAACGGGCAACCTCAGCCTGAAACAGAACAGTGCTTACACCGTTCCCTAGAACCTTCCATGTCTCCCACCTCCTTCAGGATGCTGCCCAGACACCTCTGCAGATTCAGAAGGCTCCTAGGAGCCACAGGGCTAAATCTGAAAGGTGGGACCAAGGGAAGCAGATTCAGGGATGGTGGACAAGACCTTGACCTCATGGCTTATTTCCTGCATTGACACAGAACCCTGTGCTTCAGGGGTTGGAAGACACGTGCTGAGTCCCTGGGCAAACTGTCCAACCCTCTGACTCCAGGCCCAGGGGACATGCTCTACAATACATCACAGGCTTAGCCTGCAGGCCCCTTAGTGTCCTCCTCCTTCCTATAACCCCGCTCCCACCTCCTCCCTTCTGCCTCGCCAACCTTGCACTGAGGTGCCTTCTGCAAGAAGCAGGCCCAGTATCTCCTGTTTCCAGCTCACTCGTTCAGGCCCTCTGTGATGGAAGGCTGCCCTCAGCCACGGGCTGTGTTTCCAGTCCATACAATATTCTCCTTCTCCATCCTTTCAAATATTCACCAAGAAAGGGACCCTCCACTCTCATTTGTCACCATGGCTCCCCCATGCTCACACAGAGGAAGGTCAACACACATGACCACTTGGGTTTACAGCCCGAAACACCAGCTCATATCCCTACATATCCCATGCCCTACCCCACCTCTCAGGGACTTACGGCACACTGCCTGTAAAGTTGATGCCACAGAGGTGCTCTGAGCTGGTGACCGTGTCCCCAAATGTTGGCCCATCGGCCGGCACAAACTGGATTATGTTGGGGGGCAAGCCAGCCTCCCGGAGGATGCGGTAGACGGCGTAGCTAGCCAGCATGGCAGTGTCACTGGGCTTCCACAGAACCACGTTGCCCTGTCATAAAGGATGTCGGACGTGATTCACAAGGCGGCGGGAGAGTAACCATGCCAAGCATGTTCCCCAATACACAGCATGATCACCCCATCGGAATCCACTTCAGGTTCCATCTAAGCTCACCGATACAATGTCTGAACTGTTTCCCAGAGACCTCTGCCATGGAGGACCCAGTCTTCAATTCCAGCCCTGGCCTGGGCACTCTTTTCCTGCAAGCCCAGGCCAAGTCTTGCCTTCACTCCAGGCTATGACTGTTCCCAGTGTCCTGAACCATTCCAGGGTGTGGCTGAGCAAGTACTCACAGACTATATGCACGTGTGCTGAGTCAGAGGACGTGTACTATGTCAGAGCACTGGCAGCATCACAGGCACCAGGAGGGCCCATTCCATGATGCACAAGGCTGTCCCTGTGCATGCACAGAGAACGCACACACCATGCCTAAGGTCCAGGCTGCTGGATCAACACCAGCTCTCTTCCTGGCTGATGTTAGATTCCCCCACATCAGCCTGGGAGCTCCCTCAGGTAGAGGGGCCCTCACTCGACAATGTGGCTTTCATTTCAGAGCTTCCAAGACATCCAGCCTCCAAATTCCTATCTGTTCCTCCACAAGTCCCTGCTGTGTATCTCAGGTGTCACCTGGCAAAGAGGCACAGGGGCAGCCACCTCTCTCATTGCTTTTTTAAATTAACAGACATCGTCAGCACACAGTGTCAATGGCTGCCACACCTGTGAGCCCTCTGGGTCACCAGCAGCAGCAGCCATCAGAGCCATGGCTCACTCTTGGCTGGACCTGCCTGGTATCTAGCACATCTCAATCTTTGCGAGCTGATGGCATGAGCGTGCGCGCACACATGTGTGCGCGCGCACACACACACACACACACACACCCTGCTCAACAGAGGAAGCAACTGTGCCTCTGAACTTGGGCTCTGCCCTGGTCTCCCACAAATGGACAAGGCTGTAAGATAAACCAAGAGTTGGAATCCAGAATGTATCCACAGTCCCAGCTGCTGCCCTCTGTACTTCTCCCGTGACTATGGGCAGACGCTCTGGGCTTGTTTGAGATCCGGGGCGTGACTAACTGGCCCTTGTCCCTCCCCAACCCCTCTCCTCACCATTAAGGCCGGTGCGCCTGCCAGGTTGCCTCCGATCGCGGTGAAGTTGAAGGGAGAGATGGCCGCCACAAAGCCCTGAGGAAGAGGAAGATGTGAGGTGGAGCTCAATGTTCCCAGGAGGCCCCGTGGCTCACTGCCTGCCCTGCAGTACCTCCAGCCCCCGGTACACCACGTGGTTGGTACTGGGTGGCACGCTGATGGGCTGTTCCCCCTCCAGTTCCACGGCGAACTTGGCATTGAACCTGAAGAAGTCGATGAGCTCGGCTGCAGCATCAATCTCTGCTTGGATCACGGTCTTGCCCTGTTAGGACAGTGGCCCAGCTTCAGTGACACCAGACAGGCTATATAGCCAGTCCCAAGAAAGGAACAAAAACCTCCAGTGGGATGACCATGCTTGGCCCCAGGACTGAGGAGGGAAAGGACCTGATTCTCAGGCATCCCAAACTCTCATCAGACAGACTGGACCAGAAAGCACCTACTGACCATCTTGCAGAGGTACACGGCTCATAATTCTTTGGCATATTGTTAGAGTGTGTAGCCTGGGAGGCTAAGACCTTCAGAGTGATTCCTAGGATCCCTTCAATCTCAAGCCAAATAAAAAGGGACCCCAGTGTGACAGCCCACACATCCAGCTTCCTGACACAAGCGCAATACTGAAAGGAAGGCGAGGAGCTGTCATCCCACCTCCACCCAGCAGAGGGCGCTCTCACCATGGAGCCGGGTGAGCAGGTGGGCAGCCTGGGGTTTTGGTGGCTGTTACTTATTAGGAACTCAGGTGAGCGGTTCCTTAAGCGGACTGAACCTCTCTCTCCGTGGCTCCTTCCTCAGTGCAGTGCACTGCTCACTCGACAAAACCGTTTCTCAAATCCCATTTCTCATTTGTCAATTTAAAGATGAAGATCAAGAAAGGCACCTCTCCCACAGGCAGTAAATGGACACTTAACAAGCCCGCTGCAGCCTGAGCTTTAACTGTAACCGACAGCAAACACAGGGCTCCAGACGGGAGCAGAATAGCCCTTCTGGGCATGGAATGCCAGGAAGCCCCTTAGAGAACAGAATAGAGCCAGGCCAGATGGCTAGAGTCCCTTCTAAGCAGGGGACACTGGGCAGAGCCAGAGGAGGCCTGAGCTCCCCACAGACTCCTGCTAAGTCCAAACTCACTCCATCATGGACAGAACAGCCTGGCCGAAAACAGAACCATGCTGGGAAGCATGACAGAGGAAGGCTAGAAGGGCCCAGGGTAATGGGGTGAGGCCCTTGGGAGAGGCCCTGGCGGCCCTGAGTCAGGAGCAACCCACTGAGGGCTGCAGAGGCCTGGCTGAGCTGAAGGCAGAGACTGGCACCAGTTCCAACCTACAGCATGTAAGCCCCATGTGTGCCAGGCTGGCTGTGCATGCAGCCCGACACCTTTGTAGACGGCAGTGCCATACCAGCGATGTCAGAAGGCTGGCCACTAGTAGGGACCGAAGTGACAAAGGCGTGGCCCAGAGTAGGACGGCAGGAATGAAGGGGAGGTGACATGACTGGCCATGGCAGGACACATGGGCTCACCATAACCAGCCGAGTCTGGTAACTAAGTTATATCCCGACTCCTCGGCCTTGTTCCTCGGGGGAGGCATCTCCAAGTCTCCAACAGCTCCTGGCACACAGACGCTGTGCAGCTAATGTCTGGTGACAGGAATGGAGTGTGACAGCCCGACTGGGCCTATCAATCCTCACCTGTCCCACCATGGTTTTGGCAAGGACTTCAGCCCTTCGGGGCCCACTCAGCATATCTGCCGCCCTCAGGAAGACCTGGGCCCGGTCTGCCACGGGCTTCAGGTCCCACTCTTTCCTGGCAGCCAAGGCAGCTTCGATGGCTTTGTTGAGCAAGGCCTGGACAGAGAAGTAAAGGGTTGCCTTCTGCTTTACACAGAAGAACACAGAGGGGGGACCAGAAGGACACTAGCTACTGACAGAACACCCCCCAGTCCTGTCCACACTGTTACAGACAGCCTGTCCTGTTGTCACTGTGAGGTCTGAGGCTCCTGTCAGGTTAGTCTCAAAACTAACTGATACAAAAGAAAGTTCCTGCCCCACTGTATCCCTAACTAAGAAGGTACCACACCCTCGGGATCTCTGACACTCCAACCTTGGGGTCAGAGCCACAGCTTGGCACACATACTAGCTACAGGTGACCCAGACCACACTGGTCCTCATGAGCATGTGGTACCAGCCCCTCCCTTGGGCTCCCCCTCCCTCACTCTTGGCCTGCCTTTCCATCTACCTATCTAACTGTTCTGACTGTCTTACAGACTCTACCCCACCCCTGAAAGGCCCGCTCCCCAGGTCAGCTCCAAGTAGTGGGTACTTTGATGACAATATTTGGTGCTATTGCCGCCCTGATCAATACGGCTAGGATTTGGCTCGGGTTAACCTGTACATGTCTGGTTCTGCTGCAGACTCAGCCCAAAGACTCCAGGGTCAGGGAGAGCGGTGACACCACCGCTCCACTCCCACATGGTCCACTCCCACCTGGTGGACCAGCCATCGTCATTGGGTACGCAGGGACTCACCTTGTCGGCGTAACAGAACTTGGCCACCTTGTGTCCATGGTTAAAAGGCTGGAAGAAGAGGGGAAGGGTGTCACAGTTCATAAGTAAGGCCGAGACCACAGAGCACTAGGCTCTGTTCATTCGTTATCAGCCTCTGTGGTCACTCGGACCTGCCTGAATCCCACCCAGCTCATCCACCTTCGGCACCAGGCCACGGCAGCTCTATCCTCCCCCTCCCTGGCTCTCCGTGCCTAGAAGCTGTGCACCCAGTCGCATTTAAAAATTCTTCCAACAGGCCGGTGAGACAGCTCAGTGGGTAAAGGCGCTTGCCACTCAAGCTTAGCGATGTGACTCCAATCTCCCAGAACCCCATAAAGGTGAACGGACAGAACCAACCCCACAAAGTTGTCCTCTGGCCTCCACAGATGCCCTGTGCTCAGAGTCACAAAGCTAGTGGGAACATGCAGAGAAAAATACGCTAGTTCTTCCAAGCTGGGTCCAGTACACAGTGCTCTTAGAGTTCTGTCTGAGCAGACTCTCTGGCACAAAGGCTAGCCCTTCACTCTCCCCGCCTCTGACTGTGAGACCCGTGAGCTCCCTGGTCTGCTGACAGCCATGATGCTTTCTAGAGGGCTGAACCCAGCTGGCAACTGACCTATGGGAAGAAGCCACCAGGGACACGCACACCCTTCCCAGGCTCCTTGCTGTGGACATGACTCAGGAATGGACCGGGCATGGCACCCTCTGATTCTAGAAGTTTTAGGCATCCACAGAATTCAAACTCTGGGAAGGGACAATGACCTTTACAGGCAGAGATCACAACTCCAAACCTGTGAGCTTCCAGGGAGAGGCCCAGGTACGAGGTGAGGATGAGCCCTGCCCTTGTCAGACCTACCGACAGCTGGTACTGCACATTGGATGTCCACACCTCTTCGTCCCCGACAATGCAGGGGATGGCTTCCGTCTGGCCCTTCAGGTCCTTCAGAGCCTACGGAACAGGACAGAAATGTGGACAGGAACTTCCTGCTTCTTTTTGTTCCATGTCCCTCACACCCTAGGACACCCCCCCTCCCTGTTACCTTCTGCAGTGCGTCCCGCTCGGGGCTGCCCTGAGTGAACGCTAAGACAGGTTCATTGGCCACCTTCAGAGAGGAGGCATGCCTCCACTGCAGCCTGGGAACGGAACAAGCACGGGGGGGGGGGGGGGGGGGAACAGACTGGTTAGCAGCCACTAAGTCAGTCCCTGCATCAACACGAGTGGTCCCCAGCTGGCCCAAAGCAAGTCCAGGGTTTGGGGAGACAACTGGCATTGGGTCTAAGACTTAGAAATCATAACTGTACCCCTGGGTGTCTTCAGGCACATAACTCACCTGCTCTGAGCCTGTTTCTACAGCCACTGAATGAGAAGAAGCCACCAACCCCCTGAAGTCATTTTATATGTGTTGGAGGCCACTGTCTCTTCTTTTCCTGAAATTCACTCCACAGAGTCAGGCTTTCTCTACACTGAACAGTTAGCCCGTGAGAGCCAGGGAGATGCCCTCAGCAGAGAGCTGGCATTCAAGTGGGCAAGGGCATCAAATATAGACCAGGAATTTGGGAGGACTGGCCTGGGTGCTGGCTGAAGCAACAGGCAAGGCTGGTTCGGAGAACCAACGTCCTGTTCCTGAGGCCTGGTTGGTGAGTGACCTCCATCTCCTTCCTTGGCTAGTACAAAGAGGGGAAGATACAAGGAACAGCACCAGCAGCCGGGTCCTGTTCATCATTCCAGAGCTAAAGCCCGCCCCTTCCGCTTCCAAGATGTGGCATGTTCCTGCAGGCCTCAGTTTGTTCTGTAAATGAGGACAGCTCAGAGGACATCTTAATGTTGGCAACAGTAAGTAACAGAGCATAGCCCCAGGGCAGGCCTCACCAGCTGTCCAGATAGCCAAGGAGTAAGTCAGCTGCTCATTTTATAATGAAAATGACTAGCTGGAGGCTGAAATGAAAAGAAACCTGAATTTGAGTCTAGACCCGCAGTTCTCAGCGTGTAGGTCATGACCACTTTGGGGGTCACATATCAGCTACCCTGCATATCAGCTATTTTACTATTTATAACAGTAGCAAAATTAGTTATGAAGTAGCAATAAAATTATGGTCGGGGGTCACCACAGCACAAGGAACCGTCGTATTAAAGGGTTAGGAAGGTTGCATTAGGAAGGTTGGGATCCACTGGTGTAGACAAAGCCAGGCACCATGTGTGAGATGCTGGGAAAGGTTACCACGTGCCCGGGACTCGGGCTGTGTGCTCTGAGGGGACACTCCAGAAAACCAGGAGTGCTCTCTCGGGACTGGGGTTTTGTGATGCTACTGTTGGGCAGAGAAGCGATTCCTCTCCAAGTGCCTGGACTGCACTTAGACAAAATGAAGAGATCTCTCAGAGAAAAACTGTAGGCTGGTCCTCCACCAGCGTAACCACGTTTCAGCGTAACCACGCTCACCAGGACAGAGCGGCCACGCTGAGGGAGAGGGACCATGCGTGTTTCTCCTTTCTCCATGAGAAGGAGTACAAAGGCCCTGTAGGTTTAGTCAGGGAGGCCTGGAGGGAGAAGAAAACAAACCCATGTGTGGTGGGTGTGGCCAGGGGGGCACACTCCAGGAGGAGGGCAGAACAGAGAGGTGTGGTAAAAGCCCAAAGAGGGTTATAGGGTTGAGGACAAGGAAGAGGGACATTTGCTGACAAAATCTATAAGAGGAGGGAAACTAAGCACCTACCTCGAGGTAGTGAGGGGAGGTGTCCATTCTCCCTCCACTGTCACATCCACAGGCCACGTCACATTCCTTGGCCCCACCCTTGTCTGGCCAAAGACCCAGTCCTCCCTCCCGGCAGCCTCATGCACCAGAACAGAATAGTGAGACCCATTAGGTTACTATGAAGACCAGACAGCTAAAAGAAGGCAAAGCTAGAGAAACCCACCATGTCCCTTCCTCCTATAATCCTGGAAACAGGGAGAGAGGCGTTTGAAGTTTCTAGGGGCTGACGGTGGGAAAGTAAAAATCTACCACATGGTCCAGCAGGCCTCTAGGCCTCCCCCTACCACCCACCATGTTGGACGCTGTCATTTCTGGAAGCAGATAAATCAAAGCCAACACTCCCAGCCAGTCAAGATCCCTCTCTACCAGTCTGACCAGCATGGCCCATCTACTCCTCTGGGAAGCCTGGAGCCTGCTTCCTCAGCCCAAGAACACCACAGGGTACCTTCAAAGGTCACCTCCAGTTGTGTGTGAACATGCCAGGCATTCCTCGCCCACTGGCCCCAAAGAGACTTACCAAGGCCCAGGAGTTTCCAAAGATACCCCCACCCCCACCCCCACCCCCACCCGCTTCTCCAACCAGGACTATATTCAGGACAGACCCAACTCTGGTGGGAAAAAGTCAGCACATACCCTACCCACACAGGGTCTCTTCCCTGATATCCCCCCCCGGCCCCCAACCCCCAAAGCAATACCAGAAACAGAAGTCCCACAGACCTCCCTCCACGTTTCCCAGGGCAGAGGTCCACTGTGACCTCAGGCTCACAGGGGCTTTTCCAGGGTCCTGGAAAATGTCCAGGCCCTGAAGAGGCTAATTCAAAAATCAAGTTGAACCTGAGTCAAGTAGTTCCAAAAATAACAAGCCTTTCTCCCAGCAGGCTTTTTTTCTTTTTTGGGTAGTGATCTGTCCTGATTTAACAGGCACCCCTCCCGTGGCTTGGACAAAGATGGAGGCAGATCATTCCACAAGACTTAAGGCTTCCAGGACAGTGAGTCTCAACCTTCCGAATGCTGTGATTCCTTAATACAGCTCCTCACGGTGTGGTGACCCCCCCCCACCAGAAAATCATTTTCGTTGTTACTTTTGTAACTATAATTTTGCTACTGCTGTGAATTGTAAGTGTATTTGGAGACAGGTCTGCCAAGGGGGTAGCGGACCTGCAGACTGAGAACCACTGCTCTAGGAGGATTCCCAAAGGCCTTTCTAGGCAGGATGGGCTTCCTCATTCATTCATTCATTCATTCATTCATACAATTAGCCCACAGCAACAACACAGATTTAATCCACGCACCAGGTGGTTTACGTTCCACACATTTCCGAGCTCGACCTGGACCTCAATCCTCCCGCTGTGGAGAGGAAACACAGGACAAGGTCTGTACCCAATGAATGTTTCCTGACATCCTGGGATAACCCCGTAAGGACCCTAGGGCCAGGGCCTGAGTCAGAAAGCTGTTCATTGTTCCCTGCAAGCTTCAAAGACCACATTCCCCTTCCCCACCTAGTGGCAGGAGATGTCCTGATTTCCAGGAAGAGTCGGAGCCAGCAAACTCAGCATTCATGGGAGGAGGTGGGTGGAAGAGGGCTTGGCTCCACCCTGTTCAAGGTTCAAAGTGCCATCAGCTCTCAGGAGAGTAACAGTCACTTCTCTCCACTGTCTCCAGGCTGCTTATGCCATAACCAAAGTGACACAATCATTCTGCCTCTCCAGTACCGGGACCAGCTCTGAGGGATACACACCTAAACAACTTAGTCATTATAAGTGCACCAGAGAACACCCACAGAGAAACCTCATGGATGCAAGCCGATCCAAGGGGACCTCTTTCAACCAGGAGATGCTGCAAAAGGGGAAGGCACGACACTGCCACACTAGGATATGATGCACCGTTTTGCAGGCAGCAAAGTTTCTTATTTTTGAGACGGTCTCAGGGCACATAGCCCAAACCAGCTCCAAAGTCACTCTGTAGAGGAAGATGACCTTGAACCTCCTCAAGTGCTGGCTGGGATTTCAGGTCTGCTTCTCCAGACCCAGTTTATACAACGATATGGATGGAACTCAGGGCTCCAGGCGTGTTAGTCATCGAATGAGCACATCCCCGGCGCTCTGTTACCACTGCACAGGACCACCACCGGATGAGTGGGGTTCATGATTGTCTATAGGGCAAGGTGGACTCTGACTGATTTACTTCTAATGTGTCACAGCGTACACATGAAGATCAAAACACAACTTGGAAGAGTTGGGTCTCTGCTTCTACCACATGGATCCTGAGAACCAGTCAGGTGGTCAGGCTTGGCAGCCAGCACCTTCACCTGGTGAACCAGCTTAAAGGCCCAAGACCTGGATGTTAGCATGAAAACCGGATCAAGGGAGACTCAACTTAAAACCACTTCAGGAGTCCTCAGGTGCATTCCCCATCACACATCCTCTGCAGAAGTGCAGCCGCCCCAGCCTTTCCTCAGACTTCTCACCACACTTGGATATCCCTCACAGGTGGCTCCCCCGACCCCTATGTCTGAGGGGGGCTCCTTTCCATCATCTCAAAGCCAAGCAGGAAAATTCGTGTTGGAGCCTGAGCATCTGATCCTGAAGCAATCGGCAAGGCAAGTTCCCGGAAGCAGCCCGTGACCCCTCCCCTCCCAGCTACCCAGCACATAAGGACCAGCTGAGAGAAAGCTTAGGAGGGAGCAGCAAACGCACATGGGGTGTGAGGGTGTGAGAGCCAGACAGCAGACCTCCAGGACTGAGCTGGTGGCACGGACCTCCTGCTAGCTAAGTACCAGGTCAACAAGAAAGTAGAGGCTATCTTGCTTTGTTTAGCCTCTGGTTTCCCCAGCTGTAATCTGGAGCCTGATAAGGCAAATCTCCCTTATCACTCAATTAGGTGTAATTAAGGTAGCAGTGGAGGCTCCTGGGGAGGGGAAACTGCAGGCCCAGGGCGGGGCAGCCTTACATGAACCACTTCACCTGGATGCCCTGGAAGACAGTGCAGATCATCCCCTGAGCTCTTAGGGTGCCGAGCACTGAGCGGAGTGAGGTACGGATACTGTCCTTGTGTTGTTTCTAATGCTGTGGTAAAATACTCAGACAAAAAGCAACTTGGGGACAGAAAGATTTCTGTTAGCTCACAATCCAGGTCTGTCACTGTGAGGAGCTCAGGGGCAGGAGCTCGAGACAGCTGGTCACAGCCACAGTCAAGAAGAGCAGAGAAAAGAGAACACATACATGTTCAAGTGCTTGTGCTTAGCTCAGAGGCTCCCGCCTAGGGAATGACGCCACCCACAGTGGGCTGGGTCTTTTCAGAATTAACTCAATTAAGACACCCCCCTACATCTGCCCATGACCAACCCAAAGTAGACAGTCTCTCACTGGGACTCTCTTCCCAGGTGTTAAAGCTAGTTAAAGCTGAGCATCTGGGGCACAGGCACTCTCCCAATGCACTAGGTTGCATTGTGATCCCATTTTATGGATAAGTAAACCGACGCTCAGAGATAGCATTGCAGCTCATGGTCACAGCTCATCTGTAATAGTGCAAACTTATAGAGTCAGGAGACATAGTCTGAAGTCAAAGGATATCTCAGAGATCTTGGGCCAGCCTGGATGATGGGATCAGTCAATCCCCTGACCACACACTGCAAGGGAACCACTCACTTCTCATGTGGAGGAGGAGAGCACCTCAGATGGACAGTCTGCAGCACTGCAGCTCAGCCTTCACTGTGCACTATGTAGACCAGGCTAGCCTCAAACTCAGAGATCTGCCTGCTTCTGCCTCCAAAGCGCTAGAATTAGAGGTATATGTCACCATACCCAACCTGGAGGACTTTCTTGCTATCCCAGCTACCCTTGGTATTTCTGTCAGAGCTGGCCATACCAGGCAGCCAACTGTAGGAGAGAGATGGGTCACCAGGTTACAGCAAGCCTCAGTTTTCTGGGTGCTGAGCATGTGTCAAACAACTTAGCATCCATGAACTCAGGCAAACCCCTAGATAAACAAGGTGTAGTGATGAAAGCTTGTAATTCCAGTTACTCCAGGCTGGGGCAGAGAGATTGCAAGAAGGGTGGGGGGGCGCTAGACATTCAGCCCCACAGTAAGTACCTGACTTACACACACAGGCTCCCAGCACTGCAAGAAAAAAATCCCGAAGTGACGACAACCGTGTGAGAGTTGCTACTGATACTTTCCACGTGACAACTTGAGGTTGCGTGCGTTGAGAAGCCAAGCCACCTGCACAGAGCCACAGAGCTGCTTGGAGGTGGAGCCACGATCCAAGCTGCACTCCGTTCTGGGCGGTTTTGACAGCAGCAACAGTTCAACACCTACTGTGTGCCGGGTGCAGAGTGTTTCCGGGTGCCATTGCCAGCTGATAAGCGTGGACTTGAACAGTGGTCAGAAACATTACGAGGACCTCAAGCTCCACCTGGTCCTTCACGGTATTCACAGAGTGCAGGGCAAGCACCACACCCTCGCATCTGACCCTTGTCACTGCCTGTGACACGGCTGCTAGGATTATCCCTATTATACAGATGACAACACCGAGGCAGGGTGCTGGGTGCGGTCGGGAACAGTCCACCTGCAGGACTCTGAGATTTCCCTAGACAATGGAAGGTCCAGAGCTTGGCAACACAGCCTGTGCCCATGCATGACAAAAACCAAACATGGGACTGAGCCAAGAATGCCCCGCAACCACGGCAGGGCATGGGGGGCGTCCTGGAAACAACCCCAAGATACACAGGAAGACTCACCAACGGGTCTGGAGCAAAGGTAAGTAAGGGACAGAAATGAGCATCCGTTGTAAGCCGACGACAGAGCTGGCGAGCTCTGCTGTTTACTGAGTTTTTGTGTAAGGGCAGGGAAGGCGGCTCAGTGGTACAATGCTCGCCCAGGATCCCAGCCCCATCTTCAGCACCGCATTGTGCGCCTGTGTTCACACCCACAAATGTAAGTTTGCATATAAATATGTACCATGCTTGTTTCAAAGGATCTAGTATTGCATCACTAAGGGCATGGATGAGGAAGTTAACACAGAAAATGGCAGAGGTCAAGGTGAAAACAAACCAGGCAGATGGGGGGGCCTGGTGATCAGCAGCTTGAAACCCTCAGCCAGTTTTCCTTCATTTCCACCGGCCTCAGTTGTTTAATCTGGGAAATGGGGAGAACAAACTTCTATATTGCAGGCTGCTGAGGGACTGAGGAAGGTAATCCATGTGAAAGGCAGGACAAGGTGGGGCCTGGGGAAGTGGCTCAGTTAGCAGAGTACCTGCCCAGCATGAAGGAGGCCCATAAAGCCCAGGGTTCCATCCTCAACACTGCATACCCTGACATAGCGCTACTGTACACTGGCAATCCTAGCATCTGAGATGTGAAGGCCTTCTGAAGATCAGAAGTTCAGTGTCACCCTAGGCAACATAGCAAGTTCAAAGCCAGCCTGGACTGCATAAGAGACCATCTCAAATAAAAGAAAAGATAAGTGGAGGCCATTGTGGCCAGTCCCTCCTCCAAGGCCAAATGGTAATTTTTTTTTTTCTTTTAAGATTTATTTAAAGTGTATGAGTACACTGTCACTGTCTTCAGACACACCAGAAGAAAGCATCAGATCCCATTACAGATGGTTGTGAGCCACCATGTGGTTGCTGGGAATTGAACTCAGGACCTCTGGAAGAGCAGTCAGTGCTCTTAACCACTGAGCCATCTCTCCAGCCCCCACTAAATGGTACTTCGATGATAAAATGTCTCCTAGCAAGGAAGGGCTTGCTGGCAAGTTCACACTCATTTACTCAGTTTGTACAGCGTTAGCAGGTGTCAGTCACAGCTCTGTGTCCTGGGGACATTCAGTAAGGTGTGACAGCCTATGAGAAGAAATTTAAGGCCAGGCAGTGGTGGTACATGCCTTTAATCCCAGCACTTGGGAGGCAGAGGCAGGTGGATTTCTGAGTTCGAGGCCAGCCTGGTCTACAGAGTGAGTTCCAGGACAGCCAGAACTACACAGAGAAACCCTGTCTCGAAAAACCAAAAAAAAAAAAAAAAAAAAGAAACTTAAGCTGTGAAGCTTTTTACCTACAAGCTTGAGACCTAAAAGCGTGGGTCTTTTTGGATTTCATATCTTTTCAGATTTTAAAATAGTTGCATTCACATAACCTTGGGCATGGCACCCCAGGCAAGAGAGAAAATGCAGGTATTATTTCATGTATAGTTTATATGAAGTCAGGTGTGGGTTGTTTTGATGCCAAACGCTCAACCACTGGGCTGTATTCTCAACGCACAATTTATTTATTTATTTATTTATTTATTTATTTATTTAGGGTTTTTTGAGATAGGGTCTTATTATGTAACAACGCTCAACCACTGGGCTGTATTCTCAACGCACTATTTATTTATTTATTTATTTAGGGTTTTTTGAGATAGGGTCTTATTATGTAACTCTGGGTGTCCTGGAACTCATTCTGTAGATCAGGCTGGCTTTGAACTCATGGAGATCCTCCCACTTCTGCCTTCTGAGTGCTGGGATTAAAGGCCTGTGCCACTTCTATCCAAAAAAAAATCAATTAAAAAAAAGTTTATTTTTAATTATGTGTGGTGTATGTGCATGTGTTTTTTGAGACAGAGTTTCTCTGTGTAAGCCTGGCTGTCCTGGAACTCACTCTGTAAACCAGGCTGGCCTCGAACTCAGAAATCTGCCTGCCTCTGCCTCCCAAGTGCTGGGATTCAAGGCATCCACGACAGCCAGGGCTACACAGGGAAACCCTGTGTAGAAAACAAACAAACAAACAAACAAACAAAACAGGGCCTGTGAAGATGGCGCATATCTTTAATCCCAGAGGCAGGGAGATGAGGGCAGGACAGCCTGAGCTGAATAGAGAAACCCTATCTCTAAAAATAAATAAATAAGTCTTCAAAAGAATGAGGGACCAAATGACTCCAGCAGCCCTAGGGTTGTGCCTCTCAGCCAGTGAGGAGAAGACATCTATCCAGAGACACTGTTCGAGTCGTGACTGAAGAAGCCACGGGGACCAGAGGCACAGGCTGGAAGCTTTCCTAAGCATCTTGCAGACCTGCCCCAAAGGTGAATGAAGCCGCTGATGTTGAGAAACCTCTCTGGGCACCCTGCCAGGTCAGCCGTACAAAAACCAGTTAGCCAGAGCCTGGAGAACTGGTTGCAAAATCCTCTTCTCACCAGTTTAGGGGGCCCGCACACTGAAGGGTGGGGATCTGGACCAGACCAACTGCAACTGCAGTTACATCTGCCTCAATAGGCAGAGGGTTCCCCAGAACAAGCTCCTAGTATCAGCATGGGGTACCTCATACTTGTTAGCTAGCTACAGGATACTGCTATTTGAAACTATTTCATAACTCAGACCGATTTCCAAAAGAGAAGACCGGGTGCTTGGGTCTATGCCTTTCTCCCCAGTTAAGTTGAAAACTCCCTGGAGTTCCACTCACGGATCATGCCCCACCCCTACCCAGATCCCCTTGACTGCAGTACACCTTGTACCACACTGACACCCAGAGAGGTAGGCACAAGGTAAACTTGAGAATCTATTAGAAGGCTCTGCCTATCTGAGCTCTCCATCCGGGGTCTGCAGTGGGTGGTCTCAGAGCAGGAAGAAACTGAAGAGCTGCAGGCTCAGTCTGCAAGAGGAGCACACACACACCCCCCACCCCAATCCTAATAGCTTCACACAACATTCGGAAGGGTTGAAACTCGCCCATGCCACCCCATGGGGGCAGGGAAAGGGTCACTGATTAACTCAAAAAGGTCATAACTCAGTGGAGGTAGACACGGTGGGTGGCAGGCCACAGAGCAGACAAATAGTAACCGAAGTAGGGGTGCAGGGGGCTGTGTAAACTGTACAAGGAAGGCAAACAGAAACGGGGAATAATACCCATGCCAAACAGGCTGTGCACCCCACTGGGGCAAGATATTGGAACACATCACTGAGGGGGCCAGGGTTCTGGCTGAACAGCAAGCAGCTCTCTGCCCTAAAGCTTGCCAGTCTCTTCATTACTTGTAAGGACTGTTATCTACACCTCAGTGAGATGTCTGAACCAAAGTGGCATTCCATACAGTGGAAACCAGACACTTCTTTGGAGACAGAGTCTCTCATGTAACCCTGGCCGGTCTTGAACCCACTACACAGAACAAGCTGGCCTGGCCTTGAACCCTCAGAACCCAGCCTGCCTCTTGCTTTCCAGGTGCTGCCACTTGTTTGTTTGTTTGTTTGTTTGTTTGTTTTTGAGACAAGGTTTCTTGGTGTATCCCTGACCCTCCTAGAACTTGCTCTGTAGACCAAGCTGGCTTTGAACTCAGTGATCTGCCTGCCTCTGCCTCTGGGGTGCTTTATTAAGGAATTTGTCTGAATGAACTTATGTAAATCTCAAAATAAGTCCCATGCCACCACGCAGAGCCGCATCACAAGTTATAAAAGTCATTATAGCACCCGCCGTAAAACAAAAGCCCAATATTGAACACAAAGAGAGTGGGAATAGAGAGGTCCCTGGGAGTGTCGGGAGGCTCCAGAATGAGAACACAGGAATGTCCAAGGACTGGGAGAGTCAGCAAATTTGGAATATCCAGCATTTGGAGGAAGAGAAGTGAAGGAAGGGGGCGTGGCCACAAGTCTGGGCGCCACACCCTACCCAGGGGGTCCTTGGCTAAGGAAAACTGACCATCTAGGACAGTGGTTCTCAACCTGTAGGTCGCCACCCCGAGCGACCCTTTCACAGGAGTCGCATATCAGTTATTCTGAATATTAAATATTTACATCACGATTCATAACAGTAGCAAAACACGGTTATGGAGTGGCATAATTTTACGGTTCGGAGGTCACCATACCATGAGGAACTGTGTTAAAGGGTCGCAACACTAGGAAGGTTGTGAATCACTGCTCTAGAGAGACGCGGTAAGGGGCAACAGGGTTTCCATGGGAAAGTGGCTCTTCAGGACGCGACTCCGCGCTTAGGGGAGCCATGGGGACGCTGGAAAGAGGGTGGTTGCAACAGAGTGGGATTTGCCCACGGCTCTCAGGGCTCCAGCAGCAGAGGGGTTCACTCACCCAGCGCCCCTCCAGGCGTGGGACAGCAAGGATCGGCGCAGGGACGGCAGCAGCAACATCGCGGAGAATCTAAGAGTCTTGCGCGGCTGTGGGAAGCTTGGAGTCAGCCCGGCAGGGCTGGACTAGGCAAGCCCGGAGCGCACCACCTATGCGGGAGGCGCAGCATCGTCCGGTCCACTTGCTTCGGGGTCCCTGTGCGGGTACCCCATCCTGTCAATAAATATCAGCTTTATTTAACATTAAAAAGGCCACCGTGGACTCCAGGTCAAAAGAGCGCAGCAGAAAAGCCCCGAAATGATGCTATTTTCTCTTTGCATCCTCTCCTTATGGTATGACCCAAGGAAAGAGGGCGTGAGCCTCACTGACCAATCAGAATCACGCATGAACGCCTCCGGGACAATCAGCTTGACCCGCAAGTTGCAGCCTTCTTAGGCAGGCTGGAGAGTTGCAGGAGCCAATGACAGATCCTGCACAGAGCACGTGCTCAGTGGTAGAAGGGGCCGGGGACCAGGTCGACGCGACAGGTGCTGCCAGGGTCCCCGGCCCTTGGCGGCTGGAAGGCTGACATCTGCGGGTCTCCATTCCCCCGGGTCCGCAGGGCCACACTAAGGCCAGCTCCCCGCGCCACCCCGGGGGCTGCCACCCTGGATGGAGCCTGATCTGCACTCTGCCTCCCAGCCTGGCTCAGGGCCGAGCCAAGCTGCCTGGGCCTGCTTCCTTCCAGATTGGAATCTGCGAGATAAACCCCTAGCGGACCTGAACTTAGCGTTCTCCGTTTTAATTTTCTTTCTTCCTTTTCTTAAAAGCCTCTGGCCACAAAAACCAGTTGTTCCTATCTCTGTCCCTCTGTCCTTCTGCCCCCAGATAAAATTTTCAGTTGTCTGCATGAGACGTTGTTTGATGAATACTCGAACCTATTAAAACAGCTTCTGAAGCCTGCTCTTAGGATGATACCTGAAGAAACCGCTGTAGTCAGTCCTAAGATGCTGGTGTGGGGTTTCTTACTTTATTCTTTTGAGTTTGTTTTTTTGTTGTATTTTTTTTTTTTTTTTTGTATTTTTGTATTTTTGGTTTTGGTTTTGTTTGTTGTTGTTTTGGTTTTTCGAGACAGGTTTCTCTGTGTAGCCCTGGCTGTCCTAGAACTCACTCTGTAGACCAGGCTGGCCTTGAACTCAGAAATCCGCCAGCCTCTACCAACCAAGTGCTGGGATTAAAGGCGTGCACCACCACTGCCCAGCTCTTTTGGGGTTTTATTATTAATATATATATATATATATATATATATATATATATATATATATATTTGGTTTGGTTTGGTTTTACTTTTCCAGAGGGATTTTCTCTGTGTAGCCTTGGCTGTCCTGGAATTCCCTCTATAGACCAGGCCCGTCTCGAATTTACAGAGATCTAACAGCCCATCTGCCTCCAGAGTACTGGAATTAAAGGCCTGTGCCACCACAGTCCCACTTCAATGTGTTTCTATGTCTCTGACAACGTAACCAGGGCATTCACTTTGGGGTCCCTTCTGTCCATTCTAGTTTGATAGCACACTGGGCAAATTTGCCTCAAAACACCATGACCAAAAAGCATGTGGGGAGCTAAGGGTTTACATGTGCAAATTCCCAGCTCATCATGGAGGTGGGAACCTGGAGGCAGGAGCTGATGCAGAAGCCATGGAGGGATGTTGCTTTACTGGCTTGCTCAGCCTTGCTGGTGGACTGCCAGTCCAGGGGTTGGACCACCTAGAATGGGCTGGGCCCTCACATCAATCACTAATTAAGAAAATGCCTAAGTAGCTAGGCAGTGGTGGTGCACGCCTTTACATCCAGTACTTGGGAGGTAGCTGCAGGCAGATCTCTGAGTTTGAGGCTAGCCTGGTCTACAGAGTAAGTTCCAGTCTATTCAGAGAAGCTTTGTTTCAAATAAACTAAAATAATGACAACAAGACTAAAAATAACAACACTAATAATAATAATAAATACAATAGAAAAAGGAAGAAAAGGAAAGGCCCTGCAGGCTTGCCCACAGCCTGATCCTTTGGAGGCATTTTCTCAATTTTTGGTTCCCTCCTTTCAGATGCCACTAGCTTATGTCAAGCTGACATAAAAACTATCTAGTCAGGCTCTATGGACCTCAGTTTCCTCTTCCGTGAAACAGGACGATAATGTCCACTTTGAACACCCGTCACCCTGGTCTTCTCCCTTTCCTGCCGATTATGCCATTTAACACACTCTGGGAGACCTGACTAGGAAAGAGGTGCTACGTAAATCTGACCAAGTGGCAGTTTCTCTCCAGCCTTGGAAAAGGCAGTTCACCGTGGAGGGATGGCACCTTTGAATGTGGCCCTTCGTTAAGAGTAACTGTAACAGTGGACAGTATCAAATCCAGAGGCCAGCAGGTGCTTCTTGTAGACATTCTGAAGAGGTCTGTGAAATGGGGGCTTTGGAGCTGGTGTGACCTCAACTTCAGACCAGGCAGTGCCAGTTAGCCTGGGGTCTCTCTGGGCCTCTTCTGTCTAATCCCCCTGCCTTATTTCCTTCTGGGAGGTTTTTTGTGCTTGTTTGTTGTTACTTGGTTTCTCAAGACAGGGTTTCTAGCTGTCCTGGGACTCACTTAGTAGACCAGGCTGTCCTTGAACTTACAGAGTTCTTACCTTCTGAGTGCTGGGATTAAAGATGTGAGCCACCTGGAAGATGCAAATCGGTAGGTTCCCTATCTTATCACTGATTGGTTAATACATTTGCTTTAGTCTTCTTGTCCCTCCCACAAGCACCAGGACACAAAGAAGCGTACAGCACGTGTTCGAAGATATTTTACTTTATTCCAAAGAAGCCAATATACAGGATATAAAGGGTACAGTATTTACAACAGTACAGTAAACAGGTTGGTTTTCTGGTAGGGTCAGTAGTCTTTGATGAGTACAAACCCCTCCCGGTGATTTTCAGACCCAGCTGACAGACACAGCAACGGTGGGTAGGGTGGGACTAAAAACCAGGTAGATGCTACAGTGTGTGGAAAGGGGTCATGTCATGGTGGGGAATTCACCACATCTCTTCGAGAGCTTGGGAAGGAACTGGAAAGGTGAGGAGTTTGCCTGAGACTCACACAGCCCACACTGAGCCTGGAAATCCCCTCCCAGAGAGAGTGGATGGCTTTGCCCAGACCCCTCCCCACTCCTCCCGCTAGGTCAGTCCCAGAGGGAGGACCCAGGTCTGAGGAAACTTTCCCTCCAGTGTCCTGGTCCTTCATCCAAAACCAAGCTCGACCTTGGCCTGGAGTAGCCACAGACAGGGCTGAGCCCTGAGCATCCTGGGTCCCTTCTGTGCCTGCTCCAGCTACCTGACCTCAGACATAATAAGTCCCTAAGCTCCTAAGAAGTCCTGTGTTCCCCAACCCCACAACTTCCCTCCTACTCTCCCCACAGCTGAATGGGAGCCAGTCTTGCCAGAGGGAGATGGAGTGACTGATGAGAACCGACTTCTGAAGCACCTCTCCCCTACCTCAGTTTTCTGTGGTCCACCCGCCCTCCGCACCCCACTTCCCTTCCAAGACTTCCAAGGAGCTGAGGGACGGGGAAGAGGAAACCACACTCCCACCCCAGCTATGTGCGGACGTTCAGTGATGCTAAAGGGTGAGCTGAGGAGAGAGATCACTGATGATTGTACACCGGAGTCAACGAGCATGGTGGTATCTCAGCCACAGCCAAACAAATGCTGGGCCACCATGACTGCCTACCCTAGATTAAAAACCTTTTCCTTTCATAAAAATACAGTCTCTTGGTTTATAAATAGAATACATTTAGCTTAAGTTACACCCTATCTTATCCCTTAACCCATCCCCTCTCCTCCCACCCTAAAGTCAAAGTGGTTCGACTCTCCATAGGACATCTGAGTTCTACCCCCAGAACAGAGTCCAAAGTGGATATGCCTTCCAGATATACTGCCACAGGGAGACAAAACCTCTTCCCTATCTTTCTCCTTTGGAGTCTTAGTAGAGTGTGTGTGTGCGTGTGTGTGTTTCATGACCAACCAGGGACCTGAACGGATGCTGTCTCCCTGCTCTGCCTCTGTATGTGACCCTCCCCAAACTAGGAGCATGACCAGGGGCAACACAGGGAGCCCATCTGAGAAGCCCTGAGCCACCAGTGTCAATATGACACTGGGCTCAGAAATAGAAAAGTCAAGAGGAAGTATACACATGTTTATTACAAGGACGGACAAGTTCGTCCAGACTGGGCAGGTGCTCCCCCAGTGAGCGGTGGGGTCTTTCTGGGCAAGCTGTGGGCTCACAATGAGGGCACAGAGAGGACCCACTGGCAACAAACTAAGAAACGAACAAACCAACCAAACAAACACAAAGAGGAGGCCAGGCCCAGAGCCCAGACCTAGCCAGGACACATGCCTACCACACCTTTGCTCCTCTCCACTCATCCTCCTGCCACAGAGCCTCACCCCCCAGGGGAAAGCAGACTTTGAAAGTCAGCAGGAGGGAGCCCACAGGAGCCTGCCTTTCTCATACACACCAGACAAACGGCCTATGTATACAGTTGGGAAAGTAAAATAACAACACAGAACAGCGACTTACACAGTAACACCCATCACCCCAAATGTTTATACTGTTGCTTACTGTCTTAACTCTAGAGATATGTGTCAGCCCACCACCACCTTGACGAACGACACAGGGCCGGCTTCTATTCTGCCTGCCCGACTCCGAGGCTCTAACGCTTTACCACTGGATGGACATCTTCCCCAGCCTCAGCTGAGGAAACCCATGAAGGCAACCATCTGTCTGCCCTCATAGAAACGGAAATCTTTACAGCAGCTAAGGTCCAGGCCCATCTGGCTCTGATACCCTTTGGTTAAAATAAAAAACAAAACAATATTATCAATAACACACAATAATAATATCCAGAAGCGTGTGAACCCTGTAACCTTTAAAAGAAGAGTTGGTGAGAAAGGGGAGGGGGTGGTGAGAACAGGGGCTGTGTCTCTTCACAAACCATTGTCCCTCCAAGTACCTGCCAGAAGGGACTATTTGCCCATCAAGAGATGATACATGAATTCTTGCAGACAGGGACAAACTGGTCCTCACGGGGACCAGTAGGAAACCCCTCCCCACACCATGGAAAACAGACTTGAGAAAGGCCACCAAATTCTGATAAATTAGTCACCAACAAACACATTCTCTCTCCTCTCTGTGCACACATAAGCCTACTATGTACACTGGTTCTAGATGCAAAACAGATGATAGGACCACTGAGAGAGAAGCAGAAGGATGCAGAGGAGGATCAGGTACCACTACCTGCTCCAGAGTCCTCTGCCCTTTACCACACAGGCCTCAGCAGGCCATGGGTTCTGAGCCCTGGGGACATGTTGTTCCTTTGACCTCCAGGGGGAGACGCTGGGTCAATAAAAACAACATAGGATATCAAAACCACTAGAGTGGACACAGAAATAAGGAAAGAAATAAAAACAAAACCTGATCGTTGCTAGGCGAGTCCCCAGCTGAGACTAGACGGATGCTCTATCTCATGGCCCCTTAACTCAGGCCCCGTGGAGCCTTGGGGAGTCACTGGCTCAGCGTCCAGCCAAATGGGTACGGAAAGCACGTAGGAATGAGGACGGACCTCACTTGAGGTTTCTCTCCGCCAGCCTGCCAGCAGCCTCGCCACCTGCCCCCCTTCCCTCACAAGGCTTTTCTTTCCCCAGCCAGAGGGACCAGAGGGACAAGAGGACCAAGACGGTGCCGTGGAGGACAGAGTAGGTACCAGGCCTGGCCCGTTCATACTTTCTCACAGAGAAATTACAACCGTGGAACCTGGCAGGTGACTGGAGGAGCGGGAAAGAACATCAAGTCATCAGGAGAATAAAAGACCACCACCCCTCCCACCCCACCCCACAGAGGTCCCCAAGAAAGCCAACAGTCCAGTGGGCCCACTTGCAGAATGCAGGCCAGCCTCACTAGCGATCTGACTGGGATCACCCCCAGATCCACCGCTCACCCTCAGAGGCTGTGAGGGTCTCTTGCTAACCTTGGCCTCCCTCCCGGTTCCCAGAAGTCTGAGAGAGGGCCTGCCTTCCCTAATGATATAAGGCAAGCTGCTTTTAGTTTTTGTTTTTTTGTTTTTTGCATAGTTTAAACACAGTGAGGCTCTTCCTTCCCCCACAGTGCCTTTCCCCGATACATCGCCACTAGATCCAAAAGAAAGGGGAAAAAATTGGTCTTCCCTCCCTCCGCTTCCATCCACCACTCTATTACTGGGTGAGAACGTATCGAGGACGACGCCTCACTCAGATCTGGAAGTAAAATAGTCTCCTTCCTCGGGAAGGCAGACCCCCGCAAGTCATCTTGGGACAGAGGGAGGGAGCAAAGCTCTTGTCCAATCAGAGGAGCAGGTGGGAGGGAGAAAACCAAAAGATACCACGCCCCAGGCCCCACCCTCACCTTAGAGTTTTGTATAAAAAACACCTGCTAGGAAGAATTCTTTGGAGCTCAAAGTGGCTCAGCTTAAGGGAGAAGGCACAGTTGCACTGCATCGACGCACAGAAGTCTGCGTTTGTGGTGTGTGTGTGGGACAATAGAAAAATCGACAGCACCATTCCGTGGGTGGGTGGTGGAGGAAGGAAGGAAGCAGCGGTCCCGCTGGGCCTCCGGAAAAGGGAGGACAGAAGTCTGTGTGTCGAGGACTGGAGCCCAAGTCGAGGAGCCCTCATGGCTCAGTGGGGAGAAGAGGCTGGGCCCTCATCACCAAGACCACCAGGAGCGTCGGGCCTCGGCCTCCGTCATCAGCTGACCATGGGCTCCACATCCGCCTCCCGCTCCAGGTCGTCCTGGATCTCGTCTGTACTTGCTGAGTCACTGCTGGCCACAGAACTGGGGGATGGTGAATTCCTGCATAGGGTGGAAGAAACCAGAGACTTTCAGAGAGCAGCCTGGGGGCCTTAACAGCCCAGGGCCTGGAGCTCTGGGCAGTCACACCTGTTAAAAACCTACCCTAAGGGTCTGGGGTGAGCAAAACATTTGTCTAAGTCTGCACAAGGAGCTGGGTCCCACTCTCAGCAACAACAAAGCAAGAACCTAGTAGAATCTACCCGGAGGAACTCCTGCCGTGAGATCCCGGCAAAGGGACCCTCTCCCCCAGTCCCTGTAGGTTCCATGAGCTGCCTACGGCTCTTGGTGTTCCTTGGGACCTTTGCCCTGGCCAAAGCTTACTGTAGCATATGGCTTATCAAAGAGAGAGAGAGAGAGAGAGAGAGAGAGAGAGAGAGAGAGAGAGAGAGAGAGAGAGAGAGAGAGAGAAAGGGGAAGGTTCATTCTGTAACCTTCCGTCATCCCTGGTCTGAACACAAAGCGGTACCCACTAAAAACCCCAGGTAACTGGGAAGAAGGAGCCTCAGTTAAGAAAACGCCTCCATCAGACTGGCCTGTAGTCTTAATGACTGCCGTGAGAGAGGGCTCAGTCCACTGCAGGTAACGCCACCCCTGGACGGGTGGTGCTGGACGGTCTACAAAAGCAGGTTGCGCAAGCCATGGAAAGTAAACTAGTAAACAGCAGCCCTCCGTGGCCTCGGCACTATTTCCTGGTTCCAGGTTCCTTCCCTGACTTCCCTCAACAACGGACTATGATGTGAACGCGTAAGCCAAGTAAACCCTTTCCTCCCCAACTTGGTTTCGGCCATAGTGTTCATCGCAGCAATAGAACACTAACTCAAACGGTCTTGCACACTGCCGGCTTTTGACAACTCTCTGTTGAACCGGTCAGTGGTGGTGGTATTGTCTGTTTGGTGTGGTTTCAGAAGCTCTGTGAGATTACCCACACTAGCCACCTAGCACATAGCAGGTATGCTCATGTTGGGGGCTTGGAGGGATGGGTGGACGGATGGGTGGGAGGACAGAGGGTCAGAAAAAAATGAAGCTGCACGAGGCAGCCCCGGAATGTCTGTGGAAGCCCCAGGCGTATGCGCATGCGCACAGCCGCACCTGTCTGCAGAGCCTTTGATGAGCCGGCGGCAGGTCTCCATCTGCACATCCAGGCCTCGCTTCATACTGCACATCTCCATATACTCATGAAGGTGTCGGTTCATGTCGCTCTTGGCTGTGGCCAGCTCCAGCTGGAAGGAGTCAATGACGAATAAAGGTGACGAGGGGGACCTTTCACCTCAGGTTACCGCCTGCAGCAACCGCCCTCCTCTATCCCTTGGTGGCGGCGCCATCCAGGCCCTGCCTTGTGGTATCAACCTTCCTTATTCTCTGCACACCAGTCAATATTCTTTAGACGTGCTTCTGGTCAAAGGGGGAGTGGTTGCTTAGCAACCCCAGAGAGGTCTGTCCAGCTAAGCCCTATCTGATTCCGGGGACTTCCAAGTACTCAGCATCTCTGGGGAGCTTGCTATGGACTGGAAAAGGAAACTGTTCATGTCTCTAAGCCTGTACTGTGACACCTGGAGGGAGGAGGGAGGACTCTGAACTTCTCCGACAGGAAGAGCACTAACTCTTGTATAGCTGTGGCCAAGCACACTGGCATGAATGACTGTGGGCAAGCGGCCTGTCCTCTTTGGACATGCTTTCCTTCTCTGTATGGGTACCTGGTCCTTATAGCAGAGGAGGAAGTAAGGATGACCACAGCTGACTTCCGAGGGATGCCAAAAGATGCTAGGCATCGGGTAAGCCTGTCATTGGCACTCTCCTGCCTCAGCCTCTTTAGGGGAGGCAGGAATCACTGCCTGACTTTACAAATTAGGAAAACAATACCCTAATAAAAACAGGTTTGGAAAGCCAGGCTTCTGACTCCTGGCCCTGACTTGCCCCATTTTGCAAGCCTGCGTTTCCATGAGCACCCGGGATCTACGCGGGCCCTGGGAGACTCCGCAGCAGGCTTCTTGTCTTGAGCGCTTACCTCGATCTGGCCAATCGTCTCCTGGTACTCCTTGTCTCTCGTCTTGAAGAAGGACTCGGTCTCATGGATCAAGTTGCCCAAGTTTTCTTCTTGCTGGGGAGACAGAAGGGATAGTTTAGCTGGGGGTCAGAGGCTGTGTGGGAAGGCATGAGGGATCCTGTGAGAGAGGCACCCCTGGGGAAGGCGGGCTAGGGCTCACCTCGCCCTGCAGGTCAATGGTTGGGTTACAGTTGGTAAAGTCCTCCCATAGCAGCAGTGTGTCTTCATTCTCTTCCCATGTCAGGCTGTCACAGTCGTCATCAAAGTCAAAGGTCTCCCGCCTATGGGTGACATCAGAGGGCATGACTGAACAGAAGCCAGGCCCCTGGGGTAAGAGGAGAGAAAGGGGCATCCTCCCCAGTGAGTGTGCAGCCATGGGAGATCTCAGAAAAGATGGGTGGTAGGCAAAGGGTCAGTGCTTTAGTCTTTCAGAACAAAGTGTCTAGTTTTAGATTAAGAGGGGTGTGGTGTATGGTTACAACCCCAGAATTCAGGGACATGAGACAGAAGGATCAAGTTCTAGGCCAGCCTGGGCTATATGGTGAGTTCCAATCAGCTTGAGCTATGGTATAAAACCTTGTCTCAAAATCTCCGGAGGGCTGGAGAGATGGCCATGAAGAACACTCACTGCTCTTGCAGAGAACTAGAGAACCGTTCCCAGCACCCACACAGCAGCTTAACACTGTTAACACTGGTTCCAGGGCCCCACAGCCTCCCCTGGACTCCACAGGCACTCCATGCACTCGTGCACAGACATATACACCCATTCGCATCAATAAAGTCTTTTTCTTCTAATCCCCTCAAAGGGGCTGGAGAGATGGCTTATTGGTTAAGAGCACTGACTGCTTTTCCAGAGGTCCCGAGTTCAATTCTCAGCAACCACATGGTGGCTCACAACCATCTGTAATGGAATCTGATGCCCTCTTCTGGCATGTCTGAAGACAGTGACAGTGTATTCATATATATAAAATAAATGAATAACTCTTAAAAACAACCTCAAAATCTCTCTCTCTTTCATGTGTGTGTGTTCGCTCGTGTACACGTGGGAGCGCTCGTGAGTGTGCATGTCCTTTAGACATGTTTCTAGTTAAAAAAAAAAGGTCTCCCCCCATGTTGAGCAAGGCAAATGCAGCCACACTCCTGACACCTTGCAGATGAGGAGAGCACAGCTCAGGAGGAAACATGCTTGCCCAAAGCCACCACTGCTGTGTAGCAGAGGCAGGACTGCGACCCAGACCTGCTGGCTCCCTACAGCTTTGGAAGCCACTTAGGACCAGCCTCCAACCTGGAGGGTAGTATGTTTACTAGTTTCTTTTCACGGGTCAGCAAACTGAAACTCGGGGAAGGCTGGGTGTCCTTCTGAATGGATATATGCTATCACTGGATTTAAATTAAAAATCTAAGTAACTTTGAGTCTTTTTCCTGTTGGCTAGAATGGGAGAAACGAGAGTAGTTATGTGATTTTTTTGCACACGACTGGTTGTCAAGATGCACAGATTACTCCAACTGGGGGCCTCTTAAAAACTATTCCATTTGCTGGATGTGGCAGTGCAGGCCTTGAATCCCAGCACTCAGGAAGCAGAGGCAGGTGGATCTCTGGAGAGTTCCAGGCCAGCCTGGCCTACATAGCAAGTTCTAGGCCAGCCAGGGCAATAAAGGAACCATGTCTCAAAACAAACAAAAACCACAACAAAAATCACACACAAAAAATCCTGGGATTACAGGCTTGTGCCACCATGCCAGGCTCTGAGAGTTCCTTTCTTTCTTTAATTTTTTTTTACGATTGACTTATTTTTATTTTATACGTATTAGTGTTCTGTCTACTTGTATTCTGTATGAGAGGGTATCAGATCCCCTGGAACTAGAGTTATAGACAGTTGTGACCAGCCATGTGTGTGCTATGAATTGAACCCAGGTCCTTTGGAAGAACAGCCAGTGCTCTTAACCACTCTTAACGGTTGAGCCATCTCTCCAGCCCTCGGGCTCTGAGTTGACATCAGTGGCACAGTACCGCAGATTTCCATTCAGGTATTCTCCCATTGTTTATGCCTCCCCATTCTACATTCTTTCCTGGCTCTTTTACAGCTCTGTTCTACCTCATTCAACAAAGGTATGAGTTGGGGGCCAAAAGACAGCGACACAGAGGGAACTTCTGATTTAAAAAAAAAAAAAAAAAAGGCTTCCTAGAGCGCCCCCTAGAGATAGGCCAGGCTTGTTCCCTTGCCTAATAGCAATTCTTGAAGTAGCCTATAGGTGGCGCCCGTGAGTCAGGAAATAAGCTTGGAGGGGTTTCTTGGAGAAGGAGGCAATTCTGAGCCTCTGGGGTCCATCCATCAGCACATCGCATAGTCCACTACTAACTGCACTTCCTTTCCAGCGTCTGAGATCTGAAGAAAAGCCCTACTGAGGGATGGCTAGCTAGAGCAGACAGGAAGATGGATGAGAGCAGAAACGGAAAGAGCTCCCACCCTCACCCGGGGACTTTGGAAGGAAGTCGAAAATCCTCCTCTCAGCCTGGGTTAGAAGCCCAAGCTACTGATTCGGATCAAAACCAAACAGAGTTCTGACACGGGTGTGTCATTCAAAGGCCTCACTAAAGCTGGCTGAGGGTGGGGGTGGGGTGGGGGTGGGAGTAACCGCCAGGCTGGGAATACCAGTTGGGAACTAAAAAAAAAAAATCACTGAAACAGTTACTAACACTTGCTAGAGCAACAGGATAGGGGTAGGGGATAATCAAAGACTTTCTTTCTTTCTTTCTTTCTTTCTTTCTTTCTTTCTTTCTTTCTCTCTTTCTTTCACTTAGGCAACTTTAAAGCCAGACAAATCTAATTAGACACTGAACCCTGTCAACGCTCCGGTGCCACCACATGAGGGATCACTTCTCCATTGCTCATAACTGAACGCTTTCTGCACACCCAAGAGGGAGCCCTCGCCAAAGGCGCCCCCGACTCAGCTCTCTGGATGGGTGCCTGTGCTCTGCGCCTCCTTTCTGACCAGATTAACGATTCCCTGGGGACTTCATGAACACACAGATAATTGATTTCTTCTGAGGAGCCCTTTTACTCAACAAAATGAAGGAGATTTGGGGTGTCTGCACATCAAAGAATGATTCAGACTCAGGAATTCCCAGTGCGACACTGGGAAGTCCTGGACCCGAGCCACATTTCTTTTTAAAAGCTGAGGGATGCAGCTCAGCTGAGAGTGCTTGCCTACCATGAATGGGGGGAGGGGCGGGGGTGGGAGGCTAGGTTTGATTCCCCAGCACTGCACAAACCAGGCATGGGCCCTAGTACTCAAGGGGTGGAGGCAGGCAGATCACAAGTTCAAGGTCGTTCTAGACTACATAGCAAGCTTGAGGCTAGCCTGGGCTATATGAGCCCCTCTCTCAAAAATAAAACCAAAAGAGGTGGGGGTTGGGAGGATGCCCTCTTGTCAGCAGAAATGAGAACATGAGACCTGGAGCTGAAAGATGAACCAAGAGACAAGGCACGTCCTTGGCATGATCGATAGCAAGTGTCCAGCCTGGTCTCCGGTCTGTCTGAAGGGAGGTCTGAGGGGAGGACCTCCCAAGTCCACCCTGCTTGTTCCTGAGCACCTAACTAAAGATAAGACCCAGCAGACAGGAGCAGTGAGTGGGGCAGCAGACAGAAGATGGACATCTCTTCCAAGCAGGAAGGTGGCTAATTTTTTTTTTTTTTTTTTGGTGGGCCTGGCTCTGCCCTTCTGTGGGCCCTTCTGTGTTTCCCTTGTCTAGAGCTCAAGGAGCTGGTGGTCTGATCATTAGATGCTGCCAGCGGTGACTGAGCTGAACTTTCAGAGTCCAGGTGCCTGAGAGTATAGGGCTCCCAGCCCTGCCCTTGACTCACCCAGTGTCCCCACCCCATCCCACCTTGGGGTACCGTATGTATTCAAGTTAAAAGTGGATCAGGGTTCAGAACAAAGCACCGAGCAGGCAAAGGCCACTGTGCCACCAGGGCGACAGACTCAATGGGTTTTGGTGCACCAGTTCTCTCTATGGTTCGCTAAGGTGTCCTGAAGGATGGCATATGTTGATTTCTTTCAATGACAAAGTCTAAGCTACCAATGTGACATCACTGAGCCTGCACACAGACAGCATACACACACACACACAGACACACACACACACAGACAACAAACATACACGGGCACACAGTACACGCTGGAGCACATACACATAGACACACAGATAGCACACACACACACACACACAACACAGCTGCCTCTGGCCATCACCTATACACTCAGGCCAGACTCTGCCCCTCAGCCAGAACCTCCTGGTGAGGGAGTGCTAGTGAGTGACAGGTTGTGGTCTGAGTCCCAACTGTCACATATGGCTGAACTTCCTCAGAACCTTCAAAAGGTTAACAACAACCCTGTCTGCTCGGCAAAGGTCTAGAGTCAGCCAAGTGTCATTTTGTGGAGGACACTTGGTGACGATCAAGAGTCTTCCCATAAGCCATGTGTGGGTCAGCTCACCAGCCCAAGAGAGACTGGAAGATGGGGGGGAGGGGTGCTGCACGGCTGGGAACAGCCCACCAAGGTGACACCATGCCACTGGTCCTTCCTGCACACATAAAGTCACCAGGCTGACTCTACATACAAAGAGGGGGGAGATAGCCCAGCCTTTTCATCTCTTGGGCAAGGAATAAAGAATCATGGGTACACGTCCAAATCCAGGAGGCACCAGATACCCAGCCATGGATGATGCCATGAAATCTCCGGTCTCGATCCTCCAAAGAGAGGTTTAAAACAGGAAGCTTCCCAAACTCTCTGTTTACAATGAATCCAGCCCTGTGGTGGGGACGGCAGCTGATAGTGCAGGCCTTTAATCCCAGCACTCAGGAGGCAGAGGCAGGCGTTTCTCTGAGTTTGAAATCAGCCTGGTCTACATAGTGAGTTCCAGGACAGCCAGAGCTACACAGAGAAAGCATGCTGGGGGTGGGGGGGGGAAACAAAAACAAAACTCCAGTGGCTGGAGAGATGACTCAGTGGTTAACAGCACTGGCTGCTCTCTCAGAGGAACCACGTTCGACTGGGAACATGCACGGTGGCTCCTAACTCTAACTGCAGTCCTTGGGGACCGAACGCCCTCTTCTACCTTCCATAGGCACCAGGAACACACATGGTCCACAGACATACATGCAGGCAAAACACCCACACACATAAAATTAAAAAAATAATAATAATAAAATAGGGGCTGGAGAGGTGGCTCAGCAGTTAAGAGCACTGGCTGCTCTTGCAGCAGACCTAGGTTTGAGTCCCAGCACCCACACAGTGGCTCATAGTCTTCTGTAACTCCTGTTTCAGGGGATCTGATGTCTTCTTTTGACCTCCACTGAAAGCAGAGACACACATGGCAAGTGGACATACATCCAGGCAAAACATTCATACAACAACAACAGAATACATATAAAATTTTAAAATAAGCAAATACATTAAAAAAAATAATAATAATCTAGGGGCTGGAAATACAGCTTAGTGAGCAAAACGCTTGCCTTGCAAGGATGAGGACCTGAGTTCAATCCCCAGCACACACACTAAAAAGCCAGGCATGGAGCCAGGCAGTGGTGGCACACACCTTTAATTCCAGCACTCGGGAGGCAGAGGCAGGTGGATCCGTGAGTTCAAGGACAGCCTAGTCTGATTACACTTGTAATCCCAGCACTGGGGAGGAATACAGGCAGAGCCCTGGGGCTGGATGGTCAGCCGACCTAACCTAACCAGCAAGCCCTAAGCCTGATATCCAAGAAACAAGGTGAATAGTGCCTGAGAAATGACATGCATGGCTGATCGCTGGTGCGCCCCCCCCCACACACACACAGACACACAGACACACACACACACAGACACACACAGACACACACACACACACACACACACACACATTCTTTCAGGACACATGACTCATGTCAGCCCAGCCACCGATGTGTCCCCGGGTTGGGCAAGCTGGGTACTCACAGCTGGTTAAACATGCGCTTCATCTCATCAGTGATGTTCATGGAGCCAACCTCCTCATCTGAGAACCGGTTCACCTCCCCGTCCTGCTCGGAGATGTCGTCATCCGAAGCCACCTTACGATCTTTCTTCTTAGGGACCACCTGGATGGGGAAGGAAGAGACCAAGGTAACAGGGGTGCTTGGCCAGGGTGAAGGGTGGGGGTCAGTCTGGGAGGGAACCACTGTCCTGAGGAGTGGATGGAGTATGGCTGGGACCAGCCACCACCGCAGGGAGTTGCATAGGTCCTCTACGAAGCAGGCAGCGTTAGCAGGAAGCGTGAGGTGTGAGGCATGCAGGGTGGAGAACACAGACACAGGGGCCAAGTCCAGTTTGGTGACTGGGCCAGCCCAGCTCTCCCATCACCAGAAAAGCAGCCCCATGATTTGAAACAAGTATAGGTCAGGTGTGGGCACCATCACCTGGAATGTCTCAAAGCCAGCCCGAGAGACCAAGAAACAAAGGTCACAAGAGCTGCATGCTTCCAGAACCTTCCTCTCACGTGCAGAGGCATAGAGGGGTTCACCAAGCTCTGCTCCAAGCAGAAAAGACCCGTGCAAATGAGGGCTGTGTAGCTCCCTCAACGGATCAGTCCCCAGCAGGAGAGCATGAGATGGGGAAAGCCCTGGGGAGGCCCCAACCTCCCCCAACTATGTCCAGAGTCACACACAGAAAGCAACAACACACTGCACTGCCCTGGGCTAAAGCACAAGCCAAACTATGACCCAAGACTTCTGAGATGACACGCACCCTCCGTTAACAGGACCACACCCCACCCCTCTCCAGAACTGCCCATTGGTGCCCAACTGTCAGGGCTCTCGCCATGGGAACGATGTGGAATCTCAGAGAAAGAGGCTGTATGAGAAGCAAGGGCTCAGAATGGGCCTGAGAACACGTCCTGGGGGGCCAGGAGATCTACCATGTTCTTCCTCGGCCTGTCCTCCCAGGCCTCAGTCTCCTCAGCTATAACTACAAATCCCCAAGTCATGTTTCCCTAGGGGAGGTCAGGTGACTCTCAGGTTCGGGGTGATGGACATGTGGAGGGAAAGGGGAGCTGACAGGGTGTGGTGGAGCTCAGGGTGCTCTAAGAGCGTTGGGGTGGAGACAGGTGAGCGGGGCCGGCCCTGGTCACCTGGAAGATCTTGGACACGTCTTCCGAGTTCCGCTGCTGCGCGACATCGCACAGCTTAGCCGTGATATCGATTCGGCGGCAGATGTCCATGTCCACCTTCATAGCCTTTTCTTGGATCTTTGTGTCCAGGTCTGTCATGGGCTGCAGGGAGGACAGCAGGGTTACATGAGCGAGGGGCGGAGCAAGCGTGAGGGGGCCATCAGGAGTAGGGAGAACCCTAGAAGACAGGTAGACCCTGGAGTTGGTTGGGGAGCGTGTTGAGCCTTTCCTGAGGGTTGGAAGGGGTTGGTGGACACTGCTCAGGGTGGGAAGGGACATGGGGACTTCAGGAGGGAAGAAGATGTGAGGCCATGTGTGCTGGTCCCACTCAGAGCTGCAGGGCACAGCAGTGTCGGTTTAGTTTTCTCGAAGGACAAGCAAGACTACTGTGACTGTTGAAATCCTTCCAAGGCTGTGGTGCCGCTCGTTAGGCAGAGGCCTTGAGTTTAGTTCCTTAGTGAGAGCTCGCACACGCACTCTCGCACACACACACACACACACACACACACACACACACACACACACACGACTCCCCTTCTCTTCCCATCTTCATGCCCCACTCTTCCTCATAGTGTCTCTCTTTCTCTCTCTCTCTCTCTCTCTCTCTCTCTCTCTCTCTCTCTCTCTCTCTCTCTGCCACGGATGACAGACAGCAGGGGTCACCACACAGAAAGAGCAAGGGCTCCCTCTGCATCCAAGTGTAGGGAAGCCAGGTGGCCTCCAACCACACTCAACTGGGTGTCCCAGAAAGCCGGGTGCTGAGCCAGGCTGAGTCACCAAGTTCAGGCTCCTTCTCCTTTCGGTGGGCTCTCCTGGCAGACAGCCCGCCACTTTAAGATAGCAAGAAACTCAGGTCTCTGAGTAGAGAAAGCCTACACTGCTAACAGACATTTCCACCCATGGTTGATCACTCAGAGGGGCCCCCAGATGGCCAAGAAGACGCAAGTACCAGCCCTTCCCGACTTAACAAGGACACCCTAAAGGCAGATGCCCTGAGCCTGAAGTCTCTTGGGTTGGCACAGCCAAGACCATTCGGTCACCTATGTTCTGCAGACACCAAGATCGCCACATGGCGAGCTAGGGAGAGTCGAGCAACACATACAGATGTCAGGGCCCCAAGGATGGCAATGGGTTAAGCAGCAGGTTAAAGCGACTCTATTCAGACACAGGGAAGCAATTTTGGGAGGGTGGGGAGGCTTCTGGTTCCCGATGCACCCCTCATCAGAACAAACCAGCCAGCCACGACTGTAACTATAAGCCGAGCTCGAGCCTCGGAGTGAATGAAGCGTTTGGCATGATGGGTAAAGAAAGGGAGGTCATGATGCCTAGGGTGACAGCCACACCACTTACGTCACTCATAAGCCCTTTGAACACCACCAGCTCGGCCTTGAGCCGTTCAATCTTCTCGTTCATCTCCTCCTGGATGGCCTCGGCTTCTTGCGCTGCCTGCGGATGGATGGAGATAGGCGGGCTTTAAAGGGACGAGAGGATGGACACCTGGGCTCAGAGCCATGGAAAGCAGATGCCGAACTAAAGCCAACAGTGTGCCTCAGCCGCCCTGGTGACACTTAAGGGGGCCGCTTATGACAAAGAAAAATGGGCAGCAGTATAAGCTTAAGGCCAGCCTTTAAATAAAAATACAAGGTCAACCCTAACCCACCAATGTCTGACCAGCCTTGTCCTTGACACTTTTTGTCAGTCAGTCTAACACAACATCTCAAGGTGTGCGTCAGGATGTGGGTGTGTCTGTGCAGAGAAGTCTGGGAAGTCACACATTAAACTGATACACCAGAAGGCAGAACTACAGATAATTTTGATCCTTTGTAATTTCAGGGGGTGGGGGGCAAGACCAAACTCCTTATGTAGCCGATCATGACTTTAAACTTCTTTTGCTGCTGCTGCTGCTGTTTGGTTTTCAAGAAAGGGTTTCTCTGTGTAGTCCTGGCTGTCCTGGAACTCACTCTGTAGACCAGGCTGGCCTCGAACTCAGAGATCTGCCTGCCTCTGCCTCCCAAGCACTGGGATTAAAGACCTGTACCACTATGCCTGGCTCAACCTTGAACTGACCTTCCTGTCTCCTCAAATGTCTTCCTGTATATCTCAAATGCTGGAGTTACTGGTGCGCACCAAATCCCATTTACTCTGGGAACCCAGGACTTTGTACGCTGGGAAAACATTCTACTGACTGAGCTTTGTCTCTCCCTTTCCTAGAAAATGAAAAATAAACTAATTTTATTTATTTACTTATTTATTTGTTTTTTCAAGACAGGGATTCTCTGTGTAGCCTTGACTGTCCTGGAACTTGCTCTGTAGAACAGGCTGGCCTCGAACTCAGAAAGATTCACCTGTCTCTGCCTCCCTAGATCTAGGACTACAGGCATGCATCACCACCGCCTAGCTAGTCATTTTAATTTTTAATTATTAATTCTAAAATGAATTAATTCTAATTTTTAAAATTTTTCTCAGTGCTAGAGATCAAACTTGGAGCTGCGCACAAGACAGGAAAAGTGCTCTGCCACCGAGACACACCTCCGGCAACTTTAAAAACAGTTTTGTTTTGTTGAATTAGGGTCTCATGAAACCCAAGGTGCCTGCAACTCACTATGCATCCCAGGCTGGCCTTGAATCCCTCATCCTCCTGCCTCCACCTCTCAAGTAATTGTAGGTGTGAGTTGTCACACCACTTGTAAAAAAAATAAATAAATAAACTATGTCTGCTTTGCCTTTTCTTCGTGTGGCTGGCTTTGACCACATGACAGAGAAAAGAAAGAGCACAGTCTGAGGAAAAACATGCTGCTCTGGTTCCCTGTCAATACACGCGTTGGGAGGCCCCAGTGCAGAGTAGCTAGGAGCAACAACAGGAGAGCCCTCAGGTCTTGGGCTGGGGGAATCCCATTGTCCTCAGCTCTCTCGACAAGACAGGGACTTGCAGTTGGAAAGTCAAAGGAACCTGAGGGCCACCTATCCCAAAGTAGCTGGCCCTGGTCATCCAGTAAGACCCAGACTTGCCACGTCCTTAGCTCTTCTGCCCTGCAATGCTTGGCTGAGGGAGAGGAGAGTGATCAGGGCCGAGGCTATGCTGGGCCTCTCTGTTCAGCTTTTCCCATCAGGGCCCCACAGCTAACCCGCAACGCTCTCCGGCGGCAAAATCTTACCTCCTGCAGCGTGTCCACCATGGTCTGAAGGTTCATACTCTTGGCCAGTTCTTCCTCCCATCTGCAACAGCCAAGAAGAGCAAATGGTCAGAGGACCTCCTGCCAGTCAGTCCCCAGTTCCCACCCTCATCATTCACGCAGGGCAGAGAGATGCCGGGAAACCTTGTCTGTCCTCAAACAGCTCCCAGCTTAGAAGGAGGAGGAGCAACATGACAGCGGACCGTTGCTAATCACAAGGTCAGATGGCGGCAAATGCTACCTTTGAGGCACAAGCATGGTACTGTGAGGGGCACGTGCCACCTCCATAAAAACTGCTAGTCCAGCTGTTGCTGCAAGGGAGAATATTAAAGCTGGGCTCTAGGACTCTTCTCTGCACCCCAAGAAGCAAGCTTTCCATGCTAAACTTGGTATTACACGGTATTACAAAAGCTGTGTGTTCTACAGCACACCCTACAGGCTTGTACAGGTATTACAGTCTTACGATGTGGGGTCTGAGCTCAGTGGTTAAATATCCTGCCCAAAGGCACACACCTAATCCATAGGCAAGAAACACTGCTGCAGTGTTTCTCGTATACCAGACCCTAAGTAGAGAACTTTAACCCCCACCTCCCCACACCCCCCCCCCACATACACATCGGTTGAAGCTGAAGAGGAAAGGACAGGAACTAAGCACACAGGATTGGAAGTGTACTCCAACATGAGCCGTGCAATATAGGGAGAGGAGGAGGGGCAGCTCCGGGAAGCTGTGTCAATCCGGGGGATACTAACAAAGGTAAAGCACCAGCTTCTCCCTAGAGAGGTTTACATTAACCAACTCAGGCCTCCAGCACTGTGGGGGATTCATAAGGCCATTCCCCCATGCCTCAGCAGATAAACAAAGCGTGGCTGAGAGACCCTTACCCTGTGTGGTAGGGACAAGGGTAGCCAGGACTCAGCCTCCAAGGTTGAGCACCCCACTAAGGTCTGCTCCCTGCCCAGGAGAGCTGGCAGCCTATGCCTGCCCTCCTCCAGCGTAGGACAAACAGACAAGCTTCTGTCTTTCCTCACTCCATGCTACCCTCCCTACATGGTCGGCCGCTGAGCAAGGAAGTCTGAAGTCTCTTAAGATGCTGTGGGGCCGGGCTAAAAATAGGCCAGAGGGGAGGACTGGATGAAGGGCTGGTTACATCATCAGCTTTTGGAAACAAGAGAAAATGGATACTGTTTGCACACATGGAGGAAAATTCTTCCTCTCCAGACGAGCCTTCCCTGCCAGGCTCCCAGATGACATGAGCTCACTTCTGTCCGAACCAACTGCATCACAGGGCCCATATCTGCCCTGAGCTCCAGTCTGGAACTACAGAGGACACAGAGGGGACCTCAGGGCCTCACATGGATAGGCCACATCCCTAGATGACCTCCCCTCCAGCCCCAAACAGAGAGGCACACTGAGAGGCTACGTTTGCTCAAGGTTGTCAGGGTTGATACTGACCCCAGAGCCAAGCCAGCTTTCATTGAGGACCATTGTGAAGGGAAGGGGTGCCAGGTTACACTCACCCCTAGTTGCAGCCCAGGACATTTGGGGCTTCCTCAGGGAAGAAGGCCCAGGACACAGGGTCCAAGCTGAATCATCACTCCTGGCCACACTCCTCTGGTGGAGGACGACAGAGCAGGCGCAAAGGAGAGTGTGTGGTACTGGCTGCACCCTGGCATCTGGGGCCAGGCCCTCTCATGCCAACCACAAGAGCAAACAAGCAAAGGTTGGAGAGAGAACAGTTCACCACTGGTGCCCCCAGGCACCCCTGGAGTGCAGCAAACCCTAACCTTTCCACCGATTATCCATCTAGTGAGAAGTCAGGCGCACCTATCAACCCAGGCATGTCTCCGGATCTCTCGGCAGATGTTGCCCAGGTCTCACATACAAGACGCATTCCCTCACATACACGTCGGCTTTCACGCAAATTACGAAGCCTTTCAGGTTTTTTTATCCAGAACTACTTGCCGAAGACGGAGCTCCGATTCAGAGAAATAATTTAACTTTTCTAAAGTCACACAGCAGGTAATAGGGGACTGGGACCCGAATCTCACTCAGCCTAGATCCTGCAGGTGAACATTGCCCCCACATAAAACCCAGTACAGCAAGTCTGCACAGGGCAGACAGCTCCCAGGTGGTGGCAGCCTACGAGAACACTTTGTGTGTCTACACCATCTAGTGTCTTGACCTCCTAGCTCCCTTCCCTCTCAGCCTAGACCCTGTACCCATTTCCATCACGTTTCCCAGGCTGCACCCCAAGGATGAGTTTGCACAGATGATTTCCTGGGCCTCTTACTTCCAAAACTGGAGTAGGTGTGCAGCTGGTTTTCTGTCCTGCAGGAGACGAAACACGGACCCTGAATGTGGGCAGCAGCTGGCTGCACAGCCTGAACCAACTGCCCTGAAGAGATGTCCCTCCCAGGGGTGGCAGCAGGAAAACCTGGCACAGCTGGCAGCCACATTGACAGTGCAGAAAATCTCTGCCCTTCAGCCACTGGCTGCCTGGATTATCAGGGGACAGGCAGGTGGTATATCTTCCGGGGGACCCAGCTTCACCGAAATCTTGTCAGCAGAATGACTGAGGTTTCAGCACCAATTCCCCAGAAACCATCCAGGCCCTGTCCAAGGCTGCCTACAGAGGGTGGCTTAGCTGGAGAGGGGACCTGCAAACACTAGGAACTGAGCAGCAGGAAGCACAGGACCACCTTTCACCAGGAGGGGACACTCACTTTAAAGCTTTGGGCCAGGGCTTGGTGGATTTCCTGAAACCCTTTGTTTTCTAGACTCCTGTCAGGGTGTGGCTCTGAGCTAGACAAGGTGGCTGGAGTCACCTTTAAGAGACCACCTGTGGGGTAGGAGGGTGGCTGGCATTCCTTTGTCCTGACACTCAGTCCATCCAACTTCTAAGTGTGGTGTGAGGGGTGGAAGAACTGGAGGGAAGCGGGTATTCCAGGGTCAGGTGCGTTCAATCCCCCAAGGACTGCTCCCATGTTGAAGATGCAGAAGCATGCTTAGCCTCCAGGCAAGGGTTAGCCTGTTCCTCTCCTCCTCCCCGTCCCCTTCCTCTGCCTTCTGGAACCTTCTTCCTTCTCCCAGGCCTACCGGGGTGTCATTTTAGCTCCACTGCATCTGCCTCAATCTCCACAATGGTTTTTCTCTCTCAGAACGCCACAGATTTAAGGCAGACTGAGGGACCAGGATATGTCCTCCCAGGAGGCCTGGACACCTTGTACGCCACTCAGAGCTCTTTCCTAAGGGTGACAGGCCCATGAAGCCAGGGACAGCAATGGGCCTCGAAGTGAGGGCACCTCCAACCTCTTCACCATGTCAGCGTCTGAGGGCAGCCTCACCTTGCTCTGAGCACCCTGGGCCCTGGCTAAATGAAGCAAGGAGGGACTAGAAAGGAAAGGAGATTTCTACAAAGGGAGAGCTGAGTCTACAGCTGGAGGCCAGCCTCACTCCCGCTTCTTGGTAGGAGTGGGATACTCAGTGAATGGGAGTCAGTGCTCTCCTTCCACCATGTGGGGTGCTGGGATTGAACTCAGGCTTGGTGGCAACCACCTTTCCCTGAGCCATCTTGCCGACTCTTATTGAATGGAAGGGGATGGGTTAGATGGGTGGATGGAAAGATGAATAGGTGAATGGATAGGTGGGAAGGAAGGTGAATGGGGAGTGGATGAATGGGGGATGTATGAATGAGAGTGGGGATGAATGGGGTAGGTGGATGAAATGATCCACACTCCTTTCACATAAGCCCTGCCCCAGCATCTTATCTTTGTTTCCCAGCCGGGGGAATCCACAACTAAATTCCCAGCACAACCAGGCTCCCTCAGTGTCCACCAGGCTCAAGCATCCCTCCTGGGGGAGGGGCGAAAGCATACAGGACAGGAAGTTTGCAGGAGAGAGAGAAACCTTCCCCTCCCACTACTTACAACCCTTCAAGGCCAGGAGGGGAGGCGGGAACGTTAGACAATCAATGCAGTGAGAGGAAATGACTCCACAAAGGAGCCCCGCCAGCCCCGAGAGCCAGGCCCCACCACCACCTCGCCGGAAGAGGCACAAGTGGGAGACTGGCAGCTGGAGGGGGAGGTGGCAGCCTCGTCACAGCCAGATGTGGCCTCTCAGCATTCCAGAGGAGCCAGCGCTAGGACCACGTGACAGATGAGAAATCTCGGCTGACCACTGGGGGGAGGGGACGGCTTTAAAGCCAGCCCAGTCCTAGCTGCCTGAACCAAACCAGTGGCTCTGCCTCTTGCATGAGCTCAAAATGACACACGGAGGCAGGAAGAAGCCCACGACATCTAGCTACAGAGAAACGGAAACCCAATCTGAAGCCGCTGACAGAGGGGCTGACTCATGGGTCTTTCATATCCTGTACAGTCAGAGAAAGGCTCAGAAGCCCGAGAAGAAAGTGGGTGCAGCCCCTGCAAATAATCAGGGCAACATAGACATCCCAGGGGCCCATGGGGAGTCTGTCCTGGAGATCCCAGACGGTACAGACAGAAGCAGCATCGGCAGAAATGAGAACGTTCAGATAGGAGACACTTTTATGCCACCTCAGTTTGCCGATCAGACTACAGAAACAAGGGATCTCAAGAAATGGAATTTCTCCAGGAATCTCATAATGGGGCAAGGAAGAAGGCCAGAGCCAGAAGGGAACCTTGTCTCCTGGAAAAAAAAAAAAATTCCACACAGTGTTAACCAATGAGAGTGAAGAGTGAAGCCAGATAGGTCAGTGGGGGCAGAACCACACTCTGTCCAAGGCTGGATGGAGCCTCAACCCCATGGCTATTTAAACACTTCGCCTCACGTGGAGTCCCCAAGAGTGACCCGAGGGTCAGTGGATCTCTTTGTCCCTCTTCCCCACGTGGCCACACTGATTACACCTTCCTTCTTCACACTATTAATTTGGCTGTTTTACTTAGCTTCTCAAGAATGGGTGGATGAGCTTGGCTTCTTCGGGTATAAACTGCGACTCCAAGTTTGGTAACATTCCAACGCCTGTTCCCACATCCCCCAGCTGTGAGATCCCGGGCAAGTTCATCGCCCTTTGTGAGCGTTGGTTTTTGTTTTTTTTTTGTTTTTTGTTTTTTTTTTACAGAGAAGTGGAAAACATCTCCCCATTTCTGAGAATAGCTGTGGGAACCACTTTGCAAGTAGAGGAAAGGGGGGGTGAAGACCCCAAGACCAGCCCCAGACATGGCAGAGCATCGTATCCAGCGTTCCAGCTCGGTGTGGCTCCAAGAGCAGGCCAGGCAGGCAAGGGCGCTGGGCGGGAGCCTCAGGGTGGGGGGGGGGGGACAACAAGAATGGTCCTGCCTGGCAGCAGGCACACCCAGGCCGACTCACTCAGGTGATAGGAAACAGGGGCAGGTGAGGCTGGACTGGAGCCCTCAATGGAAAACTTCATTCTGTGCCAAGCGTGGGCCTGGGCCTGGCCCTGGGTGGGGGTGGACAGCAGCTTCCTTCCCTGTGGTCTGCGCCACCCTACTCACAAAGGGAAATTCATCTCGCTACCCTGTGGCAGGACCCCTGATTTCCTGTGGCAGGGCCAGGTACAGGCAGACAAGAGGCTTCCAGCAGAGTGGAGGCCCAGACAGATATCTATCCTTCTGTGCTAGACAGAGCTTCAGCAGAGACCAACCAGGGAACCTTGGGCTGCACAACCCAGGGCTGCTTCTTCTGGGAGGACCCAGGTCCTCACTGGCTTCTCTGCACCCTCCAAAGGGGCTCAGGAACCTTGACTGAGTCTAGATCCTCACTCTATACTACACCCTGTTCAGTGTTACAGCCCCTCTGGGTTTGCAACAGAATACAGAAATGATGAGGGAGCGGTGTGGTGTGGTTAGGGCACCTTGACAACCCGGCACCACCAGCCGGTGCCTCAGGAAGCTAAAGCCTGAGCCACAAACCCATGAGACACTTCCCTCTTCCTTTCCTGGTTTCTTCCTCCCCAGACTGTAAGCACATGGGCAGTGGAGGTGACAGCCAGGAACCTAGATTGACCAGCCAGAAGGGAGCCCTGCACTTCATGCCCCCACCCACCTGTACCTGCCTTGGCCTTCCGGGTCCCACCCCACCTTGCCACTTCTTTGGGACGCTGCCACACAGATATGCCCACTAGGGCTGCCCAGCTGTACTCCGCCGCTCCGAAGGAAACACAAATTAAATGCCAGCTGATTGTCTCCACGGAGGAGGTATTAATTTAATGTGAACACTTAACCCAGGCAGCCGATCCCATTACAGGCAGTAATAGCTGAAGCAGGCCGGAGCCCAGACTGCAGGCTGGTAATGGGGCTGGACTTTAAGGAACCCTCCACACCCAGAACAGTTCAGCACCAGCACACTGCTGGGCCACCACACACAGAGAGGCCTATTCATAATCTGACCCATCTTGCAAAGCTCCTGGGCAGAGGGTAGGCTGGGTTGCAAGCCACCAGGGTTGGGGGAGGGGTACAGAGCGAGAGTCAGGAGACTTGCATACTGACTGCGGCGAATTCACTGCATAATCTGGGCAAGTCTCTTCTCGATGCTGGGCCTCGGCACACTTATCTGTGATGGCATCATCAAGAATCCTTCTCGGGTCTGGGGATACAGCTCCGTCAGCAGCATGCTTACTGACCTAGCAGTTGTGAGAAGCTGCTTCTCTCTCTAACCCCACGTAAACCAGGCATGGTGGTGCACACCTGTAATTCCAGCACTCCAGGGTGGAGAGGGGAATCAGAAGTTCAAAGCAGCCTCAGCTGCGTAAGGAAGGGAAAGCCAGTCTAGGCTACTCGGGACCCTGTGCTAGGTGCAGGGGGAGAGGAGAATCTCTGGATATTGCAACCACAGTGTATACACAGTGCACACTCTAGCTATGGCCCTACATGATGGGCCATACTGTCCTGGTTAGTGCCTGGCTCAGCTGCCAACCGTCATCAAAGAGTGCTCCTGAACTTCCTCTGTCTAGTTGCAAGCAAGGGATGGAAAGGGAGGATGCAGAGGCTCACTCCAATGTCTCCTCCTTTCTCAAACAGTTCCTACGCCAACAGGCACATGCCGCTACAGAGCCAACAACTGTGGCCATCACCTGTCTGCCAGTGACGGAGAACAGCCTCCAAGGGCAGCTCTGGGCTGTGTGTGTGGAGCCACCGGGTCTCAGGAGGGGCAGAGACAAAGCATGACAACCCTAGCTGTCCCCCACTCCTTTGAGCCCCGAGGTGGCCAGCAATGTGCTGGAAGAAATCCGCCTGCCTCTGCCTCCCAAGTGCTGGGATTAAAGGCGTGCGCCACCACTGCCCAGCCGTCACCAGATTGTTTTAAAAGCCACTGTCCTGTTGTCCAGTGTCCCTGTCTATCTTGCTTCCTAGTGTCAGGGACTGCTACAGGATACTCACTATCCCACAATCCTGAGTGGCATGTTGGGCAGCCAGTGCTGACCAGCCAATGCCGGGAAATGATGCCTCTGTGAACATCTCTGACCAGAGCCCATGCCTGAGTGCAGGCTGCCCCATTCCATAAAGGAAAAGGACTCCAGGGGTGCTCCCTTGCAAGGAATCTGGGTCCCAAGTTGCAGGCCACTGTGAGGCTTCTAGGGTACCACTTCCAACCCCTTCCTGGGCTAGGACACTTCCATTGTCTTCTCTTCCCCTGTGTATGCTGCTGCTATGTCCATCCTGAAGTTTTCAGTCCTGAGCCCTGACTTGCCTACGGCATCCAGAGCCTCATAAATCGCTACCCCCTGTGGTCAGACACCGCACTCCCACGAGGTGGGAGAGACTTGCTTTGTCCGCACAATACTTAACATCGAGTCTTTTACCAACTCATGTCCTCCTCACACTACTGAGCCAGGCATTATCACCCCACTTTACAGATGAGAATACTGAAGGTCGGGACAAAGCACTGGCTAACATTAAGCCCAGGACTGGGCGGACCATGCAACTCCTTAGCCTCAGCGATAGCACTGATGCTTCAGGCTCCACAAACTCTGACCCCTGTGCCCTAGCACACTGCTCAGAAAATGTTTGGGGTTACAGCGCTGGGGTGGGGGTTGGGGAAGGGAACTCAGGTGTGCACACAGAGTCAAGGTCACTGACTTGAAGAAGCGCTCTTCGGTCAGGGAGTGTTCTTTGCCCATGAACTCACATCTCAGGGCCCAGAACCTTCCTGAAGCAATGCTCCTTCCACTATCTAAAGTGACCAGGAGGGGACAGTGAGGGGACAGAACACAGCAGCCTTCAAGGATTCACACTTCAATAATCCAGGTTGCCTGGTTCCCAGGCTACGGACTTCCTTCCTATTCCCAGGCCTCCTTCAAAAGGGATTAAGGTTCTCAGGGGCCTGGGTTGGCTCTCTCTAGAGGTTGTTACAGATGGGTGAGCCTGTATCCTCCCTGCTCCCTGGCTTCCTGTCTCACCAGGCAATTGTACAACTCCCTCCAAGACGTCATCCACCACGGTGACATAACCTGGAGGCATGCTGCTTGGCTTTTCAGTCTCCAAAACTGCAGGCTAAACCAAACTTTGTAAGTTGCCTAGCCTCGAGTGTTTTGTTTTAGCAATGGAAAATGGACGATACACCCTCCCTCCTTCTGAATCTCTTTACTTTTGAATGTACTTCAACTGTAAGAAAACAAAACAGAACAGAACCTTCTCACCACCCCCACCCCCACACACACTGTCTGACACTGCGGGAGCCTTTTACAGTGACCTAGAGAGGACAGGAGAAAAACAAAACAAAAAGCCAGTGGAGCCAAATGGAAAACAAGAATTCAACAACCTCACCCAAATTCTCCTTCCTAAAGTTGTAGGGTACCCACGACTTCACCAGCCCAAGGCTGGTGGGTGTGGCAACCGCCACTTCCGGGTGCCCAGAAAGCAGAGAAAAAGCAAGATCCCCATTCCTGTCCCCAGCTCCAGCTGCTGCATCACCCCTGACCCCACTCACCTCTGACCTTTGCATGTGAGTTTGTCTCTGTCTAGAACAGTGGTTCTCAACCTTCCTAAGGCTGCAACCCTTTAATAATACATACAGATCCTCATGCTGTGGCGACCCCCAACCACAAAATTATTTCGTGGCTACTTTGTATTTGCAATTTTACTAGTGTTACGAATCGTAATATAAATATCTGATATGCAGGATATCTGATACGCAACCCCCATGAAAGGGTCGCTCAAGGCCCAAAGGGGTCATGACCCAAAAATTGAGAACCGCCGGTCTAGAAGACACACACACACACACACCTTTGTTATTTTCTGTTTTTTTTTTTTTTCTCTAATACTCAGGACTCAGCTTATACACCGCCTTCTCTGGAAACTTCTTCTGCCTCCTAGGTCAGGGTCAAGCTCCTTCTCAGGTACAAGGTTCTGAGTCACTGGGTTCATGGGGTTTGTTACCTGCACATCTACTTAGCTCCGAGTTTAAACTATCAGGCCTGTCTGAAGGTCTCACCCGCAACTCAGTGTCCAGCCCAGCGCCTGGCTCACAGCCGTCACACAAGTGTTCCCTGGATAGAAAAGAGCCTATGAACTATCACCTCTGGGCCCATTCCTGAGAGGTTTGATCCCTGGGTCTGATTCCCTGTGGCCTTGGGCGTGGCCTCCCATCAGTTACCCCAGTTTCCACAGTCCAGGACAGCTCTGCCACTCTCTCCTGTCCACCTTGAAGCCTGGGCCCACCAGCTCCAGAAATGCTGGGGCCACAGCAGTCTGTCAGCAGGATGTGACCTCAGTGTCTTTGCCCGGCCAAGCCCTCAGTGACTTTCCACTTCCCTGTCCCCAGTGTCAGGGGACAGCAGAGGGTCTGGGCACCATGTCTCTGGATCCCCAGGCTCAGAAGCAGGAGGCTCCAAGGGCCTGTGCCCAGCAGGGTGTGGGCCCCACCCAGGGATATGTTTACAGCCTTGAGAAAAGCAACCCCCAAGGCTATTCTAGAAAGTTAATGTGCACCTTGGGTCTCTCAATGTTTATTGCCAGTGGCTGAGTGGCAGCAGGTTGAGTGTGAGACAGAAGTTCAGGTGGTGTCCCATCAGAGCCATGCCACTGCCTCAGAACCCGGGTTTATCATCATCTGAGGCCCGGACAAATGACAGGTCTGCAGCCAGGCAAGGACAGGTTCCCACAAGGCTTTGCAGCTTGGAGTCCAGTCCCTTGCCCAGGCCTCAGTCTCCTGATCTGTAAAGTAAAGTGGGAGAGACTCTGCCTGGATTAAATGAGAATGGCTAAGCACAGAGGGGTTCTCCAGACAGGTCAGAAAAAAAGGTGGGAACACAGGATGCCATCGTGTCAGAGTGGACATGCAGTGTCAGGGCCATTCTTCAAGGGGAAGCTCGGAAGATGGCAGGACACTTCAGGCCATGGGGAAGAAGACACTTCAGAGGCTTCTCCAGGCGGAAGGCAGAAGACAGAGAGAACCTACCAACTACAGTGGGTTGACACAGCCACAGAGGGGTTGCAGCAGGGAGCGCCTGCACGCATTCCCGACATCACTCTAATTGGCCGGGAAGAGGCGGGCTGCAGGCTGTGTTGGGACTGGTAATTAGACTGAGTTAGCCCAAACTGGGAGGAGTTGAGTGACTCAATACCTCTTGTTTCTCATTAGCAAACTTGGGTTGCTATGGTAATCTTGGCACTTGGAGTGAACCAGAGGGGAGGACCCAGGTGGGTAACGGGAACCTCGCCTCAACACACAGCGTCTTCGCTGCCCCCTCTCTCTGAGACCCAGGTCTCCTTTACACGGTCAGGTCCCTCAGGACAGCGGGGATGAAGTGGAGCAAGGAGTCTCAGAGACTCTTCTGTGACATCACGGTCCCTGGCACAGTATCTTTTTGGAGTCTCACAAGTCCTTATCCGCATCGGGCTGGTGGGGAAACTGAGTCTCACAGGTACTTTATGTGGCAGGAATTATTACTGTGCTTGCTCGAAAGGCAAGAAGATGAAGGCCAAGAAGTAAAGCAGCTGCCAGGTCCCAGCGCTGGAAGTGGAAGTGACTGGGTCTCAGGCACACGTCCTCAGCCAGTGGACCCCCTGCTTCTGTGTCCTCTGACAGAGCTGAGGCTGGATCTGAACCGAGGTCTCTCTGGTCCCAAGGCCCGGACTAGTTTTCTTGGGCCAGGGGATTTACCAGAAGGGAGAAGAATGAGGAGTGGATGCCTCAGTTTCCCCAAGATCAGAAATGGCATCAGGTGGCTCACTAACTAACATTTCAAATACCGAGTGCTAAGGGCCCCACTCTGGACTGCCAGGCCTGTGTGGCTCCTCCACAGCCTAAAGAGTCTCCCGTGTACTGTGTATGGCAAGCCTGCAAGGGCGCCAAACCCACTGTGGGGCACCCAATTTACACATACGTGTGTGTACATGCACATATGTATGTGTGCGTGAGTATGTACGTGTGTGTGTGTGTGTGTGTGTGTGTGTGTGTGTGTCCATCTGTAGGGAATACATGCACATGTGTGCATCTGTGTGTGGAAGCCTCAGGTCATTCTTCCCTGCCCACCTCTTCCTTTTCTCTCTTTTGTCTTTCTCTTTGGAGACAGCATCTCTCACTGAACCTGGAGCTGGGCATTTAAGGCAGGCTGGCCAGCCAGCAAAGTCTAAGGACGCCTCGTCTGCTGCTGTCCAGCTCTGTGATCAGGGGCGCGCTCCTCTGTGCTCCCCTTTTTCATGTGGGTTCCAGGCTTGAACTCAAGCCCCTGTACTCGTGAGGCACACCATTGACTGAGTGGTCTCCATCCGAGCGAGACTCGCTCTGAGGCTGGCCCCTCCAGCCTCATGACCCCCAGCATGGATTCAGCGGGATGTCCAAAGATGCTCCAATACCAAAAAATAAGGGATCCATGTCACAGTGGGGGTGAGACCATGTCTATTTGTCCTCTACCTCTATCCCAAATGCTTTGTCATCAGACAAACCAGCAAGGATGACGAAACTCAGTCACCCCTCAGCCAGGGATCTAGCAAAACTGAATTCATTTCTTTGAGCCTCAGTTGACTTATCTGTAAACTGGGGTAACAACCCTAGCTTGTGATGATGTGCCCAGGGCAGGTTGCTAGCTGCTGGAAGAGCTGTCACAGTATCCAGGCCCTGGGTGTGTGTCAGGGTACAGTGTGCCCTTCCTCCCTTGAAAACTTTGTTCTCATAGTTCCTACTCCCAGGCACACAGTAGGCCCTCAAGTGATGTTTGCTAGGTGAATAAACTTATGATCAAGAGCCTAGCAGGAGCGCCTGTCCCGCCTTGCTCACACTGACCCACTATGTGCCCCTGGGCCTGCCCCTGCACCTCTCTCAGCCTACCTTTACTGAAAGCTCGGACTGTCTCACCATACAACAGAGACCCCAGGCATCAGGGAGAGCGGCCGGAGGCCAAGCGGTCTAGACTCGCAGGGACAGACTTGCCCACAGGTTCACAAAGGCAGCAGGCGGGTCTCCTCCTGGTGACTTTGCCTTGGGACAGATGGGACACAGGAAGGCATCTGTCAGCCAGATGGCCTGGCTGACCTGAGGGGCCAAGACAGCAGCTGGGAACCTAAGCCTGGTGAGCAGAACTGCTTAACCCCTTCCTGCCCACCACAGGAGCACATCCCCTGACCACTTACCAGTGCACTCTCAGGCCTTAGGGCCACTCACCTGGGGTGAGAAACTGAGGGGCCTCCCTGGGCCCCAGTGAGGGTCTGGAGTGGAATCTTAGGCCTCCTGACACACAGAGAAGGTGATCTATAGAGGCACAAGGCACTGGTTCCCTCCTTCCTGGGATACCAGTTCAAGACCAGCCCTCTACCACCACCACCTCCCAGGCACCACCTCAAGCTGGGAGTTTCCAGGCTCTGTCCAAACAGAAACATGGTCACTGGTGAATGCTGGCACCCAATCTGCTGTGTTGGCTGAGCAGACATAGCCACAGGGTTCACCTCTCTGGGCCTCAGTTTCCCCAGCAAGAAAGGTGGGCCTGGGCCAGGGAGACATACCAGTTCTATTTCAGAGGGATTCGTGAGTCCAGAGGAAGGCGTATGCCTCCCTTCGAGGACTCACCGGATCCTGGAGCCCAGGCAGACCCTCCTACAGAACATGCCCTAGCTTGAGTCTGGGGTCAAGGCAAGCCCTCGAGACAACAGCAAAGGAGAGCAGGGCATGGAGCTGCCTTGTTCCCCAAGGCAAGGATGCTCAAACGACCTCTCTCCTTGTTCTGTAGAAAACCACACAGAGGGGAAGGAAGCTTTCAGGGCGATATCTAGAGACCAGGACGCTTGTCCTGATGGAAAAGGCTACTGGAAGGCACCGGCAGGGGCAGGCCTAGAGGAGCAAGCAGTATGAACTGAGAGCAGGATTTTCAATGGTTCTAGCTTGGGGCATAGGGGGTTGGATTCCCAAACTGGTCCAGCCAGGAAAAGATGGCCCTCAGGAGTTCCACTAACTGCTGCTCAGGTTGAGGAAGGCAGCTCAAAGCAGGTAAATCTAATATGGGGCCAGCCCAGGGCTGTATTCTGGTATCTGTAGCTGTGTCTCAAAACAGAGACCAAGCATCAAAGGAGTGGAGGGGGGAAGGGGGTAAGTTATGGCAGCTGCCAGCTAAGGGTGACAGCTGTCTGTCACCCCAGCACAAAGGGGAGACACGGGGCTGGCTTGAATGCTGGCTTTGCCATGAGTTTACTGTGCAATTGGACAGTCACTGGCCCCTCTTCGGGAAAAGGGGTGGGGGCGGGGATCCAATAACTTGTAAGGCTTCTCCTTGCTCTGCTTTGACAGGCAGTGGGAAAGCCCCCATCTACATAGAGTTGTTCCCAAAGCTCAAGCTGAAGAACTAGCACTGGAGTCCAGAAGAAGGAAGGGAGGATGGGTGGATGCTGGGTGGATGGATGGATGGATGGATGGATGGATGGATGCTGGGTGAATGGATGGATGCTGGGTGAATGGATGGATGCTGGGTGGATGAATGGATGGATGGATGCTGGGTGGATGCTGGGTGGATGGGTGGATGGATGGATGGATGGATGGATGCTGTGTGGATGGGTGGATGCTGGGTGGATGGGTGGATGCTGGGTGGATGGATAGATGGATGGATGGATAGATGGGTGAGTGGGTGGATGCTGGGTGGATGGATGGATGGATGGATGGATGATGGGTGGGTGGAAAGTGGATGTTAGATAGATAGATGGAAAGATAAATGGACAGATAGATGGATAGATAGAAAATGGAAAACGGGTGGATGCGATGGATCTTGAAAAGCAGGACAAGCAAGTCCAAGGTGTCCCCTGGGATGGCTACTTATACCTGCCCACAGGCCTCCCTGGAATCATTTACTGTGACTACAGCCCCTCCAGGGACCCTCTCTAATATGTACACACGTGTGAGTACACCTACGCACACAGACAAACACACGTCACACACGTTCCAATCCAGAATCTCAGAAAGGGAAGTCAGACCTGTCCCTGCTGAAAGCTGAGTTCTGCCTGCACTGCTCTTCTCCAGGAGTCCCCAACTTTTTTGAGAAGGGGCTTAATGGGAGATGAATCTTTGAAGCTCAACACACTCAAGCCCACGAGCCCACTGCCAGCTCTGCTATTCTCTGGCTAAGACAAGTACTCAGTTGTTACATTTCCAAGACTCCGTTTTTCCATCTGTGCAATGGGTTGAGAGACCAGCTCTCTCTTTCCTAGTAGAATGATGGTGGTGAAGAGACTTAGTCTGAAGGGGTTCATGGTGGCTCTCAGGAAGCAAAGTTGTCTGAGGACTCCTGTGCCCAGCCCTGCTTCTCCTCCACCTAGCTTTCCACCTGCAGTGAGATTCCTGGGCTCAGCTCACCCAAAGCTACAAAGCACCCTTTGTCTGGGAAGAAACTCTAAACCACAGCCCTGACGTCAGCGCTGGAAAACAACACCGAGCCAACCTTCAATGTCACCCCTCTGCCAAGGCCTGGGACAGGCCTTCCATGAGGTCCCAGGAGGCCACTTGTCTGTCCCCTGGGGCCTAGATGGAACCCTGTAATTGGACTCCTGACTCTCAATCTCAAGGAGAGGGCAAGGAACATGAGCCCATTTCTCAGCCTGGTAGAATGAGCTGAGTCCTCCAGGTAAATAGCTCACCTCCCCGCCCAGAGCCAGCCCCTCGGTGCCAACAGGCAGCTTCCACAATACACACAGAAGGGACTGAGACATTCCAAGATCCCAGGGGAGGCAGGGACAGAGACACTCCCCCATTCCTACCACCTGGCAGCCACAGCCTGTGCCCTGAATGAAAAGCCGTGCCCTCTCTCCTGGTCATCCTGCGGACAGAGTGCTGGAGAGCAGAGAGGACATGACCTCCTCTTCCCTGGCCATGCTAAGGAGAGGAAATGTCAGAACACAAAAGGCTGCTCTGCCTTAGGAGCAGAAGGAAGTAGGCCAGTTCCCACTCTGTGGGGGCTGGGGAGGGCCAAGGACAGAGTCTTGCTAAGGGCCAGCACCGCTTAGCATCTGTCCCACATTCTGTCACAGAACCCTGTGACAACCTATGTCTAAGGGGACATCCCCACTTCCCAGACAGAAAGATAGAGTCTGCCAGGGTGAGGGATCAGTGAGGTGAGCCCCAGTGGCCTAAGTCTAAGTCACAGGACCATGTGACCCCAAATAAGACAGATAAGAGCGGTGTCTCTAAGTCCCCACAGTTTAATTGTGCCCTAAGGCTCAGGAAGAAGCCACCTGCAAGTTGGAGGGCCTTGAACATGGAACCCAGTGAACATGGGCTCTGCCGGTCACAGCCTGAAGAGCTCAGACCTCCGCTGCCCCCGGCTGGGTAAGACCTGGCACTTTCAGTACGTTGTCCTTAAAGACACTTATAGCCCAACTGCCAAGAATAGTAAAATATTTGGAGGGAGGTGTGTACAAAAGCACCCCAGGCAGACCCCAGGCAGAAAGAGGGGGAATGATTTTGTAGGGTCAGAAAGTTTGACCAGCATCCCAAGCTACCACTCTGTTGTCTACCCTGGCCGGGGGCCTGTTGGTCTCTCCACCTGACTTCATTTGAGAGGAAACTGAGGAACAGAATAGCAATGTCACTATGCATGCCATCGACAGATCAGGACAGGGGATCAGTCAATAGCCCAAGACCCCAAAGTGAGGCTGAGTCTGGTTTGGTGCCCTTAGGTATAAGCGGATGAGCCATGTGGGTGACCTTCAACGTCTCCTCTGTGGACAGAGAGAGCAGGTCCCACCAGCAATACCTTCAACCTGGACGTCTGCTCAAAAGCCCAGGGAGGTCACGTCACCCCTCTTCATCCCAGCCTTGATCCCCAACCCTCACACCCCATCAATGCCTCCACCTGCCTGATAGTTTTCAAACTCCACCTTCAAGCTTACATTAGCTCCTGGAGCCTTAACTCACAGATTTCATGGGAGCCGAGGGGCCAGCTCCTACCTGTGTGACCTCGAGGTAGCTGTTCTTCCATAGGGACGAAGTGGAAAGTGGGGCAAAGAGAAACACTGAAAAACAACTCTCTGGTCTTTCTTAAAAGACAACAGGCACCAAGGCCCACTAGGGATGTGTCTCAGTTGGTAGAGTTTGTGCCCAACAGGCATGAGGTCCTGGGTTCGATCCCCAGTAATGCATGAACCAGCTATGGTGGTACATACCTGCAACCTCAGCACCAGAGAGGTGAGCGCAGGAGGATCAATAGTTCAAGGTCATCGGTCATTGTCAGCTAACAGAGTTCATCGCCACCTAAGACGCTAACTTAAAAGACAGCCCGCACCATCCCTCCGCACTGGGGATGGCAGGAGGGGGTGGTTGGATTGAGGTGAGTAACAAGAGCCTCGTGGACTGTGGAAACAGACACAGGCATCTTGAGAGGTAAAGTTAGAGGTTCCTCCCCACTTCCACTGCCTATCAGCTTAGGCCCCAAAGGCCAGCAACGGCCTCTAAGACCTAGCAGCCAACACCCTCTATTCCACCACTCCTTAAACACCACAGCTCATTGCACAAGAGGGGGGAGGGACGCTGACCTTGAGGGCTCAGGATATACACAGAGGCTCTGACCACAAGCTTGAGCAGGCACACGTGCATACACAAGCACACCGCACCTGCGCGCGCGCACACACACACACACACACATGCACACATATGCATGCATGCACATGCACACACACACAAGTGCACACACATATGCATGCATGCACATGCACACACTCACACACACACACAAGTGCACACACATATGCATGCATACACATGCACACACTCACACACAAGGGCACACACACACGTGCACACACATGTATGCATGCATGCACATGCACACACTCTCTCACACACACATGCGCATACACACAGGCACATGCGCACACGCACGCATGTCCACACACTTCTCAGCCGCAGGAGCTGCCCATCAGGCCTGGCATCCAGTTAGAGGGTGCAGAACAAAAGGCTTGTCCTCACTCTGAGTGATGCCACAGACAGGGGAGGGGCAGGACCACAAGCCATGAAGACGGGAGACAGGCTCCTGGAACCGGAAAGAACAGATGACGAAAATGAGAAGAGAGACTTGGAAAAAAGTGCACAGAAGACCACAAGTGGGACTGAAACCTAGAAGAGCCTGGAAAAATAAAAGACCAAGAAGCAGCTCTGCCTGTGGCACGCCTAGAGCCCCCTTTCTCTGCAGCTTCTCCCACTGCCCCTTCAAACTGTAACCGGAGGCTGCCTCCTTTGGGAGGCTTCCTTGTGTGACCCTACATTGTACTGGGGTAATTCCTGGGGTCCTGGGCCTGGGGACATTCCACAGCCTCACCAGTGCCCAGGGCAGAGTTCCAGGACCTTCTGCTCCCGACTTTGCAAAACTTCCACTTTGCCCCAACTCTGGCAAGATGGCCTTTAGCCCAGGATTGCAGTGAGCCAGAGCAGAAAGGGGGTTCCCAGTGGGCTCTGGGAAGCCGTGTTGTCCCTGCTCAGAGAGAAGCCGGATTGTCAGGGGATTTCACAAGGTCCACTAAGACCAGCAGACCGTTCCTCTCCCCCAAGAGAGCCAAGAGGTGGCGGGAAGCCAGGAACTGCCTCGAATAAGCTGAAAAATAAAAGCGACCCATTGAGAGGGCAGAAGGCAGCGCGTACACTACAGGAACCTCTTCCCACCAAGCGACTGGTGGGCAGGGCAGAGACTGGGCAAACCTAAAGTCAGAGCCCACGCGGTGAGCGCGCAGAGCACACACTCTCTCTGGCATTTCAGAGCCACCCGTTCATCCCGGCTGAGGGTCCGGAGCAGCTCTGAAGGGGATGGTGGTGCTCAGGCCCTGAGCTCCTCACAGAGTCCACCCCATGTGCATGACCAGCCACAGGTAAAGAAACACAGACTCTGAGAGGCAAAGACTCTGCAAGCACCCGCAGGCTCCCCTTCCCCAGATTGCTAACGCCCTGCTCCAAGCATCCTGCTTCAGCCACTTCTAGTTGGCTGCTCTCAGGGTCCAGGGAAGGTGTGGTGGCAAAGGCAAGGACAAGGGCAAGAGGTGTGTCACGGAGCTTGGAGTCCCAGGGGACACTGAAGTCAGGAGGCCCCGTGTAGAATCCAGCATTTGGAGTGATTCAAACACACAGGCATGCCCCCCAAGCATCACTGCGGCTACCTACACACACACACCTCCTGAGGTCAGATTGCTCACCCCTTGCCCAGAAGGGAAAGCTGAGGTTTGGAACAGGAGAGCTGTTTGCTGTAGGATCCCTTCTCTGAGCACAGTGTAAAAGTTGGATCTGAGGGCTGACTCACTGGGTTAACTCTCCCCTAGCCTGGTTGCCTCAATGGCTCAGTTTTGACATCTCTAAAATGGGCTGAGGACCATGCTCACACACACATACACACACACACACACACACACACACACCCCATGGTTGGTGTGAGGTTTTGTGAGTTAGATATGTGTGCCCTCTCTGAAAGCAGCCGGGTAGCAGGTGAATGCCATATAAATATTTGTTTATGAAATAAACTAGAAATGTTTACCAAGTTCCGACGCATGGGCATTGTTTGACAGGTGCTTGGCACACGGCAGTGTCATATGACACATCTGTCAGCCCCAGACACTGAGCTCCAGGAGCAGAGGCAGTCTGCTCCCTGGTTCTCAGGTATGTGGTGTGTGGTACATGCTGCCACGGGGATGACAGAACTCTAACGTTACTCTCAGATAATCATGGTCCCCAGCAAGAGACAAGAGAAGACAGTGACCAGTTCTTGATGCCCCGGCAAAGTTCACAGTGTGACCAGAAGCAAAAAGTTGGAGGGTCTCCAACCCCCATGTTGCCCTCAAATGTCCCGGCTCCTTCCTGCTTTTTGTGAATACATAAAACGTTTTCAAGGCGCTATCAGGTCCCCTTGTTGCCTAGGGGACACCAGGGGACTAGAGACAACAGGAGTATTTACTGAGAGCCTGGGCTACACAGTCTGCCTGCCTTCAGTGTGCCCTGAGGAGCCCCTGGGCCTTCCCACTAGACCACTCACGGGGCCAAGACTATTCAGGGAGCCGTGAGCAGGTCTGTGTGCCCGTGCGGTAAGAGCACCGAGCAAGCGTCTCACGGGCAACGCAGAGACAGCCCCGCTCACTCAGCCATGAGCCCTTCATCTGGAGTTCTTCCTCTCCCCCAAACGAGGGTCCTCTCTGAAGAGCAGGGGAGGCTGGGTGGGTGGACTGTAGGACAGCTCAAAGTCTCAGCTGCCTGATGCTGCCAGTGACTAATTTGCTACCTAAGAAGCCATTGCTGCAAAATGACAGTAGGGCATCTTCCCAGGCCAGTCTTCGGCTATTCAGCCACCCATCAGGACAATATTGTGGCAGGCACATAAAGAAGACCCTGCCCCTCCCTCCTCACCTCAGCCTCCAGGTGGATTGGACTGAGTTCACAGCAGGGGAGAGGCAAAGGCCCAAGGTCTGGAGGGCTTAGTGGAGCTCCCAGGAGACTGGAGACCAGGAGGAAGTTACTACACCTAGCTAAGCCATCTTGCCAGCCCCTTTTTTTTTTGAGGCAGAGTTTCACCATGAATCCCAGGCTGGCCATGAACTCACTATTAAATTCGCTTTGTAGCCCAAACTGGCCTCAAACTCTCCACAATCCCCTTGTCTCAGCCTCCCAAGTGCTGACTGACAGACAGACTGAGGTGTAAGAGGAAAAAAAATGAACCTCATCAAATCCAGACCCTCCGGGACAGCCACAAGGAGCACAGGAAGTCAACAGCATGGGCAAGCCCACCCCCATCTTCCAAGTGGCCAACCTGGAAAGGCCTACCACCCTTAGGCAGATCTGTGCAAGGACTGAACTCCACAGGCTCAAGTGGCCCACACCACCATGGAGGGGACTCAGCCAGGTGCTTTTGCTGGCTTTTTGTTTGTTTGTTTTGTTTTTGTTTTTCGAGACAGGGTTTCTCTGTGTAGCCCTGGCTGTCCTGGAACTCACTCTGTAGACCAGGCTGGCCTCGAACTCAGAAATCTGCCTGCCTCTGCCTCCCAAGTGCTGGGATTAAAGGCATGCGCCACCACTGCCTGGCGCTTTTGCTGGCTTTATGCTGGGTAACAGTTCCTCTCTTGTACCAGGGACTGTAAAAGAAACCATGCCCTGCCTAGGAAGCAAGCATCAGTCCCTGACATGGCTAACCAAATGCTCACCAGCCGAGGCTCCCACCTGGCCCCAGACCTTCCCTAAACCTCCCAGGATGGTGTACCCAGAAGTATGCACAACCCCTAAACTACTGCACAGTTCCCAAGCAGGTACCCAGTGCTCAGCCTACACAGAGCCAGTCCAGGCCCCACACCACCCTGCAAACTCTCAGTTTTGATCCAACTGATTGATTCTGGCTTTTTGAAACAAGCTTACACTGTAGTCCTGGCTGTTCTGGAACCCACTATATAGCCCATGCTGTCTTCAAACACTTGGAGATCCTCCTGCCTCAGCCTTCCTAGCACTGAGATGACAGATGTGTGGCACCACAATGGGCAGCCTTCCCATTCTACTGATGGGGAAACTGAGACTGGGAGAGGCTCAGCAACTTGCCCAGACTTGCACAGCTTCTCACTATTGTGCTAGGCCTGGGCATTGTGCCAACTTAGAGAGAGTTGCTGTGTCGGGACTGAAGCCGGGCCTTCTGACTCCAGATGCTGACCCTTCCTCCCAGTATGCCAGACCCCTAGATGCCCAGTCTGCGTCACCTGACCTCTCTGTCTCCTGGGTGCCTAGTAGCATACAGCAGCCAGATTGCAGTCCTCCCAGGCTGCACAAATATTTACTCAGTGTGGACTCTAGTCAGTCTGACTGAGCACTGACTGAGAACACTGAAGGAAGCTGGGAGCAGCGGAGCTCCAGAGCATTGGGGAACAGACAGACGCATCCTGGCCTGTTAAGGTTCAGAGTGTGGGGTGACAGGGTGGGGGAAGTGCAATCTCAGGAATACTATGGGCTCACACATTTTACTACTGAGCGCAGAGAGAACCAAGGGTAGGTAGTCCTGTCTCAGGACCAGCCATCTGTGACACAAAACTACACAGGATGCCGGTCTGGCTTCATGTCCCCAGTGCCAACAAAAGACAGGACCACAAAGTCCCACCCTCCAGGATCTGATACCCAGTGGGCTGCGATCAGTTCTCCTGGAGGCCATGGAGTCCAGTTACAGCAAAGGATGTGGTGTAAGAGAGCCAGTTAGATTCTGCTCTACCCTTCTGTGTCCTTCGACAGCGACGTGACAGGACGTGTGTGGAGATTCAAGCTGCAGACCCAAAACCAGAGACCAGGTGCTTGCAAACATGTATGCGTGTGTTTTGTGCACATGTACTTGTGGCTGAGCACAGGGGTGGGGGTGGGTAGGCATGCATCCGGTGGGGCCGGCGGAAAGCCTCGCCTGCATTCCTCTGGGAAGGAAGGAATCTTCAGAGTCAGCTGTCCCCTGGTTTCCCTTCTTTTCTGGGACCTTCCTCCCTCCCCTCCCTCTGGCTCTGAGAGGCCTTCCCAAATCTGTCCCCAGGGAGATGCCTAGCTGGCCAAAAGACTCAGTAACCCCGTTCTCCAGTGAACTGAGGTCCTAGAAGGAGGGGGGGGGTATGGGTGTGGATTCCTTTAAGACAAAGGGCTGGTGTGGGTATCGAGAGTTCCGGAGGCACAAATCACTCCCAGAATGGCCAAACTGCCCTTCGGCAGGACAAAGAGGAGGCCAGGCTTCCCTCCGCCCCCAGCACCATCTCTGGCGCCTTCCATGGGACACAGACAGAGGCAATGTGTCCTGAAATGGATTTGTTGGGCAGCCCAGGGCTGCGCCCAGAGGGCCCTATAAATTAAGGGAACAGACTTTGTGGGCTACAATAAAGAACACCCTCGGACCTTCCCAGACTGTGGCGGCCTTCACCGAAGAACGAAATTCTTCTTTCCCAGCACCCCTTTGTACAGAGGGGCAAGCTCAGAGAGGCCAAGAGATTTACCCATGGTCGGACAGAACAGCAGAGTCAGGATTCTAACACGTTCTCATCATCCTAGGGCACCTCACTGAGAAATTAAAACCCCTGTTATTAAAGGACCCTATTATTAGGAGCTTCAGAAATGTAAAAAGTGTCAGAGGCTTAAGGGCAATCTTCTGAGACAGCCTTTGGGGCTTGGGGTACTAAATGGCCAGTACCCACCTGCTGGAGGGCCTCCCTGGGGCATGCTGGGAAAGGCAGGGACGCTCCAGCTGCCCACTTAACATCCCTTTTTGGAGCCCTCCGTTTTAGCTAAGAGCCCAGCCCCTTCCGTCTCACAGTCAGAAATAGCTGTGACAGAAGCCCCTCCTATCCTAGGAACGAGCTTTTTAAAAAGACTCTGCCAGCAGCAGCAGGAGAAGGTGGAAGCCTTTGAGAAGGCCCTGCTGGAGGCTGATGTGGGCATCACATCAGAGTTAGGATGAGAACAGTGTCAGTTAAAAGGGTTTCCCAACGCTAGCTGTGGATGGCCGCTCCCCCGCCCCTCCCCCAGCCCCAATCCCTCAGGCCTCAGTTTCTCCACCTCTGACATGAAAGTACACAGCTGAATTGGTGATTTCTTTTATCAATAGCAAACCTGTTTCTATACAGACTACCCTTTAGAATCATGGGAAAAAGAGCCTGTGGTTGGCATAGATCAGATATCTGGGGCTCAGCCTCCCACTGTCCCCAGACTCACCCATGAGGCACCTTACCGTGGGTTCTCGGGATCTGAGAGGCCCACTTGAAATCCACCAAGATAAAAGACCACAGAGGTCCCTCAGAGGCTCTGACAACCCACCACTCACCCCTAACACCGAGGACTAAGCCAGCCCGTAACCAGAGGGCCTAGAGGGCTCGGGGCTTTGAACCTGGGACACTAGGAAGTCACCCTGCATAGCAGGCAGCTGGGCTGCCTGTGCCAGTTAATTGTTACTTCCTGGAATATCGGTGACAACTTCCCCGTGACAGCCAGTTGGCCCTACATAAAGCTTTTGCTTGACGACCATAAAGTGACCCATCCTCCTCCAATAAATGAAAGAGGCTCTCGTGGGAACACGTCATGGTATAGACTCTGATCATCCAAAGCGGAGGCAGGAGACAGGATGCCCAGAACCTATAGAAAGCACAATAAATACAAGGTCATCTGAAAAGGTAAAAAGCTCGGCCGCAACACAAAGCCAGGGAACCCCCCCCCCCCCAAGGGAGCCCAGGTCCCTCAGAGGCCAATTCAGAAAAGGCATGTATTTAAAGTTCAGATATTTTGACAGGATTCTCCCCGGGGAAAGCCCTGACTTGCGAACTCAGAACAAGAGATCACGGTGGACTGGGTGGTGACAGAAAGCAATGTTTGTTTTGGTTTCCAGATCAACGCTTCACAACTTCACCCTCCGTACAGTCTCGGTGACCACACTTCCCACCCCGTAAAGAGCAGGTTGGGTCAAAGAGAAACCAAAGGAGCAGTGAGCAGAGCCAGGGCGGGGACATTCTGGGGCCAGAAGCTCTGCTCTGGGTGGTGTGCACCAAGAACCAGCCGGGTGTAGCTGATGGTAGACCATGTCAGACGGCACTTGGGTGTCTGAAAACTTGGAACCCAAGACTATGTAAGGTGAAAGAACAGACAAACCCATGCTCATCCGTATGAGTGATTTAGCAATAAGGAGGGAAATTCTACAGATATACACAGGCACAACATACCCCCCAAAACACTGCCTGTGTAAAAGAAGTCAGGTACGAAAGACCACATATCATGGAATCCAGCTTCTGAGTCATCCAGAAAAATCAAATGGGCAGAGACACCGGCCGGGACTGCTCCAGAGGGGAGCTGTTTGCAAATGAATGGGAAGAAGTTTTAGGGGGATGTGGGTGTTCTAAAACCAGACCCTGGAGATGGGAACATCGCTCTACATCTCTAAAAATAATTGTCATACTTAAACTGGGTGGCTTGAAGATGGACCGATTCTACCTCGGCGAAACCAGGAAACTACAGGTACACATGGCTAGGAACCAGTCATGAGAGAGAACCACAGACACCTGCAGCTTCTAGACCTGGCCATCCAGCCAGCTTACCATTTAGTGAAGCAAGCAAGCAGGAGCCTCTGAGGTCCTCTGAATTGATGAGAACCCTGGAGCCCTTCCCTCTCCAGCCAAGTCCTCTCTGGTACTCAACACAGGGTTCCACACTAGACACCCCAGGAAGCCATGTTGCCTTTGGTAGTCTAGAGACCAGGCAGCCAAACACCTTGGTCTCATCTCTTGACCTGTGACATCTTAGTAGTCAAAGAACCAGAGGTGGGCTGGCAGCTCAGATATAGTTACTTCTTGCAATCTAATAGCCCCACCCTACCCACGCACACTAGGTAAATGATCTATCGTGGAGTGTCATATACTGACAAGCCTCGGCAGCCCCTCTCACATCACGCAGCCCAGAGATTTTCTCTTTAACCTTTTTTTTTTTTTTTTTTTTTTTAGTTAACTGTCCTCCTACTTTCTTTCAGAAAGAAAACTCACGGGGGAAACTCCATACCACGGCCAGTGAGAACAGAATGCTCTTCTGTATGTATCTATATCGTAGACCCAAGTACATAAATTAACTTGTTCTAGGTTCGATGAATGCAATTGATGAGGCCATTAGCAGAAAGTCAAAAGTCTCTTGTCACATTCAGGTAGGCGGGCAACTGCGTAAGCAGCCTGCTTCGTCAGCTGGCAATACTCTCCAAAGAGAGAGGCTTTAACTGGAAGCCAAGTTCTTAAAAGTTAGCGTGCTGGCGAGACCAGGTACATCAGCATCAATGTAAAAAGCGAGAGCACGTTCAAGACTAGACTAACATTTTGATGTATTGGGTTTTTTTTTTTTTTTATTACATTTACGTATGTGTGTGCATGTGTGTTGCGTGTGCATTCATGCCACTGCAAATGTGTGGAAGGCAGAGAACAACTTGTAAGAGCAGGCTCTCCCTGTCTACCATGTGGGTCCCAGGGATAGAACTCTGGTCCTTAGGCTTGGCGGCAAGCACCTTTACCTGCTGAGCCCTCTCATAGGCCCTCGTTGTGTTTTTTTATTCATTACCCAAGGAGCTTTTTCGTAAAGTATCACCAAGAAAGCCCAGGGCTTCAAGGAACACGGCTGTTGTCACAGGGAGGGAAACCGAGGCCCGAGCAAAGCAGAATACTGACTTTGGAAAAATCCAAAGCAGCTTCAGAGAAGGAAGGAAGGTGTCCAGGAACACTCCCAGAAAGGCGGGAAGAGAGATGCTCGCACCCCACCTGTCTCAGCAAGGCCGGCTCATTCCAGGGCAGTGCCAGAAGCTGACATCACAGCCCACACCCTGGGTGCAACCTGAGCGGCCCATTGCTCAATGACAATCCATCCCTCTCAAAGCCTGGGCCCAGGTTTTCTAGCACCTTAGTAGCCGGGGACGAAACGCACACACACACAATTAAACAAACGCAGCACAAGCCTGTGTCATGACTACACAGTCAAGGGTGGCAGACAGGAGGGCCAGCCCAACCCTCCTCCTCGAGTTTCACCATCCAAAGCAAGTGTCTGCCCTGATGGGGATGCCCACCAAGGGCAGAAGGTGGCCTTCCTAGAAACGGCACGGACAGTCTCAAAACCAGAAGAAAAAAGAAGCATTCCCCTCCCCCGCAGCAATCCAGGCCCTGCACTGGAGCCTCCAGGCATTTCCACTCCTTGCTATCACAGGTAACGACATCTACTTGATGACCGTCACCGTCATCCCACTCTCCCCTGGAGCACTGACTGCTCCTTGCAGTCCAGATTTCCCTGAGGAGCAAATAGGTTTCCAAGGGGCTAACACTCTCTGCTGCAGGTGATGGAGCTAGCACCTGATTTCTTCCCCGGCGGTAGCCCTCGGTAGAGGGTAAGAGAGAAGACCCAGGCCCAGCTTCCAGGGAGAGTTTAGGATGGAAAGGAATGGCCCCACTCCCTCATGAGTAAAGACAACAAAACCAGAATTACACTCCTCTGAGACTGGAATCTGAGATTAAGAGGGCCCCTCCCCCCACCACAGACCTGAGCCCTAGAGGCAGACCCTTCCCCTCCTTGTGTCAGAGAGCAGAGCAGAGTAGTACTGTCAAGCGGGCTGAGGGCAGAAAACATGTCAGTACAGCAGCCAGGAGATCTGGACTGCAAGGAACACACTGGCCATCTGCCCCTGACCTCCAGTGGGACCCCATGATCTGGGTCCATCCAATATTCTAACCCATGAGTATCTCTCCCTTGGCGGGGTCGGGATTCCCTAGGCTGAGTTCATGGGACCTATTCAATAAACCCTGAGACTTGGGAGAGTATGAAGATGATGAATTTCTAAAAGGCCGGTGTCTGGTTCTGATTCTGCAGCCTAGATATCTGGGCCTTGTAGACCTGGAACAAGATAGCCAACCCCGGGGCCCTAGGGACAGATCCATCCATCTTAACACGTGAGCTTGTTAAATTCAAGGACAAAAAAATGACAATGAGCTAGTTGAGATTTTTTTTTTTCTTTATACCTGCTATGGGAAAGGAAATCTAGCACCAACAACTCCGGGAATACCTAGGCCAGGAGACACACCAGCCATGACACCCATCATTGGATCAAGACTTGACTTTCACCGCGGCTTACCCAAGCCGCCTTGGGCAATCACTTGGTACCTCTTCGCCTCAGTTTCCTCATCTGCAGTATGGGGATGAGGCTGCCTCACACCGCATTGTCATGTGAACAGAATGAGATCACCACAAGTCCGCTGGTTATTACGTCCCTGGGAAACAATGTGCCTGGCCCCAGGGGTCGGCACCCAGGTATCCCGCGCGCCCTGCGCTCGTGGATTTAGATGACCTAGTCCTCCCGCAGTTCGCAGCCCACATGCCAGGCCCTGCTGCGGGTCCTGAGAGCGGCGGAGGAGGGGCGCGTCCACTCACCTCCGTTTGTACTCGTCACGCTCGCGCTTCACCTTGGCCAGCACGTTGTAGAGAGCGCGGATCTCTGGCGTGATGGTGTCAATCTGCACGCCTACGCCGTCCGGGTGCACCCACGACACGCCGGGGCCCTGCACCGTCTCCACGCCGCCGCCTCCCGTGCGCCGCACCTGCGTGTAGCTCCAGATGGTCCCGGGCAGGCGACCGTAGTGCTGCGGGTGCGAGCCGCCGCCGGGAGGCAGGCCGCCTAGGGCCACCGCGTTGGCATTGACGCCGGTGGCCGCGGCGAGGGCCTGCCCGCCGCCCGCAGCCGGCGGCCGCATCAGGTCCGGCCCGGTCTGCACGGCCTGCTCCCGGGAGAAGGTCTTGTAGCGCAGCCGCCGATCGCGCTCGCTCTGCTGCTGCTCCAGCTGTTTCTCCAGGAGCCGGTTGCGCCGCTCCAGCTCGTGCACCTTGGCCAAGAAGCAGCGGAAACGCACGTTGAGCCCCTTGAGGAGGTGGATGTTGGAACCCAGATCGTCCCGCAGCGCCGCCGTTACTGGCGAGGGCCCCGGCCCGGCTCCGCCACCACCGCCGCCGCCTGCGCAGCCGCCGCCCCCCGGCGGGCAGCCGAAGGCCAAGGCCATCTCCCCGAACAGCAGCGAGTTGACCATGCGCCGGCTGCGTGGCTCAGGGCCCCGGGCCCGCGGCTCCAGATGCGGCTCCAGCTCGGGGCCGGGCTCCCGGCGCGGCCGGGCCAGGGCGGGAGCGGGCTCCAGCGCGGCCGGGGTGGTGTTAGGTGCCAGATGCGGCTCCGCAGCGTCGGGAGAGATGGTGGGACGAGCTGGAGGTCGCGGTGGCTGCGTGGGGCTGGTGAGGGGTCCGGTGCCTGCGCCGCGACTGTCAGAGCTGCTGTGGACCGGCCGCAGCAGCCGCTCGCAGAGGACTCTCCGCCGGCGCTGCCCCCTCTGCGGCGAGCCCCGCCCTCTGCAGGCACAGACCACGCCTCCAGAGCCCGCCCTCTGCAGACACAGACCACACCCCCTGCCAGGCCGCTCTCTGCAGGCTAAGGCCACGCCCCTGCCCGACCCGCCCTCTATAGGCAAAGGCCTAGCCCCCTTGTCTGGACCGCCCTCTGCGGACATAGGCCACGCCCCTCCGCCCATTGCAGCGATTTCACCCGCTGAGACTCGGCTCTTAGGCCTCCAGCCCCGGCCACGCCCATCGGCCCTTGGACTCCGCCCACTTACGAGCGGCGCCACTCGTCTGCGAGGCGCCTTTCGGCTACAGCTCAGGCTCCGCCCGGCAACGGCCCAGAAAACCCTCGCCGGCGTGCGGCGCTGCAGGACTAGCGGGGTTCAGACAATCTAACGCAGTCTGCATGCGAAACTGCACCCAGGAACGTGGCAGAGCCGGGCCCTGCAGCCTCTTGAAAAGGTGGACGGCCTGGGTCTGCTCACTTCCCTTCCTGGGGAGCCCTCCACCACCAAGTCTGCCAGGCGGGCTTGACTACCTGCCTGCTCTCCCTCCGCGCCCCAAATTTCTCTGCCCCAGATTCTCAGGCATGCGGACGACTGTAGCCTGCAAAGTCTGGCAACCATACATAGTGTGTGAAAATGCATGCAAACCAACTCCCCTACTCCAGCCTCTGGAGGCCTTGGTTGCTTTCCTGTCCCTTACCAGGCCAGTCCAGGGCTTCTCACAGCCTTTGAGCCCACTAGTCCATAGCAAACCCAGAAGCGGGGATATGAAATAGGCTGGGGAAGAGAAAGCAATGAGCTCCCAACATGCTTGTCCTCACAAGCCTCTATCTGGAGGATGCATCCATCCATCCATCCATCCATTCATCCATCCATCATGTGATCTTCACACCTACCACCCTAAAGCCAGTGTTTCCTGACATCTCCAGCTGTCTCCTGAACCCACTGTAAGCATTAGCACACAGTAGGCAGCTACCTAAGTATTATTCTCATTTTACAGAGAGTGTCACTGAGACCTGAGCAGTACCACCATCTCAAAGCATGCTCTACCCAGCCTTCCAAGATGCTGGCCTTCGGTCCTTAGCACAAACTTCCTAAGGGAAGGACCCCGCCTTGAATGCCTGTGGCTTATACCGTCAGCTCTTAACCAGATATGTGGTATGTTCTAGATTCTTCCAGCTACATTTTTTTTTTAATCTCACTGCCATTGTCTTGTCACTAACTTCTGTATCTGTCTTGTCTGCTTGTGTGTAAGCTTGTGGGCAGGTACCTTGTCTCACAGGACAATGCCTTGGTGTTCTTTGTGACAGAGGAGAAAGAGTGCGGTGCTCTGGGGTGGTGTTCTGGGGTGGTGCTGTGTTTTGATGTTACTGCTGTGTTTCGGGTTTGGTCATGTTGCCTTCCCTCGCTCCCTGCCAAATGGACTTAGCTCTGTGCTCCGACATTCCCTTCTGGTAATCTTTCTCCTCTGGACCCAAGCCTACCTGGTCACTGCTCTTTTAGATCACATAGTTTTTTCGATGCTGTCATCATCCGCCCTAAAGAATCAAGAACCTTTTTCCTTGAAGTTGTGACTCTTGGGCTCCCACACGGACTGAGAATAGAGTTTGGAGAGGGCTGTGACACTGGGGTGGACACACTTTCCACCCTTGTGGTCGCTGGTCTTTGAATGTTAGTCAACATTTCCTTTGAAGTCTTTGTGATTCTGTCACCCCTAGAAATCAGATATTCTCATCTCACGATAGTTGCTGTAACTATCTTGAGACCTAAGCTATCAACATTCTGAAGTTCATATTGGGCTTACTTGCTATATCTGTTTGTTTGTTTTTAGAGTTTGTGATGGAACTCAGGACATCCCGATTGCTAGGCAAGCCCTCTACTGCTTAAGCCTAAGTCTCATTTAAAAAAAATGTGTGTGTCTGTGTGTGTCTGTGTATGTGTGTGTGTATTGTGTGCAAGCACACACATGCCACAACCTTCCACCTTACTTGGGACAGGACCTCTTGTTAGACACTCTGTATGCCAGGCTAGCTGGCCCTGGAGGTTCTGGTGATTCTCCTCCTATGTTATCATAGGAACACTGAATTACAGCTGCTTGCCACTGAATTCAGTCTTATGTTGGTCCTAGGGATTTGAACTCAGGACCTCACAAGCATCAAGGGCTTTACCCACTGAGCCATCTCCCGAGCCCCATTATTTAATGTGCTAGTAAAGAAATGTATACATCATGTTGCTGCAAACTTGCTTTTTGAATACTTTGATGACTTGCATTTTAAACTTTTCGTTGCATGAATTTTGTCAGAATGAAAAAAAAGATATACTTTTTGTTTGTTCATTTTCAAGACAACCCAGGCTAGCCTTGAACGTGTGGTCTTCTAGCCTCTGCCTCCCAAGTGCTGAGATAACAGGCTTAGGGCATCAGGCATTGCTTATGCATCAGTGCCCAGTTCAGGCCAGCACTCTCCTAACAGCTACATTGAAATGCATTCTTCTGTTTGTTTGTTGACCCAATAGGGTCTCTCTATGCAGACCTGGCTGTCTTGGATCTCTAGGGCTAGACCAGGCTGGCCTTGAACTCCCAGAGACCTATCTGTTCCGCATCTGGAATGCTGGAATTAAAGACGTGCACCACCATATGCAGCCCTCGTGATGCAGTCCCATAAATCATTCCAAGCATGCACTATAGTGTGTTCATTAGATGTCTGAGAAGCCCATGGCACAGAAGAGGTTAAGGAGCCACACCTCTAAAGTAACTCCCTACAGGCTTTTCCAGAAAAGCGCTGTCCTGCCAAGTTGCCCTAGTGGGGTAGGAAACCCTCTTGGGAAAGGGCAGCTCTGTCCTGAGCCCAGACATCCCATGAACCTGATGAATTCCTGCTTGGGCACAGTCCTGGAGCGGAAGCCGAGGACGGTGCTGGGGGGGGGGTTCCTGAGTGTGAAGGAGGAGATGGCTGAGCAAAGGCCAGATCTGAAGAGGACCACGGAAATAGTGCTTGAGACCGAAGGGCTCCAACAGAGCCATACAAATGCCTATAAACCACAGAGCTGCCCATTCACCACAGAGTGGTACCGAGCAATGAGCCATGTGTCGCCTGCTCTTTGTACCTAAGGCGAGAGAGAGAAATGCCAAATAGCTCACCAGGCAGGGGACCAACAGCCTTCTAGTTCGCCTAGAACTTAGGGTTTTCCTTGATGAAGATAGTCAGTGGCCAAACCCAAGATCAGCTCCCACATAGAGCTGGATGTTTCTGAAGCCACAGTTCCTGGGATCCTGACAGCAGTAGCTACTGGTATTACCATCACTCTGCTGTCCTGTCTAGTTGATTGGGGTTGTTTTGCTTAAGCAATCAGGGAAAGCCCACCATGCACTAAGTAGCATCTCCTACAACTCTACCCAGCACCCCCTCTGGTGGCTAAATTCAGCCGGCTGCCTCTCATCCCTCCAGGCTTCAGTGTCTAGAACATTCTATGATTAGAATGTTCTTCTCCAGTGGAATGAAAGAGTGTAGCAAACCCTCATGGCACCAAGGGGAAGGAGTGACCATGAATTTTCACAGTGCCAAATGAAAACGTATCCCTAACTTGCACAGGCTCCTTTCTTCAGATGCCCCCATGGCTCCTCCTCCCCTGCCCCCCAGCAAAGAAACAATACCGACAACAGCAACCAAAACAATCAAAAGAATTTTTTTTTTTTTTTTTGGCAGAAAAGGTGAGCTGAGCTCATCTGGGCTCACCGGCACGTTGCATGAACCTCATCTTTCCGGGACCTCCAGGCTAAACATGGCTTCAGCTGGCTGCTCATTCCACAATTATTTTGGGTGAGTTCGCCTTCCTAGAAAAGGGTGTGGATCTCACTAAAGTCAGGGTGCTGCTGGCTGCCCTGACAGGGTTGATCTTGGTCAGCAGTCTTGAGGGAGCCCCTGGTGGCTTCAGGTACCTTCTCAATGGAATATGCTAACCTGGGTGCCACTGTCTGCTCTACAGTGTAGTCTCAAACAGGCACCACAGACGATTAATGATGTGATCTTTGTTAAAACACCCCTATGCCTCAGCTTTCGCTTCTGTAAAGTGGGGTGGTGACAACTTACAGAGTTGCTGTGATGTGCTAATTGTCATGTACCAGCATTCTTCCTATCTTGTCCTGGGTGGTGGTGAACTCTGTGGCTGGCTCACAGCAGGTCACCATGGGTCACTCCATGGAGAGCCATAGGACTTGAGAACCCTGCAATCAGCCTTTATTCCTGACTCCCACAAGACTGACCTCACTCAGACAATGGGGAATGGAGAAAGTGCAGACACACAGACACACAGACACACAGACACACATACAGGAAAGCTAGGATCGGGTGGGCCGTGGGCTCAGATGGGAGTTGCAACATCTGAAACTCACTGTGCTTATCATATACAGATGGCAGAAAGGGGTGGAGAGCTGTTAGCTAATGTCAGTGGGGGTCTCTGTAGACAGCATCCTCTGGATGCAGTCGTTTCTGAGGTGGAAGTGGTCGATAGCAGTACTGAGGGGATACTAGTACTGAGGGGATACTTCCGCTGTGAACCAGGGGAAGGCCTTGCCATTCCTGTGGGCCTGGAGCATTGATGCCCTTAACATGCCCACTTCATGTCATGAAAGCTCATTCATACAGGGGTACACTCGCTCCCCAAACAGGACAGGCATCATGTTGAATGTGCCTTTTCCCTACCCCCACCTCTCACAAAAACATCATCTATCAAAGACCATTCCCTCAGATGGAGAACCAAGACCCACAGGAGGAACTGACTTAGCCAAGGACACGGTGCCCAGAACAGCTCAGCTCTGAACCCAGTCCCAACTTCCCAGCCAGGCCCTCCTGTTCTGATTGCACCCCCTCCTACAACACCTTTCTTTTCTTGTCTACATTTTTTATTTAAGGGCAGGAAGCGTGAGTTCGTGCACCACTGCATGCCTGTGGCAGTCAGAGGACAGCTGTAGGAGTCAATTCTCTCCTTCTACGATGTAGGTCCCAGTGACGGAACCCAGGACCTGAGGCTTAGTGGCAGGCACCTTTCCTGGCTAAGCCATCTCAATAGCCCTTCCCATAATATCACTAAGGGGTAAAGGAATGAGTTGTGTTCTCAACATCCTTCAAATGAGTAAGAAGAGGCACAGAGAAGCGAGGGGTGAGCTAGGCAGCGATGGCGCACACCTTTAGTCTCAGCGCTTGGGAAGCAGAGGCAGGCAGATCTCTAAGTTCTCCTGATGCTGTACCCTCGTGCATGTGACCCCGCCTGCGGAACTCAGTTCCCAGCCTTTCTGGATGGCTCCTGCTTTTCATAACTTGTGTTCTTTGGGAGTCTGTCTGCCTCCTATTTTGACTCTGCCCAGAAGCATAACTTACACTTGGTAAATGTACAGATTCTAAGTGTACAGCTCAATGGATTTATGCATGTGCATTTATTCACCAAACCACGTCCCACGCATCGGCGAGCGCCTTCTTGTTCCCTGTCAGTCTCCGGCTCCCAAGGTGTGAGGACGTTTCTCACCGTTGATTCCTTTCCAGTCCATTCTAGAATTTCACGTGCATGATGTCCTCAGCATATTCCTCTCAGCCTGTACGTGAGATTTGCCCACACAGTGTGTACAGGCAGTGTTTCGTGCCTCAGCTGTGTGGTGTCACGTGGTGTAGACACGCCAGGGTGGAATCAGGCATCCTGCCGCAGGTGGGCACGTGGGTTGTTCTTTAGATTGGGGATGCTGGGGGCTGCTACAGACCCTCTCAAAGATGCCTTTGGTGAACTTAGGTACTTGTCCATCTTGGATACAGCCCCAGAAGTAGATCACTGCGTTAGTGGACTCAAGCAAGGTTAATGCTAACAGACACTGGCAGACAGATTTCTAACCGGCCATCAGATCCTACAGTGTACGAGCATGCTGACAGAAGACCGCTCCTCTCCCTACTCCTCTGGGCTCAGCCAAATCTCTGTCACATGTCTATCAGCACAACGCCTCCCTCATCTTACAAACCTCCATGTGATCCATGGCCTCCTCGGAAGGTGAAGCCAGCTTGCCATCCCACCCTCGGCCATTCTTTTTCCAGATTCTTCCCGGCACCTAGAAGTCCTGTCTGGAGGACACACTTCCTTCTCTTTGCCATGTGCTAACTCACTTGAAGCCCAATGCTTTAATGAAGCGGTTTTCTCCTTAGGGGTGTGTGTGGGGGGGGAATAGCAGGGCTCTTGGAGCCCCAATTTCCCCACCGATGAAATGAGAATTGGGGCTGAGAGTCTGCCTCCGATGACGAAGTGTCTGTCACACAGCATGAGAACCTATCATCATGTAAAAACCAGGCATTATAACAGACATATGCAACCCCTGGACAGCAAGATAGGACACACGGGCCAAACTACCCAAGTTCAGTGAGCATCTGAGTTATTGAGAGACCCTGTATCAGAAACAAAGGTGGAGGAGCCAGAGGGGTGAGCCAGAGGTTAAGAGCACGTGCTGCTCTTCCAGAGGAACAGGGTTCAGTTTCTAGTACCCACATGGAGGCCTACAGCCACCTGTAATGCCAGTCTTAAAGGGATCTGACACCCTCTTCTGGCATCTGGGAGAAGAGGTACACACATGGTACCCAGACATGGACATAGGTAAAACACTCATACAAATAAAATAAAGACAAAATAAAAACATTTACCAAATACTACTAATAATATGAAGAATCAAGGGAGACACCCTACAATGACTTCTAGCCTCTAAACACACATGTACATGTACCCACACATACATGGGCTCACACCCAAAGAAACATGTACACATACACATAACTAAACCAAAGCAGAATAGGAACACAGTGCCACCTCAGGGGTTGAGCTGATACTGTGTACTGTCTCTAAGAGGTGGCACCAGAGTCACAACCAGGTTACTTAGTCCTCTCAGGAGAGGCGACATTTCCTAGCCCAGTATTAATGCCATCCGAAGGCAGCACAGCCCACAGAGATGGACGCCGGCTGGCCCACGGAGAAGGTAGGTGCTGAACTTACATCTGTTACATGCACTGCCTCATCTCTCCTCAGCGCGCCCTGCTCACATCGGTTCCAACATCGGCGAGTTTGGCAACCCCCAGCACCTGCCCGGCATCATTCTCTCCTCATGAGTTTAAGGGCAGGACCCTCGTGCCCATTTTAAAGATGAAGAAATTGATGGTGAGAAAAGAGAGGCTAGGCAACTAGGAGAAGGTCCTTCATCTGGGGACCCAGAGAGCAAAGGTTCAACTGTAGAGACAGGTCCTACAGAATACGGAGAAGTGAGACAGAGGGCTCGGCTGCTCCCTAGAAGAACACAAGGAGTGGGTATCCAGGGACAGCAGGGATGGGAGAGTCCTCACTGTGCTGGGCCCCTCCCTTCTTCTCCACAGGTTGCCTTCCTTTCCCGTAGAAGGCAGCTGGGTGCATGCACAGCTGACCTTCCTCAGGCTCTGGGTTTATAGGTAGTTGTCTCATGCCTCAGGGAAAGCCTTGAGTTCAGAAGAACTCAAGGCAGGCCTTAGTGGCTTTGTGGTGCTAACATTGCTGCAACAATGTCCCTAGCCACAGGGACACCTCGGGGAGGTGACTGGAAAAGGGTGACTCAGAAGCCCTGTTCGTGTGTCCCAGCCCTGCCGGAGCCATGAAGAACAGCCATATGTCCTGAGCTTACCCAGGCCTCAATGACAAGGTCTCCTGCTGTCCTCAGCACAAACTTGGAAATCACTCAGCATCCAGAAGTCCCTGAGTCAGACTGGTGACCTCCCCAATGGCAGTTTTGTAACTGCAGACACTTCAGAGGCTAAGCCAGTCCACACCTGCCCCCACCCACCAGCCAGACTCAAAGCAGATGGGAAGAGCCACAAAAGGGTCCAGCATCAGACTGCAGTGTAAGCCATGGCTTAACCCTACGATGATGCGGGGTTCAGGGCAGTCTGGAGGGGCGGCCTCTCTACACTGCTGGCGTGGAATCAAGCCCCAGAAGAAGCCTTCTGCTGATGGCTTATAGTTATGTCCGTAGGTTGCTGCATGTCTCAACCCTCAACAGAGATGCTTCTTTTTGCAGGGGATGGCGATTAACACAGGGACCCAGCGCTGGTCACGGGGTAGAGAACGAGAGACTAGAGAATGCGGAGCTGTAAACGGAACATTGATGTTATATCCCTTCCCCCTTCCACAACTCAGCCATTTCACTGGAGGTTGTAAGGGCCTGATCAGGATGTAAAGTGAGTAAAAGATAAAGAAATTGGTGGGGGGAAAAGAGCCAGCGTTTCAAAGGAACACGTGTTCTTCTGAACACAGCAGGGCACTTGCACAGGTGGGCCCACAGTGGTTGTTAACAGTATTGTATGCACAGGAGCGGTGTAAGCCCAAGCCAGACAAAGCCCCAGCAATGGGGGGGGGGGGGTAGCCAAAGTCCTACCCCCAAATCCCACAAGCCTTTTTGTAAAATTTTACTGTAATTTTCAATAAAATGCATGTAATGGAGCTGGAGAGATGGCTCAGAAGTTAAAGCATGTAACGTTCTTACAGAGGACCCAGGCTCATTTCCCAGCACGCACGTGGTGGGTCACAACTGTCTGTAACTCCAGTTCCAGAGCCTCCAATGCCCTCCTCTGGTCTCAGCAGACATCTGGCTTGCATGTGATATACATACATATATACATACATACATACACACAATACATACACATACATATACACACACTTACACATATATATACACACAATACATACATAGCATACATACATAATACATACACATATATACACATATATACACATACACACATACATACATACACACACAATAATACATACACATACATACATACAATACATACATACAAACTACATACTATACATACATACATATATACATACATACACACATACATATATATACATACATATACACATACATACATATACACATATATACACACAATACATACATGCACATACATATACACAATACATACATACGATACATACATACAAACAATACATACATACATACGATACATACATACAAACAATACATGCATACATACACACATACATACATACATATACAATACACACATACATATATACATACACATATACATGCATACATACATACATACACACATACATACAAGCAAAATATTCATATACCTAAAATAAAAGTTCTAAATCTGTGTAAGGACCAGATGTTGCCTCTGCAGCCAAACTCTAACCCCCCTTCATCAGGAACTTTCTTGCTGATAGAGAGCAGCTGACATCTGTTACTCTGTCACAGTCAGGTCAAGATCTGAGATACCCTGCAGGTAAGAGGTGAATCACTGGAGCCAGACAAAGGAGCCTTCCGGCTCAGTCCATATTTCTGTGTATAGACTGTCACTGCCCCCGTTTTCAGATGAGGCCACCAAGGCACCGCAAACATTCATAAGCACAGATTGTTCTTCTCCACCAGGCCTACGATACCTTTTTAGGGCCTTGCCTTAACCTCACTATGATTGTAATTATTAGTTTTTTGATGTTGTTAAAGGATGTCTGAAGCTGCAGGGCATTATGGTCTCAGTAGCTCTGTCCATCATTATGACTAGAATCTTATATATGTGCGTGTACATGTATATATGTCTGCATGTGTGTGCATGTGCAGACATGTGTGCACATGTGTGTGCATATGTATGTGTGCATGCAGATGCACGAGCACAGGTGTGAGTGCATGTGGAAAGGTCAGCTTCATGTCCGTTGTCACTCTTCAACTTGTTTGACACAGGAGCTCTCATTTTCTGTTGCGTGTGCCAGGCTAGGTGCCCTATAAGCTGGACCACAAATTTCTTCTTCAACTCTCATCTCATTGCAGGAGTGCTGAGATCACAGAGGTGCCCGGGTAGGTTCTAGGAATCTGAACTCGGGTCCTCGGGCATACACAGTAAGCCTTTAGGCACTGAGCCATCTCCTCTTCCGTGAGCAGGGTCATGTTAGCAACAGCAGTGGTCTGCACTGGCTGTGAACTTCTCAGTGAGTAATCAGGATGACCTCAGCAGAGGCCGATAGGCACCCTGAGGCTGGCCAGACACACTCAGCCATCTTGTTTAGAGCTCAGGATGTCAAATATTCTACTGTTGTCACCTCAGGCTCTGCTGGCATCACCTCTACCCTGGGGCCACTGGGGACTGACCACAACGTGATCTTAGACTTGTGGGTACAGCATGCAATAACTCTGGCTCCCACCTCAGTCACATCTCTGTGTACTTCCCCTGCATTTGACAAGGAGAGTTTCCCTCTGGTTTTTATCTGTGCTCAACACCTTTCTGTCTCTTATCAATAAAGACAATAGGCCCAGCCTCAGTCCCTTTGCTGGAATCTATCCATGGCTGTGTCCTGAGCTCTAAAGAAGATGGCTGAGTATGTTTGATCAGCCTCAGGGTGCCTGTCGGCCTCTGCTGAGCCCATCCTGATTGCTCACCGAGAAGTTCACAGCTCCAGCCTGCTTCTGTCATAGTTGATGTGGGGGCCATGTCTGTGGGGAATTATGTTGATTACATTGATTGACGTGGAAAGACCCAGCCCAACAGTGGGCGACACCATTCCCTACGCTTAGGTCTTGGACTGTATAAGAGAGAGAGAAAGCAAGCTAAGCACAAGCATGTGTGCATTTGTTCTTCCACTGTTCCTGACTGCAGATGTGATGTCATCAGCATTTTCAACTTCTTGCTGCCTTAACCTCCTGCAGTGATAGTCTATGACCTCAGGTTGTGAGTTGAAGTAAACCCTCTTTTCTCTTCAGCTGCCGTTATCAGAGTATTTTTCCACAGTAAAGGGAAATGAAACTAAGAAGCCTAAGATTCCCAGAGAATTCTCACCAAAATGTGCCTCACAGCTTCCTGCATCCCTCTTCCATAAGCCTGTGCCACCCAACAACCACCCCAGCATACAGGCCTGGGTCACAGCACAGAGCCACCCTAGAAGTTACTGGTGGTCTCCATGCATGCAATGTGACCTGATCTAGGTGCACCGTCCTCCATCTCAGCTCCTCCTGGGATCGTGTCCTGCTTTCCCCTGACCTAAATCCTTGGCCAGCTTCCTGGTTACTGTTTGTATCTCTTCCTTCAGGCCAGTGACTCCATGATTAGACCTCTGGGTGACAGCTGCTGGCCTGGCCCAGCTATCTAGAAGTCATTCGTGGGGTCTTCTTGAAGGACCTTGTCTCTGCGCTTGCTTGGTGCATGACTAGGGTAGAGAGAGAACTGGGAACAGATGATGCAGTGATAAGCCCACCCCTGCTGGACGGGGAGGAATGGGAAGTGCCTCTTGACATTCCATGGGCACCATGACAGGTGAGAAGAGTCTTCAGAAGTGAGACAGACAGAACTTGAGGGTAGCTCTGTGTGAGCTGCCGGGTGAGAAGAGCATTCCGGACCCAGGTTGCAGCAACAGCCATGTCAGAGAGATAGAAGGAACCAGAGTATGCTCTGGGCTGTGGGTAGAAGTGCAGAATCGGAGACCCTGAGAGCCGGGATCCTCAAGGACATGAGACGTCTTACAATGGAGTTTGGGACAGGAGGAACAAGCTGGTCTAACCTGTGCTTAGAGAGCTGTAGCCACGCGGGGATTCCTGTCCTGGCTCTCAGCCTCAAAGTCTCCTCTGGGCCTCGCTATAGGCAGGCAAGACCACTGGATTCCCAAACCCTCCACACTCCAAAGTGCTCAGGGAGCACCGCCAATCTCTCACAACTCACAGCCTGTTACTCCTCCTTCGCCTCAACTAAGGCCTTCCCTTCTATTCTCTGAAGTATCAGGAAGAGACAGCTCACACCTGCTCCCGCCTCACCTCATTCCCACCCTGTGTGACCATATACTGCCCTCTCTCTGTTCCGGTGAGTGGACTCCGCCCTTTCCCAAGGCCAGCCCCGCCCCTGGGCATTGGACACAGGCGCCTGCCCAGAAGGATGCTGCTGCTGTCTCTCTTGCTTTCCCTGCAAGATGTTCACCAAAGGGTAGCATGTTTTCTCAAGTTACTGTCCGTTTAAAACATTAAGGAAGCAAATCAAGCCGAACAGACAGCAAGAAACTATAATATGACCATGAACCTAAGGGAATGGAATCTAAGTAGAAAAACAAACAAACAAACAAACAAACAAACAAACAAAAAAAAACAAAGTCTAGGGGCCTAGAGATATAGCTCTAGCAGGTAAAGGTGCTTGAGGCCAGTCTAATAACCTGAGTTCGATCCCCAGGACCAACACGATTGAAAGAGAGGCCTGACCCTTGGAAGATGACCTCTGACCTTCACCCAGGTGTGGTTTCTTTTCTTCTTCTTTCTTTCTTTCTTTCTTTCTTTCTTTCTTCTTCTTTTTTTTTTTTTGTTGTTGTTTTTGTTTTTGGGTTTTGTTGTTGTTGGTGGTGGTGGTGGTGGTGGTGGTGGTGGTTGGTTTTTTTTGTTTGTTTGTTTTGTTTTTTGTTTTTTTTGTTTTTTGTTTTTTGTTTTTTTTTTTCCCGAGATAGGGTTTCTCTGTGTAGCCCTGGCTGTCCTGGAACTCACTCTGTAGACCAGGCTGTCCTCGAACTCAGAAATCCGCCTGCCTCTGCCTCCCAAGTGCTGGACTTAAAGGTGTGTGCCACTACTGCCCGGCTCCAGGTGTGGTTTCTAACAAGCCAACAAACCTTTAGCAAGGGACCTGGTAAGATGCAGCTGTGATGGGGAACCCAACAGATCACATAAGATGCTGAAACAGAGAAATTAGAGAGAAAGATATGCATCGTAGATACATATAAGTAAACGCCGATTCTATCCAGGTAAAGCCTGCAGAGATTTACTTGGTACTCAATGAAGGGGCTCTATGGTCCTCTGAGACTGGATCCAAAGTGTCCCATGATGGGAGCTAGCTCTTACCGGGACAACAAAGGTTTGGTGGGGATGCTGGCAGTGGGTGTTGGGAGAAAGAACATACTTAAAAGATCTCTGCTACCCTGAGAAAGAGATTGACTGTGGGAATGAGAGACACAGTCAAGGTTTAATTACATCACCACCACATTCATTAGCTCCTAGTGTTAGCAGAAAACACAGCAGGCGTCTGGGGAGTTTGCTCAGTCGGTGTAGGGAGTGCCTGTCTGGTACACAAAGCCCTTGGCTCGATCCCTAGCACAGAATAAGCTGGGGATGGTGGTGCAAGCTTGTGATCCCGGGAAGCATAGGCAGGAGCAGGAGGATGGGATGTTCAAGACCATTTTCAATTGCATGGCGAGTTTGAGACCACTGACCTACACAAGACACTGTCTCCAAGAAGGAGAAAGGGGAAGGAGCGAGAAGAGGAGAGGAAGGGAGGGGAGGTAAGGGCAGGAGAAGAAGGAGAGTGAGGAATTCTCTGGAGGTGCAGCCCAGTCCTACCCTTGGGCCTTATGTTCCCTCTGAACTCTGAACTCTAGGGTAGGGCTGATCCAGCACCAAGCAACTCTAGACATGATGTCAGGCTCTGAAGTCTTGTATGTCCTGACTTCATCCTCCTCCCTCAGAAATGTCCAGTATCTTGGAAGTTGTGTCAAATCCACACTGTGGCCACACGGGTCCTCTAGGGAATGTCACTGACTGACTTACTGAGGGCCACGTCTTTAGAGATTTACCCAGAGGTTCTGACATTTACAGACAACACTGAGGATAACCTGGACGCTGGTTTTACGGTTTGCTCTGCTGCTCCTGGAACCTCAAATCCAGTTCTAAAAAGACCTTCAAAAGGTTACTCGGAAGGCTGGGGATGAGGGGCCACCTGGGAAACGCTCTGTCTCTAAAGACCAATGCAGACAAACACCCCTCATCACCTCCTCCCCCCAACCCTGGACACTGTGAGAACTGGACCTAAGGTCTGTCACATGCTAGGGAACTAGTATACAAGTGCACCCCATTCCCATCCCTTAACTTTCATCCCGAGTCAGGGTCTCACTAAATTGCCTGGCTAGTCTAGAATTCACTACATAGCCCGGACAGACTTTGAATTAATGGTCTTCCTGCCTCCAAGGCTGAGAGAACATTCTGGTATCAGTATACCCAACTGCAAACAGAGATCCATGTCTTCTTCCTCTGAGATCCTCCCATGACAGGAAACACCTCCAGTGTTCTTGAGAACAGTTCCTCCCTGTGGGTGGAATGTCTTCCAGAAAAGCCCAAGGCAAACGGGCTTTATGAGAACATCTTGCCCTGTTCAGTCTGCAAGGAGCTTCTTATTGGTGCAATACAACTAGACACGGAGCATCAAAAAAACCTTCTGATTGCTTTAGCCCAGCACAGATTCCTAATAAAACATGCTTGAGCAGAGAGACAAACGTGTAAAGATGCACTTACAAGGTTGTATAATAAGACAAATTAGAAACGAGCTTATGTGTCAGTCTAGGGAGATTTCAATATGCAGTGGTTAAGACGTATAACACAATGGAGCCGTTGAGAGAAATCTTAAAAGGCTGGTGAGATGTCGCAGCAGGTAGATTTCCATCCTCTGGCCGCACGTGGTAGAGAGAACCGACACCTGCAAGTTGTGCTCCACAAGTGCGCACGCGCATGCACGCGTGTGCACACACACAAACACACGTGCACATAAATACATACATGTACTAAAAGTAAAATTAATGATACAGAAAAATAGCCACAAGAAAAAAAAAGTGTGTTTAATTCAGTCACTTTTACATCTTAGGCATAAAAAACTTGGAATAGATGTAGTAAGACTTTCATGGTGGTTATATCTGGGGTGTGGTACCGTGGGTTCTTCTATTCGTTTGTTTGTTTTGTTTTGTTTTGAAACAGATCTCTTGTAGCCCTGGTTAGCCTCCCGCTGCCTGTGTAGCTGTGGATGACCTTGAATTCCTGATCCTCCTGCCTCCACCTCACAGGTGCATCCTGCAGGCCTCGTCTTAAACACAGCCTAAGATGATCCTTTCATCTCTTGTTCTGACTCTCCATTCTTTGCCTTCATAGCGCTCATCAGAAACAATGTTCAGAGTTGTTTCAGGAACATCGTCCCGACCTCCTTGAAGCTCATGAGATCATGAAAGGCAACATTGATATTAATTCTTCTTTGTGCCTCCAGCACCCAAACCCTGTGCCTAGGACATCTTAGATTCTCAATGAGTGTGGCTGGTAGGTGGGTAGACGGATGGATGATAGAAAAATGGACAGATGTATGTATGTATGTATGTATGTATGTATGTATGTATGTATGCATGGATGGGTAAGTGGATGGAAGGTAGATGATGGGTGATAGAAAATGGACAAATGGATGAGTGAGTGGGTAGATGGGTGAATGTCTGACAGATGGATGAATGAACGCTGATGGGTGGATAGATGATACATAAACAGATGGATAGATGGGTGGGTGGAAGGGTAGATGGGTGGGTAGGTGGGTGCTTAGATGGGTAGGTGGATGTATGGGTGATGGATGGATGCTCCTGTTTCTCCATTAATTTTTCCATAGCTCCATTTTCAAAGGATTTATGATAAAGGATTTATGATAGTATTATGATTATGAATGTATTATGATACACTAACACAAGTAAGATACACTAGTTAGGTACGATCATTACATAGTAATTTCAGTCTTTTTTGTTTATTTTTGATTTTGTTTTTCGAGACAGGGTTTCTCTGTGTAGCCCTGGCTGTCCTGGAACTCACTGTGTAAACCAGGCTGGCCTTGAACTCAGAGATCCACCAACCTCTGCCTCCCAAGTGCTGGGATTAAAGCATGTACCACCACCACCTGGAAGTCTTTAATTTTTTAACTGTATAAATAACGCAAAATGGCAGCTGCATGGTGAAACGGTCAAACGGGATTCCTAAAGTCACCAGCATTGGTAACAGCCACTGCCACTGTCAGCCAATGTCCACTTCCCTCCTCCGAGTGAGTGACCGCTGGTAAGAGCTGACACGCTTCCTCCTGAAGCCCTTTCCCTGTGCTTTGCTCATGACTTCAGGTATGCATTTAGAAGTGTGCAGTTTGCTTTTGGGGCTGGAGAGATGGCTCAGCAGGGAAGATCACTGGCTGCTCTTGCAGAAGTCTTGGGCACCCATATGGTGACTCACAACCACCTGTAGCTGTAGATGCAGCCGGGAGCTGGGTACTGCAGGCACGTGGTATTCATACTTGGAGACCAGACACTCTCATACATAAAATAAAAATAAATCTTTTTAAAAAGAAGTCCGTAGCTGTACTTGGGCTGCCTGCTTCTTGCGTCGTGTATGTCATAATGCATGTGCTGGCCGGACGAGTCTTGTGCTTTTTCTTCACCAAAGAACCAGGAGATCTTTACGTGACAGTGTAATGAGATCCCCTTTGGTCCCTGGAAGCCACAGTATGTGCTGCCACAGTTTTCCAAGCAATACCCAACCGTCAGATGCTTAGTCATTAGTTTACTGACTAATCTTCCACAGTCGTGTGCATGATCCACACTCACTTCTCTCAGGGAGAGCCTGGGAAGTTGAGTCCCGGATCACACACATTTTATTGATTTCTCACCAATCGCACTTAAGGCAATAGTTTTCTCAGTTCCTTTGGTATCATATCTTATTAAACGTTTAAGAGGTTTTGCTTTGTGTGTGTGTGTGTGTGTGTGTGTGTGTGTGTGTGTGTGTGTGTATTATAATTCTAAGGAAGAAAACAGAGTTACCAAAGGCCCCCAAATTACTCTTTCACCGGCTGGTGATTGACTGGGTCCTTCATATCCCCCAAGGAGTCCACCAGCCATCTTTGCCCTCCATGGACAAACAAGAAACCAACAATGAACTCAGTGCCCTAGCATTGACACAGCTAAGGCCCAGTGAGGAGCCTGTTGGGGCTGCTGCAGACGCTATCCCCACCCCCACATCACTTAGGTACTCATCAGCTATCCATTCATCCAGAAAAGGCCAGTCTGTCTGTCTATCCTGCTCCTTCCATTGCCTGCGACTCCAGCCCAGGCACCCTAGGTCCCTCTCTACCGCATGCAGATCAGTGCTCCCTCTTGCCCAGGATAGCCCCTCTCGGGAAGACCTTCATTCTGACCCTATGCATCCTGCAGGCCTTGTCCTAAACAGACCTTGAGATGAGCCTCCCCTTCTTGTTTTTGTTTTCCATCCTTTGCCTCTGTAGAGCTTAACAGCCAAGACTGTGTTATTTCCAGTCCATCTTTCCACCATCCTTGAAGTGGACTAGCACAGGACATATCCTAATTGTTTTCTGTATCTCCAGCACCTAACCCCTGATCCTGTTATGTCTTAGACACTCAACAAGTATGGATGGGTGATGGATGGATGGATGATGGATGGAAGGATGGATGGATGCATGGATGGATAAATGGATGGATGGGTGGATGGATGGATAAATGGATGGATGGATGGATGGATGGATGGATGGATGGATGGATGGATGGATAAATTGATGGATGGGTGGATGGATGGATGGATAAATGAATGGGTGGATGGATGGATGGATGGATGGATGGATGGATAAATGGATAGGTAGATGGATGGGTGGATGGATGGATGGATGGATGGATGGATGGATGAATGGATGAATGGATGGATGGATAAATGGATGGGTGGATGGATGGATGGATGGATGGATGGATGGATGGATGGATAAATGGATAGGTAGATGGATGGATGGATGGATGGATGGATGGATGGGTGGATGGGTGATGGATGGATGGGTGATGGATGGATGGATATGGGTGACTAGGTAGATGGATGAATAGACAGAAGGATGGATTAGTGATGGATAGGTAAATAGATGTATAGACAGATGGGTGGGTAGAGAGATTATGGGTGGATGGACAGATAGCTAACTAGATGGGTGGGTGGGTAGACGATGGATAGACATGGATAATAGCAAACAGATGGATACATGAATAGAAAGGTGGATGTATGGATGGTGAATGGAGGATGGGTAGATAATGGACGGACAGACAGATAGATGGACTGATGGATGATGGGTAGATAGGTGTATGATGGGAGATCAGATAAGGAAAGGCAGTCTAGGGAGTGGGAAGAAAAGACAGAGGAGTAGGAAGACATGGAGGAGGCAAGAAAGTCTAGCATGGGAAGAGGGGTCAGGCCAGTGGTGGCCTGGAGACGGCGGGACAGGTCAGCATCGGTATCTCCTTCAGACTCTTGTCTCTTCCCCCGGCGAGCCCATGTCTCAGAAGCCCAACCTCCCCCCCCCCCTCCCCGGGTGAAACCTAGAGAGGAAGCTGAAGGAAAGCCACAGCCAACTCAAGAAACAAACTCAGGTACCCAAGAGCCCTCAGTGGACGTCAGGAGTCCTTGTGATGAGGACTAGCCAAAGGTGAAGTTATACACCACCGATCAGCCCCAATCACCATCAAAAACCGCAGAGAAAAAATATGCTGAGTGGGAAGGAAACAGGGAGCCAGGACACAAAGAACAAGGTGGTTTCTGCTAGGAGGGTGTGGGTGCAAATGCAAAGACTTGGACTCTGACAATGTGAGTTCAAGTCTCAGGTCCTCCTACGCAGCTTCACTCGCTCATATATGCAAAGCAGGCCTGACAGCCGGCCAGTTCCCACATCCGGATGTTGAGACAGTGTGAGATAAGTCTGGAGAGCACTTGGCACGAGCAAGTGAGCGAGCGAGCGAGAACAGCATTTGGCCTTAGCAGAGCGGGGTGGGGGGTGGGGTAAAGATAGTGGGGGTCCAGGATGAGGGATGGCCCAGGGCAAACAGCGCATGCGCAGAGCTGCTTCCCCAGAGCTGCTTCCCCGGCTTTTGACGACAGCAGCCATATGACCTGTGCTCAGGAGGCTCCCGAGCTTGGCATTCTGCAATGTCATCTGGAAGCTGAGCTTGGGAGGTGGTGCATGTGAGGGTGCAGGTGAGCATGCACACATATGCACGTGTACACACACATATGCATGCACACGTATGCATGTGTCTGTACGTGTAGAAGCCATGTTTCAACAACAGGTGGTGTTCCTCAGTCCACACTGGTGTTTGACATGGGGTCGCTCCCTGGCCTGGAACTTGCTGACAAGGCTCGGTGGGCTGAACTGCAAGCCCCAGCGATGTTCCAGGGTTAAATTTAGGACCTCAAGCTCTTTGACTGAGCCATCTCCCTGGCCCTCCAACTGAACTTTTGAGCCAAAGATTCCATGTCTTCGTTTTTTGCGCTGAGTCTGCAAATTGCGATATGTAGATTATTACATGTATTCAAATGTATGTAGGAGACAACCTGCCAGACAGAGACAGACAGAGGTGAGTCTTGCTGCCATGAAGGCATCTTAACAAATGATATTGACACCCCAGCCAGTCCCCACCCCACGGTTCTGAGCCAACTTCACACACCAACAAGCCAAGACTTCGCCCAACAATAGCCCCTCTCTGTTCCAAACATCAACAGCACAAACAACCCTTCCTAGCCTTTGGGCTGTTACCCAAACACCTCCACACCCACAGGGCACAGCCTCACTCCAGTGCCAAGCGTGGGCTCCTCATGAATTTTCCCAAGGTTTTATCCAGCTCTCGGGAGGCTCAGACGGCACGGCACGAGAGGCTGCTGGCTGGTGGTTTCCATTAGCCAGGTGTATGATTGGCTCACCCCCACAGCACTGTCTGACAGCTATATGCTGGGCCTCATGCCACCCAGCGCATAACCCGATAATAATGTTTACTGGCCAGGGTCAGAGGTTAGAAGCTGGGCCACCTTCACTAAGCCCAGATGCTATACCTAGTACTCAGTAGATGCTCAATTAATGAATGCCCCCTAGAACCTTTCAGACACTTAGAAAAAATACCTATCATTGCCTAGTGATGGAGATTGGTCACAGGCAAGATGAACATAAAACAAAGGAATGTTCACTTTTCAGTCTGAAGAAGACTTTGAGTCTAGGCAAGATTGGGATTCTTAACAGATTGGACCTTTTGCAGACTGGGACTTGTGGTTCTGAGAAGTAGGGTGGGCAGGGAAAATCCAGACACACTCCTGGCCTCGGCTTCCCAAACAACCACATCTAAACCGGGCACTCCCTCTGCCGAGGTCCAGCTCAGCATCCAGTCCTCTGAGGAAGGCGGGAGGGTAGTGGCAACAATTGTGGGGGAGGGGCAAAAGTTGCAATTGTGGGGGCAAAAGTTGCCTAGTTTTGGTAATATTTCTCTTTCTTTAAGTCTGCCATTCCGTAGCCAAAAGCTCCTGGCTTCTGGCAATTAACTCAGCAGCAGGGGATTAAGAAAAGAAGTTTAGTTACTTGAGTTCTTTTCTCACTGCCTCAGGGGCCCCTCCTGGTCTGGTGAGAGGCTTGGGGTTCTTTAACTCTTTGTGAGCCAGAGAGAAAAGAAAAGGAAGAAAAGAAGAAAGTCAAGAACACACACACACACACACACACACACACACACACTTTGGCCGGGCCTGACCATCTGTCTCGTCAATGCCACACATGATCATACATCTTACATACATACACATATACCTACACACATATGTATGTATATACATATATACAAACAGACATATACATATGTACTTTTGGTAGATGGGGCTGAGCCCCAAATGCCACACTTTAATTTTTCTTTCTGGCTATTTATACCTTCTTAGACAAAAGTTCAACAAAGTACCTCATAGATAAAATGTTACACAAAAGGGGAGTTACGAAGAATGTCCATAGCAGTTCAAAGCAGTGTTTCATTCTATAAGCTCGTTATAACTTCAAAGCAACAGTTTCACCTGGCCTTGCTTTATCACAGTGCACAGCTGTGGCCTCATCCTTGGACCTGACCTGGAATGAATGGTTTTCCTTGATCACAAATCTGTTCCAAGCCTACTTCTCTTCTTGGTGCAATTTATGAAAGTTCATTGTATTCCTTACTCTGCAGTCTTCACTTACCATTCTGAGGAGGGGGCACATTCTGTTCTTGATTCTAACTTCATTGTATCTTTCCGGCAAAACAACTTAAACCACCACCTCAGACTCTCTTTCTAAAATTATTTTAATCAAATCATGAATGCTATAATTGATTCATCTATCATTAATTCATGAACTCTTATCTTTAGGTTGATCTGTAGGAAATCTGCCCAATAGGGTGGACTGATGCCCGGGAATCCTAAGGCTATGAAATAGTGGCAGGAGAGACATATCAGCAGCGAGAAGCCATCCTGGGAGGAAGTCTCTGAGGACCTTACATCTCAGAGCTCACCCATCGCAGCCATGCAAAATGGTGGGCCATCTCCAAAAACTCGTTTGCTTGCCATAACCTGTCCTAGATGGCTTCTGGCACCCTTTGTCCTGGGAGCAGGGCAGCTAGTGAGGTGGAGGGAGTTATGTGTGCCACCCTTGTACAAGTGCCTGTTGACGCCAGCAGGGGGCGCTGAGCAGCACGGACCTGGAGTTCTAGGGGATTGAGTCACCTGATATGGGTGCTGGCAACCAAACTTGGGTCCTCTGCAAGGAGAGAACATGTTCGTCACCACTGAGGAATCTCTCCAGCCCCAAATGCAGATCTCAGAAACTAAATATGAAAAAGAAGGTATGGCTTTTCATATTAATATTTTTATGTTGGTTACACATTGAGCTGGTGTTTTGAAACTGAGGGGAGTAAATTAAATTCGGCCCCAATTGTTGGGGGCTGACTTTTAGCAGAAAGCGACTATCAGCTTTGCAGCCATCTTGAGCCATATACCCTGACATGAGACTTGGATTACAATAGCCTACAACAGCTGAGAACACTCCGATAATCTTGGTTTAGATACCTTGAGATTAAAGGTGCGTGAGATTAAAGGTGTGTGAGATTAAAGGTGTGTAATTTAAGAGTATAACTTAGAAGTATAGAGATCAGAGTTAGAGACAAGACCTAAGGGCATGATTAAAGGTGTGACCAAAAGGCATGGCTTAGAAGTGAGACATATAAAAGGCAGAGATAGAACAGATCAGAATCAGACTGAGATCAGAGAATCAGACACATCAGACATTAGGTAGAAGACACTTGGCTCTAGAGAGAACCAGACACATCAGACATTAGGGAGACACAGCAGAGAGAAGACAGGTAGCAGGCACTTGGGAGAGAACTCGGAAGAACTAGGTAGTAGGCATTAGGCACTTAGCACTTGGAACTCAAGACTTAGGACTTAGACTGAAGAATAAACGGGATTGAATTACACTCTGTCTGGTCTGCATTCTTTGAGTCCGACCTCACTCTCTCTCTCTCTCTTGCTGAACCCCCGACCCTCGGACGGGAGCGGCAGCTTGGGCCGGGATACAGTGGCCGCCCAAACGTGGGTCGGCCCGGGCCTCAACATTTTGCTTGGGCAGAGACATTTTTGGCACCTGAACGTGGGGCTAGTGTGGACCCCAACATTTTTTTCTGCTTCTGTTTGTAGTCTACTAGAAGCTTTAATTCATAGGGATTTACCATTTTTACTGGGCAGCACTGGATTGGGGGGCATGTCTTATTGAGATTTCTGGTTCTTTTAGTTTGGATTGGTTTGGTTTGGTTTGGTTTGGTTTGGTTTGGTTTGGTTTTTCAAGACAGGGTTTCTCTGTATAGCCTTGCCTCTTTTGGAACTTTCTCTGTAGACCAGGCTGACCTCTACCTCACAGAGATCCTCCTGCCTCTGCTTCCCGAGTGCCGTGACTAGAGGCGTGCACAGCCAAGCCCAGCTCACGGCAATTCTTTTTAAAAATATTCTGGGACAGTGAGATGACTCCATAGGGTGAAGGTGTTGCCATTAACCCTGACAACCTGAATCTGATTCCAGGACCTACATGTAAAAACACACTGATAGTCTACAAATCCCAGGGGTCAAAGGCTTGCCCAGGGGTCAAAGGCTTGCGCCAACACCACCATCCCCCTGCTTCTGTGTCTCATGTCCTATGATTGCAGGTATGCATCAGCACCCCTGACTCTAAGTTATAACTCTTGTCCCAGGGACCTTGACTGATGCTGAGACCCAGTAGGTGACTCCAGTAACTGAGCGGATGCTCTGGAGTGACCATGCTGCTGCCAAGCCTCTCTGTCACTGTGTGACCAGTTCTTCCCCTTCTCTTGCTCTCTGCCTAAAACCTGCTGACCTCCCTGAGCTCAGCCCTTTTTCTGCAACCCCTGCTCTAACCCTCTGTCCTCTGGCACAGCCTGAGTGCTTGGACCAACTTCTCATCTTCTGTCCTTTCCACATGCATTTCCACCGGCCTTCCCACGCCTCCTACTTCATAAACAGGACCCCCACCCCCACCCCCATCCCTCCATCTTTCAAAGCTCAGCTGTTTTTACCAAGGCTGTCATAACCTCTGGGCTTCCAAATCCAGGGTCGCCTCTCTGTCCCTGTCTTGTGTGACTTGTTAGCAACATCCAACATGGCTGACCATCTTGCCTTCTTAGTCCTTTCTTCTTCCTTGGGTTCCGTAAAGCCTCCTTTCTCTTCTCCATGACACCTTATTCCACAACTCCCAGCTCATGGACCAGTTACCCTCATCTTTATTCAAATACTAAGGGCCTACTATGTGCTAAGATACTAACATAGTAGGTGGTCAATCAAATTTCTGCTCCCTGTGGAGTTACATTTAAAACAAATCTTTTTTTAAAACTCTCTCTCTCTCTCTCTCTCTCTCTCTCTCTCTCTCTCTCGTGTGTGTGTGTGTGTGTGTGTGTGTGTGTGTGTGTGTATGTGTCAACTCTCAGGAGTCAATTCTCTACTTCTACCCTCTAGGATCTGGGGACCCAGCTCAGAGAGCAGCAAGCCCCTCTACCTGATGGCACCCTGTTTGGTGACATGTCAAAGACTCAGATATCTAGACTATCCCTGCCTGAACCCTTGAGCTGCCCCCTCTGGCGAGGCATAAGGAATGGATGAGGGTGGCGAAACCCATTGGGAGGCCATCTTGGTGGTCTAAGGAGTCCTAGATCAGGGTGGTTGAAGTGAAGATTCGGATATCTTCTGCCTAGTGCCAACTCACCGTGATGAAAACAGCCCATCTCCTTCCCTCCACTCCCAGCCTGAACCTGTTTCTCTGCCTGTCAGTTTCCATCTCCGCCAATGGCACGGCCAGCCATCCGGTTACTCAGGTGAGAACCCGGAATCATCCTGATGCCTATCTGTCTCCTCACCCACTCCCAATCCATCAGCAATCTCCATGGGTCCACCTCCAACCTGTACCCACAACCATCCTGTTCGCTCTCTCCCCCTCTGGCCACCCTGATCTAGGACTCCTTAGACCACCAAGATGGCCTCCCAATGGGTTTTGCCACCCCATCCATTCCTCATGCCTTGCCAGAGGGACCTGTGACGACGTAATGGGATCTTGTGATCCCTCCTCTCTCATTAGAGCCACGGATAAACAGTGTGGGAGGAGACATTTGTAACATTGTGAAGATAATGAATTAGTAACTCAAATCTATAAACAACTCCCACGGGTCAATTAGAAAAAGGCAGCCTTGTAGGAAAAAAAAAAAGAAAGAAAGAAAATTGGGCAAGGAGTAGGGACAGACAGTACATGAGAGAAACAACGCCCAGCTCCAATAAACATTAAATTAGACAATCTGCTCCCAGGCGATCAGGCAAACGCAAATTAAAACAAGTTGCCGCTTTACACCCAAAACATCGTCAAAACTTTAAAAGGCTGACAAGATCAACTCTTGGCAAAGGTTTAAAGACAGAGAAACTTTCAGATGCGGCCAGTGGGAATAAAAATCAGCCTGGGGACTTCTGGGAGCCAAGTGACAACTTCTCAAGTCCCGCCTTCCCATCTGATAGGTGGCAAGCAGGATGTGGTGGCCTCCTTCTGTGAATGGCACCACAGCACCCCCATTACCCTCATCCACAAGCCAGGCCCCAACAGTGCACTCATAGCCCAGATGAGCTGACTCAAAACTCATAGTATAATTTCTGAGGAACAGATATCGGTTTAACCCACGGTGAAATTGGAAAAAAATAAATTGGGAGCCAGCAACATGGCTCAGTCGATAAAGAGATAAAGGCTCTTGCCAGAGGATTGACTTCCACGTGCGCGATCGTGGCACCTTCAGACGCGTACATACACATCATTATCATTCATAATTATCAAATTAATAATTAATAATTATCAAATATTAAAGTCTTTTTTTTTTACTTTACATTAGGTGGTCACAAGACAGGCACCAGGTAATAATTAAAAACAAATTAATTACCCTGGAGATAAAGCCGGTGGAAGAGCATTCATTTTGCAGTAAGGCCAGATATTCTGTCCCCAGCATTGTTGATAATTGATTGACAGCCTTGCATCTATTACATATTGTCAGGAAAAGGAGTGAACTAAAGACGGTGCTCACACGGCTTCCCTTTGGGCATGCTTAAAATTCTAAACTTGGAGACCCACAGGGGATGTCTGAGGCTCCGTGGGAAGAGCACTTGCCTACCTACCTGCGCTGGGTTTCCTCCTCAGCACTGCATACACTGGGCATGGTGGTACACACCTGTAATTGGGAGTTAGAGGCAGGAGGATGACGAGGAGCTCAGAGTCGTCCTTGGGTACAAGTGGTAAGTTCAGGGCTAGCCTGAGCTATATGGAGAAACTGAGGGAGAGAAGTGGGGAGGAGGAAGAAAGAGGAGAGCGGGAGAATGATAATTTAGAAAAATGGCTTTCTATGACCCTTGGTGAGAAACCACAACTTCTGAATGGCATGGCCTGAGTGACCCAGCCATCGCTCTTGTCTCTTTCTCCAATCTCCGGCCACTCATTAAGCTTTCCGCCATCCCATCAGCCCTAGCGCCCCTGCGTGACACTGGAGTGTGACCTTCCCTGCCACCTCCATACATTTCCACGGCACGGCACATTTATCTCCTGCCAAACATAAACTCCGAAGAGTAAGAATGCTTCCATTCTTATCAGTAACGCCCCAATGGATGGCACGTAGTAGGTGCTCAATGCGTGTTTGCTGAATGAGTAGGTGTGACTTCTTCCAGGAAGCACTTCCTGAATTCCTAGAGCAGAAAATATTTACAAGCCAGTCCTCCTTCAGCTTCTGACACGCTGTCTCAACAGGGGTCTCTGTGGTTCAGGAACTGGGGACATCTGGGGGTCAGTGAACTTCTTGAAGTTTCACAAAATGCCCCATGTGTGGGCTCATTACACTCTCCAGAGCAAAGGTTCTCATTCTCATTAAAGGTGTTTGCCATGACAACACACACACACACACACACATACACAGACACAAACACACATGCAAGCGCACTTACAAACAGAAGCACGCACACTACAACATGGTGTTTGTGACGCTGCCATCTGTCAGCTGGGTTCTAGCTGAACATAAGCTGCAGCCTGTGAATGGCTAAAAGTTGTCAAATCCCCAGCTGGTTCTCAAAACACTAGGTCTGGTTGCAATATGTCAATCTCAGTAAACTCTTGACTGGATGGATGGACACACGGATAGATGGATGGATGGACGGACAGATGAATGACTGAATGGGTAAAAGTATGAATAAATGCTTTGAGAGCCCAAGTGCCAGCGCCTCATGACTATGTAACTAGCAGGCTTCCCAAGAGCCTGACACATTGAGATTCGTAAAACACGGGGAACCAAAGCCTGCTCTCCGAGCAAGCAGCACCTATCATTTAACCCTTAGGTCCACCAGAGTTTTCATTCTCAGTTTAATGACCCCACCCCCTAGAGGACACAAACCTCTCCCTTCTCTGCCTCACCCTAGAAGGCAGGCTGCAGGCTCTCCTGCCTTTGTTTCTCCCTGGATGGCAGGCTGGAGGAACGGCCTCTTCCTGCCTCTGGCCAGCCCTGGAGCAGGGGTGGTACAGCGGAGATCAGATCACCAGGCCCAGCAGCCCCATGGAAACCCAACAACAAGGCGGCAAACAGACCAAGCCCTCCTGGGAAACCCGAGGTGTGGAGGGTGCCTCCTTCAGTATCTCCGGAATCCAGAATTTCTGGTGGATCAACTGAGCCGCAGGTGCAGGACACCAGGTCCATTCCATATAAAGAAATCTCAACCTCCCTAACAAGGTCCCATGGAACACGCCATTAGAGTCTTCGTCCAAGGTCACAGTGTTCCACCTGGCCTCTATGGGGTGGAGCAATCTTCCAGCCAGAGAGGGGTCCCTAACTAATTTACCCACTCGCCAATAAGCAGATTCACAAATCTATAAATCACAGATAGGTCATATTACCACATAAATATTAACAGGCTGGAATAGAAAATTTGAAAGGACAAGATTTTCTTTAAAGATTTATTTATTTATTTTAAGTATACAAATGCTCTATCTGCACATAGACCTGCATGCCAGAAGACAGCATCAGATCCTATTACAGGTGGTTTCGAGCCACCATGTGGTTGCTGGGAATTGAACTTAGGACCTCTGGAAGGGCAGCCAGTGCTCTTAACTGCTGAGCCATTTCTCCAGCCCCAGGACAAGATTTTTTTTTTTTTTTTGATACACACGTATATGAAATAAAAGCTTGTCTTGCTCCCTTCCCTAGGGGCAAACATCTCCAGAGAAGTTTAGAAATGCTACCCAGGCAGGCTGACCCTCAGGCAGCAGAGAAGTATTTTATACTACCGGTGTCCACGTATCTTGCCTACTGTGTGCGGGCCTTGCATTCGATGGTCAATGTTGTTTGTTTGAGGTAAAATCATGCTACTTTGCCCAGGCTAGCCTCAAGCCACTAGGTTCCAATGATCTTATATTTTCAGCCTCCTGAGACACTTGGATTACAGGTGGGTTGACATAACTTCACTGATGGACTACATTTAAACACACACACACACACACACACACACACACACACACACACAAACACTCACACACACACACATAACCCACACCTTTAATCCCAGCACTTGGGAGGCAGAGGCAAGCAGATCTCTGAGTTCGAGGCCAGCCTGGTCTACAGAGTGAGTTCCAGGACAGCCAGGGCTACACAGAGAAACCCTGTCTCAAAACACCAAACCAACCAACCAAACAAACAGTTTATGCGTACGGGTGTTTTGCCTGTATGTATACCTTGTACCACATCTCTTTGGGTCCCCACAAAGGCCAAAAGATGAAGTCAGATTCTCCAGAACTGGAGTCACAGATGGTTGTGAGCCACCATGTGGTTGCTGGGAATTGAACTCAGGACCTCTGGAAGAGCAGCCAGTGCTGTTAATCCCTGAGCCATTTCTCCAGTGGATACATTTCTTTTATTTTTTGTTTTGTTTTGTTTTTCGAGACAGGGTTTCTCTGTGTAGCCCTGGCTGTTCTGGAACTCACTCTGTAGACCAGGCTAGCCTCGAACTCAGAAATCCGCCTGCCTCTGCCTCCCAAGTGCTGGGATTAAAGGCGTGCGCCACCACTGCCTGATTACATTTATTTTCAAGTTTAAAAAATATTTTTTATTCTCCTCTCATATATCATAATCTACATTTTAGACAATTTAATCTTTACAATATTATGAGTCCTGCTAACAGAATAAGAAATCGAGTCAGGAAGGACTCAAGGTCCCCCAACCAACAAGTGTCAGATCCGAGACTCAAAACAGGTCACTCCACACCCATAGCCTCAGCCCCTACCCTAGAAGCACCAGGTCTGGAGAGTGTATTTGGTCGCCCTGGGTTAGCTCACAGTCCTAGGGCATCACATTCCCGTTTTACCCATGAGCAGTATCAGAGAAGCTCAGTCATCTGCCTAAGGTTGCACAGCAGCATTAGCAGTTTCAGAGGCACATCCAACTCCAACGTGTTTGTTGTTGACCCAGATATGAATCTGTTGCCCCCGAAGTGCTAAGGGTAGACCAGCCAGGCCTCCTCCCTCTTCCTGCTCAGAGTCCAGATCCAGTGAAATCCCTCTCAGGGTGAAACATATTAAACTTTTATATTTGTTTTTATTGTGTGTACATCTGTGTGTGTGTATGTGTGTATGTGTGCATGTGTGTTTCTGTGTGTATGTGTGTTTGTGTGTATGTATGTGTACATGTGCATATGAGTGTGTATGTGTGTGTATAAATAAGTGTGTATATGTGCATATGAGTATGTATGTGTGTGTATAAATAAGTATGTATGTATGTATGTAAGAGTGTGTATGTGTGTGTATGAGTGTAGTGTACAGGTTATGAGTATGTGTATGTATGAATGTGTGTGTATGTATGTGTGAGTTTGTGTGAGCATGCATGTGTATGAGTGTGGTGTGTGAATGTGTGTATGAATATCTGTATGTGTGTATGAATGTGTGTATAGTATGTATGTGGTGCGTATATGAGTGTGTATGTGTGTGTATAAACAAGTATGAGTGTGGTGTATGTGTATGAATGTGTGTTATGTGTGTGTATATAAATATATATGAGTGTGGTGTGTGTATGGATGTGTGCATATGTGTGTACGTGTGTGTGTGGTGTGTGTGTGTGTGTGTGTGTACTGGGAATTGAACTCAGCCAGCTGAGTCTGCACCTTTGTGCTGCATCCAAACCTTGCTCCTGAGTACGGATGCTGACAGCCACAGGTCCTCAACAGGACTAGTAAGGGTCTGCCCAAATCCACAAGCTGACTACCAGGATGCAGCCTCTCCAACCCTGGTTTAGAGGGACATGAAAGACATTCCAACGATCGCAATAGATGTCTGGCGTAAGGGACTAGGCAGGATCAGGGCTGTCACCTATAGTTGAAAAAATTAGGGCTCAGGGAGGGCTGGCTCCAGGATCCTGGGGACAGTCAAAGGGCCTCGCCTGCCTTCTTGCTCACCCTTCCTGGTGGCCCATGGCATCTCAGGGAAGCCCGGGAATGAATGGGATGGGAGGACAAAGCTCACACTAGAGTGGGCACAGGGCTGTGGTATCTGGGCCCCACCACAGCCGGGCCCAGCCCAGCCCGCCAGGCCCTGAGCAGACATAATACAAAGGCCTTCTCAGACAGGCGGACAATTCACCCTTTCAGGCAGAGGGCGGCTAGGAAGCCATTCCAGCCCCTGTTTCCCTATGGCTCCTTAAAGTGAATCACTCTGGTTAATGACCCTGGGAACAATGAACTGGGAGCAGGTGTGGGCTCCTCTGGCACAGATGAGGAGCTGGATTGGCAGAACCACCCGTTCCATCCACGCCGATGGAGATCAATGCCACAGACATCTTAGGACCAGAGAACAACATCAATGGTGACCATTAGAGATAGCAGAAGGCTGGGGTCCCTGACTATTGGGCCTGGTCCTGATGCCAAACATCTATTTCCACAAATGACATGATACGTAGACAGAAATAGAGAAATGAACTTATTTTAGTTTGGGTGAAAACTAGCGAGAAAGATGTCCTCAGCCTGTCTATTGTGGTGACATGTATAAATTCAGCTATGCACTGAAACCATTTGGACCAGAAGGAAGACGGTCCCAGGCTGTCATGGGGAACCAGTCCTCATTCTAGTGTGGAATTTCATGGAGAAGTCCTAACCTTTATGGGTCCTAGAACAGACTCTAAGTCCACCATCAGCAGAGCCAGACCCTGCCCCCTTAGAACAGGGAAGAGCTTAGATACCATCCTGATGTCTGAAGCTTCATTTTGCATTCCACTGGATTCCAGTTGGGTAAACCAAGTCCGATGATCAAAGTGACAAAGTTGGGGCTCCTATCCAAGCATCGATACCTTTTATCCTTATTACACTTCTGGGCAAGCCAGGTATGGTGGCCCATGGCTGTAGTCCCATCAGTAAAGAGGATGCTGAGTTTGAGATCGTCATGGACCATAGAGCGAAACCTTGTTAAGGGATGGGGTAAGGGCCGGGAGAAAGAGGAAGGGGAGGAGAGAGACAGAGAGAGAGAGAGAGAGAGAGAGAGAGAGAGAGAGAGAGAGAGACTGAACTCCAGCCCTGGGTGGGGCCAGCCTCTCTGGAGGACCACCTGACACCTGACACACTGGGCACAGCGTTCTAGCCCCGCTGTCGTGCTGAGATAGAGGCCTTCTTGAGCACTTGGTGTCAGGAGAATGCATTTGGCAAGTCTGGACAGGTTGGATTCCTTTAGCCGAACCCCATTCCCTGCCTAATAAGGAAGACAGAGCACTCTCTGGTTCTACCTGGGACTCTGCCGACCAGTGACCACACAGGGGAGAGAAGCCAGTATCCCGGGCTTCTGCCTGAAACACCCATAGCCACACTGGGTGTCACTTTAGGTCACTGCCAGGACACACAGGGAATTCAGTTCCACTTTCCCAGGGCCTGTTATAACCCAAGCTGAGAGATGCCATTAAAACAGAGAGACCTCTGCCTACCTCTAAATTGCACTCTTGAACGTGTGTGTGTGTGTGTGTATGGGTGTGGAGATAGAGTGAGGGTCACACACACGTATGCCTCCAAAGGAGGCTTCACGAAAAGAGGCAGCATTTAAAATGAGCCTTTAAAGTTAGGTTGCTTTATCTCTGGTTTGGTTTTGAGGCAGATTCTCACTGTGTAGCCCTGCTTGGCCGAGAAGTCACAGAGTGCCACCTGCTTCTGACTCCCTACCGCTGGGATTACATGTGTGTGCAACCACACCCAGTTTGCCATTAAGGTTTCATCTCTATAGCAACTTCTGGCCTTTTGCTTTAGTGTGTGATGGAGGAACAACCATCTCTACCCTTAGTCCAGCACTCAAAAAGCTGAGGCAAAGCTAGGTGTGGTTGTACACACCTTTAATCCTAGCACACAGGAGGCAGAGGCAGGCACATCTCTGACAGATCTCTGTGAATTCAAGGCTAGCCTGGTCTATACAGTGAGTGACATGACAGCCAGAGCTACATAGTGAGACCATGCCTTGATAATAAAATAAATAAATAAATAAATAAATAAATAAATAAATAAAAATAAACAAGAAAGCAAGACAGACAGATAGCTGAGGCAGGAGATTGCACGTGTGAAGCCAGAAAAATGAACAAAGTAGGCAAAACATCTGTTGCCAAACACTGAAAATCCAGGCTGATGAGAAGGTTCAGTGGGTAAAGGTGCTTGCCGCCAAGACTGATGATCTGAGTTCTTTCCCCGGGACCCACACTGAGAACAGAGAGAACTGACTCTTGCAAGTTGTTCTTCGACTACATGAGTGTCATGGCATGTGCTCCCACTCACACACTTCCATACACATGCACACTAAATAAATAATAAAGTTTTAAATGTAATACAAGTAAATAGAAAAGAAAAACATGGTCAAAAAAAAAAAATAAAAAAAAAAAATAAAAAAGCCAGTAACGGCCTGGTTTCTCACTGGAGTCATATTCCAAGTCAGGGTTGAGGCATGCATCCTGCACTGCACATGGTGCTATTACTGGATTGAGGGTTTGAAGGTTGGAATTCTGCTAGAAAATGTGTGTAAAGCTCTAGAAAGGAGGGACCTGCAAGTAAGTGCATCACTTTTCAGAGTATAGGATGGGACTCTGTGAGGCTGCGCAAAGAACAGTAAAGCTGTAAACTGAGCACTTCCCAGGTCCCACAGGGAACAGGACCTACTGGAGTCAAAACTATCCAGTGTTGAGGACCTACTATGGGGACTCCATGGATCTTGTGCCTTAGATGCAAACTGAGTTGTCCCCAGAGTGAGGACCAGTCCGGGTAAGGCACAGTAGAATTTGAAGCCAGGCTTCAAATGAGGCAAGCAGGCTGGCTGGTAACCTAGGTACCTATGAAAAGAAAGGCCAGTACTAAAGGAAGATGACACTGTAGAGTCAGCATTGAGAAGTCCATGATGGATCACCCAGTCCAAAGTTCTTTCTACACATGCCAGGAACCAGAAAGCATGACCCTTCGCCAGGAGAAGCACCAGGAAGCAGGGGCCCAGGGAACCGTCCATAGAGATACATGAAGCCAGTACTACAATGTTGAAAGATTTAAAGGAAAAGCTGATCGCCATGATGAAGAAACGGAAGTTGAAATTCATCCTTGCTCTTCATCAGACTCCTCATCAGAAACTATGGAAGCCAGGGGAAGATGGGACCGCTCCAAGACACTGCAAGAAACACTGTGGTTATCGTCTAAGGCCCAACAACAAATGGGAATAGAAGCCTTTTCCAGAAAAAAACAAAAGTTGAGGTCAGATGTGGTATTGAATACCTTTAATTCTGACACAGAGTCAGGCAGCCCTGTGTTTCCAGACAGCCTTGTCTACATAGTAAGTTCAAGTGTAGCTAGAGCTACTACAGAGAACCTGTCTCAAAACAAACAACAACAACAAAAAACAAACAATGAGCATATCTGTCGCCAGCAAACCTGCCTGTCAGAAACAAGAAAGGAAAGGAAATTGTCAATGAAACAAAAATCAAAAGAAAGTCAAAAGAATACAAAAGATTAACTTGGTCAAAGATAGTGAATTTGAGTTAATACTGCCTGAGCTCCGGGGGGTTTTAAGCTCTGTAATGGTATTTCAAGCCAAAATAACAACAGTGCCCAGCAGAGAGTTACAATGTAGCCAAAAGCAAAATGTATTACAACAGTCCGGAAGAACAGTCCGGAAGATTTAGGATGATGCTGGCTTACTACACGTTTCTTTCTTTCTTGTAGAAAGACTTTCATTCTACTCTGAAGCCAGCCTGGAACTCACTATGTAGCTTGAGATGCCCTCAAATTGCTGCAATCCTCCTGCCTCAGGGTGCTGGGATTAGCACTTGTTTTTTGTTTGTTTGTTTGTTTGGTTGGTTGGTTGGTTGGTTGGTTGGTTTTCTTTTATTTATTTATTTTTTTTATTTTTTATTTATTTATTTTTGGTTTTTCAAGACAGGGTTTCTCTGTGTAGCCCTGGCTGTCCTGGAACTCGCTCTGTAGACCAGGCTGGCCTCGAACTCAGAAATCTTCCTGCCTCTGCCTCCCAAGTGCTGGGATTAAAGGCGTGCGCCACCACTGCCCAGCTTGTTTTTGGTTTTGGTTTTGGTTTTTTGGCACTGATTTAACCGTGTTTCTTGTTATTGGCCTACGTTGAGTTTTTAAAACCCCAGTGGTTCAATTTTAGTAAGTTATGTGTCTCCGGAAATGTGTCCACTTTTTAAAAGTTCTCCTTCTCCTACTCCTCATTCTCTTCCCTTCTTCCCCCAGCTCCTCTCCTCCATTCTGAGAAAGTGGTGTGGGAATGCCAAGTGTCATCATTCACCCATGTGTCACTTACCTGCCAGATCACCTCACTGTCACTGTCATGACCAAGCCCTTAAAGCAAGCACCATTTTTTTTTTATTTATTTATTTTTTTTGAGACAGGGTTTCTCTGTGTAGTCCTGGCTGTCTTGGAACTCACTCTGTAGATCAGACTGGCCTTAAACTCAGAGATCCAACTGCCTCTGCCTCCCAAGTGCTGAGAGTCAAGACATTTGTCACCATAATTTATTTTTAAGTCAAAACTAAATGGAATTTGTTTTTTAGACAGTCTCAGGCAGTCCAGGCTGACTTTGAACTTACTACGTAGCTGACGATGATCTTGCAGTCCTTGAGCTTCTTGCTTCTGCATGCCAATTACCAGGGTTACGGGCCTGAATCACCAAACCTGGCATGGTGCTTTTACTAATTAATCCAAAGAAGGCCAGCAAAGAGAAGACAGGGGACAAAGAAGAGGTAACTGGACAGAAAATATCAAGCCAGAGGCCTTAAACGGAGCCAGGCCAGTGACAACGCCAAATGTACACTGTTGTGCTAGGGATGTGGTCCAGTTGGTAGAGAGCGAGCTTTGCCCAGCATGTGTGAAGCTGTGGGTGTGATCCTAGAACCACAGAAAACTAGATGCAGTGGCACATGCTTGCAGTCCCAGCACTGGGGTGGCTGAGGCAGGGGGATCACAAAGAGTTCTAGGCTAGTTAGAGCTGTCTCAAAATGAATCCTAAAGCTGAGAAAATTACCTTAATTTTCTTTAGATTTATTCATTTTATGCGTATGAATGTTTTGCCTGCATGCATGACTCTGTACCATGTGCAGGCCTGGGGCCTGAGGAGGTCAGAAGGTGTTGGATGGCTTCGAACCGCAAGTACAGATGGTTGTGAGCCAGTGCGGACACTGGAGCCTGAACCCAGGTCCTCTACAAGAGCCTCGAGTGCTCTTAACCACTGAGCCATCTCACCAGCCCCAAGAAAACTATTCTAAATAGAAAGACACGAAAAAGTTAGATGGACAAATACCTGATGTAGACAAAATACTCATGAAAAGAAAGCCAGCAAGACTGTATTCATGTCTCCTCGACTTCAGAGCAATTACCAGAGATTAGTAGGGACATTTATCAGAGAGAAGGGGGTCAGTGAATGGAGACACTCCTGAGGCATCTGAGTGTTAAACACAAGCTCCATGAGAGACTAAAGACAACGCGCCCGAAGGGAGACGCTAACGAAGCCATCACGCACTCTGGAAATTTCCAGACTCGTCATTGATGATGCAGGTGGAAGCCAAGGCTTGAACATCGTCACCAGGCTGGACCTCGATGTCACAGGGAACACCCCACCCACCTGCAGAGATGGACACCTCAAGAGTACACGGGACATTCAAGGGCTGTAAAACAAGCTCCCAGCCATTTTGAAGACCAAAATCAGGGCCCTGGTTCTGTAGAGAGATGAGGAGACCCGTCTGTTCTAGTGGGTCAAGGAGTGGAAAGCAGGACCTTGTCCACACTATCCATGAGTTCCAAGGCTGCTGGGGGGTGGCCTACGTGGCTCCTACAGTGACCTGGGGTCCTCACACCTCTTGAGACAGCCATGCATCACAAGGGACTCCAAGCCAGTGCAGTGTGTCACCTGCTCTGGGAGGAGCAGATAGTAATGTCTTGGGTAAGAAGTAGTCTTGTACGTCACCCATCCTTTGGGTGACTCCCATGCCTGCCTGGCCTTCCTTGAAGTGACCCAGAGTGACTCCCTGAGTCAGAGTGTGTTCTCAGCTCACCTTCATCCCCTGCTGGAAAGATCTGCTCTGAGCCGAGAGCTCTGTCCAGTAGCTTTCCGTGTCTCCTTCTGTGTCTCTCCAGAGTGGCTTCTCCCTCAGCTTCCTGAAAGGTCAGGAAATCTCTCAGGGTCAGAGAGATGGCTTCAGCAGGGATAAAGGTAGGTGCCATCAAGTCTGATGACCTGGGTTCAATCCCTAGAACCACATGATAGAATGGGAAGAGAGAACCAACTCCCACAAGTTGCCCTCAGACTACCACAAGTATGCCGTGGTCTACATACACCCACAGGCACATATATAAATAAACCCATTAAAAGTGAGTGAAAAAAAAAAAAGGGAAGCTTCTCTGAGTACAAAGCCAAGCCACCAAAAGGTGAGGCAGTGCAGCAACCCAGGGACACATAGGAAGTGTCAGAGGTGACAAAGGAAAGACAGCAAGGTCTTAGACACCTCCTCTCTCCCTGGCTCTCAGCTTTCTGTCTCGTGTGCCTTATCACGTACACGGAGAATCCGTGTGGTGGTGGGGCTAGTGGCTCAGCGGTGAGCCCATTCCTCTGTGGTGGGAACTTTCTTGTTGATTCAAGTATGTCCTAGACTCCAGTTGACACTGCCACCTCTTTATCAGCCCTGGCATGTCCAGTATGGTCCACGCTCAGCTCGTCCCCTAGTTTGATCCACCGCCTGCCCTGCCTTCAACAAGCCACGCCCAGCCTCTGTATGAGCAGTTAAAGGCTCCTGCTAATCCATCCTCACCCTGCCTCCCAGTTTATGAGGCTCAGATCAAGTGGAGCCTCTGCCAGGAAGCCTCCCCAGATATACCAGCCCATATCTGAGTCCCCGGAGTATCCTGTGCAAGCCTACACCACCATGGTAACCACCGACTTAACTCTTTGTGACCAACTCAAGGCTGGGGTTGCTCTTCAGGTCCCTGCCACTCCATGTGACTGGTTGTCCTAGTTCGCTTTCCGTTGTTGGGATCAAACACTAACCAAAAACAACTCGGAGAGGAAAGGGTTAATTTTAGCTTACAGGGTCCAGTCCATCATCACTGAGGGAAGCCATGGCAGGGGCTGAAGGCAAGACTGAAGCAGGGATTACAGAGGGGTGCTGCTTACTGGCTTACTTCCTACTGGCTTGCTCACCCCACTTTCTTACATAAGCTGGACCCACCTGCCCAGAGATGGCATAGTCCATAGTGGGTTGGGCACTCGTCAACCAAAATGGCCCCACAGACATGCCGTAGGCCAATCTGAAGAAAGCAATTTCTCAGTTGAGGCTCCTCTTCTCGTTGTGATTCCTGTTTGTGTCAACATGGTACAAACTGGCACTAATTAACAAAACTAACCAGTACTCCTGACTCTCTGTGAAGCATACAGTATTGAACACACATATATCACTTTGTATCTGCTGGGCTCTGCCGCAAGCACCTGACAAGGAAGGGCCCACGAGGCAGGTACTTGTTGTAGATCACACAGCACAAAAGGGGCAGAGCCAAGGTTTAAACCCAAGCTAAGTGGCTTCGGGGTTTACTCTCCCAGGCACCACACCTCGGCCGTGAAAGAATGAACACTAAAAGCAGAAACCAAGACACAAATGAATGAACAGACAGGGAAGAATCGGGTGAATGAACGGCCTGCCATCCTGATACCGCAACCAGTCTGCCGTCTTCACAGACACCGGCAGAGACTCTGAGGAACACGCCCTGGCTACTTTCCACCTGGTGCCTCTTTGCGAGTTTTAGGTGGTGCCGAGAGAGCTGCCTTTCACCTGCTTCCTTTACCAGTACCAATGGAATCCTCTCCTCCCCCACATTCCTCCACAGATCCCCTGAGCACTGAGTACCAGGACTGTGGGGTCACTGAGTTTCAGAGCTGGAAGAAATAAAGGCCGTCCAGTTCAACCCTTTGCCACATACACGGGAAAGCAGAGACTCAGAGGGGCCAAGCAACTCGCCCAAGGCTACACAGCAAGTTACTGCCAGGGTCAGGGGTGGGTTTAGCCTCCTGGCATCCACGTTCACACTTCCTCTCCCTTCATAAGCACAGCCTAGGACCTTATCCAGGTCTGCGAAACAGAGCATACATGACAGACCCGCCATGTGATGTCACCCCAGCTATTACTGTAACTTTAGGGAGGGTGTGAAGAATTCTTGAGTTGCTCTTAATTCCCTTCACACATTTCCGAGGCTCCCCCTTATAGACCCTCTCCCCCACAGGAGAGTCTCTGGCAGGCTGGGGTCACAGTGAACCCATCACACCTGCAGATGGCTGTAGGGCTATGGGGGCACAGATTCCTGTCCCCTGAAAACCATCAGAGTCTCCTCTAGCTCTGAACGGGGTGGGTCACGAGTCGGCTGCTGTGAGGAACGATAAGGAAGCAAGACAGTTGCTCAGGGTGCACTGTCAAAATCCGCTGTGGGTCGGGGTTGATGGGCAAGAGTAGCCAGTCCACAGGGGTTGACATTCTCACATTAGTGACTCACAGGTAGGGGTGCTGGAAAAAAAAAGACAGGACAGGACAGACAACAGGCACAGACTGGAAGGTCAGGGCCAGGCAGAGCTTCCCACTAAGCAGACTTGTAAACCCCTTTACAACTTTTACAGGCGACCAAGCAGTACAGAACACGGAGGCCCTCACGTCTGTGTTTCCAGAGAGGACACTGCCAACTGCGGTTAGGCTCCCTCAGCCCTTCAAAGGCAAATGACGCAGAGGAGGAGGGAGAGAAGAAAAAGAGTGGTGTAACTAGGGACTGGTCGTGACTGAGGCTTGGGATGGAGGTCTCGGAACCTGCGTGACAGTCTTGGGCACTAGGGTCTTACAGGGGCTGGGTGTCCCCTGTAGCAGCCGGCAGTCAGGCCCACTGGTGTTCAGGTGGGTGCTGTTGACACAGCCCTGGTACCATACTGGGCCTAGTGACATTGGAGAGGTAGGTTCTGTGCAGGACAGAGCATGTTCCAGGAGGGGCAGGGAGGGGTGGACATGCAACAGGCTAAGCCCAGCATCCGGCCATGGCTTGCCCCACTTGTCCTGTCCCAGGACTAAGCATGGCACACAAGGCGCTCCAGAGGGGGCCAATGAAGTCCTTATAAAGTGAAAACTGCCTGCCGAACCCGTCCCAGCTTGGTGGCTCAGCCCATTCATGGCAAAGGCATCTCTTTCAGTTCTTTTCAGCAAAGCCTTTCTCCACAGGAGAGGTGACATCATCTTTTGGTAAACACCGCCTTGAGGTCAATTTCCTTTGAACTTTCTGCTTCTGTTGAGTTTGGAGGGGGGAGAGGGAGCTGGCAAACCCAGAGAAGAGCAAAGATCCCTGACTGAGTCACAAGCCCAGCCAAGTTCAACTCCTGCTCACTCTGCCCCTCTCTGGCTGCTGAGGCTGTGTCTTTGGGTGTGTTTCTCTTGTGAAGGTCACCGCTGTGGAAAGGGGCCTGGAGAATGCAAAGCCCTGCACCCAAGCACTCAGCAAAAGGCTCAAATGTGTCAGGGATCATGGTGGAACAGTGTGCATGTTCATACTTACACATGTCCGCCATGTATACACACATACATATATACATGGTGGCACATGAACATATGTACACACTACACACACACATACACACACAGAGAGAAACTGATGGACAGGCAGAAAGAAAGACGGGGGAGGGGGAAGAGGGGGAGGGGGGAAGAGGGGGAGGGGGAGGGGGAGGGGGAGGGGGGAGGGGGAGGGGGGAGGGGGAGGGGGAGAGGGTTATTGTCTTACCCTTAAGAAGAGCCCATTCTGAGTCTGGCAAGACGGCTCAGCAGGTAAAGACACTTGCTGTCAAGCCTGACAACCAAGTTTGACCCCTGGAACCCATGCTGTGGAAGGAAAGAACCAACTCTTGCAAGTTTTTTTTTTTTTTAAAGATTTATTTATGTCATGTATGTGAGTACACTGTTGCTATCTTCAGACACACCAGAAGAGGGCATCAGATCCCATTACAGATGGTTGTGAGCCACCATGTGGTTGCTGGGAATTGAACTCAGGACCTCTGGAAGAGCAGTCAGTGCTCTTAACCACTGAGCCATCTCTCCAGCCCTGCAAGTTGTTTTCTGACCTCCATACCAGGGCAGGGGTGGGGCGGGGGGGGGGGGAGAGGGAGAGAGGGAGATGCACATTCTGGTGGATAGGACACTCGCACTCTCCAGTCAAGTGTGTCCATAAACAAAGAGTGTAGTTGTTGGGATTGGTGCTGAGCTCAACGAGAGAGGCCAGAGCTGGGTCTCAGCACTCAGCACTTGCCTAGCATGTGTGAGACGAGTTCGATTCCCAGCACTGAAAACGCAAGTCTGCAATGGGGAAGCAGGCAGAGCAGGTAAGATGTCCCAGCGGAGAGCTGATGGGGTAAGACACGGGAAGGTAGCCAGATGAGAGCTAAGCCCCAGAGCCCCAGGCTTCTCCCTGGTCAGTGAGAAAATCCCTTTGCTCATCACACTTGGCAGGGCTGTGGGCGGCAGGAGGACACAGAGCCAGGAGCTGACCAGCGTGAACCGGTGACTTCAAGGGCAAACATCATGAAATTAGTACCACCTTAACTAATTTGGAGCAGTGACACTGTCATACCCGGTTATGGTGTAGACAAAAGGCCCTGAGTCCCCAAACACATCTGGAGTCAGTCTATCTGACAGCTGTTTGCTGAGATCTGATGAACTCTAGCACGGGTTAGTTTATGTGTCTTTTTTTGGTTTTTTTGAGACAGGGTTTCTCTGTGTAGCCCTGGCTGTCCTGGAACTCACTCTGTAGACCAGGCTAGCCTCAAACTCAGAAATCCGCCTGCCTCTGCCTCTGCCTCCCAAGTGCTGGGATTAAAGGCATGCGCCACCATTGCCTGGCTAGTTTATGTGTTTTAAAAATGCTTCAGCACAAGTCATGGGCCTCCTTACCACAGGAGGCCACCCTGTGTCTGGCTGAACTCAGAACTCACTTCCCCAAGGCATAGCACCCACGGGGCTGCCAGGCGGTACCTCAGGGAGCATCAGCGGGACCCCGGGCAAGTTGCTGGAGAATAAGGAACCCACAGCTGTGACAATCCACATTCTTTCACCTCTGGAGCAGGAGAAAACGCAGGTCCCCAAACCAGGCACCCTTTCTCTCACAAAGAGAAAAGGTGCCTCGTGGGCAGGCCTCAGCCAGCAGTGACCTGTCACTTGACCTTGTATCAAGCACCAAGAATGCTGGCCAATTGATCCTAGAAATATGGATAACAGGACTGACCGCTCTGGGAATACATAAAGCAAAGAGAAGAGGAAGAGAGTGGGGAGAAGGAGGAGAGAGGGAAAGGGAGGGAGAAAGGGGTGAGCGAGGAAGAAGATGAGTGGGGAGGAGGAGTGAATGGGGAGGAAGATGAGTGGGGAAGAGGGCAAGTGGAGAGCAGAGGTGAGTGGTGAGGAGGGGTGAAGGGAAAGGAGGGGTGAGAGGGGAGGAGGGTGAGAGGGGAGGAGGATGAGTGAGGAGGAGGGTGAGTGGGGAGGAGGATGAGTGAGGAGGAGGGTGAGTGAGGAGCAGGGTAAGTGGGGAGGAGGGTGAGTAAGGAGGAGGGTGAGTGGGGAGCACAGTAAGTGGGGAGGAGGATGAGTGAGGAGGAGGGTGAGTGGGGAGCACAGTAAGTGGGGAGGAGGGTGAGTGAGGAGGAGGGTGAGTGGGGAGCACAGTAAGTGGGGAGGAAGATGAGTGAGGAGGAGGGTGAGTGAGGAGCAGGGTAAGTGGGGAGGAGGGTGAGTGAGGAGGAGGGTGAGTGAGGAGCACGGTAAGTGGGGAGGAGGGTGAGTGAGGAGGAGGGTGAGTGGGGAGCACAGTAAGTGGGGAGGAAGAAGAGTGAGGAGGAGGGCAGGTAGTGCTACATCTATGGAAGCTTCCATTGCTATGCTATCTTTCATGAATGCCAAGTTTGAGCTATTTTTACCCTTTTGCTCTCTTTAAGACATAATAGGTTTAGAGGAAGGGTGATTTAGATAACTCAAGTGTCCCTCTACAAAAAGCTGAATTAGGAGGAAGAAGAAACGGTTCCCCGTCCTCTATTTAGTTTCTTGAGTTCAGCATCCCATAGCATCCCCTCAGAGCACAGAAGGGAGGAGACAGGGAGGAAGGGGAAGGGAAAGCAAGGTGGGCGTCTCTGTCTCCTATCTGGTTCCCAGCGGTGCTCAGCCCAGGTTACCAGAGGCATCCGGGATTTCAGATGCTGATGATATAAGATAGCCTGGGCTCTGCACACCTCAGTGCCAATCATAGTACAGTAAAGGCTCTAGACTGGACTTACCCTCCAGTCTGCCCAGGACTGACCAGGACCAGGCTCCAGAAGCAGCAGAGCTGACTTGTCCTGGCACTGTAGATCCCTATCTGGGTTAGCTCCCTTTGCTCACAGCCTCAGTGTTTTGGGCTGTGAAATGGGGCGATGTGAGCACTGAACGAGACAAGACTTATGAAGACCTCCACCCCAGGGCAGCTAGCTCTCAGGGGTGCAGAGGTTCACTGGAGCCCCCAACATCTGTGAGAGCTCCTCTAGTGTCATTAACAGTCTTAGGAGACAGGTGCAAACAGGTTTGTGGGGAAGAGCGGTGGCCTGCAGTGGGAACTTTAGATGCAGGTAAGCCCAGGCTGTCTAGGTTCTGGGTGGTGCAGGCAGCCCCTCCCTTAGAAAGAGAGTCACTTTAAACAAGGGCCAACCACACACTTAGCCACTTCATGCTCTATTACCACCTACCTTAGTTGACTAGAGCGATGTAGCCAAGCCTTGGGTTAAATAAAGGTTACCAGGAAATGCCAGGCTCACACTCCATTAGAAACCCATAGGGCAGTAGAACCATTAGAGACCTGTTAAAGGAAGCCAGAATCAGGCTGTCACCGATCCAAGACACTCCACTGAGAATGCCTTCAGACCAAAGAGACAGAGGTGGGCAGCCCCAGGGAGCAGCTGGGCATCACGTTTACTGCTGTGTAACAAGGTGCAATGAGAACCGAGAATGGAAGATGGAGCTGGTTGGTAGTGGGGTGTGTGCCTGGGGTCGCAGCACCCAGGAAGCTGAGGCAGGAGGATTGTGAGTTCAGAGCCTGGGTGACATAGAAAGGCGTAGTCAGAAAGGGAAGGCAGGGAAGTGGGGGGATGGGAGCAGAGGGGAAAAGGGATGAGAAGAAGGGGAAGGAAGGGAGAAGGGAAGGGAGAAGACTGGAGGGGAAGGGAAAGGAGGGGAGGGGAAGGGACAAGGGGAGGGGAGGGGACAAGGGGAGGGGAGGGGAAGGGACAAGGGGAAGGGGAGAGGAAGGGACAAGGGGAAGGGGAGGGGAAGGGACAAGGGGAAGGGGAGGGGAAGGGGGAAGGGGAGGGGAAGGGACAAGGGGAAGGGGAGGGGAAGGGGGAAGGGGAGGGGAGAGGAAGGGACAAGGAGAGGGGAAGGGACAAGGGGAGGGGAGGGAAAGGGAAAGGGGAGGGGAAGAATATTACAATACACTTGTAACTGGGGTCAGGAGTCCTGTCAGCTTTGCCCGTCACTAAACTCTTCTGGAATGCCACAGATGTCCCATCTGGGGGGTTTTACTAGTGACCTCTTTGTCCTAAGATTGGAAAACCTTGACGAGGCCACCAGGAGACTTTGAAAACTTCATGTCCTTCTGGCCCATTATCTTCTCAGTTTAGTCGTCTTTCCTAAGTTTCGACTTTGGTTCTGACAGTAGTTATGGTACCAGATCCGGACAGGAGAGAGTCATTCGGGTAAGTAATCATCAGAAGAAATTCAGACCAACGAAGAAATGGAAAAGCACAGCTCAGCAGAGACTCCATAAAGATGTGTGAATGATGAGATTAACATGTTTGGTGTGGGACCAGTGGGAATGGCTCTGCTGGCAAAAGCACCCAGCGTGCAAACCTCTGAAGCTGATATTAAGAAACACACACACACACACACACACACACACACACACACACACAGTGGAGATGGTACCCACCTTTAATCCCAGCACTCAGGAGGCAAAGGCAGGCAGATCTCTGAGTTCGAGGCCAGCCTGGTCTACAGAGAGAGTTCTAGGATAACCAGAGCTACACAGAGAAACCCTGTCTTGAAAACAAAACAAACTCCCAAACAAACAAACAAACAAACAAACCAAAACCTAATGCTGTGGTACTTGTCTTAATCCCAGAACTCCTACAAGAAGGCAGGAAGCAGAGACCAGAGACTCACCGAACAGCTCATGGGTCACGGAGCTCGGAGGACTTGGGATGGCGGAAATGTCAAAGTATCATGGGGGAAACGCACACACAGAGGAAAAGGTCATTGCAGAAGCAGGACAGACTAGAGGCTGGGAAGCCTGGCTTCTTTTATAACTAGCCTCTTCAGGGTGCCAGCAGGGGTCCCCAATCCTGTCCTCAGGCACCAACTGCCAACACCCAAGGACTTCCTTCTAGCAGGCTTCTCCCCTCACAGACATCCTAGGGTCCTGAATCACAACCAGCCAAGCAGAGATGAGTGAATGAGTGAGTATGTCCCTGAGTCCTCAACCACCCCTTTGCATGTGGTGGCCAGATCTGGACAGTCTTCACATACCTGACACTCTGTCCTGGCAGCCATAAGGGGTCTGTAAGGTCCTGGAACCTGCAACATAGGTTCTGCCTGGGAATTGGCTGGACTGCAGTTTCTAAGGTTTGACTATGGCAGGCCAGCCTGGGCTCTGCCTACCTCTCTGGCACTCCACTCCCCATACAACGCTAAGTTTTATAAAGCTGATTGTGGGGGTGACTTGGATCCCAGGCTTCTTGAAGGGAGTCTTGAAGTTGAAGCTCGCCTGAGGCCACCACGACAAGCCTGAGATCTGATGGAGTCACATTTGTTGACCTACGGCCATGAGGGAAAAGATATACCAGAGCAAAAGCAGGCAAAGAGAGGTGTTCAAGAATGTTGTAGGTGGAAATTCAGTCCCGCTATCGTCAAGCGGAGCCCTGTGTGAAGGGCTCCATGCAGTCTAGATCACAATGCATCCAAAGTCGGGTTTCCTTCAAAAACCACAGTTAAGATGGTGTCCAAAAAGCCCTTGCTGAACCACTGCCCGGGGTCTAGAAATCAGCAGCAGCTGGGACCCTCAGGGCCTCCCTCATCTTCCGAGACTCCCGAACACAAGCTGCTGGCTGCCAATGAATGAGGAGACATTTCTCAGTGAGTGTGACAGATGTCACCCACAAACATGGGTGGCCATAATATCTCAGGCTAAGACATCTCTCCAAGAGAGATTCTGGCCTCTGGTAACCTAGAGGTTGGTTCTGTTCGAGTCTGTCATTTCAGACTGACCAGTGGCTGGGCAGAGTGGCATCTTCTCCATCCAAAGGGGTTGTGCACCATCTGCATGCCTAGTGCTCACAACAGGTCAGGAGAGGCATTGGATCTCTTGGATCAGGAGTTTGGATGGTTGTAAACCACCACACGAGTGCTGAGAATTGAACTTTGAACTTTGGTCCCGTGCAAGAGCAGCCAGTGTTCTAACCACTGAGCCATTGCTCCAGGCTCACCAGGCCTATCGCCATGGGAAGCTCACCTTGAGTGAGTTTTGACATTCTTGGCTTGAAGGCATCGAATGAGGACCATTCCTAAAGCACGTACACAGAGCTTGGCAAACAGTTCAAGTGAATTATAATTTAACGTAATTTCATGATATATACAATATACATGCATGCAAGCATAACAGAAAACCACGTCCTAATGTGGTTACTGTGTGAGCATTAATGGATGTAATATGTTGTGGCTAATACATGAAAGGAGACAGGCTGCCCTTTCCCTTGGCTTCCATTCTGCAGGGACTGGATTAAGGTGTCTGACATGTGGCTTATGGATAGAGTGCTAGCCAAGCATGCATGAGGCCCTGAGGTTAGCCCCCAGCACGGATTAAACCAGGCATGGCAGTGCACACCTGTAATCCCAGCTCTTGGGAGATAAAGATAGGAGGATCAGAAGTTCAAGTCCCGCTTCAGCTACAGAGTTAGTGTGAGGCCAGCCTGGGCTACAAGAGACCCGCCCCCATCCCTACATACACATACAAGAATATGGTCAAAACGACTCTGTTTCTTTCTATGCAGGTTAACCATATCCAGAGCTGGGGGTGGCGGACCAAGATTGTATGATGAAGTTCATGTGTCCTCCCAGGATTCCCGCCCTGGAGGTGTGGTCTCTAGTGTGGCAATTGTAAGGTGTGCTGGAAACTTGGTGAGAGTCCTCCAAGAGCAGGTGGGGGAGAGACGTAAAGTTAGCCACTCCCTCAAGACTCTCTTGCGGCTTTTTTACACACACCCCTTTGGCAGACAGCAGGTTTCCTTAGCTCATCTCCCCCACGATGTGGCACAGCCAGGGGACTATGTACCAGGCTGTGGGTGCCATACTATTTGGAACTTCCAGTCACCAGCATCATAAGCCAAATAACACTCTTTTTCATTGGGAAGAACCCAGCCTCAGGTGTTTTAACTGTAGCAGCAGAAAATGGACCACGATTTGGGAAGTTCAAACATTTAGCATCTAATGAGACAAAATTCATAAGTCAACCATTCCCAGGCCTGCAAAAATGCAGCAGCTAGCAGACACGACAGTTAGCAGACCGTGAACATTTCAATTGTTATAAATATATTCCGTGGCTTTAAAAGCTAGAGGAAAGGTTAAATGTGTGTGCATGTATGCTTGTGTGTGTGTGTGTGTGTGTGTGTGTGTGTGTGTGTGATATTTAGTTTTGGTTTTATTTTTTTGAAACAGGGACTCAAGCTAGCCTGAACTCACGTTCCTCCTGTCTCTGCCCACTAAGTTAGGAGTACCGGTGTGCACGGCCATTGCCTGGCAAGGCTGAACAAGTTATGTAGAGAACGGAAGATATAAATAAGACCCAAATCAGATTCTGAGAGACATAATTATAACAGGGGCTGGAAAGATGGCTCAGTACTTAAGAGCACTGGCTGGTCTTCAGGAAGACCCAGGTTCAATTCCCAGCACCCACGTCTGTAACTCCAGAGAATCCAGTACCTTCTCATGACTGCTTTGGGTGTTCAGTCACACACGTGGTGCACATACATTCTGGCAAAGCACTTATACACATAAATACTACCAGTAATGATGATAATAACAAAGAATGAATGGTTTGGGTTTTTGTTTGTTTTGTTTTGTTTTTTGTTTGTTTGTTTTTTGAGACAGAGTTTCTCTGTATAGCTTTGGCTGTCCTGGAACTCACTCGGTAGACCAGGCTGGCTTTGAACTCAGAAATCCGCCTGCCTCTGCCTCCCAAGTGCTGGGATTAAAGGTGTGTGCCACCACCGCCCGGTTTAAAGAATGAATGTTTAAAAACTATACTGCAACCAGGCAGTGGTGGTGCACACCTTTAACTCTAACACTCAGGGGGCAGAGGCAGGCAGATCTCTGAGTTTGAGGCCAGCCTGGTCTATAGCATTCTAGACAGAAACTTTGTCTCAAAAAACAAATAAGCAAAACAAACAAACAAACAAACAAAAAACAAATGCTACTGGAATGGACAGGAAGGGATTGAGCAGGGTGGCATGTGCCTATAACCCCAGCACTCGGGAGACAGAGGCAGGAGGATTACGAGCCAGTCTGGATAGGACTACATGACACCTTGTCTCAGAACCAGTAGGAGAAAAGGGTCAGAAGACAACTTGTTAATTAACTTGATGTGGCATTGGTGGGTCACAGGATGTGTGTACACTTGTATGTACGTGTGTGTCTGGGTCTATGTGTCAGAGAGATGGCTCAGGAGATCAGTGGTTGGAACCAGAGGTTACAGGCTCAGTTCCCAGTCCCCACGTGGCAGCTCACAGCTGTCTTTGCACGTGGTATATATACACACTCAGGCGTCCATCCGTCCACATAAAATTCAGTAGATAGATATTTTTAAAACACTATAAAATCGTCGGTAAAACCCTGTCACATTATCAGCTAAAGGGGAAGGTCACAAAAGAACCTCACCAAAACAACAACAAACAAACAAAAGAAAAGAAAAAAAAAAAGAAGAGATGACTCAACCAACTCAACGTCCCCTCAGCCAAAACCCTCCACACACCATAACTCAAGGAACTAAGTTCCTCACCCAGTAAAGGACATCCACGAGAACTTACAGCTGGCACCACTTTTACTGGAGAATTCCAAGCTGGGGCAGGGATGTCTGTTGTCAGCCCTTCCATGCACACAGCTGTCAGAATGGCTAAGACAAAAACCAGAATCAAGCAACAGGGCAGAGGGAGAGATGGAGGCAGGTGCCCTTCCCACCGTGAATGGGATATGCCTCAGCCACTCAGAAAGGCAAGACAGCCAGGTGGACCTCCTAAAGTGAGTCCCTAACTCTTCCTAATGCAAGTGGAGACCCCTCCTCTGAAATGCTCAGAACCTCAAGCATTTTGAGATTTACTTTTTTTAACCGCTTGCATGCTCCTAGGGAGACATCTCTGGCAGAGGACCAGACTCAGCTGCAGTTTCCCTCACGTTTTTTTTGTGTCCACCTGCCACACCAGCCCTGAGCTAACTTCCTGCCATGTTTTTGTGAGCCTTTGTTTAGACCCAGACCTGTCACCCAAGTGGAATTTTCCACTTAACGACACCATTGTAGTAGCTGTCTCAAAGTTTCAGATTCTGAGATTTATGGCTTTGAGAACTAGGGAGGCTTCCAACATCTCTACCTGAGGGAACTGAACACACTTCCTACAAGGGCTTGTACAAACCCACAGCCCTGGCCGTGTATCAATAGGTTGATACAATTCGGAACAATGTTGAACAAAGTCAGATACAATGTATCAATGGGAGGCCGCTGGGATAGGTACTCATGTGTGGGCAGACCTCAAAACCATCATGGTAAGGGAAAGGGGTCCCCAAGGTTGTGGGGATTTACTTACATGTATTCTAGGAAAAGGAAACTTTGGGGACAGCATCAGCTCAGAAGCCATCCAAGGGTGGAGACAGACCACAAAGGGACAGGAGGAAGATTTGGGGTGCTGGCGTTTGGCTGTGGCTTGGTGTCATCACCACGGTGAGAATTAATTGATGGCCACCAAACGGAGAGCTTGATGTGAGTGCCTTTCACCAAATGTACAGGGAGAGTCACCACAGAGTAGCAAACCAAGGGACAGGCTGGAGGCTGTGACCTAGTTCACGTCTGCTCTGACATCCACACACTACAAGCTGTCAACTTTCCAGGCAAGACTGGGCAAAAGAGGAGTTACCATGGATACAGCCACCCGGTCCACAGTGCCGGAAGGCACATGACCCAGTAACTGTAAAGCAATGACTAGGCTCCAAGAGCCCCAAACACTGAGGGCACTGCACAGGGGGCCATCAGCCCCTTCTGATACAGGGAGGCAGGGGGCCAGGTTCCTCGAAGCTGAGACCATAGAGACGCTGGGAGTTGGCTTCAAGTTCTTGAACACTTCCTTCTTCTCCCTGCCTACCAAAGGACCAAGTGGCTGTCTTTTTAAACTATCATTACTTTTTTTTTAAGTTTGTGTGTGTGCATTCATATGTATACATATATGGGCTACAGCATACGTGAGGAGGTCAAAGGACGACTTGGAGGGGTTTGGTTCCCTCCTTCTGACATATGGATCCAAGGATCAAATTCAGATAGATTGTCAGGCTTGGCAGCAAGCCCCTTTCCCCACTGAGCAACTCATACCCCCACCTCCTTTAATTAAAGTGAATCAAATTCATTCTTGCCTGGAGAGTTTCCCGATAGTTCACAGGGTAGTTAGAGTGTATCTGGGGTTGTGCGAACGTTAGGTTGGGCCCCTGCAGTCTAACTCGGAGAGTAGCCATGTGACCCATATGCCTGGTTCCCAAATGCCAGAAGGACCAGGGTGGCAGTAAGGAGACCCCCTGGTCAAAGACCCTCAGTAAGACTCAGTATGCTTAATGAAGTGTCCAGAAACACCATATGGCCACAGCATAGCTAACAAGCTACCCCAGGAAGCCACTAGGGTGTGGGGTATAAACTATGTTCCCAAGGGCAGGGCAGAATCTTGCCATCTTATGCGATATTGTCTGTGAGTGAATCTAATTGTCCATCAAAAGGGTGTAACTTTGTCCCAGCTACCTCAGCAACCCTGAAGGGCAGAGCCAGGCTCTCTCACATGGCTTCCTTGTATACCTAGAGAGGAGACGACAGTCTTATTGGCTGCCTGTTGTAAACGCTGTTTTTTTTTTGTTTTTGTTTTTGTTTTTTTTTTTTTTGAGCATACTTATTTGTTTTTGTTTATGTTTGTATATGAAGGCACGGTAGTGTAGAGTTCAGAGGACAACCCCAGGGCTGGCTCCCACCTTCTACCTTGTTTTTAAGGTAGAATCTCTCTTGTTTGAAAACATGCTGTATACTCCAGGCTATCTGGCATATATATAAGCATCCAGGAAATAAATGCTCCTGAGACTCTGCCTCCTATCTCACCGAGGGAGTGTCAGGATGACAGACATGGGTCCCAACATCCAGTTTCACATAGGTCCTGGGGATCCGAACTCAAGTCATCAGGTTTGTACGGAAAGTGGTTTTGCCCACTTAGGTGGTTTCCCAGCCCCTAGTGTGTGGTTTAGGAACATCATCTATGCATCGGGTCCTTATGGACACATACAAATTCATCCCATCTCCCAGTTTAGGACGAGGAGACTGGAGTCTGGTGAGGCAGGGTGACCTACCCAAGGTCACAGAGCAATACAACCATGATGTGCTTTACCTGAACCCCAGAGATACAGGGCACAAATGAGCCAGGCCTGATGGTGTCTCAGCCCTGGGAGGGGCCCAGCAGTAGGCAGTCTGAGGTCAGTACTTACCTGCTTCCCTAGCTCCCTGCCTCAGATGTCCTGGGTGCTAGGAAAGTCGGGATTATCTCGGGCATGACTAGTGCTTGAAAGATGTACTGAAAGTTAAATCCTGTGACTAAGAGGAAGGAAGGGATGTCCCTCCGTCTTCCCACCCCAGCCCCACACAGGAATTGTTTCCCAATTCCTTCTACTGGTTTGGCAGTCTGGGCTGGGAGGTGTGGGCCTGTAGGATTGCAACACCCTCCCCATCTCTATCCATCCACCTTGCCTCATCTCTCCTGTCCCACAGATGCTGTCCATGTGCCTGGCACTGACACTTGGACCCTCCTGGGGTTTTTTTCACGACTGGGGTTGAACATAGTTCCTTGGCCTGCGCTTGGTATCCAGCCCCTCACTCATCCCCTCATTTCCCTGATGACAGGGGAGGGAGAGAGGGAGGGAGGGAAAGGAGAGAGTTTTGCACAGTATTCAACCCATATGTGGGGGAGGGTTTTGTATATGTTTGTCTGTTTTTGTGTTGTTGGTGTTTGTGTTTTCTCTCTTATTTTTACTATGCTGGCGACCAACGCCAGGTTCTTGTGCACTCCAGGCAGGAACCGTATCAACTGAACCATACCCCCAGCCTCTATATGGGTGAGATAGACCTAGAGAGAAAAGATCCCTGGAGCCCTGTTTGCTAAGGGGAAGGAAATGTCTTACCTTCCAAAGGGCACACTGTGCTCTTTGGTTCATGCTTGAGGTGACGCATGTCAATGCCGTGGGTTTCCTTTCCAGACCAGGCATTGTAAAGGTTGGGGGGGGGGGAGGGCTTGTAGGTCACATGGTCCCTGACTTTGTCCTTCTCTTAGTTGTTAATCTGTCAGTTTATTTCTGTTTGCTTATTCATTTGTTTTTATGACCCCCCCCCTTCTAAAAATGTAAGATCCGGGTTGGGGCTGTGTGGTTCAGTGGTAGAAGCTGTGTCTAGTATAAGGCCTTGTCTATATTTAAGATCTGAGTTTAGTACTACATGAAGGAGAGAAGGGAAGAAAGGAGAGGGGAGGGGAAGGGAGGGAGGGGAGGGAGGGGAGGGAGGGGAGGGAGGGGAGGGAGGGGAGGGAGGGGAGGGAGGGGAGGGAGGGGAGGGAGGGGAGGGAGGGGAGGGAGGGGAGGGAGGGGAGGGAGGGAGGAAGAGAGGCTGGGCTGCGGCTCAGTTGGTAGAGTGCTTGTTTGTCACACAAAGCTCTGGGTTCCAACTCAGCACCACATAAACTGGATGCTATGCCCCGGGAAGATGGGCACAAGTTCAAGGCCAGCCTCAGTACAAGTTTGAGGTCAGATATACATGAGACCTTGCCTCAAGAAAGAAGGAAGGGAGGAGGCAAGAGAGACCGAGAGAAGGCAAAAGAAAGAGGCTAAAGTCATTCTTAGCTCAAGTCACCTGTGGTCCAGGAGTCTTACAGCCTAACTGAGACAGAGAAGAGCCTTCCTGCCCCCTGCTCCAGTGTCTCAGAAGAAAGAGAGCATCCTTCTGGGTGCCCACAGTATATACCAGTGGGCTTTTCCCCAAGATCCTCTCTGGGGGCACTTTGACAATCCAGGCTCATGTTCCCCAATGTCTCCATTTATTCACACAGGGGCCCTTAGATCCATGTCCCTGGAGATAGATCTGGAACACCGGTCTACAGACAGGAGGTGACATTAGTGGCCACCCTAATGGCTCCCAGAGTGTGTACAGGGACTCACTTCCTGGTAGGGAGGGGGAGTTTCAGCCTTGTGGGGTGCTGTCAGTACTGATTAGCAGGGACCACAGCCTGCCTTGACCCCAACCCCTCAGGAATGATCTAACCAAAGGCATAAAAGTGCCAAAGAAGTCAGAACTCAGTGACCTGTCACATGGAGCTGGTCCACCTGGAGAAGGCCACTGTAGGCCAGACACCTGAAGGAAGCTGAGGGTGGATCCCTATAGCCAAGGCTACCCATTCTCCAGCGTCCAGGTGACTGCCCAGCAAGAAGAGCAAGGGCTTTTGGTCACTACTCTAACACAGCACTGGGGGTCCCCGAGTGCAGGCTGCCCCAACCTCATTAAGTCTCTCCTGACAAAACAGGAAAGAGCTGGTGGCACAGCACAGAGAGTCTGGGAACCTGCCAAGGCTCACTGTGGAAATGGGGTGCCCTGGACCTGACACCAGGCCCACCCCCATGATGCTCTGGAAAATACCCACATCTTGGGGTGCTGTGGAAAAGACTTTGCAAGTCCTGGATCAAAAACGGCCTCACGCGGTAGAAACTGAAGAACAAGGCTGCTGTGGTCCTCTGTGCAGGCTGGCCACACTTTAGATTGTCGAGTGTAAGGGGTGACCCCCTGGTCTGTCAGGAATCTTATGAAGTGACATTGGGGTCAGAAATAGGACAGAGAACACTGTCAGCTAAGACAGGTCTTTTCTGTGGCCGAGGCCCTGAGCTTGCTGAAGCCATCTTCGATGCTCAGTCCCTTGCCCTGCCATTGTCCAGAACCTTTCCCTTCCTGCCCTGGAGGAGCGTCATGGCTCCCTCCATCTGCCTCCACTCCTCTGCCCAGCTTCCCAACCTGCTGTCAGTAGGAGAGCCTAAAACTGAGGCCCAGCTCCAGCATCCTGGTCCGAGGCCTGGGATGTGCTGCAGAGACTTCCACTGCCCAGTCCTGCTGTCTACCTCAGTTTCTCCTTCTTGCTCCCTGAATATGTCTCTGTTCCTTGTGATTGACAGACCTTTTCTCCATCCTTAGTGGCTTCCAGTGGGCCATGCAAAGCTCATCTGAGTGTCCCCTTTCTGACGGTCTTCCAGACCCCTGATCCCTGGGGAATGGAAGACTCCCTTCTCTGAACAAGGTGTGCCCACACAGAGGCTGGCCAAACATCAGTCTCTGGACGCCAGGGCTGGGTTAAGAACTCATGGAAAGGAAACCAGGCCAGCAGACGGGCAGGTACCTGCCTCCGCTCACTGACCACATGTGCAGGGTGCCAGCCCAGGTGGAGTTTGGTGCCAGTGGGAACTCAACAGGCCAGGCAAGAAGGTGCTTGTCTGAGTCCCAAGCCAAGGGTGACCTCACCGCTGAGTCAGCCTCCCAAACACGAAGGGTGGGGGGGCAGGGGTCCACCCTCCCAGAAGGGGTGGCACCTGGGACGCTGTTAACAAGCAAAGTGCATGCTTGGGGCCTAAAGAGCGAGGTGTTGAGTCAGGGCAGGGGCAACGCCTTGGCCTTCTAAGGGCACCACCATCCTCCACCTGGCTCTAGAACACATTGCTCATTGGGGGGGGGTGGGGGGGAAGGCAAGCCACGGGAGGGAGAAAGAAGGCCAGAGACTGGAGCTGGCCCTCCTTCTCGGAGGCAGTTAGTGCTCATACGGAAAAAATGCCGATGACACCATCCCTGGCTGCGCCAATACAGGAGCCCCAGGTGTGTACCGTGTGGAATGCCAAGACCCAACCTCTCCCCACGGTACCGTGCTGGGGACCCCACCTGTCAGGTCTCAAGCATGCCTGTCCCTTAATGGGTGTCGGGAGGGTATTCATGAGGCCTCAGTGTCTCCCAGGAGGATCTGGGCTGTGCCCTGTTATACTGAGATTCTGGATGGAGGTGAAGCTGGCACACGGGGTTTCCCCAGCCCTGCCTGCTGAGTTCTTGTTTATCGGTCGGCATGCACGGAACTCCAACTGTCCCAAGCCACAGGAGAGCTACAAAGTGGCTGCCGGTGACCCAGCCCTTCTCAGTCCCACCATGAGTGAGCGTCGATGCCACCAAGCAGGGAGTAGATGTTACAGCTCCCTCAGTGTCATCCTTGTGGAGAAACAGACCCTGTCAGCTGTCACTCTCAGTCAGTGGCTACCCCACGGGACCTCCACTGAGGGTGAATACACAGAGGGGGCTGGGTCACTTCTGCGGCCACTGGTGGTAGTTGCTCATCACTGAGTGTGGCATCGGGCAGAGTCCCTCTCTCAAAGCCACGTTGGGCACCCCTAGCCCTCAAAGCAGGGTATGGCAGGTCTGCCAGCTGTCAGGTCCTGAGGGTTCACCCTGACTCTGGCAAAAGGATTCCCAGGATACAGGAGGCCTCTGTGGCAGGTCTGTTCGCCCGGAAGAGAGGGAGCTGATACAAATCAGGTGTCTGTTAACATCCACTGTGCTGAGCCAAAACCCAAAAGGGACCCATCCATCCACAGGGTTTATGTGAGGGGTGTGTCTCTAAGACAGATCTGATGGAGTCCTAGTGTCCCGATTCCCCCCAGAGTGGCCTGAGGTGGATCCCTCTATAGAGAGATCAGGTTACAGGAGGCCACGTGCCTCAGTTGGCCGAGCCTGGGAGACTTAGAGCCCTGGGTTGGCTCTCCCAGCATGGAGAAACCATGTACAATTGCTGCTGTCATCCCAGCAGTAGGAAGGCTGAAGCCAAATCCCTTAACGGGACCAAGCTACCAAAGTCTGGATCCCAAGTCCTGGCCTACCCAAGGAGAAGTGCAGACTTCTGTGATTTAAGTCGCCTGACTGTGGTACTTTGCTCAGGCACACACTGTCACCTCCGGCCCCTACCAAACAAGTTGATGCAGCTGGCTGCATGGGGTAAGCCTCACACAAAGCCCAGAGGGGTCAAGTTTGGCTTAATGTCTGTGTTTGCCAGTTCCCCACCCTCGGGGGCTCCTGAGGGAGGGATCTGCACGTTCATTCTGCACAGGACCCACTGCTGAGGGTCTGAGTCGTGAGAGCTCCCAGGCAGCCCTCTGTCTCAGGTCCTGTGCTTCCCCAGTCATCAGGGCCCAACTTGGGGCTGAGCTGAACATTCACGGTGGGGGTGGGGGGTGGGGGTGGGGGGTGGGGGGGGGGAGTTAGCCTAGCCAGGCTGTGACTCCAGGCTGTGACCCTGGGGCTCTGCTCTGACTTCTTGCTGTCTGGCCTCAAGAACCTACTTGGGATAAAATATCCCCAGAGTGGCTCTCATATCAGACTCTTTGGGTGGAGGCCTCACCAAACCCAAATCCCCCCTAATTTTAGCCCAGCCCCAGGTTCAACATGGTAATGTGTGAAGCAAGGGTTGGGGGTCCCCAGAAGCCTTGGGTCTTAGTCTCTTCCTAGGCTTCTGCCTGGTTTGGGCCGGTTATATACCTCCTAGAGTTGATGCCCTCCTGAAGCTACCTTCCCTCACAGAATAGACTTTGGTTCCCTGCGGGAACTTGCAGTTTCTACTTATTGATTCTTTAAAAAGCTAGCCAACAACCCCTCTGGGAGGCTGGCAGGCCACCTAGGTGGAGTCTTCTGGGAGGGTCTTGTTCCTGCAGCTCAGGAAGGGGATGAGCTAACTATTCTCTGGTAACCTGGTGTCTGGGAGGAAGCGCTGGGCTGGGAGAAACAGGGGTGGAGGCAGGAAGGGGGCCCACCTGCCTACAGTTGTGTTTGGAGAATACAGTAACTCCCGGGCAACAAAACCAGGGCCAGATCAGCAGATAAAAACAAAAGCCAAGATAATTGAGGCCTGCAGGTAATCCTTCCACCTGACCTTAGCTTCCACTTTTCTGGCCAGCGCCAATGATGACGTGATCCGGTGTTCATTGGGAAAGCTAGGGAACCCACAGAAAGTGATCTTTCAAGGCAAGCACCAAGCCACCAAGCCTGATGACCTGAGCTCAATCCTTGAGGCCCACATGGTGGGGGTGGGGGGGTGGGGGAGAGAACTGATTTGCATATTTTGATCTCAGTAGCATGGATCTCCTCTCCTCGACACTCAAAAATAAGAAAACAGATGGAACCCTTTTTGTCGATAAAGAGACTGGATGTTTTTGATGGCCCTGAGGAGGGTAGAGCCAGCTGTCCCTCCTGGGAACAATGTCATGGCCCAGGCTTCCCTTTCTTACCCCCTCCACTCAGCCGATCCCCACCCCCCAGTGTCCTAGAACAGGCCTATGAGGACCATGTATTTTTGAGGTGTGCTGGGTACCTCACCTGGGTTTTTCTTCCTGGCCGCCTGGTGTTTCCGTAGAGCTGGGGCCTTTGGGTTGAATATTTGGTCTCTGTACTTTGTTTAGGGCCTGGCCCAGAGGAGAGGTGTGTGCAGAATCTTTCTGGGAAGGGGACACTCTTTGGAGAGGGGACATTAAAAAAATCAGTGAGGACAGCCTGGCCAGAGGTGGTGAGACTGGCTCCATGACTCTAACAAGCAGGTCAGGCTAGAAGGTGGGCAAGTGATTCTTGCCGTTCTTCAGCCCTGGGCTGGGCTTCTGCCTCTACACACACACACACACACACACACACACACACACACACACACACACACGAGAGAAAGAAAGAGAGAGACAGAGACAGAGGCAGAGAGCTCTTGGTAATTGGTAACAGTGAAGCTCATTGGGAGTAAGGAATATGTTTGGGACATATTCCTAACATAGGCTCCACAGTACTATCAACTCCCCTCCCCCTGGAGTGGCTCAGACCAGCCAGGAAGCCGGGCAGTCGGCACATCTTAGTGACAGTGAGGGATGACATCCCTGTGGATCTCAAAAGGAAAAAGAGGGAGTAGGAGTCTGAGGAGCCAGTCGGGCTGCCTAAGGGAGCATCACCGAGTCTATGTGCAGGATTCTGTAGGGATTCAGGCTTGCCTCACAGTCCAGGATGTGAACCAGCCGCAGGTCAGCCTCCATCCTGGTTCTCAAGACTCTCGTGGTTTTATTCCCTCCTAGCTCTTTCTCTGTGTGGTCTTCTGCAGCAGAAGAGGAGAGAGTCCTCTGAGGTAAACAGAGGCCACCTGGCCACCTCGTCCTCGGGACCTTCACTGTTCTAGCTAAGAAGCACACTACACATCTTCCTTCTCTAGAGGGTTGCGAGTCTTCCCAGGCCCATGAACCGGTCACACCTCACAAGCGTGTGCACTGCACAGGGACATGGGGATTAAGGGAAGGGAGACTTGGGGGCTTCCCCAGAACACTGAATTGGGATCGTTGCTCTGAGAACATTACCCAGGCCCTGCCTCCGTTCAATCTCTCATTTACTACATACAGTGGCAGTGCAGTGGTCAACCATCCCAGAGAGCCAGACCAAAGAGAAGCAAGTTTTCCCATTGGGTAGCTCGCCTCTGCTGAGACAAACCACTCAGTATAATCAGAGCTGGGTTTGCTGAGGCATCCTGGAGCGGCCCTCTGACCTCCGATTCCCACAGTATCCCAGGGCATTCCCAGAGAACAGGGACCCAGCCTCCCTGTCCCCACCTACCAACAAAGGGTGGGGACCCAGGATGGCATCAGAGCTGAGTCTCCCTTGGGATGCTCAGTGGTATTGTCTCCTCTGTCTGCATACTCTAGACAGTTCCCTGAGGCTGGGAAGATAGACGCCCCAGCTCCCTGAGATGGGCCACAGCTGCCCTTGGCAGCCCATCACTTAGGATCATAGGCACAAAAGTGCTTGTGAACCGGGAGTGGGGAGATGGCTCAGTGATTAAAGAGAACTGGCTGCTCTTCCAGAGGACCTGGGTTTGGTTCCCAGCACCTGCATAGCGGCTCACAAATGTCTGTAATTTCAGCTCCAGAGGATCTGACGCCCTCTTCTGGCCTCCACGGGTACTGCACACCTGTGGTGTACACACATGCAGGCAAAACACCCATACGCATAGAATGAAATAAATCTGAAAGAATTCTTAAAGTACCCATGAGCTGGAACGCAGAGGATATGCCAAGAACCTAGCCATTCCAGAAATTTCTACATTGTTTACACAGAACCTCCATGCCTACCCAGATCTTGAGAAAACATTCAAGACAGAGCCAACAGCACAGACTCAGTAGAGTGATGGATGCAGGTTAGACACTAGGTAGGCTGGAGGAGGGTGTTGGAACAGAGAATTTAGGAAGCTGCAGAGAGAGATAAGGAAGCCTGCACTAGGAGGCCTCCAGAGCAGGAATGGGGTTTCTTCCTGGCCACAGATGCTTGGCAGACGCATCCCTCAAGCCGACTAAGGAGTTAGGCATATGGCCTCTCCAGAAGTCTCTGGGCAGAGAGGTGGGTGAGTGGCGAGTGGGGAGGTAGGAGGGACTTAGGTAGGACTGGCAAGAGGACGAACAGAGTCCTAGTGTCTCGGAGTCTCTGAGGATCTCGTACTGTCAGGTTCTTGCTTGACCCTCATAGCAGCAGCCACTTATTGGAGGGACCCATAGAAGACTCACCCTATGACAACAGGACACCTTGTGACAACCACCCACACATCCTATCTCCACACAGCAGGGTCAGGATAGAGAAGAAGAGAAGAGCCTGGGTTGGTGCCATCCAACACCACAGAATGTAAGCTGTAGACATCCCCGAGCCAAAAAAAAAAAAAAAAAAAAAAAAAAAAAAAAAAAAAAAACAAAAAACAAAAAAAAAAAAAAAAAAAAAAAAAAAAAAAAAAAAAAACAAAAAAAAAAAAACAAAAACAAAAAACCAAAAAAAAAAAAAAAAAAAAAATAGCCTGGGCTGTGATCCCAACACTCAGGAGCCTGGAGCAAGAGAATCACCATGAGTTTAAGGTGAGCCTGGGCTGAAGACTCTCAAAAAAAAAATAAATTAGGGTTGAAGGTGGTGGTGCAGAGTACTTACTGCCCTTCCAGAGGACCCAGGTTCAATTCCTAGCATACGTGTCATGAGATTCACTACTGCCTGTAACTCCAGTTCTCGGGAATCCTCTATCCTCTGCAGGCACACACACACACACACACACACACACACACACACACAGTACACAAACACATACGAAGTAGACCATCATTTAAATTAAAGCCCAGGAGCTGTGGAGATGGCTTAGTCAGAAAAGCACTTGCAGCACAAACTAAGAACAAGAATTCTGTCTCAGAGCCAGGCTGTGCTGCTGTGCGTAACCCCAGCGCCACAGAGGCAGAGGTAGAGAGACCCCTGGGGTTCATGGTCAGCAAACTTCATCAAAGTGGAGTGACCCAGGTCAGTCAGAGGTCTTGCCTCAAAAGCAGGGAAGACAACGGCTGAGGAGCGGCAGCCAGGATAAGTCCGTGGGCTCTGTGGGATAGATAAAACGCAGTGTGACATTTAGTTGTGTGTGTGTGCATGTATACCTGTGCATGTGTACTTGTGTGTATATATGTGCACACGGGGCATGTGCACATGTATTTATATGTGTGTGAGAGAATGGGGGTGCATTTATATGTACAGAACATGGGTACTTGTGCATGTGTGCACTCACAGAGTACGTGCACATGTTTTTGTTTATGTGTGTGTGTGTGTGAGTGTGTGTGTATGTGTGTGTGTACGCATCAACTCTGCCTGCAGCTGACATGAAGTCTCTCAATCACTCCGTGTGTGTCACGAGTGTATCCCAGGACTGTGATGTCACAGTGACTGCACAGCTGCCCGTCACCCTAGTGAGGAATGCAAATGCACAAAACATCTGGGAGGGTCCTCTGCGTCTTATGAAGGGGCCCCAAGGCCAGGTTCGAACCTTGGATTTTCCTCCTGTAAGCTGAGAAGGATAATAGTTTGCATACGACACTTACTCTGGTCCAGACATACATACTGACTCTCCTTTCCAGCTTCAATTGTTCAACATCCCAGCTTACAGGAGGGAGGGCTGAGGCACGGAGGGTTGAGTAACTTGCCCAAGTCACACATATGGCAGACCTGGGATTCAAACCCAGGCCCTGAGGTGACTGCGAGAACTGAGGTAAGGACTTCACTGAAGTGCTTGGCCCCAGCTGGCACACAGATGCAGTCATCCCGTGCTGCTGCCTCTCACCGTGGTGAGACGGTGTGGGAGGAGCCCCTGGCTGACCTCTCAAAGCCTAGGGCACTCTTGGGTCACAACTCCCAGGAAGCAGTTTCTCTGCGCCACCCCCAGCAGAGGCTGAAAGGGGAATTCATCCTGCACCTTCCTCATAGCTTGGCATGGAGGCCTGTGCAGGTGTACGATCAGACCTCGGGCTGATGGCTGTCTGGGACAGTGGGTGGCTAAGAGGTAGGAAAGGCCATGCCTTCAGTTCGGAGGACCAAGCCATGTCAGGAGTGAGGCGTGGGCACACTGTCTGAGTCCTAATGATGGCGTCTTTAAAGGTAGAAGGTAAACCAACTTCAGAGGTCAAAGGACTCTGAGACTGGGTGTGGTCATGGTCACAGCGAGAGCAGAGATGCATGCTAGTTAGAGGATGCTCTCAAGGAGGCTGGGGAGATGGCTCAGTCAATCAAGTGCTTGCTTTGCAAGCACAAAGCCCTGAGTCTAATTCCCAGCACCCACGTGCAAGCTGGGTGTGGTGGTAAGGGTTGGAATCCCATTGTAGGGGAGATGAAATCCTAAGGGCTTCATGACCAGCCAGGGCATCTGAATTAGCAAACCCAGGGTATCAGCGAGAGACCGTCTCAATAAACAAAATGGACAGTGCCCAAGAAATGACACCTGACCTGGACCTCCTCAAGCAAATGCACACAAAAATAAAAAATAAAAATAAAAAAAATTATTTGACTCAACTGACCCAACAGGAGCTTTGGTTTTAGTTGAAGATCCAAGAACAGTCCACCGTCAGGCACGGCTGGATCCAGCTGTTCTAAAAGCCACGAATCTGCATTTCTTCTTACCATCCCCAGTCTGCTGCAGAATGACCAACCCCGAGGTTGCTCTGGGCTATGGCATCAGTATACCCAGACCACACCTGAGTCCCAATCAGATTGGCCCTACTGAGGTCACACATGGACCCCTGAACCAAGCCCTGTAGCTAGCAGGATGTGTGTATGGACTGGCTGACACTGGCTGAACTTGAGACCTATGATGGGGACTGACAACATTAGGAAGGGGGCTGGTGCTCAGGATAGGGGGACACGAGTACATCACTGCACCAGACCCTGGTTCCCTGTCAACAGCTTGCCTCCCGGCTGTGTGGCCTGGGTGATCAGGCCATCTTAGGGCTAAACATACAAGAGAAAAAGAGCAATTTTACCTGGAACTTCTGTGAGTAAGTGAGACCACAGTGGAGATGCTGTGTATGAGGAGAGACGGCTCCATCCTGTGCCTCTTGTGTACGGGCCTGTTGTGACTTTCTCTCCCTGAGGAAACATGGATACATGCCTATTTTATACCAGATGGGGTGCCAACAACAGACCTCCACTCAGAAAAGGATCCACCCAGGTGCCACTTAGTGACCCAGTGAGTTCACAGGGGTTACTTACAGGAACATGGGTGACTCCAAGCCAGCTGCCACTGAAAAGCCCACCCCAGCTCAGGAAGGCTGCATCCTTACTACCTCACACTGCTTACAGGAAGGTTTAGCCCTAGAGGCTCTCCTATCCTGGTAACCATTACTGTTTTAAAATCATGCTCTGTAGATTGTGTAAGTTTCAGGAGCCTCCTGGGCCTTGTGTGTTTCCTTTATTTCCTGAGTCTTAAGAGCCTCCTAGCTCCCTCTAGAATGTTTCAATTAGGAAGAAGTGGCTATTCAACAAGACCCCACAAGATCCAGTGTCCCTTCCCTGTCGAGCAGGGAGAGTAACCCAGAAAAACATGTTGTTATCTAACTTGGAAGGTCACCACCTGTGTGCTCCGATCATGTCTAGTGCCAACCCTCCATAAGCAAATAAAAAGAACCAAATTAGCCCAGTGGTGGTGGCACACACCTTTATTCCCAGCACTAAAGAGGTGGATCTCTGAGTTCAAGGCCAGCTTGGTCTACAGAGTGAGTTCCAGGACAGTCTGGGCTACACAGAGAAACCCTGTCTTGAAACTCCACCTCTGAAAAAATGTAGTCAATGGGAAGAGGAATAAAGAGATTCAGTGAACTTCTCAAGTCCATCTTTGTGGTCCTGACGTGAGATCAGTTTAAATACAAGGCCAAAGATAATCAGTCTATCAGTGCCAGGCAAGGTGTGGTCCCGCCCACCACCAGCTCACCTTGTTGGTTTTGGGGTGGAAGCCCAGGAAACTTACTTCAGATATGAAGCAGACAAACAACAGCTTTATTTTCTGAGGACTCAGGGAGGCAGCCAGTTCAGGATCTGAACTGGGTCCCAGTGGAGAAGCTGTATTGCATTTTTAAAGGATGGAAACACAAAGCCAGGGGTAAGCTGGGGTGACCTTCAGTGTTTTCCACTTGTATTTTGACATTATAGGTTTAAGCAAGGCAGTATTCGCTGGAGACTGGCTGTATCCAGGGTGCCTGGCTTCAAGGTTCTTAATTTGTTCTCCTAGACATTAGGTCCAGAGCTCAGAGTGATAAGCGACAAAGGAGTGTGGGACATCGTGGGACAGCTGCATGTAGTTAATTAGGGCATACGAGCCAATTGGTTATATAATTTTACAACTTAATGCATCTTGGTTCAGATAACAGCCATTTCTATATCCTTTACTGGTTAACAGACAATTAAGAAAACATTTGGAGAAATGGGGTAGCGTTTGCCCCTAGACCTGGGAACGTGAGCTTGTTTGACTCTGCCAGCCGGATGGAGAAGTTGTCCCAGAGGTGTGTGGACTCAGACGACTGTTTACAACAGAAGCTGTTCAGCTGTAGGGAAGTCTCCAGCTTCCCTGGAGCCTGGGACCTTGAATTTAGTTTCTGAAATGTAGTACTTAGAATAAGTTTCTTTTGCTTGTTCTCAACAATCTTTGGGCTGTATCCCTATCCTGTGAGGAATTATTTCTGAATGACAAGGTTACCCCTCTGGCTTCAGCCTTTTCTTTCTTTCTTTCTTTCTTTCTTTCTCTTTCTCTCTTTCTTTCAGCATAGGATTACTGAGGAGATGGCCATTTCTTTGGGGTCCATGGTTTGAACAGTCTGAGACACAGGTGGAGTTATACTGAGAGATACACATGTCTCCTTAAAGTATCTTCACTTCTGTCAGACCTGTTTCTATGTGAGCACTCCCTGTACAGTTCCTGGCATATAATCTCAGTTGGCTGAGGTAACAGGTAGCCAACAGATAACCAAGAGCCAACAGGTAGCACCCAGGGAATCCACACCCAGGTGGTAACAGAGGGTCCTGTGAAGGAGAGAGATCTGTGACCCCTTAATCCCCCTCAGCTGGTGACCGTGATCTCACACTTGACCAGACAACAGTGGGGATGGGAGACCAGACAACAGTGGGGATGGAAGAACCGTCAGAGCCATCCCCACTGTGAGCTAGAGTGTGACACCCACCAGCAGAACTGCCTTTAATACAGAGGACAGTCCCTTCCCAGTACCACCTCTTAGTTACCTGGTCTCCTGCAACAGTTTAGACCAAGGCTGAGCTGTTTCAAAGTAATGGGGGAACAGAGAGCAACTGACTTTGCTATGCACTGTGTAAGAAACTGTATCCCTAGCCCTGGACAGTCACCACATCCTGTAGAGGTAGTTTCATGGGAAAGGCATGCCCTGCTGTGTGGATTAGTGTTTACTAAGCCCCGATCCATGGCAAAGACTCCACTCACTGAGGCTTTGACACTGAGGTGACATTGAAGCTCTAGGAGATTCAAGCCAAGCCCAAAGCCCCTCTGCTGCCTAGGCAGACCTGCAGCTACAATTAAATCAGGATAGTTCCATGTCCTGGACATATGGAACACTCCAACACCCTTCATCCTGCTGGTGAACCCCTAGAATGGTGACCGCCATCTTCCCTTGAAGAGCTAAGACAGAGAGGTGACTTGGCAGGTATTCAGAGAACCCCATCTGTCATGGATAATTCTAGATTTGAATTCAGCTCTGTGGGGCAGAGGCCAGGACATTATACTGGCATGTCCTGAGTGTTCTGTCACCAGGAAGGTCCTGTCAGAGGCTGAATCCTCCTCAAGAACAATGTGTGACAGAGTCCTGCAAGGCTAGATGCTGGGTGCACAAGGGACTTGTTCTGTCATGCCAGGTTTCACATTCTGTCTGTCTGTCTGTCTGTCTGTCTGTCTGTCTGTCTGATGCCTGCTGTTGGCCTCCATCGTTGTTACCTTTCCTTTCTTGTTGTTGTAACAAGTCGCCTGACAGAAGCAAGTCGAAGAGGGAGGTTTATGTGGGCACATGGTTTGAGGGTGCACTGTCCATCGTGGCGGGGGAAAGCAGGGTGCAGAAGCACGAAGTGGTTGGTCACGTTCACCCACAGCCAGGAAGTGGAGACAGAGGATGCTGGCTCTTAACTCACTTTCTTTCTTGATCAGCCCAGGACCCCAGCCCATGGGATGGTGCCGCACACATTCAGGACGGGTCTTCCTACCTCAGTTAATCCAGGCTAGAAACTCCCTCATAGACGAATCCAGAGGCTTGTCTCACAGGGGATGCTGGATCCTGTCAAACTGGCCACCAACCACCACACATCCCTGCCCGCTGCCCCCCACTGCCCACTCCTGGGATTTCTGGCTGTCTGACGCCTCATACCGTGCTGTCATTGCTGAAGCAATGACAATAGCATCCACTCTAGACTCTGCAGCTAGCTAACAAACCGCCCAGAACTTGATGACAGAAAATAGTCACGTCATGGGACTTAGCCTGGGCTTTTGGGGGATCAGGAGCTCTGACAGGAAGACTTGAGGCCTGGGGTGACTCAAGGGTTGGGAGCTGGGGTCATGTAGAGCCTTAACTCAAATGTCCTGGTGGGTTTTAGAATGTGAACATCTCTCTCTCTCTCTCTCTCTCTCTCTCTCTCTCTCTCTCTCTCTCTCCCTCTCCCCCCCTCTCTCCCCTGCCCCCCCCCCATGGCTTCTGTGAAGGACACTATTTGGGTTCTCTCACAGCATGGCAGTCAGGTTCCAAGAGGGACAATCCCAGCAAGACGGGGAGGCTTTTATGGGCTAAGAGGACAGGTCGCTAAGGGGTTGGGTTTGCATCCTTAGCACCTACATAAAAAGCAGGTGCAGGATGTGACCCAGATCTGTGGTGGGCAGAGGCAGGAGAACTGCAGGGCTTCCGGGACAGCCAGTAGGCTGACACAGTAAGCTCCTGGTTCTGTGAGAAACTCTGTCTCAAAAGAATATGGCCGAGAGTGACAGAGCAGGACACCCATGTCCTCTGACCTGCACATGTGTGTGCACATGGACACATGCACACATACCCTCTTCAAACATACAAAGAAAAAACTAGAGCAGGGACATGGCTCAGTGGTTGAGAGCTTGCATGGTGTGTGTGTGTGTGTGTGTGAGAGAGAGAGAGAGAGAGACAGAGAGAGAGAGACAGAGAGACAGAGAGACAGAGACAGAGAGGCAGACAGACAGAGAGAGAGAGACAGAGAAAGACAGACAGAAAGAAAGACAGACAGAGAGAGAGAAAGACCCTGGGTTCAAATCTCAGCAATGCAAAAATAAGTTAAAGAGAGGGAGACAGAGAGACAGAGAGACAGAGGCAGACAGAGACAGACACAGAGAGACAGAGATAGACACAGACAGAGAGAGACAGAGACAGAAACAGACATAGAGAGACAGACACAGAGAATTTTATGATCTGAGCTTGAAGGCCATGTGGCATCCCACACAAAGTTGTGTGCTACACACAAAACATCCTTTGTATATAAGGCTCTAGCCAGGTTTGAAGGCAGGGGACATAGCCTTGGTATTGGCTGGCAGAGTGAAGAAGGCAGACAGGACTGCGGCCTCCTCTGGAAAATTCTAGCCCACCATGCATCGCATTTTCAGACGGGATGGATGCAGACTGCAGCAGGAAAGGGCTTCCTGCACGTGCTGTGTCCACCCTACCTCAGAACTTTCTGTCTCTCTCTCTCTCTCTCTCTCTCTCTCTCTCTCTCTCTCTCTCTCTCTCTCTGCTCACCTGCCACAGCTCTGCCTCCAGCCCACCTCCACTCACCCTGCAGGGATCCAGCTCTGACCAGCATTCCCACTGACTGCGACTTTCTTGTCCATCACTCCACTGTCACCAGAGACAATGGTTTCTCTACTTTCTAGTCTCCAGTAGACCGAATCCTGCACATGTAGGGATAGTGTTTACCCTGAACACCACCATATCCAGACCTTAAACACATTCCAGCTCCTACAGGCTCTCCTACCAGCAGCGTCTCCTCCCCGCCCCAGATACCATGGGGGCATCCCCTGCTCCCCCACAGCTCCTCGACTGCTTGGGAAATCCAGAGGGCAGGAAAGAGCACCTCCCCCTGATGCCAAGGCCCAACTGTTGTTCCAGTGAAAGAGGCAATAAATTACCGGGCTCAGAGGGCAGCCATTAAAACCTGGGCATTGTTCTAGGGCTTCTAATTGCATACCTGAGGAGTGAGGCCACCTGGCCCGCAGGAGTTGCCACAAACCTCTGCCCACAGTACCAGGCCCAGGGTGGTGGCAGGGAGTCAGGTTAGAGCTTAGGGGAGCAGGATGGGTGGCTCCAAAACCATCACCTGGACAGTCCCTGCCCACGGCCTACTGGTCTACCTCGGGGGTGCTGAGTCCAACAGCCAGTGCTCCTGACCAGTTTGCAGGGTGATTTTGAAGGCCAAGTGAGGACAGGAGGATAAAAACCCCAGCCCTATCCAGAGCCATGCAGAGCCTCTCAAGCCAAGGAGAGCCACTCCCCCTGAGAGGGTTTCAAGATGACCCAGACAAGAGTGATAGGAGATGGGACAGTCATCTAGGAAATGGGGTCCTACAGGAGTAGTGAGCCTGAGGTCAAGCGCTCCATCTCTTTGGGGAGTTACCAGAAAGCCAGGGGAATTGTCTCCCCCAGAGCCTGGGCAGGGGCCTAGGGGATTTGTCTGTTTGAACAGCTTTGTACAGTATATGAGAGAGAGTGGGTTTTGCAGTGTGTGTGTGTGTGTGTGTGTGTGTGTGTGTGTGTGTGTGTGTGTGTGTGTCTGTGTATGCCAATTTGTCTCAAAAAATGTGGGAAGGCTGGCAGTGTAGCTTAGCAGGTAGAATGCTTGTCTAATATGCAGGACGCCCCAGGGTTTGATCTTCAGCACTGAATAAAAGGTGGAGACAGGAGGATTAGAAATTCAGTTATGTTTAGCTGTAGATTAAATTTGACTTTAGATATGACCATGTTTCAACAGCAACAACAACAGCAAAAGCAACAGAACGTTGGGTCTGATGGCCAAGCATGGTGCTGCATACCCTTAATCTTAGGAGGCGGAGGCAGACAGATCTTTGTGAGCTCAAGGCCAGCCTGATCTACACAGAGAGTTCCGGGACAGCCAGGGCTACATAGAGGGACCCTATTTGAAGAAGGAGGAGGAGGAAGAGGAGGAGGAGGAGGAATAGGAGGAGGAAGAGGAGCTACATAGAGGGACCCTATTTGAAGAAGGAGGAGGAGGAAGAGGAGGAGGAGGAGGAATAGGAGGAGGAAGAGGAAGAGGAGGAGGAGGAAGAGGAGGAGGAGGAGGAAGAAGAGGAGGAAGAGGAGGAAGAGGAGGAGGAAGAAGAGGAGGAGAAAGAAGAGGAGGAGGAAGGGGAAAGGGAAGGGGAGAGAAGGAAAGGGAAAAGAAGAGGAGGAGGAAGGAAGGAAAAACAAGACAAGACACTGGGTCTACAAGATAGCTCAGCAGATAAAGGCAATCACTGCCAAGCCTGACAACCTGAGTTTGATCCCAGAATGCACAAGGTGGGAGGGATGGGGAACGGGCCTTGCAGTCCCTAGAAGCAGATACGAGGACAGTCAGTCAACAGCACAGACCTTTTAAAAGGGGATGCTGAGTTAGGGCTGGAGAAATGGTTCAGTGGGGAGAGCACCTGCTGCTTCGGCAGAGTGGCAGCTCACAGCCATCTAGCTCTGGCGGATCCAATGCCCCTCTTGGGACCTCCGTGGACAGCAGGTGTAAACACAGTGCACATTTATACATGCCTACATTCTCACACATAAAATAAATCTTCAAGAGCCGGGCGGTGGTGGCACACGCCTTTAATCCCAGCACTTGGGAGGCAGAGGCAGGCAGATTTCTGAGTTCGAGGCCAGCCTGGTCTACAGAGTGAGTTCCAGGACAGCCAGGACTACACAGAGAAACCCTGTCTCAAAAAACAAAACAAAACAAAACAAAACAAAACAAAACAAACAAACAAACAAAATAAATCTTCAAAACATGACAGAGTGCCATCGGTGAGGGGCTGACGTGGGGTGCACCTCTGTTTGTTCACCTGTAGAATGGGGACACAGGTGTATCTGCTGCTCCTTGCACCCTATGAGCTGTGGCGGTGGCTCTCTTTGCAGACATGGGGCACATGTTCTATATTTGCTCACCCTGCCACCCCCAACCTCAGAAGCTGCAGCTGTAGCCGGTGACTAACCGAGTGAGTAACTGAGTACACACATGTACTTGATCTGAGGCAGTCCAGCCTGCACCTGCCAATGTTGCTGTGCTTTTGAAATCACGTTCTCTGGAACTGTAGAAGATAAGAAAGGTCCCTTTCGCTGTGCCAGGCTGAGAACCGCCCAGCCAAGGCAACGAACGACCCGATGAACCTGATCCACTGAGATTCGGGGACAGGATGATGGGAACGGACTTGACCTTGGGTGGTGATTTCTAAGAAGGCACCTGTTCCAAGGAAGGGGGTGTGCACCCCACCAGAGGATGCTGAGAGGATAGGGTGGGGGTGGAGACGGGATGTCTTCAGTCCAGCCTTTTCCTTTGCGTCCTGAGCTGTTAGCAAAGCTGGAGGCCAGGCCCAGGAAGTCACCAGTTCTCATGACAGTCTCATGGAGGACTTCCTGGAGGAGGTTCCTTTTGAGTGTTTTTTAAAAAAAAAAAATGGCAGGGACCAGCAAGAAGGGAAGATAAGGTCCAGCCGATACAGTGAGCTCGGTAGCATCACCACAGCCATATCGATGAGTGAGTGCTATGTACGGACTTGCTAGAAGCTATACTCACTTTCGGTTTTTCTATCTTTTCTGAGACAGTCTCAAGGCTGGCCTTGAAGTCAGCATCCTTCCTCCCTCCGCCTATCTCTGGAGTGCTAGAGATTGCAGGTACATACCAGCATACCTGGTTCATTTCTAAACATTCTTTGGTTGTGATCTATGGTTGAACATGTCTCTCTCTCTCTCTCTCTCTCTCTCTCTCTCTCTCTCTCTCTCTCGTGTGTGTGTGTGTCTGTGTGTACATGCACTTATGTGTACACCTGTGTGTGGAGGTCAGAAGTCAACCTTGAGTGTCATTCCTCCAACACAGTCCACTTTGTCTTTTGAGCCAGAGTCTCTGCTGGCTTGGAACTCAATAGGTTCCAATAAGTAGGGCAGCCTGTCTCTGTCTTCTCAGCACTGAGGTTCTAAGCACTTGACACCATGCCTGACGTGTTCAAATTCGTTGTGAGGACCAAGCCCAGGTCTCTCATGCAAGGCAAACACTTTACTGACTGAGCCATTCCCCAGGATGTCTGTGCACCATATATTTGCAGTGCCCATAGTGGCCAGAAGAGGGCGTCAGTTCCTCTATAACTGAAGTTACAGACAGTTGTGAGTTGCCATGTGGCAGGTCCTCTGCAAGGTTAATGGGTGCTCTTAATCACTGGCCCATCTCTCAGCCCCTGCTTATGGTTTTTAAATGATTTCTTATTTTAAATTAAAACATATTTATGTGTGTGTGTATATGTGCCATGTGTGTGCAGTACCCTTGGAAGCCAGAAGAGGGCATCTGATCCCCCTGGAGCTAGAGTCAGTTGAAAAAATGTAGCAATTCTTTACGGTTTTATGCTATTTTCACGTTCAGAAGCAATTGCAAACCTAAAGAAAACGTATGTATACAAAATGAAGGAGTTTTTTTTTTTTTTTCAAAATCTTCGAAAAAGTTAACCAACCTAGCACAACAGCATCTCTAACTAGTCTGTGTTCCTTTTCTATACACAAGGATATTTTGCTAGCCAAAGATGGTCAAGCCACCCAGCCAGGAATTCACACGAATGCCTTAACTCCACCCACTGCCATTGCTCAGACCTTATGCAACTATCCCTCTGTTTGGAAGGATCCAGTCCAGTGTCCTTGGTGGCATGATGTCCCCAGTGTGCTTTGGTCTGGCCTGGCCCCTTGATCCTTCTCCATCTAGCCTGTTCTGTGTTTCTTGTGTTTCCTAGAGACCTGAACACACTTGTCCTTGCCCAAATCATTGAGTTTATTGGGCTACATACAGGAGTGTGGGCAACTCCAAACAACTGTATCACTAAACCAACCTGCCTCAGCACGTTAGTGACTCCAGAAAATTGCATAGACGAGTGCCCCGCCCTCCATCAGTCCTGCACCATCTGGGGCACAGCGACATATGCTCAAGACTAGCCTCGACTATGTGAGGGTAAATCTTGTTTGTTTGTTTGTTTGTTTGTTTTTAAAAACAGGGTTTCTCCATGTAGCCTTGGCTATCCTGGAACTTACTCTGTAGACCAGGCTAACCTCAAACTCAGAACTCCACCTGCCTCTGCCTCCCGAGTACTGGGATTAAAGGGATGTACTGTCACTGCCTTTAGTGATCCAGTCTTAAAACAAGAGGCTAAGAAGTGGCTGGGTGGAAAAGATCGCTTATTGTACAAACATGTGGACCCCGGCATCCATGTAAAAATCTGGCTGTGACACGAGTAACCTCAGCACTGTGTGGGGCTGAGACAGGCAGATTCTGGGGGCTTGCTGGCTGGCCAGCCTCGCCAAAATATGGTGAGCTTCAGGCTCAGTGAGAGATAGTGTTTCAAGGAGAGCAGGCAGCCAAACGACAGAGGCCTTCCATCCATCGTCTTCGTCTGGCCTCTGCGCAGGTGCCTGCGTATACATATAACATACCACACACACATACACAGACACACCACAGACACACAGAAGGGGAGGAGGGGCTGGATATGCAGCTCAGTTGGCAAGGGCTGTAGAGCATCAGGGCTGTCCCTAGGCTGGATCTCCTGCACGCTCCCCTCCCGACGGTCGTCGCTGCGGCTCTGATTGGCTCGGAGGATGACATTCCATAGCATCCCGCCAATGGAAGGCTGTGGGCCAACTTTATTAGATTCAGGTGATGTCATATGGCAGGGCCATCCCAAGTGACACTTGGGCTTGGTTTCCCAATGATGACTTCAGCTTTGGTTGTTTAGGTGGTGGTTTCATGAGTTTTTGTTTGTTTTAGCAACTTGAGGGACTGGGCTCCTGCCTCTAACATACCAAGCAAGCTCTCATCTACCGAGCCACATCCCCAGCTCCGTTTCTCTTTCTCAAGAGTGAGGAAATACTCCTGGGGCCAGCGAGAGGGTTTTGCAAGGGAAGGAGCTTGCTGTCGAGCCCTAGGACTTCCATGTTGGAAGGCAAGAACTGACTCCTGCAGGTTGTCCTCAACCTTGTCCATCCCAGCACACGCACGAGTGTGCCCAGGGTCACCCACATACACAGTGTAAAAAAAATGTCCCCACCCTCATCAAACTTCCCCACTCCCGGCTCAGGGATAAGAGCAGGGAGCTGGGGCTCCCTCTATTTAACAATCATTGTCGCAAGCTTAGCTGCCATTTTTTTTTCTTGAGCCATAGAATTTGTTAGACTTTGTTGTTTGTTTGTTGTTGTTGTTTCAAGATAGGGTTTCTCAGTTTAACACAGCCCCACACAGCACACCCAACCCCCCCTACCCCCCCACATCACATACACACTCATCACAGACACATATACACACAAACACACACACACACACACATTACACATCACACATCACACACACACACCATCTCTACATTTCCATGTTCTCATAGTTAATGAACCTCAGATGCAAAGTATTCGGGGGGTGGGGGTGGGGGGAGGGAGCCAAACTCCGTTCCTACTGAATGCGCACAGGCTTTTCCTGTCAGTTCTGGAGCGAGGCAGCATGGATTATTTATACAGCACTTGTATTAGTTATTATAAACACCTCAGAGACATCAAAAGTCTATGAGGAGGCCACCCCAGCACTTGGGAGGTGGGGGCAGGATGACTGTGAGTTCAAGGCCAGCCCATGCTACATAGCACAATCATAGTCCTGGGGTACGGAGAAGAGAGAGAAGGAGTGGGGGGGGGAGAGAAAAAGGAAGCAGGAAGAGACATCTGTAGATACTGTCCTATTTTATAGAAGGCATTCACCCACCTCTCTCTGATCCTGAATACCACGAGCTAACACCCCCCCCCAATTCCAAGTCCACGGAGAGGACTCATTTCACACACACACACACACACACACACACACACACACACACACACGCATCATTTAAGTTCCTTCTTATGGAAATATCTGGCTTTTGTTGTTGTTTGTTTGCTGTTGTGAGATAGGATTTCTTTGTGTAGCGCAAGCTGTCCTAGAATTCACCCTGTAGACCAGGCTGGCCTTGAACTCACAGCGATCTGACTGCCTCTGCCTCCCCAGTGCTGGAAATAAAGTACTATGCCACCACCCCTGGCTGGTTTCTGTTGTGATCTTTAATATCTTTGCTTGCTGTGTTCAACGTCCTTTCTGTCTCCTTCCTCTTTATCTCAGCCGGTCTTTCTCTCGCTCCTCCCCTCAGGCCCTGGCACTCCCTGCCAGGCCTCCCCGCTACCCGGTCACCCCATTCATAGATGGCTCTGTTCATTCCGAGATACTTATGTACTATGGACGCCTCCTTTGACTTGGTCTGGCCAAGAGAGATACAAGCCGTGACTAGACCCCCAGTGCTGGGCTCTTTCCTCATCAGAGTTTCCCCAAGAGCTGAGACCTCCAGGCTTCGGAGTGATTTCCTGGTTGGAGCACATAGGGATTGGAGAGAGTTTGGCTTAGACAGGTCCATCCGGGGATGGGGAGGGGCCTGTCAGGAGCCCTGGGCTCCTGTTGCCTCCTGCAGGCCCTCAGGCCTCCGCAGGTGAACTTGGGACTGGAGCGCACGCTCTAAACCTTATCGGCTGTATCTTATTTGTGCATTTATTTACTTATTTAACTTTGAAGCGAGGTCTCATGTAGTCCAGGGTCACCTTGAATTTGCTATGTGACCAAGGATGACTTTTCTTATTTAAAAAAATGTTTTAGATTCATTTAATTACAGGTCTGAGTATTTCGCTTGCTTGTATGTATGTGAATTTCTGTGGGCCTGCCTGAGGCCCACAGAGGTCAGAAGAGGAAATCAGATCCCTTGAAACTAGAGTTATGCATGGCTGTGAGCCACCATGTAGGTGCTGGGTGTGTGTGTGTGTTGGGGGGGGGGGGACAAAGCAAGGCCTGAAGATGACTTTCAATTTCTGATCCATCTCCTACCACCTTTGAGGTGTTGAAATGAAACCTGTGTAGCACCATGCCTGTAACTGGTGCTGGGGTTTAAATCCAAGCCTTTTTGAATACCAGACAAGCATTTCACCAACTGACCGACTGAGCCGAACCCCAGGTCCATTCTTTGTCCATGTCACTTAACAGCTTGCCTAGCCTGGGCAAAACTGAGTGTTGGCTGCAGCCCTGTGATCCTGTGCCAAGCAAGGCTCAGAAACTCCCTCTACAGTTGGTGCTTTGTTGACTCAGCCTTGAGCTTAGTCCACAGAATCTATGGTTGTGGCAGAGGCCAGGACTGCTCCCAGCTCCCACCAGTCTGCCTCTTTCTTTGAGGATGCTTGACTCAGGGGGCTCCTGTCATTTCCGAGCACCTCCTGGGGACCCCTGGGTGTTTGGCTCTGGATCACACATCATTGGAGCAGGCAGACCATTCCTGACCTAGAGCCCAGATTAAAGGGCTGACATTACAATGAATGTAGTTTGGGACCCATCATCCCCTGGCCCCCTGGAACGCACGTCATCCCGTTCCTGGGACCCCCGTGTTTTTTCCTTTCCAATGTAACCAGCATGCCCTGTGTGTCTTCTGGCCTCAGCTCTTTGTGGCCTCATTGTCCCTTATGGATTCCATGAGCAACCCCTCTCTTAGAATGGTGGCCCCAGACCATCTGAGTCCCACACGCGGAAGCCAGCAGCAACGACAGCCAAATCCCTCAGTCAGCAGGCATCAGTGCCAGGACAGCCTGTGGGTGAGGGAGGCTCCCCCAGCCGGGAATTCGTTCACCTGCCAGCGCCTCATCTTAGGTGGGGTGGCAGGCTGGGCCGGGATATTCATTAGGTCCACACGTGTACAGGGACCGAGCCACCAGCACGGCCGCGTGGGAGCCCCAGGGAAGCCAGATTCCTGCGGCCACAGCAACTGCACAGGAGCTGGGAGAAGCCCAGCTCTGAGTCAGCCCCACATTGAGCTCTGAATGAAGCGCCCGGCCTGGCCCCACAGGTGACGCCACTCCTTGAAGTGGGAACAGCCTGGTTCCTCTAAGTTCCAAGGGTGGGGAGCAGAGTCTCGGCATCACCTCGGTGTGGGGTTACAGGAAGGCAAGCAAAGGCAAGACCCACCAGGCTGGACCTGGGGGTGGGGGGGGGACTCAAGACCTCTGGCCATCCTGAAACCAGAGGCAGGACCTTGGCCCTGGAAAGGTGAGTCTGTACAAAATGCTGGTGACCTGAGTCAAAACTCTAGGACCTACGTGGTGGAGGGACACCAACACACCTGTGCTGTGGCACACTTGAGTGTGCACATGTACACACCAAATAAATGTTAAATATAAGTAAATATTGAACAAAAGAGAGGTAATTTTTCCCCCCTTCCCCAGAAGGACATGGGAGGAGAGATAGGATTGCTGTCTGCAAGCAGTGTGGTGACTCTGGAGCATGACAGGACACAGGCAGGACAGAGGACAGTATGGGGAGTTTAGACCCTGGAGAGGCCCATTAAACAGTGTGACTCATGCTCTGAGCCCCACATGGCCAGAAGGAGCTTGGACAACCTGAGGAAAGGATATTCAGGCAGCAGACAGCATGAGCAAAGGCCCTGTGGTGCATGGGCTCAGCTTCCTGGAGGGAAGAAGAGCTGAAACCCTTTCTTATTGACCATGCAGCCTCACCTGCCTAGTTTCCCTGCCCAATCTGGGCCCAGGGTAAATTCTCTGCTTCCTTTTTATTAAAACTTGGCTTCCCTTGACTCTGGGTTTTGGATGCAGGGCCTCAAGAATTCCTGTCCATGCTGGGCAGTGGTGACGCACACCTTTAATCCCAGCACTTGGGAGGCAGAGGCAGGCGGATTTCTGAGTTCGAGGCCAGCCTGGTCTACAGAGTGAGTTCCAGGACAGCCAGGGCTACACAGAGAAACCCTGTCTCAAAAAAAACCAAAAACCAAAACAAAACAAAAAAAGAATTCCTGTCCAAAGACCCAGGGGTAGGAAGGACCATGACACCCTGCACAGGCTGAGAAAATCCCCAAGACATTGAGCCCCGGACCCCCTTCTCAACCTGCCTGGGTTCAGGTGCCCAGACACGTGCCAGGCTGGCCCTGGGGCACCACCCTGGCAGGAGGAGCTTGTCTGAGAGTAGATGATGCCATGCCTTGTGGCCCAGGGATGAGCTGAGCTGAGGATGATGGAACCGTGTGTCACCGTGGCAGGACAGGGGTGAAGGCTGGGGATGTGTCGGGTGTTGTGCCACGGACCCCAGGCCTGGCCAGGGACCTGAGATGCACTGCATGAGACTTCTGAGGACAAGGTGAAAAGGGGCTAACCTTGGGAAGGGGAAGAAAGGAGGAAGGGAGAAGAATATGAGAAGAGAGAGGTTCAGGGGCCACCTTCAGGCTTGAAGGGACTTCAGGGGCCGTGACGGTAGCACACGGTCACCTGCAGCTCCTGAGGGGGCTCACCTGAGCTTAGCTGAGGAGGAACCCCTCTTGGGGTACCCAAAGGACTTGATGTCTGCATTCGAGCAGGTTCCTGGGACTTGGGATAGGGAGGATCCCAGTTGCAGGGTTCTGTGTCCCAGATTGCACTGGTTTAGAGGACTGAGGACAGGGACTCTCACAGTCTTATCTATAAGAGGGTCTAAACAGGCTCCTCGGCTGACTTAAGTAGGGTCTTGTTTCTTTGTCACAGTCGTTTGTTAAGGCCTTGGTGTCTGTAGCGGCCCAGAGGTGCACATGTATCTACCACCACTTCTCTCCCAGTCTCCGCTGGTCTCCTTACCCTGATTTCTAGGTGAAGGACCCTTCCGACCTACAGCCGAGGCCTACACGTTGTTCCCTAATCTTTGCATGGACTGTGGCACACACAGACCTCCACACACAAAATAAATGCAAAATACATAAAAGTAAATAAATGCTTAGTTTTAAAAGATGCGTTTTAAAAGATGCCTGTTGGCTCAGACATCAAAGAAATGTGAGCATACACTCCAGCTCAGCCATTTCTTGGCCCCAGTTTCCTTCTCTGCAATCACAGAACAGCATTCTGAGGAGTTAGCATAGGGTGAGAGTCAGAAGAGCTCATGATGGCCTGTCACCATAGACCTTGTTCTTAGCGCCAGCCCTTATCACTGTCATTATGAGACTCTGATACCCATGAGAGGCAGGCTGAGCTCCCTGGGGAAGAAAACACAGAGTGGGGGCATAGTGTCCCAGGCTCACTCAGCCTGGTCACAAGCAGGAGTGTCACCTTACCCTTCCAACCTAGACATTTAATGTGTATTGAACTGACTCAATTCAAGGTATTGACAGAGGGCCTGACTGTTCACAGCACTGAACGACAGCTTTATACCTACCCTGGGAACAAGCAGGACACAGGAATCATATTGTCCAACTCTTAAGTGGTCCAGGAATGGGTAATTGGTGGGCCTTTTAGAGCAGAAGAAAGGAGAACCCTGGGGTGAGGGCTGCTTCCAGAGATTCTGAAAGGGAGCTCTCAGAGGGGGAAGCAGGTTAGTGAGGAATGGGGTACTGTGCCTCCCACAGGGCCCAGAGTCACACCTCCCCCTTCTTCTGCAGCCCCATGTTGAAGGTGCCCTGTACCGCTCCCCCCACCCCCGGCACCTGTCCCCAGCACTAGCAGGAGGTCCCAGGTAATATCTTCTCTACTGCAAGACACACCTCTGGGTTCTCCAGGTGTGGCTCCCCCATAACCTCTTTCTTCATGTCTGCCCTGCTCTCCTGTCTTATTTGTGTTCTCTCAACCAAAGAGCAGAGCCACCTCCTTTGAGAAGTCCCCTCCTGCTATATTCAGATGGGGTTCTCTCTCCCCTGAAGCCCCAGGCTGCCCTCCCCTCACTCAGTCACCTGGCCCCACTTCTTACATCTTTTCCTTGCCTTGCTGGGATTACTGATGCTATCTGCAGATTATCTCTGATCTGCAGGTAGCCCGTGTGTTTCTGTGTGGGGATCGGGGAAGTCCTGTAGGTCAGCCCCGGGTCAACATCATTCACACCTAGAGACATATGGGGTCCATGATGGGCAGTATGTGCTTGTCCACTGTGCACTGACCTCATGCGGGTTGTTTTAGGTGTTAATGTCTCTTGGAGGAACAGATATCTAGAGAGACGATCTGCTCACGGTACACAGCGTGATGACTGGCTGGCTGCGTGACACCAAAGCTTCTCTGTAAATTGCTCTCTATGGGTGGGAGAGATGGCTCAGCAGTTAAGAATGTCTGATGCTACACCCACAACTGGTGGTTTATAACTGCTGCTAGTAACTTCAGCTCTAGAGGATCTAACGTCCTCTTCTGGCCTTCATGGGTGCAAGCACACATGTGGATGGATATATATATTTTAAAGAAAAATTACCATCTCTGTCCCCTGTTGCCATCCCAAGTTAGGATAGGCCAGTATCAGTCTGTAGTAACAATGTCCTTGATCCTTCCACCTGAGTTCTGATAGGCCTCCCAGGCTTTCTTGAGGGTCATGTGACTTAGACTCAGCCAATCAAGTACACCTGTTCAGTCTGAAGCCAGAGCTAGTGGTTCAAAGCAGCAAGGCCATGGGGGGCCCCAGGTAGGCAGGGACAGCTACACCCAGTGTTGGCATCTGTGTTGACACACCTTGCTAACAAGAGCAGAAGGAAGGATTGCTGGACAAGAGATAGGCTGCAGACTCTGTTGCTGCCCTTCTCGTGAACAGGGAACCTGAGTGGTAGGGCACCTGCTCCGTCTGTCCCAGCAAGGACCCTCTATCCAAGCCAACTGGAGTCATTCCCTGCTCCTGACAAAGACTAGATGGGTGAAGGCCTGTGTTTGGTACATGGGACCATGAGGGGGCTTAGGGGGCCAAGGTTTCCTAGGGGGGATGCAGAATGCAGCAGGCTCTAGTCCCAGGTAGGCTCAGGTGGGGCAGGAGGGTGAGGAGGACCAGGCTACCTATCTACTGGGCCGGCCACACCCAGGTTTACACTGCCTCTGGACTCGAGGCTGGGCTGATGGCAAGTCCCTTGAGGATGTAGGCTGGTGTGTAGTGTGTGTGCTCTGGCACCTCAGCCATACCATCCATCTGTGGCTACTATGCTCCTGGCTCCCTGAGCCCAGCCCTGGGAACCGTTACAACCAGAAGATGGGGAGGGGAGGGGGCTTGGAGTCAGCCTGCTGAGGGCTTCTTGTTAAACCTACTGCCTAGCTGGGTGACTTCAGATGACTCTTTCCAGGCCACTAGGCTTCAATTTCACCCCCCATGTTCAAAGCAGCTGCTAAGGTTGCTGTGCCGACTCAAGGCAGATGCAAAGCTGCCGGCCCTAGCTGACTCTGCCGGGTGCAGCTGTGACTGTCACCATTACACACTGCCTTAACAAGGCTTGCAGAATCTCTGAGGGAGCTGTGGCCACATGCACTTCAGAGATGAAGACGCAGCTCCAGGGCTGGCACTCACCCACCCAAGCTCATATTTGAACCCCAAGTTGTCCCATTCCCAATTCGGGCAGTTTCTCTCCCTGACGGCCGAGAAAAAGGGACGCAGGTCTTCTATAACCAACTGGAGTTCTCCTGGCCAATTTTGGTAAGTCATTCCTTTTCTTTTTGTGGTTGTTTGAGACAGGCCAGCCAAATCTCCCTATGTAGACTTGGCTGGCCTAGAACATCTGATTCTCCGGTCTCAGTCTCCCAAACGCCGAGACAGCCTATACCATTATGCCTGGCTTGACCACCTTTTCTCAAAAAGGAGTCAGGTAGCTCTTCTGGGCTTTGAGGGCCACACATGGTGTCTGCTGCACACTTGGTTTCCATCCAAACACCCAACGTGTAAATGCACTCACAGGCGGCCACTGTCCTGGTCCTGTCAGCCAGCCCCTCTGGGAGCACAAAGCATCACTCATGGTCATCCCACACGGAGCTGGGACTGAAGACGGAGATCAGATGACAAAGAGATGATGCTCATGGGTGCAGGCCAGAGCATGGGTGGCGGGAGTATGGCATTAGGTCCCAGCTCTGACAGGGTGGCCTTGATTTCCTCATCTATAAAACGGAGCAACAATGGAGCTGGTTAGATGAAGTGCCCCTTAAGACTTCTCAGCAGCCGATTACTGTGATGAAGCACGGGGCCTCTGTGCTGGGTCTGGGCCCTCTGAACAACATGTCTATCGGCTTTCTTCCTTCCTCCCTTTCTTTCTTTCTTTCTTTCTTTCTTTCTTTCTTTCTTTCTTTCTTTCTTTCTTTCTCTCTCTCTCTCTCTCAGATTCATTTTATATATGTGAGTACACTGTGACTGTCTCCAGACACACCAGAAGATGGCATCGGATCCCATTACAGATGGTTGTGAGCCACCATGTGGTTGCTGGGAATTGAACTCAAGACCTCTGGAAGAGCAGTCAGTGCTCTTAACCCCTGAGCCATCTCTTCAGCCCCTCTATCAGCTTTCTGATGAACCTGAGTTCTGATGCATCTCTGTCTCCCCCACTGCCCTCCCAGGTTCCCCCCCCCTTTTTTTTTTCTTTTTAACTTTTGTTTTTTCAATAGAGTGTGTCTCTTTGTAGCCCTGGCTTTCTTGGAACTCACTCTGTAGACCAGGCTGGCCTCAAATTCAGAGATCTGCCTGCCTCTGCCTCCTGAGTGCTTGGGTTTCTTTTTCTAAAGGCCCTTGATTGAGCACGGGGCCTCTGTGACTAGGACATGGGCACACAGAGGGCTGAGGCCCACTGATTGATTGGCTGTGGCTGCCCCACCTGCCTACCAGGCTCCTGGCCAAGCCCTGGCTCCTGAAGCCATTGGGGCCTGGAATGATCTGCATCTGTGTCTAGCCAGTCAACCCAGATAAATGAGCAGGGCTCAGATTGGCTTCACAGAGCTCAGTCTCACAGGTAAGCTGTGCAGCCTTGGTCAAGTGAGCTGGGTTCTCTGAGCCTCGGGCTCCTCCTTCAAGCAGGAAAAGCAACCAACCGACTCCTAAGGTTAGAGGCCATGCCAGGAACAGGGCTCTTGCAGTAAGGTGCTTAGAGTACTGCAGGGTTCCCAAATACCCAAGACCGTCAACAGCTGGATAGGTACCCAACAGGGACAGACTTGCTTGAAGACTGATGAGGACAGCAAGGATGACTGGAGTGACAGCGGCACCTGAAGTCCCTGAAGGATGAGGCCCAGACAGCAACAAGCTGAGACCTCCCCAACCCTCATTCCATGAGGTGCTGGCCACTTTTCCAGACGTTTCCTTGACTCTTCAATGTCCTGGGATCTCATCTGTCTCCTCTGCTACAGGAAGTCAGGGTTTCCCACAGCCCCTTGGGCTCATGGGAGGGTGTGAGCACTGTGAACTGGGCCTGGGAGGCCAGCGTAATACAAGAGTTGAACCAAGGACACGAGATGTCGCGTGTCAGTTGATTTACAGGAGTGCACTGGCTCACTTCGGCACCCCTACTTCCCCGCAGTTCAGACAGACAGTCTTCAGTGCTGCACCAGCCCTGTGCGCCCAGTGATAAGGGGGTGGGGACATATTTCCTTCCCCCTCTACCCACTAACTCCAGCCCTAGAAAAAGTGTCTAAGGGACACAAGCTGCTGGTGTAGTGTCGACAGGCCGAGCAGCAGAGGTGGCCCTGTGTCTGCACATGCCTTGTCCCAAGTCCTGCCTCTGTGGGCTTGTTGGGGAGGCCAGAGGATGAATGGCAGCCAAACATTGGTCAGGGAAAGGGGGGGGGGGGCACCTGAGACAGGAAACAGACCAGCAGATGCGAGAATGAAAGGAAACAAACCAAACACTGAGGTGACTGAGCTCTGCTGGCTGAGTGTGCACACATGCACACGTGAGTGGTACTTCTCTGATTCTGAGACGATGGCCGGCCTGGTTGCTAAGGCTCCCCACCTTGGCTGTTCCATGATTCCTTTACAGCCTCTGTCGCTGGAAGGGATCCTCACATAAACAGGGCAGGAGCCCTACCCTACAGGGGCCTATGGAGGAAACCATTACTCTTGGGAAACACTCCCAGTAGTCTCAAGGGCTCAGGTTACCCAGAGCCACTGGTACTCTCACTGTTTCACCAGTGGATTAGACACCAAACAAAACTAGGTCTGTCTTAGCCCTTCCCTTCCCTGATGCATCTCCAGGCAGGCACTTATGGGATGCTTCTACTGGCATGGCTGCATGGTATTAGTGTCCTGGGACACCATAGCCAACTTCAGACAAAGAAATGACCCTGAAATCAGGCAGTGGGAGGAGCTATTTGAGATGGGAAAGGGGGAAAGGTCGAGTAGCCAAACAGTAGTGGGGGCACCCCAAGGCTGTGTGTGATAAGGGGGCTGTCTCCCTGAGAACATAGCACACTGAAAATGCCTGCTTGGCACAGCACTTCTGAGAGGCACCACAACCATCATCCAATTCAAAGCTGATGTCAGAATGAAGACAAAGCCTGGCCAGGCCCTGGTCCTACCACACACATACCTGGAAAAGGGTAGAGCCGACAGAGGGGCCTAGTGGGATGTGGACACACAACCTCCTCCTACTCCCAAACAGGGTCTTATACTTGGAGAGCTGGAGGCCAGGAGGGACATGAGGATGACAGTACCAGTGGCTTAAGTAGTGTGAGAAGGGTCAATGGCCTTTCTGTGGACTGACTTCAGACCTTACTAGGCCTCAATCCCATGGGACCTGTGGCTAAGCACCAGAAAGGAGGGCTTGTCTTATAGCTGATGTTTTTCAGTGCTCCCGCCTAGGGGTTGCAGGTATGGGGAGGATGTTCACTGCCCAGCCTGGTTTCTACTACCATTCAGACACAGCTGAGGCCCAGCCCTGGGTCCCAGCACGGACCCGCAGGGCTGCCATGTCAGCAGCTTCTCTGGGATGGTGCAGAACCATGGGAAGCGCTCTTGGGCAGACACTGAGAAAGAATGGACAATGGAATTAAGACAAATTTGGGCTTGGCCCAAGATTCTTAGAGGACTTGTCCT